>NW_026042306.1:3971381-4633508 GCF_023856365.1 Brienomyrus brachyistius | reverse complement strand
TCAATCAGTCCTGTGTATTTCAGTCCGTGTCTTACCCGAGTCCTTTGTCCGTCATTGATGTCTGTTGCCGTCCTGTGTTCCCTACCCCCGATTTCCTGGTAATAAACCCCGTTCGTCCTGAAATCTGCCTGCCTACTTCCTGATTCCCCGCTTGCCCGCACGATCGCCGCTTACCTCCGCGACCGATCGTGACAGAATGACGGACCCTAAGAAGAAGCGGAGAAGGAGGAAGAAGCTCCCAGAAGAGCCGATCTGTCTGGGCGCCTGCTCGCTCTCCAGCCCTTGGCTCCCTCAGGAGGAGGAGCTCGTCCTGGGTCCCGACCTGGGACCGTACGGTCTGGGACCCTGCTCCCTGGCGAGGCTCTGGGCTCCGAGCGAGGATGAAGAGGACGAGCCCTTCGTCTTCCCGGACCCAGAGCCCCTCCCTGCGGAACAGCTACCGCCCCCCAAGCGGTGCGATAACCGGCCCGAGCGGCTGGCCAATGGGGGGGCCAGAGCGGTGCGGGAAGCCATCCCGCGAGTCCCCAACTTTCTTAAAGGGGCCCCGTCCATTTCACCCGCGGTCCTAGCTGACCGATACTTCACCCTCCAGGGGCTTTATTGGAGGGTGATGGGAGAACCGGCCCCACAGGCCACCCTGGAGGGGGAAAGACTCGCCGCACAGCTGGGGCAGGACTTCGCCGCCTTCTCTCCAGACTCCCCGTATTCCGACCTGGAGAGAATGGCTGAGGACCTTAGGAGGCTGATCAAGCTCCGGAGAGCACCGGCTTCAGCTTCTGAGCAGCGGCAGCCGACACCGTCACCCGCAGACCCCGCTCCCGTGCAGCCGCCTTCGCAGCCGCCTGCGCAGCTATCGCCTGCGCAGCTCCCCCTGCCTGCAGCTCCAGGGCAGGCGCCCCCACTGCAGCAGCCTGCAGCTCCCGGGCAGGCGCCCCCACTGCAGCAGCCTGCAGCTCCCGGGCAGGCGCCCCCACTGCAGCAGCCTGCAGCTCCCGGGTTCTCACCCCCACAGCCTCCAGTTCCTGACCGCGCTCCAGAGGCGCCCCCTCCGCCTGCAGCAGCTCCAGAGGCGCCCCCTCCGCCTGCAGCAGCTCCAGCTCCTGTCCCTTCTCCCCCAGTGACTCCTCTGCCCTCGCCCCGGCGCCATCGACCCCGACCTGGGGTCATCATGTCTGTGTCCCGTAAAGGGAGGGGACACAGACGCAGGGCTGGGGTCCCGCCCGCCCTGCCCCCTGGCTCGCCCTGCCTCGCCTGCGCTGGGGCTCGGTTGGCGCCTGCGGGTCCTGGCCCTCCGGGTCGGCTGTCGCCTGCGGGTCCCTCTCCGATGCCTCGTCAACCTGCCTCGCTCCCCCCTCCGGTGCCTGGTCCGTCGCCGGGGGGCTCCCCGACGGCGGCTCCTCGGTCGCCTGCGGGGCCCCCACCTTCGGCCCGTCGGAGGACGTCGCCGCCTGCGGCGGCTCCCCCCCTCGCCTTGCCTTTGCCCTGGCCCCTTCCAGCTCCCTCGTCCCCTTCCCTGGTGCTCCCTCCTGCTCCCTCCCTGGCCCCTCCGTGGGTCCCTCGCCCTGTCTCCTCTGCCCCTCCGTGGTCCCCTCCGGCTCCGGCCTCCCGGCCGTCTGCGGCCCCTCCGGCTGCCGCCCGTCGCCCGCTGGGGCTCCCACGGGCTCCCCTTTGTTCCCCCGCCTTCTCTCCTGCCCCGGTCCCGCCGGTGTTTGTCCCTCCTCCTGCCTCTGTCCCGCTGTCCTCTGTTTTTGGTCCCTTTGTTCTGCCCCGCTCCGCTCCTGGTTTCCCGTCGTTCCCTCCCGTCACTCCCGCTCCTTTTGTTCCTCCTGTTCCCTCTGTTTCTCCCTTCCTGATTTGTCTTTCTGCCTTCCCTGTCCTGTGTCGGCTCCTGTCTCACGTCCTGTCGCTTGCCCTGTTTTGTGCCTCGGTCCTGTTTCCCGTCTCTCGTTGATGGTTCTGTTTTTTTTTTGCTCCAGGTCCTGGTTCCCGTGTCCCGTCTGTCGCCTCCTCCCTGGCGCGCCCGGTGAAGCGCGCCTTTGGGGGGGGTTCTGTCATGCCCTGCTCGTCGGCTCCTCCTGTGTGCCACGCCCCCTGCTTACCCACGTGTGTTTCCCGGATTGTACCCAGCTGTGTCTGCTTATTTTCAATCAGTCCTGTGTATTTCAGTCCGTGTCTTACCCGAGTCCTTTGTCCGTCATTGATGTCTGTTGCCGTCCTGTGTTCCCTACCCCCGATTTCCTGGTAATAAACCCCGTTCGTCCTGAAATCTGCCTGCCTACTTCCTGATTCCCCGCTTGCCCGCACGATCGCCGCTTACCTCCGCGACCGATCGTGACACACACTGTACAGTATGTTAGCTTTTCTTTTGTTTGAAATGGTCCCAAACTTTAGACATTTTTCATCTTTTTCTCTGACTTTCCTCGCTATTTTCCCTGTCTTCCTCCATTGCGGCATCAAGACAAACCTGCTACATGCAAAGCAGCGTAAGCACACTGTGCGACGGTGATAATCCCCCGAGTGAAACACGCTGATCACTAAGCAGTACATAGTCATGCGTTTTACACGAAGCATCGAAGCAAAGAATTCGCATCGAGGATCTTTTGTAATCGAGTTATTCGAGTTACTCGATGAATCCTTGCAGCCCTAGTTAAATTATAACAACATTTTAAAATACGGTGGCAGAGTGATGAAGCGGTATTACCATATTAGGACACCTCAGTATGACAAGGCATCATCAGAATTTAACCCTCTGGGGTCTAGGGGTAGGGAACACACTTTCACTGACTGGGGTCATGGTCACATATTAGCTTTACAGAATTAGTAAATATAAGATTAGTAAATATAAATTCCAAATGCCAGTTGAATTAAATTTACCAGACTTTGACTATCATTCACAAGTATTTATGATTTTTAAATATGGATGATTTTTAAATGAATGGATATTTAAAATGTTTTTAGAATGTAAATTGTTGTTTACAGTAGTTAAACAATGCCATAAACTAAAATATTTATCTTACCTGTAGTGCCCCCTTGCTCCTTGCAGCTTCTGCAATAATTCTAGCATACGCGTCTTGGCGCTGGTCCTCTGTAAGGTAGGGCAGGACTTCAAGCCTTGGATCTACATCTGAGGCCACATAAAAAATCTTCATGGGCTTCATAGCAGTGACAATTTCTTCAGCAGCTGTTATGTCTGACTCGCTTAGTGTGCAGATCTCCTTCTCCGTCTTCCTCACTTCAGCTGAGAAGAGGGCGGCATGGATTGCTGACTGTAGTTCTAAAAAGTGCTCCAGTATGTCATGTGCACTATTTCACGTGGTAACAATGTTAGTGAGCAATGTGTTTTGAGGTAAGTTCAGCAACTTTTGTTTTTCACGGAGTACATGGCTGGCTGTAGTGCTGTGTTTGAAAAAACTGCTTATTCTAACCTTTCCCGGCAATCGAGTGACTGATGCTAGCTTTAGCGGACACTGTGAAGCTAAATTCAGTGTGTCAGCAAAGCATTTAAAATATGGCATATTGGCAAGCTGCGCTGCAATGGTCATGTTTGACTATGCTTTTTATGTCCCATACCTCCACTGCCCCTTTCAACAGCTTGGCGATGTTACCGGCAGTATGGTTCTAACGCAATGCCCTTGTCTGCAAAACACTGGAAATCAGTTGCCAGTCCTCATTAATGAGGTGCGACGTGATCGTAATGTAGGATTCAGTGGCTCACAAAGTCCAGCAATTGCACGTAATTGCCACTCTTTCTGCAGAGAGAAGAGTTATTTTTTTTTTTACAGCTTGCGTTACCTCCTCAACTTACCTCCGTCAGTTGTTTGCGAGTTGGGATCACATAGCACTGCTCCAGGGTGTTGACAATGTACCTGAAGCTGGTGTTTTCTGCCACGCTATAGGGGTGCGAATCCTGATAAATAAAAAACACTACCGATTCTGTAATTTTTTGAGCACGAGGCAAGGTGGATGGGAGTTTGCGATATCGAGCGTACTTTGTCTTTTTGTGTTGATAGGCTTCGGTTGTTGCCGTACTGTATCTGGAAGGTGCATGATCAAATGAGCTCGTAAATTGGTTGTGTTACCTGAAAATTTTACAGAAGCATGACACAGCGTGCAAATTGCATTTCCTTTATCCAAGTCCATACTACCTGGCTAATTTTTTAAACAGAAGTGTGCCCACACGTCGGCTTTATATGTTGAAGGGGCCGCTCTAATGACAACCGCTCGGTCTGCCATGTTTTGCGATTTCAATCTGCCAGAAATGCCAAGTGGTAATTCAAAATACCTAGCCGTACAGCGACATCTACAGCAGTTGAGATTGTAGCTGTAGGAAATCCCAAAACGTCCGGTTATATTTTCCATGATTCTCCCCCTTGAAGATATCGATTTTTGGAGTAAGAAATCGATGTAGTATATCATGAAAGGAAAATTCGGGATATATTGATGGATCAATTTTTTTTGCCCAGCCCTACTGTTGACCAGCTTGGCTCATTGATTTTTATGTGCAGCCGAGGAGCAAATATGTTTTGCCCTGTTTGTGTTTTTTTTTCCAGATCAGGTTCTGCCTCTGGGATTCTCACCATACCAGACCACCTAGTAGTATGACTGCTGCTGTCTCCCTCAGAATTTGATGTGTGCATAGTCATATCACAATTATCCGTGTTGTCCTGTTTTATAGTGACATTAGGGAGAACTTGGGACATATCATGCAACAGGGAGCCATGCATTTTTGAAAGTAATGAATCTGGGGCCGGATTCACTGAGTAATCATAAACTTTTGTTCATGGTTTTTTTTCTTCCGGATTTGCTCTCACTTCCTCTACGCCTTTTCCGCATTAATGATAGGCTGTACTCTGTTTTGTGGAGAAACGTAGCCCGGTACCCATTTCCACAGCCAGAATGTGGAAACACTTCCCTGTGCTAGGGCAGGAGCATGTTGTGCCGCTGGAGGTATTTTGCAGTACGTGGACTGATTTGTTTGATGGACTTTTAACTACGAACACTCCCAAAGATGAATTCAGACTCACCTTATTCGTCCTTGATTCGTCCAACAATGCTCTACAAGGGAATAAATGAAGGTATCTTAACATCCCACAGAGCAACAGTGACCCTCTGCTTTATACTGTAATTTTCAGTGGTGCAACGGATCAAAAAACTCACGGTTCGGATCGGATCACAGTTTTAAGTCACGGATTGGATCAATTTTCGGATCAGCGAAAAAAGACAAGACATATTTAACTCTCCATTTATTTATTTAAGTATTTTTTGCCCATTAAAAAACATTCAACTCAAGACTTATTCCACGCAATTATATAAAAACAAATTAAGGTGCAATATGGGGCATGATAATTATTTCAGCCACAACTTTAGACTATTCCTGTTAGGCTGGTTGCTGTAAATGTTATAATTTAACTACGGCTGCAAGGATTCATCGAGTAACTCGAATAACTCGATTACAAAAGATCCTCGATGCAAATTCTTTGCTTTGATGCTTTGTGTAATCCGCATGACTATGTACTGCTTAGTGATCAGCGTGTTTCACTCGGGGGATTATCACTGTCGCACAGTGTGCTTACGCTGCATTACGTGTAGCAGGTTTGATTTGATAGACATCATCCCCCTTTGGCTCCAGGGGGGGTTCATTGGGAATTAAACCTTTGTTGTTGTTCGGCATTAACAAGAATGGGCTCAATTTCGGACAGAGTAAACTCTGACTCTATTCGCATGAAAGACATAATTTCTCAGTTCGTTACCACAACTGTAAAATAGTAAAATTTAATTAATGGAGACTTGAAGTTTCCCAGACAGTTGCAATAACTCTCATGCCTGGTGGTGTAATTCACAAGCTCTGTGCATTAACTGTGCACATTGGCCCTCACTGGTGCCATGCAGCTGTATGCTAGGCTGTTTGTTTTCTTATTTGTTGATCATTCTGCTGTGTGTGTGACCCCATGCAGTATATTTGGTGGGGGGGGGGGGTGTAAGGATCGATATAATCTGGTTTATGTGTATGTTAATAGGATACTAAGCTGTTCTATTTTCCCTCTATACTACATTCACCAGCATGCTGGGCAGTTTGTACATTCCTGCTGTTCAAGATCTTTGTATTATTATTTTGGATGGACCAATTACAATGGAGGTCCAGTACTTGGAGAAGTGTCCATTTTGGCAGAGAAGAAAAACACCCAGTCTGACAGCAAAGACTTCTTGTCTTGTATGTACTTTTTTCTTTTGTTATTTTAATTGTAGTTTGTGGTTGCAATTGTGTGTACCTGGAGTGTTAGAAATTACCAGATGGTTTCTACATGCTGACTAGCAGGGGCCAGCGCCTTTTAAACTGATTCATCTTGTCGTTGCACCCACTGGAGGCACAGGAATTACCTGAGACGGGGAAACTGCTCCCTCATCGCGCTGCTGTGTGCCAAGTGTTTTGGCCATAACTGACCTCGCCATAGATTGTTCTGGAACTCTATTCAGCGGAAGCAGCAGCAGGACACTTGTTCTATGCTGCGGAAATGAGTGAAACCAAAATGAGTGAGTAACCTACACCTATACTGATACGCACACATATCTGTGGCATTGGCAAATCTGGGTTTTAAAGTGGATGCAGTGTAGTGTCTGCTGGATTCAGCTCCAGGAACATCACTGTGCACCAACGATGGGCCCCAACGACAAGCACTTGATTTAAACTTTTTTTTTCTGGTTGTTAATGTGAGTGATTCACCTGCTTATGTTAATATGTGAACTGTGGTATACACACGTATTTGGGAATAAGTGGCTATAAGACCAAGACCTACCCACTACTGAGACCATCCGACTGAAATCAGTGTGGGTGGGAGGGTGGGGTGCTGTAACACCCCCTTTTGCATTTTCGCCAATATCTTCTGAATTGTTAATTCTGGAGTCAAAATTCTTTTTTTTGGTGGCCATGCCCTACCAATGTGCCAGTGGGGCTGGTAAGTTCTGCCTACGAAGTATTTCAGCTGATTAGCAAAATTTCAAAAAACCTACTTTTGTGAGGTAGTCATACCTCTTCTAACCGACAATTGTGATGTCAGACCAGTCTGACCCCTGAGCTGGTTAATAATTGTTTAAAAAAACACGCTCAAACATAACTGTCATGCCCGGCTCGTCCGCTCCTCCTGTGTGCCACGCCCCCTGATTACCCACGTGTTTTGTCCCGATTGTACCCAGCTGTATCTAGTTCATTTGCTCAGTCCTGTGTATTTCAGTCCGTGTCTTACCCGAGTCCTTTGTCCGTCATTGATGTTTCCTGATGTCTGTTGCCGTCCAGTGTTCCCTGCCCCGGATATCCTTATTAAAACCCCGTTTTCCCGTATCCCGCTTGCCTGCCTGCTCCTTACCCGCACGATCGCCGCTCTGCTCGCGATCGCTGCCTTGTCTCCCGTGACAATAACCTTAATCAACAGCAGCAAAGGACACACATACAGTAGTCATTTTGAAATAATTAAAAAATAAAAATTACATCATTTTAAATCAGACTAACACTGTTTAGGGTATGGTTTCACAACTAAAAAATTGACCCAAACAATTTTGTTTAATACAGTACTACAGTCTTCATTAGGTATATGTTTTCTCCTTGTGCTCTGCATGCTCAGTGAATTGGGTTTAGTAATGTGTGGATTCATAGGAAAATTGAAAGGACCTCACATTTAATTCTTTGTTTATTCATTTATTTGTTGGGAAGGACGGGACAAGGAGGGCGAGTCTCCACAGCACATCGAGACTCACTTTGTCACTAATTTGCCACCACTCATTTTGTCTTTGTCTCTGTCTGTCAGTCTGTTCCGGTCTGTGTGCATTTCTGCATTTCTATGCCAAGACAGGACACAGAGACTTGGCACTTTTCTTCCCCATTCTGAAAAGGAAGAAAAAATACATTCATGAAGAACTCAAATCTATGAAAGCCACCTGTGTGGCGCCGTTAAGGAAGGACCACACTGGGAGAAAAACTGGTTGAATAATGGCCTGGCTGCTGGCTACAAATGCTATGTCGAGCAGTAATGTGGCATTAATGATGAGGGGTGGTGATTTACAGGGGCGGTTCCCCCTAAAACTGAAAAAGTTTTAGGAGATGCCTAGTGTTGGTGGTGAACTGTCTGCTTTTCTGTTTTATGGTGAACTGCCCCTTCATATATACTAGAGGGAGCCTCCGCAAGAACAGTGAGCTGGTTCAAAGCCCTGGCGGCAGCCTACTTGTATTTGATGAGCTAGTTGCCCTGGATCAGTTACGCCGTCCCATTTGTGATGTAACACACAAAGAGGAGCCACTTCCTTGGCTGAACTAGGGTAGCGCAAGCTAAATCCCTGGGATCCTTTAAATCCGAGCCAGATAAGATTATAACAACTCTGAGCTGTTAGTCGAGTTCTCCCCAAATGAGCTTGACAGGCTGAATGGCCTCCTCTCATTTGTAAATTTATTATGTTCTTATGCAGGTATAAAAATAACTAACCCATATGATAAAATGATTTTGTCTAATACAGGACTACAGTCTTCATTAGATATACAGTATGCTATCCCCTCGCACTTTGTATGGGCAGTGAATTGCCCCTACTCACGTGTGGTTTCATAATAAGAAAAATGAAAGTAATGAATACACAGATATATAAATTTATTTATATATATATATATATATATATATATATATATATATATATATATATATATATATATATATATATATTTGGAAGGAGGGGAGATTTCTTTATGGACGCAAAGGCTCATTTCACATTTTTCTTCTGCATTCTGAAATGGAAGAAAAAAAAAACATTCATGAAGAACGCAAACCTATAAAAGGTACTTGTGTGACACTTAAGGAAGGATCTGGCTAGGAGAAAAGCTGGCAGAGTGATTGCCTGGCTGCCGGCTGCAAATGCTATGTCGAGCAGTAATATGGCATTAATCAACAGATATGAGGTGAAGATTTAGGTGAAGAGGGAGCCTGGTGGGGACCTACTTGTGTCGGATGAGCCGGCCTCCCTGGATTGTTTGTGCCGTCACATTGGCCATGTGGCAAGTGAACAGGAGCCAGTTTCGGGGCTGGACTCGATAGGAGAACCTCATGAAAATCAGCGAGTTACAGGTAAGAGCTGGGGAGACAAAGATCATGCAGGGGTCAGAGGCCTGAAAGAAGAAGAGCAACCAGCTTAAAAACTTTAAAAAGTCCCTCTGGAGTCCCGAGTGATCCAGTGGACGCTCATATAGATGGAAGGTGAGCCCTCTGCCTCTTACCGAAGTTCATTCGACCACTGATTATTTCTGGGCTCTTCCTCATATCCATCACAGCGACTATGGGCAGACCCCAATTGATTACAGGTCCCCAGAAGTGCTGCAATCAAACAGAAACATATTCATGCATATTGGATTTTTTTAAACAAGTGCCTAAGGTGCATGCACCTCAAGTACTCCCAAAACTCCTTGCTCTTCAGCTGGTTGGTTGGCAGGTTTGTGAAAGAAAATGCCGACCGTTGCAATTGAATATGCATGCTTTTGTGTTTCATTGTGACTCTTTCAAACTGAAATGTGAAGGTGACATCACCCATTCTATAGAAAATCTTTCATCTACGAAACTTACTGGTTGGTGATGTCTGTTACTTCGAAAACATTTCCATTCTGCGACATCACAAAACTATTATGAAGTGGAACTTTTTTAAAAGTAGCAACACCGTCATTATTGTTAATGGAAAGTATATACAATATACAATCTAGCACAAAAAAACTCCCAAATTCCCAAAGAGCCCACTGCGTAATGTTTTTGTGATGTCACAGAATAGAAAATGGTTTTGTGAAGTCACAGAATGGAAAGGCATAGCAGACCTGCAACCCTGAAAATTAGATGGGTATTAAGTCAAGTATTTCTCCATTATGGGTTGGAACCGGGGCCTAACGCTGCATTCCTATTAAACTCGTAAATTCCGTATTCCTTGTCAGGAATTTCAACTGGAATGCCCCCAGAGCTCTGAATTCAAAAGGGCTGTACCCTTTATCAACAGACGTTAGTTTGGTACTGTGTATTAGCACTCATGTCTTATTTGTGACTCATTGAACTGGTTGTACACGCAGTACTGTCCAACTGCTATCTTATGCTCAGAACACTACGTAATGTGTTACCAACTGATATTGCTAACAGTGGCTGACAAATTACTGGGCTAGAATTGGGGCCTGTTTCATTAAGCAGGATTTCTTGCTTAAGTGGACAACGTGTCAGATTTAAGGTAGTCTGGGCTAAATATAAGTGAACAAAGACAAAGGCCATTTAAACTGGGGTGAATTAAATCTGACAATTTAGCTGGGTAAGCAAGGAGTCTTGCTTTTTGAAACGGATCCCTGGTATCGCTAAATGGCTTTCCAACTACCTATACTGGAACACTGTTATCTTGTGTTTGTGACGTCATTCCCAGCTCCCAGCGAGTTCTGACATCCCAGATAAAAGGAATGCAATCTAATTTTACGTGTCACAGCACTTACATGACACATAGTACTTGTGCTGATGACTATGTATTATGTCGCTTAGGGAGCAAGCTATGCAGAAACATAAATAGATGTCTAATAAAAATCTCAGTGCCAGCGGCATAGAATGTCTGTCTCAAATTTGGTACTCAAAACTGCCGAACTACTGTACTTGGATGTATGTCTCTTTATATATATTCACCAGTGCATATCTATGTATATGTATTATGTATATACAGTACTGTGCAAAAGTCTTAGGCACTCAAAAGAAATGTTTAGCGCTATTTTTCTGGGTAATAAGTGCACATTTTCTTAGAACAAAAAATATAATTTGACATAAGAACATATGAAAATTACGAGTAACACAATGAAAACTAGTATAAGTCTTCTGTTCTCCAAAAAGTTACTGATATCTACTTGGATAGCTAGATGAACACCACTTCAGTTCCCAAACTTCTCCTCAGTGGCACCCGAACCATTCTATAATTGGGTTATTTTAGCAGAGGTTTTGAAATGGCTAAGCTGACGCATTTTGCTAGATGTAACAGCATAGTTTTACACCAACAATTATTTGAACATAATTTTTTTTTTGGCTGCCTAAGACTTTTGAACAGTACTGTGTATAATCTACAGTTTACTTGTTTTATATCTCAGTTGCTGACATTGCTGCTGCTTTTTCTTGCCTTTAAGGTCCAACGACTATTCTGAGCTCCAAGGTTCATATGGGTGAAGAATGCAAATTCCTGCTTTGGTTACTGACTTATGAAATTGATGCCATGTTTTGTCGTTCCTTGTTCAGCTGCAAATCTGTTTGAGTGAGCTGGATGAAAGTCTGCTGACAATACAGCCTCCCCCTCAGGGCCTGATTTTGGCTGGCCTGGCAGACCTGAGTCGACCCGCTGACACCTTTTTACAGTAACATTTGTTGGTGCTTCTGACAGTTTCCAGCTGTTCAGAATCTGGAGGTGAGTAGGCCTCTGCTGCTGAAGCAGAAGGAACAGGAGGCAGCAGCGCAGTACTGAGCTCCAACCTTTCCATCTGGTCCCATAGACTAAAAGGATATCTGCCCACTTGACTCCACTCCCCTCCAACCCTGTCCAAATCCTTAACCGGAAAATATTTGTTTCATTGCTTAAACATTGGTCCTTAGTACACCCCTCTCCATGTGCAGACTCCAGGCACACAAGGTACTGCCAGGACCAAGACCAGGATGGGCTGCATGGGAGCCAGAGTAAAGCTGAACAGGGAGACCATTAAGGATGCCCAGGGAACAGAACAGACTGGACTTGGCCCAATTGTAGTTCCTTAGAGGCATCTTCCAGAACCTCAGACTAGGGCTGTGTCTGAATTTGGGAGCTGCAAACTTTGAAGGACACGGTCTATGAATGAGTAGCCTTGAGTCATGAAGCGTTTCTCCTTTTGCCTAGCCTGGACACACCTACTTTACCTCTGTGCAATGAGTCTTGGGATATGGTGGACTGTGAAGTATCCATCAGGTGGATCCTTCACGACTTGACAAAAGGAAGACCTGTTTCTACACTGCATTTGAAGGAAGCGTCGAAATAGGACTGCTTTGTCACACCACTGTGACACACACGGACTTCAAATGCAGTCTTCAAAGGATTCACTCCCTGAATTTGGACACAGCCTAGGCACTTACCGTTCGACCATGAACTACTGGGGAGGCACTTACAGCGATAACTTGCCAACAACAGCTGTTTTTATTATTAAAAGTTTCATCGCACTGATAAATTTCACCTTTCCTCCCATTATTGACAAAAGTTGCAGGAGCTGTAGCAAACTAGAAAGATTATGAAGAAACCCAAACTTTAATCACACAAAATAGTCCAATTCCACCTTTCTTCCTTTTATTGAAAAGGCGTAAAAGCAAACTAGAAAGATTCTGAAGAAACTGATCATAATGTAACCAATCCAAAACTAATCACTGCTCCATGATAGTATTAGGCTTAGGTGCATTAATGGTTGCTGTCACCTTCTCATCTGTAGGGTGCAGACCCTTTTTGTCAATCTGATGGTTTATGTTTGCAATGGTGCTTTCCAGAAATTCGCATTTCGAAAGCTTTACTGCAATGCCGTACCTTTCCAGGCAAGTGAGGACTTCATCTAGTTTTTGTACATGTTCTTGCTTTGTGCTGGCAGTGATCAGGATATCGTCAAAAAAATAACATGTGATGTGATCCAGTCCCTGAAGTATCTGGTGCTTCTGCTGCACTAGCTCCAGTTTGCCCTGGCTGCAGTGGCATCACCGCCTTCTGCCCACTGTAGGGTGCCCGCCCCTCGCTGGGCCTCGCCGCCTTCTCTGCCGTCACCTCCTCTTCCCGGCCACTGACTGAAAAGACGGCACAATTAGGGCCATGAGCCCCACAGCATCAACTTCTCGCTGCACTGCTCCAACTGATGCATTCCCACCGTGATTTCACGAGCAAATTTCTCTATTGTAATTGGTTCATCCAAAATAGTAATAATTAAAAAAACACTCAAATGGCAGGAATGTACACGCTACACAGCATGCTGGTAAATGTATACAGGAAAAAACAGGACAGGACTTTAAGTATATTTACAAACAAATATTTAACTTAAGTAGAAAGGCCACTTTTACTAGAGCACATTTGCTTGTTTACTTCTGCTTCTACTGCATCATTACCAGAATTTGTTTACTATATAAGGGTTAAAAACATCAACTTTTATTGATTTATGCAAACACATTTGACTGCCACATAAAACTAGTTTTTGTGGTAAATAAGACGACAGGGTTGCAATCTTTGGTCAGCTGGCTGGTGTGAGATTGTCAATTTGAGACAAGTCTGCACTCACATTTACATGTATGTAAGATTTATTACAGTACCATGTAAATGGTCTGTAGGGTTTGATGTAGCTAATCTTTGGTTTGTAATGGAATAATATAGATTAGCTGTAGGACTTCTTGCTTGAGCATGAGGGTCTGACTGCGTGTAATGCCAGGCGCATAAGAATTGGCAATCTTGAGATAACTGTCCTACACAGCTATTTAATGCTGGTTTGGAGAGTGCATAAAATCAGAACAGAGTGCATAAAATCTTGCAGCCCATGTACTAAAGACAAACTGGAATTTAGAGTTTGCTTCTTGTGTAGTCCGAATTATAGGGTTCCTGGGTCTGGACAGCCCTCCTGCTGCAGTGTGCAGGGGATGGGTAAATGAATGTAATTTACTGGGGCACCATCCAGCCCAGCCCCTTCTAGGAATAATAAAACAGCGTATTATACCTCCTCACAGCTGTCTTGTACGCCATACGTGCCCAGAGCTGATCCTTCTGCTTTCGGAAGCCCTCTCCTGAACCTGATGCCGGTTCTTCCTGACTATTAGTCCTCGAATCTCCAATTTATTATTTGTATGCCCTCAGTTGCGGAGGATTGCGAACACCTGTCAGGTTCGCTCTTGTGTGGGGGGGTGTTACGTGCCGTAAGGTTAGGGGAGGGATTGTCCTGCAGATCCTGATCGTTGCCCAGCTCCCTTCGACTCCGCCTCCCGGACCTGGCCACGCCCCAACCTTCGACGCTGCTTCCGCATCGAGTGTTGAAAAAGCCGTGGCGGGAAATTAGCGGGAGCTCTGCTCACTGTTGGTTGTTATTGGATTGCTTGTGTGTTGATTAATTGTGTATGACAGATTTCTGGTTTTCTGGTCTTGACTCTCGCTTTGCCCCTTCGGTACCTTTGCCTTTGGTTTTGATTGTTTACTGGTTTTGATCTCTTGCCTTCCTCCTGACTACTCTCTTTGCCTCGCCCCTTTGGTTACTGTGTTTCGGCTTTGGTGTGTTCTGTATGTTCATTTCTGTTAAGTGCGTAGGGAGTGACTGCTATTTTGTTTTGCGTACGTGTGGCTTATTCTGTGTTTTGGTTAGGGAGTTAGGCTTAGTCTGTGTCATTTCCTTTTCTCATCTTTTCGTTTTGTTTAGAATTAGTTTAGTTGGGGACGTGCTCGGTAGTGCTGTTTTGTTTATTGTTTTGGCTGTGTCACTCCCGAAGTCTGTGGCCCTATTGTTTGTGAAAGTCTTTGTGAATAAACATATAAAAATACAAAAAAAGATCCCTTTGTGTCCCGTGTTCCCTTCTCCCATCCCCTGGTTGTCTCGTTTTCCCCTCTCCTTTCCCTTTACCTTTCTGACGGTCCTCAACCCTAGACTGAGGATCGTAACAGAAATTGCTGTTTGGGCAGCACTTAGCCCAAAGCCCAGGGGAAGGTCTCAGAACCATTTTGCAATTCTTGCTCCTCCATAATACGAATAATTTCAAAATCCATTCGCTGGCTGACCTCCGAGAGTTTCACCACGTATCCAACACACTGATGATGGAGGACATCACTTTAACGCTCTGGGGTCTAAGGGTAGGGAACATACTTTCACTGACTGGGGCATGATCACACATTCCATTCAATATCATAAACTTAATTCATGGCAAATAAATAATTTCTTATAAATTTGTTTTGGCATTACGCTCATCTTTATTTTAATGTACTTTGTAAATATGGCAGATTTATTTGAAGTTTGTAATTTGCCATCAAAGTATAGAAATTGCAAAATGTAGTTTAGAACACTTGCGGAAACATTATAAAAGTACATAGTAATCAATGGTGGAAGTTTGTTTTGATCTCAGATATCTGATCACCAAAGTCTTGGCTACATGAAGATGACTAAATGGTGTAGTTGCAACATTCAGTTGGATAAATAAATAAGAAAAACCTAACTCGTGTCACTATTTCTGGGCGCCTTTCATTGAATATGTAGCAACTTTCATGTGTGCGCATGAGCCATTCACGCCTGGGCACACCCCCACCTTTTTATGGCGCTGATGGGGATGTATCTGGATCGCGTTTCACCATTGTGTTGTTCATCAAATTACCATGCAGTTGCGATTTGAATACGCGGAAATGCGCTATTTAAAATGTGAATAGTGATCTTCAGGTGAGAGCAGCACTACACGCCCCGGATTGAGGCAAAACGAAGAAAGGTGACATGGTTTACTTTTTTGCTGAATTTAACCTAATTTTGAAAACTTTAATACTTCCAACAATTGACGTTTTGAAAAGAATACAGTTTACTGATTTAGTCAGCGTTTTTTTCATGTTTTCAACACTAGCAAGATATGTGGCATCGCCGATGATGCCGTCGACTCCAGAGGAATAAATGAGCATGACGTTTTTCTGCATGCAGTAAATTAAGCAAGTGATTTCTTTTGGGACAACTATGGCACTACAGGAAAAGAATCAAAATTAAAAAAAAACTCAACATATGAGGGAGGGCATACGAAACCATATACTATGTTTTGTCCTTCGGTCACCCCCCGGTAACCTTGGGGTATCCATGGACAGCTGAGTCACTGGGTACCTTCAAATGGCGACTAGAAATCTTTTGGAAGTACTTGGATTAGCACTTCCAGGATGATACTTTTATTATTTAAAAAATAATAATTAACCATACTACTTGTGGGGCAGCATAGTGGTGTAGTGGTTAGCACTGTTGCCTGGCACCTCTGGGTCCCAGGTTCAAGTCTCCGCCTGGGTCACATGTGCGGAGTTTGCATGTTCTCCCCATGTTGTCGTGGGATTTCGTCCGGGTACTCCGGTCTCCCCCACAGTCCAAAGACATGCTGAGGCTAATTGGAGTCGCTAAATTGCCCATAGGAGTGCATGTGTGAGTGACTGGTGTGTGAGTGTGCCCTGCGATTGGCTGGCCCCCCATCCTGGGTTGTTCCCTGCCTTGTGCCCATTGGCTCCGGACCCCCCGCGACCCAGAAGGATAAGCGGTTTGGAAAATGGATGGATGTATTACTTGCCAACAGAGTTTTTTAGAGTGATAGTCTTCTTAGCCAGGTTCTGTTGAACCAGTATCACAATGTATTCACTGATGAGAATTCTAAGCACTTATGTAAGTCGCTCTGGCTAAGGGCGTCTGCCAAATTCTATAAATGTAAGAACGCAGTCGTTTCATGCTGCTTGATAATGTGTGGGGGACCCCAGGATCTCAGGGATTCCTCTTCCTGGTCCCTGCTGCTGTAGTCTACTCTGGATGGACCTGCTGTCTCCTGTTGACTGAGGCTCATCTTCTAGGCGGCCCACCACCTGAAGAGCGATCTGATGTCTCCGCTGGGGGCGCACTAACAGAGCATTAGCCAGCTTGTATTCTTCTACATAATCAACATTCAAGCTACATTTAAGCTGAAAAACACAATTTATTCAACACGGTTAGGGTTATGAGTCTGCTCTTCCTCATGATGAAACTACTTTTACTCACCGAACAATGTGAGTAATGTAGCCTGAGGTAGGGTAGGTAAGTTACCTGGAGCCAGCTAACCAGTTAGCATTCCCTGATTCACAGGTCGTGATTAAAAGTAATGTAGCGCTGGCGGGATTTGTATGTCCCAGCATGCTCGTGGGCAATGTACTGTACATAGACCTGTTTGTAACTGTTATAGTTAACAGTTATTATTTCCCATCGTGGCATCTGTGTTTGCTTGTGACTTACGTGAATCCTGTTCGATCCTCTTGTTATTAGTGTTGTATGAATGTGATGAGGCTGACTCTGGCATCTTCGATATTTTGGAAGAAGTCATCCATCTTATTAACGTCAGAGGAAGCAAAAGTTTCAAATTAGTGGGATGCCCTTCATATGTAGTGCCAGTACAAATACTGCAGAGCTACTTGCTTGCAGGGGGTACCTATTTGTGACATTCCAACCCTATTCGGGGTTACTGAGGGCACAATTCAACCCCGAATGATAAGTCACGTTAACATGTTAACATGCTAGCTGGACATCTGTCTAATAATCATAAAATGCATAACACTGGCTAGATAGCTTATATTTTTAGGAATCAATAAAATATGGCATTGTGCTGTTCTAAATGGAATCAGACCTATTCAGCAACCTTGGGATTGAAGAGCTGGATGAAGAGAACTTGTGCTTGAGGTCCTCAGCTGCCAACCACATACCGGATATACAGTAAAGTGATGATTCGTCACCTTAACGCTCAAGGCATATGTCACAGAGTAACAGAAACTATCAGGCTTGCCTACATGCGAGGCAAGTTAAAGTTATGTGAGGTACATGTGATTGCTGTTGTACATGGTGCAATTTGGAAGAGTATTGTTCGATGTGTTTGCTGAAGGCATAGTTCAGTCGTGTACTACCACTTGCCACGAGAGCCAAAATGCTGCTGGTTTTCATTACAAACGCTGTCTGCAGTAGGTGATTTCATTGATCAGCACCTCCAGTCTAGATAAAGTTGAGCGAATCAGTGAAATCACCTGGTTCACTGTAGTTGGAATGAAAATCTGCAGCCTCTTAGCCTTCCACGGCAAATGATTAGAGACCCCTTGAATAGTTAGTCTATTAAAGATATGTGACCCGTACTGGCAAAATGAGTCGGAATGCGCACAGGCTAATTATGAGCTAGAGTCAAAAATGTCAAAGATTTTTTTTTGACAATTTTCATCCAAATTGAGATTTTCCCAAAAATGAGTCCATTAAGTCATCATCTATCGATCCCAATAATCAAAATAGCAAATAAATACCTTGAACCATCATAATTTGAATGTTTTGTACGGGCTTTGTCTTCAGAAATTAGTCCTTTATCTTAAATTTTCTTAGCAAATCCTTTTTCTCCACTCACTCGCGGCATGACTGGGAATCCCCCCACCGATTGTTTGGTATCACCGTGAAGCGAGGCTCACCTACTTCCTAAAAATTTGCATAGAATTTCCAATGACATCACTCTGAACCAATAGAACTCGGTTTTATAAAGCCCTGTTGATGTAAACAACTTCTAACGGATGTAACTCGGTCATTTTTTGTCCAATTTCAACAGACCAAACTCCATTTTGAAAATGTCCTCATTGTGACTCATATGTATGTATATTTAGTAGATATTTATGTAAATGTTTTTGTGTTTTGTGTCTATTGCTAAAGGAAGCCATGTGTCACGTGGGTCCTCAAGGTGTTGAGATGCATACTCTAGGCTTGCAGACTTTGAGACGCAAGTGATACTTTGTACCAGTGCATAACAGTTTATGGCATATACATGGTAACCACAAACTGATACGGTACAATATTTGAATGATATGCAATTTAAAGTAACATGCAACTAGGGCTGGGCGACAAAACGATAGAGATAATGATTGCAAAATAAAATTTCCTCGATTGAAAAATAGATATAGTCGATATAAAGTCGATAGCGACACTTGCTATCACAGACTGGACGATTAAACAAATAAAGCAGCACAACATTACAATAACTAACGACAAGTAAACCACTAACTTACGTGTATTATTAGAGCATTCGTGTAATTTATTTAAACTTTATTTTACCAGGTAAATTAACTGAAAACCAGTTCTCATTGCTTTACGTGCTTTTCGGGAGAAATAACAGAAGGAACTTCCTGGGATACATACGTCATGTGTGTGACTAAACTCTTCAGCCAATAAGGGCAAAGCTGTGTCGTTACGGAGGCAGTTCCAGTTTGTGCAGCCGGCTGAGAGGTGCTTGTTAAAACGTCACCATGTCACATGGTACAAAAACCTCGCGAGAGCAAGACGACTTAAGACATATCGTGCAGCGCACCATGACGACACAACAGTGCCGTTATTGGCTAATTTTAGAGAAAAAAAATCATAGCAAGTAAACAAAGGGTTAAAATTGAATGAAAGTTGCTATGTCCTATACTGCTCAGGTAGTAGTATAATTTGCATCCATTTGGGGGTCATAAGCTCCCATTGTCTAGAAGCTATTGAAAAAAATCTATTTACCCATTTTTTACTTTTACAACGATCATATAAAATGCAATAAAGTGTTAAAAATGAGTAAAATTCACTGTGTCCTGTGTATGTCAGGTAGTTGTAGAATATGCACCCATTTTGGAGTTACTGGATCCCATTGCATTGAAGTTATTGCAAGTAATCAGTATTTTATTATTCTGACAGTAATTCGATGATGGTTCCTAAGTCAGCGGTGCCTGAGCGTCTCCGAGGCTGTGGAATTGATCTGGCCGTCTTTCGACCGCCTTATGCTGGCTAGTGTGAGTGAAACACTGCCGCTAAATGTGGAGAGTGTGGATCTGAATATCCAGCCAAAAACAGATTTCACCTCGGTGCTGACGAGAGTATCCAGAGTATTGAGTATTGTGTGGCTGCACAAAGTTGAACGGAGAAAACTGATGAATAAAGCTACGTCAGCGCCCAGATACATGGACATACCTGTAGTAAGATACGTAAGTACTTTGAATTTAAATGTTAATTTGCCAAGATGGCGAGTAGCATATTAGCTAGTTAGTTATTGTGTAACTGGTGTGTTCACTAATTAACTTAACATTATCATTGCAGGCCTGTTGCTGGTAAAACCTGCACTAATTTGCTCCCTATGTGATCAGAAATTATTGCAGCTTAAACCTTGTTTCATTCCGCTTAATACTTGAAATATCAATTGGAAGCTATGAGAAAACTGCTTTTCTTTGTACTTTTTGTTGTTTTTGTGATATTTTTAGTTGAGTTTTAAAAATTTGCATTCAAGATTTTCCCCATATAAGAACATGAATACACACCAATGACAGCTTTACAGAGGAGCATGTCTCCAAAGGCCTCCTTCTGGCCAGACCCCTGCCAGCACAACTGTTGGGCCAGTGGGGTTGAGAGGACATGGCCCAGAACTTGCCAAGTGTTGGATGTGGAGTCTGTTCCACCATTAGTAGACACAAATGTAAGCTAAATATGGACATTTATAACATAAATAAAGGTAGAAATAACAGAAATAACACAGAAAATATTAAAATGGTGTGGAAGTAAAATTGGACATTGGTAGCCCGGGAGAGGAAGCATTTTGGGTCTATTATGTCTTAGGCCTTAGGTAAGAAGAGATTGCTTTGAATACTGCGTGACCTCGCTTCGTGATAGCGGTCTGAGGTTAGTTCCACAGACACTGAAAAGAGATCAGACCATGGAGAGACAGACAGCAGAGCAAAGGCGAGGAGAAACCACCTGCAGGAAGAGATTCCAGGCTACCCCAACTGGTGCACAAAGAGTTATAGCTTTATAAAATAGTTGCAGTAGACAATATATAATATGTTGCACGGTAGTGCAAATGTTTAAGTAGTTGTTACATTAATCATACTAATCATATGTTAACCATGTATTTGCAGTGATTCAATGACAATATGTCAATGTATTAATCATTAATCAATGGAACACCCAAACATTAATAGTGATTCATTGTCATATCATCCATCCATCCATCCATTTTCCAAACCGCTTATCCTATTGGGTCGCGGGGGGTCCGGAGCCTATCCCGGAAGCAATGGGCACGAGGCAGGGAACAACCCAGGATGGGGGGCCAGCCCATCGCAGGGCACACTCACACACCAGTCACTCACACATGCACACCTATGGGCAATTTAGCGACTCCAATTAGCCTCAGCATGTTTTTAGACTGTGGGGGGAAACCGGAGTACCCGGAGGAAACCCCACGACGACATGGGGAGAACATGCAAACTCCACACACATGTGACCCAGGCGGAGACTCGAACCCGGGTCCCAGAGGTGTGAGGCAACAGTGCTAACCACTGCAGCACCATGCCGCCCCGTGTCATATCATCAATATCTATATACATATCTCAAGTAGAATCTGGAAGCCGAGACAGATTCCGGTAAAATCTGCAAAATGTGTGGATTTTACCTTGCTACCAAGGTGAACCAGTAGAGCAGGAGAATTGTGCTTGTTATACGTTTGAGCTCAGTTTGTTGGTGTTGATTGGTCCGGATTTAGAAGTCTTTATTGGGAATTGGGAGTTATGGTTTATCAACTGGTTGCTCTTTGTACTCCAGGTGACCTGGTACTGAGTGCCAGAGTGTGACGGGAACGCATTGCTGGAATAAAATACATTTTCTTTACTCACCAAACTGAGAGGTCCAAACTTTCATTCTAAGTGTCTCAGTTATCAGAGCAGTTGATTTATAATTTTTCTACCATAATGGAAAATGTTATAATGGTGAGTTTTTTGAACATTCAATGTTTTTGCAAACTTACAATACCATTCCAATGAAACAAGCTTGGTCTTCAGCAAGTTTTCTTGTATGTTCTCCGCATGTTTGTGAGAGGTAAATTAATGGCTTCTGGCAATATGGCCAATATATAGGAGCTATTAGTGAGATAGAGGAGCATCTGCTAGAAAATGGCCATCTCTTCCGTCAGGTACTCCAAGGTGGTGATGATGTCCTGATCTGTTGATGTTAACAAGGTAAGTAATATGTATTCAGTTTGTTGTAAAGTACTACTAGTTAAATTTAACATTATTTTAGCTTTGTCATTGTTAAAGTGACTGATGTTAAGATAAAAAATATATATATTGTATTACTGTAGTTTTTTAGTGTTAGTAATTCAGATACATGGATATGCATATGTGTCTTGTCCTACAGACACTGCATAGACAGATATTCTAATGGGCGAGCAGCTTATCATTAAGGAATTCATGGAAGTAAATTAATGGCAAAACTCGTTGATGCAGAAAAGCACATTGAATTGCACTACTTATATATAAATGCATTGCATTTGATAATGTGTGACTATTTGCGGGCTGGAATTTAATGTGGGTGTACATTTAAACATTGAATATTACCTGTTACTCGGTGATTTTCATGAGGTTCTCATACCGAGTCCAGCCCCGAAACTGGCTTCTGTTCACTTGCCACATGGCCAATGTGACGGCACAAGTGATCCAGGGAGGCCGGCTCATCCGACACACGTAGGTCCCCACCAGGCTCCTTCTAGAATATTTAAATCTCCACCCCTCATCTGTTGATTAATGCCATATTACTGCTCGACATATCATTTGCAGCCGGCAGCCAGGCAATCACTCTGCCAGCTTTTCTCCTAGTCAGATCCTTCCTTAATAGTGTCACACAAGTACCTTTTATAGGTTTGTGTTCTTCATGAATGTTTTTTTTCTTCCATTTCAGAATGCAGAACAAAAATGCGAAATGAGCCTTTGCATGCAGTAGATCAGAGCACAGACGGGTTCGTGCAGATAAAGGCAAATTGAGGAAGATCTCTACCAGATCCATGCATCAGATCAAGAGAGCAGCTGCTAAAATGCCATTATGTAGCAGCAAACAGATATTTGAAGCTGCTGGTGCCTCTGGAGTCCCATGGACATCAAGGTGTAGAGTCCTCCACTGCAACTGTGCATAAACCTTCTATTCTGCCACCACTAACCAGTGCTCACAAGCAGAAACTGTCCAAATACACAAGTTTAATGGATGCAAGACTTGTGAAGCTGCTATCAAATAAGGGGTCCTATGTCAAAATGTGACGTGACCTGTTTGATTTCAGTACATATGCTGCAAACACAACAAATGACAATTTTCAGTTCTTTGCAACTTATAAAGTGTTTTGCAGCTTACTGTGCATAATAATTTGGAACAGTTCATTGTAAGTGTTTTGTTTGACAAAAAATACTGTAATCATTAGATTTGTTCAATAAAATTTGAATTGCACTCAATAGTTGACAACATGAGAATTATTCTGACTATATGTGTGTTCATTTCTTGCATTTTTCTTATTAGGAATCCACACGTAAGTAGGGGCAATTCACTGCCCATACAAAGTGCGAGGGGAAAATATATACCTAATGAAGACTGTAGTCCTGTATTAGACAAAATCATTTTATCATATGGTCAGTTATTTTTATACCTACATAAGAACATAAATTTACAAATGAGAGGAGGTCATTTGGCCTATCAAGCTCGTTTGGGGAGCACTCAACTAACAGCTCAGAGTTGTTAAAATCTTACAAAAGAACATAAGAAATTTACAAACGAGAGGAGACCAATCAGCCCATCAAGCTCTTTTGGGGACAACTTAACTAATAGCTCAAAGTTATTAAAATCTTCTCTAGCTCTGATTTAAAGGAACCCAGGGATTTAGCTTGCGCTACACTAGTAATAAGATTATTCCGTACTCTAACTACATGCTGTGTAAAGAAGCACTTCCTCAAATTCGTTTTGAAATGTTCTCCCGCTAATTTCCACTTAAGGCCACCGGTTCTAGTATTTAAACTAATATTGAAATAACGAACAGCATCCAGACCTGTTAGAATTTTATATACCTGGATCATGTCCCCCCCCTTAGTCTCCTTTGCTCGAGGCTAAACAGATTCAGCTCAGGTAACCTCTCCTCATAAAACATTCCTCTAAGACCAGGAATAATTCTCGTAGCCCTACATTGCACCTTTTCCAAGGCAGCAATGTCCTTCTTAAGGAAAAGTGACCAAACCTGCACACAATATTCTAGGTGGGGTCTTACCAAGGAATTAAATAATCGTAGCATCAGTTCCCTTGAACTCCACACACCTAGAGATGTAACCCAACATCCTATTGGCCTTTTTAATTGCTTCCCCACACTGGCAAGAGTGGGACATGGAAGCATCAACATACACACTGAGGTCTTTCTCATAATCAGCTACCTTTATTTCAGTGGAACCCATAAAATATCTGTACTTTATATTTCTGCTCCCTGCATGGATTACCTTACATCTATCTACATTAAATTTCATCTGCCAGGTATCAGCCCAGTCGCAAATTAAATCAAGATTCCGTTGTAGCCTCTGTGCTCTTAACCAGTTCTCAATCCAAGCTGCTACAGTTGCTAAAATCCCTTCAGTTTGGAGTTTAAGCAAGAGCCGTTTGTAGTGGACAACATCAAAGGCCTTCTGCAAAACTAAGCAGATCACATCATAGGCCTTTTTGTGATCAATTTCTTTTGTAGCTTCCTCAAAGAACCCAAGTAGATTAGTTAAACAGAAGCTACCTCTCCTAAATCCATGTTGGCAATCCCTCAGAATGTTATTTGCATCCAGGTTATCTACCATTTTCACTTGGATTATAGCTTCCATTACCATTCCAGTTATGCAAGTTAAACTGATTGGCTCATAGTTTGCTGGATTACTTCTATCCCCTTTTTTGAATATGGGTGTTATATTGGCATGCTTCCAATTAGAAAGTGCCACACCAGTAGATAAGGATTTCTCAAATAGTAATGTTAAAGGTTGGCTAATAATATCCCTCATCTCTTTTAAAACTATAGGTAAGATGCCATCAGGGCCCTGCAATTTATTTATTTTGAGCTTAGCAAGGCTTTGTACCACATCAGCCTCAGTTATACATATATTGGTCATAGACGACACTGTATTTGTATTAAATGGTGGCAGGTTACCTGTGTTCTCTATTGTGTAAAAGAATCATTAAACTCTTATTTTTACTATATCAATTTCATTTTCAGTTATAAGACCCTTACTATCCTACAGATTACTGATTTCAGCTTTTAGAGCTCTTTTGGAGTTAAAATATTGGAGGAAACTTTTAATGTCATCCTTAGCCTCCAATCCAACCTTCCTTTCTACATTCCTCTTACAGGGTTCCCACGTGTCCTGAAAACCTGAAAATATTTAGGGTTATTTTCCAGTCATTGAAATGACCTGTAAAGTGATACAAATGGCAAAATGTCCTGGAATTTCATTTCTGTTTTTGCTTTTAAATTTTTCTACATTTGTAAAATTGAGGAATCACAATTATTACAACATCATCATGAGCAGAGCTTTGGAATGTTTCTCACCCAGTTTGCTTCTGCTATGTTTTAGATGTAATTTGTGTCCTTGTGAAATTATTATACATTATTTGCCTTTTTAAAGATGTCCAGTGAGACCATTACAATTGTTGACCCATTGGAAAAGTAAGATGCATATGAATGTAAAGTTCTGAGAAATTGGAGGTAACTGTGCATATGATGTCATGTGGGAATATTTCGAATTAAACAAGTCACTCCGATGTAATTTAATTGAAAACATGTTAAGAGTTATTACATGCATTTCAGTAATGACCATTGGAGAGAAAACACAGGCTTTAATTCTTAGCATGATTTTTTATGTTCCCAGATTTGAATAGTTTTTAATGTCTTTTACAATATCTAGAAATTTTCTGAAGATGAGAGACTGTGCCGAGCACAATGCAGTGTGGCAAGTGCAAACCCGAGCTACAGCAAGATTCCAGCAGTTGTGGAGTTCTTATTTTGAAGGTACCTGTTTGCTGAGTTATACTGGGCAGTTATTACTTTGAATTAATATGAATACAACTGAATTTTGCAGTTTGCACCTTTCAAGGGGTCACATCAGTGATATGAAGACGAGCCAAAGTGCTGTGAGCGCATCTCGAATGGAAATTGCATGTGCACTGCTGGAATGTCGAGGTATGTTTAGGACTATTGCTAATATTTTGGCAATTACAAATGAAAAGAAGATTAAGAATCTGGATGTACCAGATGAAACACCCTCAGAGAGAGGTCTTGTGGGATGGTGACAGTACACAACAGGCACAAAATATTCATATGGTAACTACACTGGACGTACAAATCCTGCTCTAGTATCAACTGTCATAAATTTATGTTTTGTGAATTTTTTTAGTTATATGATCTGTATCGGTAATCATTTACATTACAAAGCGTGTCGTTTGTAGCCTAGTCTGTGGTCAGTTGTATACTGTGTTACATGGTCAACAATGCAATAGAATTACAGTAATAACTACAGTATATTGTGCAGTAACAGTGTAGTAATTTAGGGTTATTCTTTTAACCCAACTTTCAATGTTGTGGACTATAATTTGCTGAATTGTAGTTGGATTTTTCAGTTCATTTTGAATAGATTATTCAAATGGTATGCGCCTAGGAAATGTAGAGGACTACTGTGTGGTTTGCTCTATGTTGGAAGAAAATGCTGATGAAAGCATGATTGAAATGGTAAGAAGTCATACTCCCATACAAATTATTCTGTTTCTATTTTAACATCTCAACTTGTCAAAGAAACATTTCCAACCAGTAAAGCATTGACTGAATTCACAAAAGGAGAACTCCTGGAAATATACCTGATCCTTGTAATGAAGATATTTTAATGGAGCCAAAGGTTAATGCACTTTTTTATGAACTCATAAAATGCTTGTCCTAACCTCACATATTTTAATATAAATTAAAAATATTACGTTTCTCCAAAGACCTGTCATAAAGGTTTGTTTTGTTGTTTCAGATGACATATTAATTTAACTGTCTTTTAGGTGCAGTGTGACCTCTGCAGTAGGTGGGCACTTTTCTAATGTACCAAATACAAGAAACACTTGACTTATGTTTGTGACAAATGTTCAGAAAAATAAACTTTGTTCAGTTTTTCTTTAAACCTGCTTGTTTGTTCACAGATTATTATAAAACTGAGGAAACATTTTTTTTAATCACATAAGATGCCCACAATGTGGTTAAAACCAGCAGAAATGCATGGGGCATAAGAAGCTAATAACTACTTCATCAACGATGATTATTTTATGACATTACATTCTTAGTGTAAAAAACTGATAGCCCATTAAAAACTATAGGCAGCAATTTCTGGCAGCATTAAACTATGTGTAAAAACTGCTACCCCCTCTAAAGTACAGGAAAGTTATTTTATTTTATAAATCCTTATACAGATGTCCATTCAGGAGTATGGGTAAGAAATTCTGGCAAGGCAGCAAAAAATGGCAGAACATCGGCTTCTGCCTGTGAGCCGGAGTCAGAGCGGCTATTTTTCTTTCTCTATTTTTTTTCCCAAGCCGCATGGATTGGTCAACTACACAATGCGTGTCTGCAATGAGCAATAGGGGTAGGGGCAGTGCTACAGGGTGCGTTCGACTTGGGTCAGTTGTATACATACAACTTAAGTCGTCTTGCTCTTGCGAGGTTTTTGTACCATGTGACATGGTCACGGGTGGTGACGTTTTGCAGCGCCGGCTGAAGTCGCACAAAAAATCCTAACCATGATGCATTGCGTTGGGACCAGAATGCATTGGTTTAAGCCAGCGCGGCAGCGTGAAGTGGAATGTACCCACAGACAAATGCAGCAATCACACGCACAGAGAAAGAAACAGGAGGGAAGGAGACGCGCGACAAAACGAGTGACCGCAGGAAACAGAGTAAAATTTGGATGCATTACATTGACAATACAAAGGCAGAGTGTAGAGCGTGCAAGGATAAAATCTCATATCGAACAGGCTCTACAAATAACCTGCATCAGCACATGAGAACTGTACGTCCATCAGTGCAGTGGGAAGAAAAAGGACAAGCAAATGAACAATCCCTCCACTCTGCGTGTGATAAGCGGTCTTGGTCCTGGCAGTACCTTGTGTGCCTGGAGTCTGCACATGGAGAGGGGTGTACTAAGGACCAATGTTTAAGCACTGAAACAAATATTTTCCGGTTAAAGGTTTGGACAGGGTTGGAGGGGAGTGGAGTCAAGTGGCCAGATATCCTTTTAGTCTATGGGACCAGATGGAAAGGTTGGAGCTCAGTACTGCGCTGCTGCCTCCTGTTCCTTCTGCTTCAGCAGCAGAGGCCTACCCACCTCCAGATTCTGAACAGCTGGAAACTGTCAGAAGCACCAACAAATGTTACTGTAAAAAGGTTCCAGTTCTTTAGGGCAATTACCAGAGAGTATCTGGCCCACATGAAGCCTGGGTGAGAGATGGGCTGATATAAAAACTCATATCAACAATTCCTGCACCATTCACCACCATGGTAAGCTATCACAGGTTGGTCACATAGCTAAGGAGTGCTGCACTTCTGCCAAATCTCGCCTCGTTTTCCCCGTACACAACGTACCAAAATTGCAGCACCCCACTCCAGTGCTGTACCTGTGGCAGTCAGTACTGCACACTGGATGGTACTCAGCTTGTCAGCGGGTCGACTCAGGTCTGCCAGGCCAGCCAAAATCAGGCCCTGAGGGGGAGGCTGTATTGTCGGCAGACTTTCGTCCAGCTCACTCAAACAGATTTGCAGCTGAACAAGGAACGACAAAACATGGCATCAATTTCATAAGTCAGTAACCAAAGCAGGAATTTGCATTCTTCACCCATATGAACCTTGGAGCTCAGAATAGTCGTTGGACCTTAAAGGCAAGAAAAAGCAGCAGCAATGTCATCAACTGAAATATAAAACAAGTAAACTGTAGATTATACACAGTACTGTTCAAAAGTCATAGGCAGCCAAAAAAAATATATATATATGTTCAAATAACTGTTGGTGTAAAACTATGCTGTTACGCCTAGCAAAATGCGTCAGCTTAGCCATTTCAAAACCTCTGCTAAAATAACCCTATTATTTCCAGCAACCATACAATACACCCATGTATTTTTTGACCTGACCACTAGCCCACCTCATATATCTATCCAATATCTCGTTCACTTTTTTAACTAATTAAGTTAACTAATTAAGCGAGCTGTTGGTGAAATTTAATAAATACATAGAATGGTTCGGGTGCCACTGAGGAGAAGTTTGGGAACTGAAGTGGTGTTCATCTAGCTATCCAAGTAGATATCAGTAACTTTTTGGAGAACAGAAGACATTTATACTAGTTTTTATTGTGTTACTCGTAATTTTCATATGTTCTTATGTCAAATTATATTTTTTGTTCTAAGAAAATGTGCACTTATTACCCAGAAAAACAGCGCTAAACATTTCTTTTGAGTGCCTAAGACTTTTGCACAGTACGGTATATACATAACACATATACATAGATATGCACTGGTGAATATATTTAAAGAGACATACATCCAAGTACAGTAGTTCGGCAGTTTTGAGTACCATATTTGAGACAGACATTCTATGCCGCTGGCACTGAGATTTTTATTAGACATCTATTTATTATGTTTCCGCATAGCTTGCTCCCTAAGCCACATAATACATAGTCATCAGCACAAGTACTATGTGTCATCTAAGTGCTGTGACACGTAAAATTAGATTGCATTCCTTTTATCTGGGATGTCAGAACTCGCTGGGAGCTGGGAATGACGTCACAAACACAAGATAACAGTGTTCCAGTACAGGTAGTTGGAAAGCCATTTAGCGATACCAGGGATCCGTTTCAAAAAGCAAGACTCCTTGCTTACCCAGCTAAATTGTCAGATTTAATTCACCCCAGTTTAAATGGCCTTTGTCTTTGTTCACTTATATTTAGCCCAGACTACCTTAAATCTGACACGTTGTCCACTTAAGCAAGAAATCCCGCTTAATGAAACAGGCCCCAATTCTAGCCCAGTAATGTGTCAGCCACTGTTAGCGATATCAGTCGGTAACACATTACGTAGTGTCCTGAGCATAAGATAGCAGTTGGACAGTACTGCGCGTACAACCAATTCAATGAGTCACAAATAAGACATGAGAGCTAATACACAGTACCAAACTAACGTCTGTTGATGAAGGGCGCAGCCCTTTTGAATTCAGAGCTCTGGGGGCATTCCAGTTGAAATTCCTGACAAGGAATACGGAATTTACGAGTTTAATAGGAATGCAGCATTAGGCCCCGGTTCCAACCCATAACGGAGAAATACTTGACTTAGTACCCATCTAATGTTCAGGGTCGCAGGTCTGCTATGCCTTTCCATTCTGTGACATCACAAAACCATTTTCTATTCTGTGACATCACAAAAACATTACGAAGTGGGCTCTTTGGGAATTTGGGAGTTTTTTTGTGTTAGATTGTATATACTTTCCATTAATAATAATGACGGTGTTGCTACTTTTGAAAAAGTTCCACTTCATAATAGTTTTGTGATGTCGCAGAATGGAAATGTTTTCGAAGTAGCAGACATCACCAACCAGTAAATGTCGTAGATGAAAGATTTTCTATCCAGTGGGTGATGTCACCTTCACATTTCAGTTTGAAAGAGTCACAATGAAACACAGAAGCATGCATATTCAATTGCAACGGTCGGCATTTTCTTTCACAAACCTGCCAACCAACCAGCTGAAGAGCAAGGAGTTTTGGGAGTACTTGAGGTGCATGCACCTTAGGCACTTGTTTAAAAAAATGCAATTTGCATGAATATGTTTCTGTTTGATTGCAGCACTTCTGGGGCCCAGTAGCAAACTGGGGTCTGCCCATAGCAGCGATGAGTGACACGAAGAAGAGCCCTGAGATCATCGGTGGCCGAATGACCTTCGGTAAGAGGCAGAGGGCTCACCTTCCATCTGTGTGAGCGTCCACAGGGTCACTCGGGACTCCAGAGGGACTTTTTAAAGGTTTGAGCCAGTTGCTGTGAACTTCACATTTCAGTTTGGACAAAAGCGACATACGTGCATGCACGTTGAATTTAAAATGGCAAGCAATTTTTTTCAAAGAGCTGTAAACCAACTGAGGAACAGGGAGTTTCAGAAGTATCTGAGGAGGTATGTGCATCCAGAGGCGCTTGCAGTTTATTTAAAAATCCAATATGTAAACTTTCCTTGTCGATTGCCATCAGTGCATAAGAAGCTTAAACTCTTCGCTTTGTTGTAGATGTAAGCATAAAGTCACTGCTTACATTTGGGTCCATCATTGCAGAAGTGCTGCTGGTGATCACAGAATTGCACTTATAATTTTTTTTTTGTTTCCTTCCTTTGTCTTTCCGAGATCTAAATGTGCCTGTTGGGAAAAACCTTCCAACAAAAGCACGGCAAGAAAGTCACAAACTGATTTTTTTGTTAATATAAATATAATTTTATGACTACCGTTTAATAATTTCACACTAATATATTGTAAGAATCCTCTGGAATTTCTTTAATGGCGCCTTCACCCTGCTGCATGTTAGATCAGCTCTGTGTTTTATTGTTTGATTTCGGCACTTCTGGGGACCTGTAATCAATTGGGGTCTGCCCACAGTCGCTGTGACGGATATGAGGAAGAGCCCTGAAATAATCAGTGGTCGAATGACCTTCGGTAAGAGGCAGAGGGCTCACCTTCCATCTATATGAGCGTCCCCTGGGTCACTCGGGTCTCCAGAGGGACTTTTTAAAGGTTTTAAGCTGGTTGCTCTTCTTCTTTCTGGCCTCTGACCCCTGCATGATCTCTGTCTCTCCAGCTCTTACCTGTTACTCACTCGTTTTTATGAGGTTCTCATATCGAGTTCAGCCGAGAAACTGGCTACTCTTCAATTGTCATGTCACCAATGCGACGGCGCAGATGATTCAGGGTGGCCGGCCGGCTCATCCGACACAAGCAGGTCCCCACCAGGCTCCCTCTAGAACATTTAAATCTTCACCCCTCATCTGTTGATTAATGCCATATTACTGCTCGACATAGCATTTGCAGCCGGCAGCCAGGCAATCACTCAGCCAGCTTTTCAGGGACTCGTCTGGCTCTTAATGGGGCCAGATCTGCTTGGGACACCATCCCGCAGGTCCCACGGTCCCTTAAAGGGGCAGCTTGACATGCCTGTCCTGCCTGGCGCCTGATGTGCCTGCCCTGCCTGTGCTGCTTGCAGCTTCGCCGCCCCCTGGTTCCTGAGGCTCCTGCTCCGCCCGTCCTTGCTTCGCCCGCTCCTCCAGTCCTTGCTGCGCCCGTTCCTGCTCCACCCGTCTCTGAGGCGCCAGATCCGCCCATCCCTGAGGCACCTGCTACGCCTGAGGCCCCTCTGCCTTCACCTTCGCCTGTTGCTCCAGCCCTGGGCTCCACCCGCTCCTAATGGGCTGGCTCCACGCAAAGGGGCTTCGGCTCCAGCTCCAGTCCCCGAGGAGGTCTCAGGCTGTCAGATCATCGCTCCTCCTCCCTTGATGGAGGGAGAGGAAGAGCTTGAGTGAGATCCCACGGGGACCTCCCTAATGACTCCTCTGCCCTCGCCCCGGAGAGATTGACCCCGGCCAGAACCCCACCTTTCAGTGTCCCAAAAGGAGAGAGGGCACAGGGCCCGGGTCCCGCCCACCCTGCCCCCTGGTCCGCCCTCTCTTGCCTGGGCTGGGGCTCGGGGGAGGGGGCGCTTGCGGGTTCCCCCGCTCCGACTCCTCCGCCGTCTGCAGGTCCCCCCACTCCGGCGCATCGGTGGACGGCGCCTTTGCCAGCTGTGGCTAAGCCCATCCTGGTCTTGGTCCTGGCAGTACCTTGTGTGCCTGGAGTCTGCACATGGAGAGGGGTGTACTAAGGACCAATGTTTAAGCACTGAAACAAATATTTTCCGGTTAAAGGTTTGGACAGGGTTGGAGGGGAGTGGAGTCAAGTGGCCAGATATCCTTTTAGTCTATGGGACCAGATGGAAAGGTTGGAGCTCAGTACTGCGCTGCTGCCTCCTGTTCCTTCTGCTTCAGCAGCAGAGGCCTACCCACCTCCAGATTCTGAACAGCTGGAAACTGTCAGAAGCACCAACAAATGTTACTGTAAAAAGGTTCCAGTTCTTTAGGGCAATTACCAGAGAGTATCTGGCCCACATGAAGCCTGGGTGAGAGATGGGCTGATATAAAAACTCATATCAACAATTCCTGCACCATTCACCACCATGGTAAGCTATCACAGGTTGGTCACATAGCTAAGGAGTGCTGCACTTCTGCCAAATCTCGCCTCGTTTTCCACGTACACAACGTACCAAAATTGCAGCACCCCACTCCAGTGCTGTACCTGTGGCAGTCAGTACTGCACACTGGATGGTACTCAGCTTGTCAGCGGGTCGACTCAGGTCTGCCAGGCCAGCCAAAATCAGGCCCTGAGGGGGAGGCTGTATTGTCAGCAGACTTTCGTCCAGCTCACTCAAACAGATTTGCAGCTGAACAAGGAACGACAAAACATGGCATCAATTTCATAAGTCAGTAACCAAAGCAGGAATTTGCATTCTTCACCCATATGAACCTTGGAGCTCAGAATAGTCGTTGGACCTTAAAGGCAAGAAAAAGCAGCAGCAATGTCATCAACTGAAATATAAAACAAGTAAACTGTAGATTATACACAGTACTGTTCAAAAGTCATAGGCACCCAAAAAAAAAAAAAAATATGTTCAAATAACTGTTGGTGTAAAACTATGCTGTTACGCCTAGCAAAATGCGTCAGCTTAGCCATTTCAAAACCTCTGCTAAAATAACCCTATTATTTCCAGCAACCATACAATACACCCATGTATTTTTTTGACCTGACCACTAGCCCACCTCATATATCTATCCAATATCTCGTTCACTTTTTTAACTAATTAAGTTAACTAATTAAGCGAGCTGTTGGTGAAATTTAATAAATACATAGAATGGTTCGGGTGCCACTGAGGAGAAGTTTGGGAACTGAAGTGGTGTTCATCTAGCTATCCAAGTAGATATCAGTAACTTTTTGGAGAACAGAAGACATTTATACTAGTTTTTATTGTGTTACTCGTAATTTTCATATGTTCTTATGTCAAATTATATTTTTTGTTCTAAGAAAATGTGCACTTATTACCCAGAAAAACAGCGCTAAACATTTCTAAACTCTGCCAGCTTTTCTCCTAGTCAGATCCTTCCTTAATAGTGTCACACAAGTACCTTTTATAGGTTTGTGTTTTTCATGCTAAAATGCCATTATGTAGCAGCAAACAGATATTTGAAGCTGCTGGTGCCTGCAGTAGAGTCCTCCACTGCAACTGTGTATAAACCTTCTATTCGGCCACCACTAACCAGTGCTCACAAGCAGAAACTGTCCAAATACACAAGTTCAATGGATGCAAGACTTGTGAAGCTGCTATCAAATAAGGGGTCCTATGTCAAAATGGGACGTGACCTGTTTGATTTCAGTACATATGCTGCAAACACAACAAATGACAATTTTCAGTTCTTTGCAACTTATAAAGTGTTTTGCAGCTTGCAAGCTTTGGTGTGCATAATAATTTGGAACAGTTCATTGTAAGTGTTTAGTTTGACAAAAAAATACTGTAATCATTAGATTTGTTCAATAAAATTTGAATTGCACTCAATAGTTGACACATGAGAATTATTCTGACTATATGTGTGTTCATTTCTTGCATTTTTCTTAATAGGAATCCACACGTAAGTAGGGGCAATTTACTGCCCATACAAAGTGCGAGGGGAAAATATTTACCTAATGAAGACTGTAGTCCTGTATTAGACAAAATCATTTTATCATGTGGTCAGTTATTTTTATACCTACATAAGAACATAATAAATTTACAAATGAGAGGAGGCCATTCGGCCTGTCAAGCTCATTTGGGGAGAAGTCAACTAACAGCTCAGAGTTGTTATAATCTTATCTAGCTCGGATTTAAAGGATCCCAGGGATTTAGCTTGCGCTACCCTAGTTCAGCCAAGGAACTGGCTCCTCTTTGTGTGTCACATCACAAATGGGATGTCGTAACTGATCCAGGGCAACTAGCTCATCAAATACAAGTAGGCTGCCGCCAGGGCTTTGAACCAGCTCACTGTTCTTTCGGAGCCTCCCTCTAGTATATATGAAGGGGCAGTTCACCATAAAACAGAAAAGCAGACAGTTCACCTCCAACACTAGGCATCTCCTAAAACTTTTTTAGTTTAAGGGGGAACCGCCCCTGTAAATCACCACCCCTCATCATTAATGCCACATTACTGCTCGACATAGCATTTGTAGCCAGCAGCCAGGCCATTATTCAACCAGTTTTTCTGCCAGTGTGGTCCTTCCTTAACGGCGCCACACAGGTGGCTTTCATAGGTTTGAGTTCTTCATGAATGCGTTTTTTCTTCCTTTTCAGAATGGGGAAGAAAAGTGCCAAGTCTCTGTGTCCTGTCTTGGCAAAGAAATGCAGAAATGCACACAGACCGGAACAGACTGACAGACAGAGACAAAGACAAAATGAGTGGTGGCAAATTAGTGACAAAGTGAGTCTCGATGTGCTGTGCAGACTCGCCCTCCTTGTCCCGTCCTTCCCAACAAATAAATTAATAAACAAAGAATTAAATGTGAGGTCCTTTCAATTTTCCTATGAATCCACACATTACTAAACCCAATTCACTGAGCATGCAGAGCACAAGGAGAAAACATATACCTAATGAAGACAGTAGTACTGTATTAAACAAAATCGTTTGGGTCAATTTTTTAGTTGTGATACCATACCCTAAACAGTGTTAGTCTGACTTAAAAAGATGTAATTTTTATTTTTTAATTATTTCAAAATGACTACTGTATGTGTGTCCTTTGCACAGACAAGTTGTAGTTTGTCATTCTATTGACAAAATGCAGCCGACCTTTTACTGTGTCTCCAGAATGGTGTTGGGATGTAGGACTTCAAATTTGGTTATGGGAAGACTAGGCATCACCAAATTCTAGTTGTCTGATTAAAACTGTCGTGATTAAGGTTATGTTTGAGCGTGTTTTTTTTTTAACAATTATTAACCAGCTCAGGGGTCTGACTGGTCTGACATCACAACTGTCGGTTAGAAGAGGTACGACTACCTCACAAAAGTAGGTTTTATGAAATTTTGCTGATCAGCTGAAATACTTCGTAGGCAGAACTTACCAGTCCCACTGGCACATTGGTAGGGCATGGCCACCAAAAAAAAGAATTTCGACTCCAGAACTAACAATTCAGAAGATATTGGCGAAAATGCAAAAGGGGGTGTTACAGCACCCCACCCTCCCACCCACACTGATTTCAGTCGGATGGTCTCAGTAGTGGGTAGGTCTTGGTCTTATAGCCACTTATTCCCAAATACGTGTGTATACCACAGTTCACATATTAACATAAGCAGGTGAATCACTCACATTAACAACCAGGAAAAAAAAGTTTAAATCAAGTGCTTGTCGTTGGGGCCCATCGTTGGTGCACAGTGATGTTCCTGGAGCTGAATCCAGAAGACACTACACTGCATCCACTTTAAAACTCAGATTTGCCAATGCCACAGATATGTGTGCGTATCAGTATAGGTGTAGGTTACTCACTCATTTTGGTTTCACTCATTTCCGCAGCATAGAACAAGTGTCCTGCTGCTGTTTCCGCTGAATAGAGTTCCAGAACAATCTATGGCGAGGTCAGTTATGGCCAAAACACTTGGCACACAGCAGCGCGATGAGGGAGCAGTTTCCCCGTCTCAGGTAATTCCTGTGCCTCCAGTGGGTGCAGCGACAAGATGAATCAGTTTAAAAGGCGCTGGCCCCTGCTAGTCAGCATGTAGAAACCATCTGGTAATTTCTAACACTCCAGGTACACACAATTGCAACCACAAACCACAATTAAAATAACAAAAGAAAAAAGTACATACAAGACAAGAAGTCTTTGCTGTCAGACTGGGTGTTTTTCTTCTCTGCCAAAATGGACACTTCTCCAAGTACTGGACCTCCATTGTAATTGGTCCATCCAAAATAATAATACAAAGATCTTGAACAGCAGGAATGTACAAACTGCCCAGCATGCTGGTGAATGTAGTATAGAGGGAAAACAGAACAGCTTAGTATCCTATTAACATACACATAAACCAGATTATATCGATCCTTACACCCCCCCCCCCCCCACCAAATATACTGCATGGGGTCACACACACAGCAGAATGATCAACAAATAAGAAAACAAACAGCTTAGCATACAGCTGCATGGCACCAGTGAGGGCCAATGTGCACAGTTAATGCACAGAGCTTGTGAATTACACCACCAGGCATGAGAGTTATTGCAACTGTCTGGGAAACTTCAAGTCTCCATTAATAAAATTTTTACTATTTTACAGTTGTGGTAACGAACTGAGAAATTATGTCTTTCATGCGAATAGAGTCAGAGTTTACTCTGTACGAAATTGAGCCCATTCTTGTTAATGCCGAACAACAACAAATTCCCAATGAACCCCCCCTGGAGCCAAAGGGGGATGATGTATATCTATATAAGAGTCTGAATGGAGGAAAATCATGGAATTTTGATTTGACCAAATGCAGTGGAAACAGAAAGGGTTAAATTTTGGGCTGCAGCTATCGATTATTTTAGTAGTCGAATATTCTATCGTTTATTCCATCGATTAATCGGATAAGAAATACTTTTGCGTTATTAAAAAACAATAGTAACTATTCGAAAAAGAAAAAAATAGACAGGTCTCTTAAAATGAATGAACTCATGGGTTTCCTTTATAGGAACATTTTTAGTGATTGAACTCCATATACAACAACTGACAAAAGAACTAAACCATTTTAGTGCATTTATGTATATATATGTAATTTTTTTTCAAGAACACACTTTCTTAAATGCAAAATGAAATAATGTCAAATAAAATTACTGAAAAAAAGGTATACATATGTCTTAAACTAAGGCATAAATTAGAACGGCCTTTACTCTCTGTGTTCTTGTACATTTGTAGTTGGCATAAAAAAATGTTCTGACAGGATTGTATCTCCTGGATGAGGTAGGAATGGTGTGTGCATGTTCATGTGTGTGTAAGTGAAAGTAAGTGAGAGTGTGTGTTTAAGTGTGTTACAGAATGTGTGTGTGTGTAAGCCTTTAAAGGAGCATGTGGCGGTTGGATAATTCAGCGTCTCAGTTTCACTAGGCCAAGGTTGTTGGGGGAAAGGGGTGGGTGGGTAATTTTTGTATTATATTTATATTATAATTATGTAATATTATTCATATTAATCTAAATCTGCAAAACAATATTACTAAAGCCTTGAAATAGATCTAGTTGAGTACACTCCATGCTCCCCTTTAGACTCACCCCTGCATGCTGCAGATATCACTGAGAAAAAGTGTAACGGCTGCTGTCAGCCTGCAGCAAGTTTCCAAATCTAAATACTGTGTCAAACTAAGCTAACAGTTTATCTGCATACAAACAGCTTCTACTTTAACTTGTATAGCTTTACTATAGCCTTGCTGCTGTGGAACACAGACGGCGGTGGATGGGGGTAGCTGAAAACATCGCTTTTCTTCACATTTCAGCTTGTTGAACAGCTGGTTTGATTAAGGACTCTCGCCAGCTCTTTACCAGTAAAGGTTTAGTAGCGATTACAAGCATTACTGTTGTTTTCCTTCACTCCACCTGAGTTCACCATCTCTGTAACAGAACCGTCTCTTTGCTGTTAGTGTATAGACATGCTCCAGCTCCATGTTAATTAAATTACGACAGCATCATTTTCACTGCTCTTATGTTATCAATGTTTTTATTGAGGAAAAATAGGGGCTGCTTCAGCTGAGTCACGTTATACTTTTTTTTTATTCACACATATGTCTATAAATACGTTTCTATCGCAGGTCTATTTTAGCCGCGAATGTGAGTGAAACGCTCTCGCTAATCTGGTATTGGTTCCGCTTTGTGGAGTGGATGCATAGACTGGGTGCTTTCTGTTGAGATGTTCAATCATTGACATTGTGCTATTGTGGTAAGCTAATTCGATTTTACAATGGAGACACTGTACAGTATGTTCGCTTTTCTTTTGTTTGAAATGGTCCCAAACTTTAGACATTTTTCATCTTTTTCTCTGACTTTCCTCGCTATTTTCCCCGTCTTCCTCCACTGCACCATCAAATCAAACCTGCTACACGTAATGCAGCGTAAGCACACTGTGCAACAGTGATAATCCCCCGAGTGAAACACGCTGATCACTAAGCAGTACATAGTCATGCAGATTACACGAAGCATCAAAGCAAAGAATTTGCATCGAGGATCTTTTGTAATCGAGTTATTCGAGTTACTCGATGAATCCTTGCAGCCCTAGTCAAATTATAACAACATTTTAAAATACAGTGGCAGAGTGATGAAGCGGTATTACCGTATTAGGACACTTCAGTATGACAAGGCATCATCAGAATTTAACCCTCTCGGGTCTAGGGGTAGGGAACACACTTTCACTGACTGGGGTCATGGTGACACATTTCATTCAATATCATAAACTTAATTTATTTGCCATGAATTATTTCTTATACATTTGTTTTGGCATTACACTCAGCTTTATTTCAACGTGCTTTGTAAATATGTCAGATTTGTACATACATTGCAAAATGCAGTTTGAAACACTTGCAGAACTGGCGTACCAGCTTCCAGGTTTTGTCTGGTACAAAGTATTCCCAATCTTCTAGTTTTTGCTGGGATGCCTGATATACTGGATTTCGCACGCGCCAACTTGGAGGATGCCATTACGTTCAACTACCCTCAAATCCTTAGCTATGACACAACCTTTCAGATGGGTGACTTATGTTTGTGTGCTTGCCATAACAAGCACTTTTCTAGTTAATGACCCTGTATTTCCTGTAGGGTTCATGCTGCATGAGCGCAAATTCATGCAACATCATGAAATGTTTCTGGTTCTTATTCTGAGGAAACTAGGTTTTAAAAAATTCAAGAAAGTGCCTGTCACTGGAGACAGAGGAAGGGAATTGTTGGGGCCTTGAAGAGGAGGTTTCCCAACGTTAGCCTAGTTTTCTGCAGGAATCATGTGATGCACGACATTGAGCACTGGGTCAAAAAACATGGTGGTACAAGGGAAGGTGTGAAGGTACTGAAAGACCAAATCGACACTCTCATTGATTCAGCCAACAGAGATGAATTTGAGGCACAATGTTCCAAATTTGTGAATGGGTGGTCAGAGGAATTTGTCAAATACTTCCACCAGCATCTGAAAGCATATTTATGTGACAACATAGTCTCCTTCCACACCAAGCAATTGGAAGCATTCAAACACAAACAATATCAGTGAGACCATAAACAAAATGATAAAATCACAAAATGAGTGGAGGGAACTTCCCGTTGATGCAATGGTTCTGTCTTTGTACTACATGCAGTCATACATCCTTTTAGAATTTCAAAGAGCCAGATGTGGTTTGGGAAAGTACTCGTGGTGCCACGGATCACTGTTGATCCGTGATCCGAACCGATCCCTCTCCACGGTTCAGCATGCACGTAATCTGAAAATTCGAAGAAAAAAAAAAAAAAAGTTCCACTGTATGGTGCACATGGTCATTCTATCAAGCCATAGTTATTGCCAGTGGCAGCGGTCCAAGTGGAGGAGCAGAGGAGCTCGAGAAACCTCCAGCATCACTTAAATCTCATGTGTGGGAGCACTTTGGCTTCCCCGTTAAATATATTGATGGGAAAAGGGTGGTGGATAAAACCACTACAGTTTGTCGACAGTGTGGCACGAGGAAGACGTATGAGACTGGCAACACGTCGGGCATGACTGCTCATTTGAAACGACATCACCCTGGTGTGACAGAAGCTAAGACGAAGGCTGCGCAACAACTGCTGATATCCACGCCATTTAAGCAGTCCTTTGCTGCCCAATCCGACCGGGCTGAAGTTATTACAAAAGCCATTGGGGTGTTTATAGCTGCAGACATGAGGCCATATTCCATTGTGCAAAACAAGGGCTTTAAACATATGATGAACATGCTTGAACCACACTATGATATCCCGTCGCATGCCTACTTCAGTGACAAGATCGTTCCAAGCATGTATGAGCAGGAATAGTCTAAAGTTATGGCTGAAATAATTATCATGCCCCATATTGCACCTTAATTTGTTTTTATATAATTGCGTGGAATGAGTCTTGAGTTGAATGTTTTTTAATGAGCAAAAAATACTTAAATAAATAAATGGAGAGTTAAATATGTCTTGTCTTTTTTCGCTGATCCGAAAATTGATCCAATCCGTGACTTAAAACTGTGATCCGATCCGAACCGTGAGTTTTTTGATCCGTTGCACCACTGAAAATTACAGTATAAAGCAGAGGGTCACTGTGGGATGTTAAGATACCTTCATTTATTCCCTTGTAGAGCATTGTTGGACGAATCAAGGGCCATGTCAATCAATTGATGTCACAGACCTCCTTAGCAAAGACTGTGGTTGAGATGGGCCTGGTGAGTCTGAATTCATCTTTGGGCGTGTTCGTAGTTAAAAGTCCATCAAACAAATCAGTCCACGTACTGCAAAATACCTCCAGCGGCACAACATGCTCCTGGCCTAGCAGATAGGGAAGTGTTTCCACATTCTGGCTGTGGAAATGAGTACTGGACTACGTTTCTCCACAAAACAGAGTACAGCCTTTCATTAATGCGGAAAAGGCGTAGAGGAAGTGAGAGCAAATCCGGAAGAAAAAAAAAACCATGAACAAAAGTTTATGATTACTCAGTAAATCCGGCCCCAGATTCATTACTGTCAAAAATGCATGGCTCCCTGTTGCATGATATGTCCCAAGTTCACCCTAATGTCACTATAAAACAGGACAACACGGATAATTGTGATATGACTATGCACACATCAAATTCCGAGGGAGACAGCAGCAGTCATCATACTAGGTGGTCTGGTATGGTGAGAATCCCAGAGGCAGAACCTGATCTGGAAAAAAAAAACACAAACGGCAAAACATATTTGCTCCTCGGCTGCACATAAAAATCAATGAGCCAAGCTGGTCAACAGTAGGGCTGTGCAAAAAGAAAATTGATCCATCAATATATCCCGAATTTTCCTTTCATGATATACTACATCGATTTCTTACTCCAAAAATCGATATCTTCAAGGGGGAGAATCATGGAAAATATAACCGGACGTTTTGGGATTTCCTACAGCTACAATCTCAACTGCTGTAGATGTCGCTGTACGGCTAGGTATTTTGAATTACCACTTGGCATTTCTGGCAGATTGAAATCGCAAAACATGGCAGACCGAGCGGTTGTCATTAGAGCGGCCCCTTCAACATATAAAGCCGACGTGTGGGCACACTTCTGTTTAAAAAATTAGCCAGGTAGTATGGACTTGGATAAAGGAAATGCAATTTGCACGCTGTGTCACGCTTCTGTAAAATATTCAGGTAACACAACCAATTTACGAGCTCATTTGATCATGCACCATCCAGATACAGTACGGCAACAACCGAAGCCTATCAACACAAAAAGACAAAGTACGCTCGATATCGCAAACTCCCATCCACCTTGCCTCGTACTCAAAAAATTACAGAATCGGTAGTGTCTTTTATTTATCAGGATTCGCACCCCTATAGCGTGGCAGAAAACACCAGCTTCAGGTACATTGTCAACACCCTGGAGCAGTGCTATGTGATCCCAACTCGCAAACAACTGACGGAGGTAAGTTGAGGAGGTAACGCAAGCTGTAAAAAAAAAAAAATCTCTTCTCTCTGCAGGACTTTGTGAGCCACTGGATCCTACATTACGATCACGTCGCACCTCATTAATGAGGACTGGCAACTGATTTCCAGTGTTTTGCAGACAAGGGCATTGCGTGAGAACCATACTGCCGGTAACATCGCCAAGCTGTTGAAAGGGGCAGTGGAGGTATGGGACATAAAAAGCATAGTCAAACATGACCATTGCAGCGCAGCTTGCCAATATGCCATATTTTAAATGCTTTGCTGACACACTGAATTTCAGATGTAGATCCAAGGCTTGAAGTCCTGCCCGACCTTATAGAGGACCAGCGCCAAGACATGTATGCTAGAATTATTGCAGAAGCTGCAAGGGGCAAGGGAGCACTACAGGTATATTTTAGTTTATGGCATTGTTTAACTACTGTAAACAACAATTTACATTCTAAAAACATTTTAAATATCCATTCATTTAAAAATCATCCATATTTAAAAATCATAAATACTTGTGAATGATAGTCAAAGTCTGGTAAATTTAATTCAACTGGCATTTGGATTTTATACTTACTAATCTTATATTTACTAATTCTGTAAAGCTAATATTGATGCATTGCTGTTTCACAGCAGAGTGAGACAGGAGTGGAGATTGAAGAGGCAGAAACTGATGTAAATGTGCTGCCAGAAAAAGACATGGACGGCAATCATTGTCCTCAGCAAGAAGATATCTCTGCAGTAACATCAAAGAGATCAAGGCATTCTTGCTCTCTAGCTGACCTGCTTGGTCAAACACATGCTGCAGGTTAGTTTGATAATACTTTAAAGGTCACTGGAAAAAATAACTACCATAATGTTTCATCATAAACATCTCTGAAAGACGTGTTAAGTTTGCTTTAAAAAGTTACAATTCACTAGCAGCCTGTGATGAAAGGGTGTCGGACAAAGTCACTCAGTGCCTATTGCTGTAAACACTATATCAGAATGATATTCTATTGTGACATTACTCATACTTATTTATTGTGTTGTCATACTCTGCTACAGGTTCGGCAAAGAAATTGAAAAATGCAGAGGACCAGGCAAAGGAGGAGATGCCAAGATACAAAGAGGAAGCTCCCCTATCGCTCAGTGTCAATCCACTGCACTGGTGAAAAGCACATCAACGTAGGGCTGCAACGATTCATCGAGTAACTCAAATTACTTGATTACAAAAAATCCTCGATGCAAATTCTTTCCTTCGATGCTTCGTGTAAACCGCATGACTATGTACTGCTTAGTGATCAGCGTGTTTCACTCGGGGGATTATCACTGTCGCACAGTGTGCTTACGCTGCTTTGCATGAAGCAGGTTTGAGTTGATGCCGCAATGGAGGAAGACAGGGAAAATAGCGAGGAAAGTCAGAGAAAAAAATGAAAAATGTCTAAAGTTTGGCACCATGTCAAACAAAAGAAAAGCGAACATACAGTACAGTGTGTCCATTGTAAAATCGAATTAGCTTACCACAATAGCACAACGTTAATGATTGAACATCTCAACAGAAAGCACCCAGTCTATGCATCCACTCCACATAGCGGAACCAACACCAGATTAGCGAGAGCGTTTCACTCACATTCGCGGTTAAAATAGACCTGCAATAGAAATGTATTTATAGACATATGTGTGAATAAAAAAAGTATAACGAGACTCAGCTCAAGCAGCCCCTATTTTTCCTCAATAAAAACATTGATAACATAAGAGCAGTGAAAATGATGCTGTCGTAATTTAATTAACATGGAGCTGGAGCATGTCTATACACTAACAGCAAAGAGACGGTTCCGTTACAGAGATGGTGAACTCAGGTGGAGTGAAGGAAAACAACAGTAGTGCTTGTAATCGCTACTAAACCTTTACTGGCAAAGAGCTGGCGAGAGTCCTTAATCAAACCAGCTGTTCAACAAGCTGAAATGTGAAGAAAAGCGATGTTTTCAGCTACCCCCATCCACCGCCGTCTGTGTTCCACAGCAGCAAGGCTATAGTGAAGCTATACAAGTTAAAGTAGAAGCTGTTTGTATGCAGATAAACTGTTAGCTTAGTTTGACACAGTATTTAGATTTGGAAACTTGCTGCAGGCTGACAGCAGCCGTTACACTTTTTCTCAGTGATATCTGCAGCATACACGGGTGAGTCTAAAGGGGAGCATGGCGTGTACTCAACTAGATCTATTTCAAGGCTTTAGTAATATTGTTTTGCAGATTTAGATTAATATGAATAATATTACATAATTATAATATAAATATAATACAAAAATTACCCACCCACCCCTTTCCCCCAACAACCTTGGCCTAGTGAAACTGAGACGCTGAATTACCCAACCGCCACATGCTCCTTTAAAGGCTTACACACACACACACATTCTGTAACACACTTAAACACACACTCTCACTTACTTTCACTTACACACACATGAACATGCACACACCATTCCTACCTCATCCAGGAGATACAAACTTGTCAGAACTTTTTTATGCCAACTACAAATGTACAAGAACACAGAGAGTAAAGGCCGTTCTAATTTATGCCTTAGTTTAAGACATATGTATACCTTTTTTTCAGTAATTTTATTTGACATTATTTTATTTTGCATTCAAGAGAGTGTTTTCTTTCAACAAAAAAAAAAAAACAAGTATATACATAAATGCACTAAAAGGGTTTAGTTCTTTTGTCAGTTGTTGTATGGAGTTCAATCATTAAAAATGTTCCTAAAACGGAAACCAATGAGTTATTAATTTTAAGACTAGTTACTATTGCTATTTAATAAGACAAAAGTATTTCTTATCCGATTACGCGATGGAATAATTCATAGAATACTTGAGTACTAAAATAATCCATAGTTGCAGCCATAATAATGACTTTATTTTCTTTATAAGAACAGCTAATATGCTCAGCGTTTTGTTGGACTAAGACCTGTGTAACCTCTGTAGGGTCCAGGTATCACCTCATGCTGCCAGTAGTGACACTGACCGTAGCTCAAATGCAAAAGTAGTGAAAAAGAGTCAGAAAAGATGAGGATGGAAAAATGCCAGTGGCCTCCACCTGCTAACCCATTCCTGTTTCGGGGGTCGTCTCATTGTTGCACCTCTAGTGCACCTGTTGTTAATTTCATTAACACAAAAGCAGCTGAAACAACCCCCTCTGCTACTTAACTGACCAGATCAATATCCCAGAAGTTTAGTAGACTTGATGCTATACTCTGATTAAAAAGTGTTCCTTAAATTTTTTTGAGCAGTGTATTTTGTAATATATTCCACTCATGTGGTTCATAAGAAAAAAGGCGGATTTCCTCGGTTCTGTGAGTGTGGTGGGAGGCTGAAGGAGAAGCTTAACTGATGAACGGGTTCTGTATGTATTGGTGTGGAATGTCAGCAAACTACATATGTACTGAGGTAATTTGCCCATTAAAGCCTTTGTAATAAAAACCAGGCAATGCATTTTCCTTCTAAGAAAAGGAAATCTATAAGCAGTTAGCCAACAAACATGTTAGCCGTCTGTTATCATTAATGCAATGTGTAATAATAAAATAATATCATTAACGTGGGAACAATACAAAAGCGTAAAACAAAAATTTGTCCTGTAAAATGTGGTAAACGCCCAGTCATACTCAAATTATATTTAAAAAAAATACAGTTGTGTAACGTCAAACCGATATAACTTTGAAAAATACCATGATATACTGTAAACCTTTGGTTATACCGCCCAGCTCTAAACTCTACCTTGCAAGGGTGAAAGCTAAATCACACAAACACTAAGAACTGGGCCCTGTGCTACTAGTCAAAATGTAAGGTTGATCCAGAGTACAGGGATGAGTCATTTGCTGGCGGTGGTTTCACCTTAAGTGCACAAAGACAACTGATCATTTTGCTGTTGCTTGTACCGACAACCACAAATGTCTAATGTGTTCTAGCTGAATCAGTGAATATGACATTTTGACTGGGAATCTTTCATATGTATAAAAATATCAGATTTTTTGTTTTAAATACTAAGAATTACAAACAATAAAAGTTGTGCCAACTTTCTTTTGTTCAGATGATTTATCTTTCATATGTGTAAAAACTTAAAAATTTCAGTTAAACATGCTAAGAATTCAAAACCGCAAAATATGTCATCTAATCATTATAAATGAAGATAAACATGCTATTTGACTGTTTTGTTATTTAAAACATGACAGTAATAAATAACAGCAGACAGACTTTGAGGATCCCTGTGGGGAATGACAGCAAACTTGACTGTGAAGGGTAGCTACCAGTTGTGGCACCTATAGGGAGATGGGGGTCACGGGCCTTGCTCAAGGGCCCCCACATGCGCTGACAGTGGGCTTGAACTGGTGACCTTTGAACCATGAGTAGAGAGGCTTAGTTCACACAGGTGTATGGAACATAAGCTGAATAAGGTGCTAACACAAAAACACTGTTTACGGAGTTTTGGCAGTGTCATTTTTGACCCAAAGATTGCCTGTTCAAGCCCAACCCAGCACATGTCTGGACACTGTTTTTGTACCCCTGGGCACTGCAATGGGTGAAGCCGTAGCATACTAAACTCAAATTTTAAAGTCTTTACACATATGAAAGATAAATCTTACGGAAATACAATAGGTTGGAACGACTTTTGTTGTTAGCAATTGTATGTACAACTAAGTTTTTATGGATATGAAAGAAATGATCTGAACGAAAAATAATTGCATAATTAATGCATAAATTGTAATGCATAAAATGCAATTAAAAACAAATCACAAATATTAAGAACCTTGCCTACCGATGAATACAAAAACGTCTTAAATCCTAAATCTTATGTAGTGCAATAACGTTCGCCCCTTCTGCGGACTAAAAAAAACTGCTTCTCCAACACATTTCATGCCACGACCTCATACAAACAAGTGAGACCGAGGAAACACCTTGTATTTGAGTAATTTAAAGTAGAGGTAAATATTTATCTTCAAACTATATCAAAGTGTAAAAACAGAAAAGCTATCCGGACATACTCTATGTTCAGTCTGTTGAATCTGTTTACGTAACCCTGCTATTCTGCTGATGTACCGGCCGTATTGTAATGACAACTTTTTGTTTTATTTTGTTTCTTGTTCTCTCTACCTTCACTTAATCTCCTTGGTCTGTAGTGTGTACTCTTGTTTGTTATGTAATTTACTGAAAATTAAAATAAAAAAGTGACACCGGAAATGAAGGAGCTGAGCAAGATGGTTGTCTCGCACTGCCCCCTGGTGGACATGACCCTTAATCCTCCAGATAAACGTACACTAAGCACGCAGTAGCGTATACGTTGTGTCAATTGTATCCTGGCCCTAACCGTTCATACTTTAACATAAGCAAATGAATCAGTCACGCTGCCAACCAAAAAGAAAAATATATATATATATATTAAAATCAAGAGCTTGTCGTCGGGGCCCGTTGTTGGTGCACAATGATGTTCAACTCTGGAGGAATTAAATCCAGCAGATATTACAGCGCTTCCACATTCAAACCCAGACCTGTCGATGCGACACGTATGCGTGTATCAGTATAGGTGTAGGTTACTCACAAATGGTTTCTCTCAGTCACGGAGCCTGTAACAGGTGGAGCGGGTGTCCTGCCACTACCTCCAATGAGTAGATAGGGAACATCCTATGGCGAGGTTGGTTACAGCCGACCACATGGCACACAGCAGCACGATGAGGGATCCGTCTCCCGGTCTTAGATCCAGTGTCTCTGGTGGGTCCAACACCGGACTACGATTTCGAATGAATTTCTTCACCGAATTTCGGAGGGGCGGCAAGATGAATTAGTTTAACCGCGGTTGGCTCCTCCCGGTCAGCTAGCATTATCCTCCTGGTAATTTTTAACTTTGCCAGCTGTACACAACTCCAACCGCAAACCACGATTATATTAACAAACAAACAAAATAAGTCTTTGCCGACACACCCGTTATCTCCGCCAAAAAGAACAACTCCAGCAACTGACGCATCGCCGCCGCGATTTCGCGGGCTAAGTGGATTTCTCCACTGTAATTGGTCCATCCAAGATGAAAAAAAACTGCCTTAACGGTGGGAATGTACAAACTGCACAGCATGCTGGTAAAGGTAGTATGGCGAAAAAACAGTACAGTGTAGAATTCCACATTTTACAGTTAAATATTTAAAATATCTATTTTCTTTAAATTGGGTGTATTTCACAAAAAAACAGTTTACTCCAATAAACAGTTATGTGGGTGCAAATTGTTGCCTTATTTTATTCAAGGCTCTCAAGTTTCATCAAAACCTTTAAGATAGATTACATTATGGGAGAAACGCGTGTCTCACTGTTAATGCGTGAGACTTCAGACCCCTGCCTACCGCATTCATCGGATCTTGCTCTTACGCTTCCACCTTTTCTGCACTCCGGATGTGTGCGCATTCATGTAAATAACGTATTACGTATTATTATTTGCAGCGGGATCACACGTAACTTATTTATTATTCCATCCATCCATCCGCTTATCCTTCTGGGTCGCGGGGAGTCCGGAGCCTATCCCGTAAGCAATGGGCACGAGGCTGGGAACAACCCAGGATGGGCGGCCAGCCCATCGCAGGGCACACTCACACACCAGTCTTATTTATTATTCGCAGCGTCTTATTCGGATTTTCCGGTCCACCTTAAATGTTGCGCAGATTTTCAATTTGAGACAAGTCTGCACACACCTTTACATGTCTTTATTAGATTTATTACAGTACCTAAATAGTCTGTACTCCAATGCTTTTAATGTATCTAATTTTTGGTTTATAACAGAATAATATAGATTTGCTGTAGGACTTCTTGCTTGAGGGTGAGGGCCTGACTGTGTTTAATTCCATATGCGGGAGAGTTGGCAACCCTGAGGCAACAGTCCTATTCAACTGTTTATATGCTGGTCTATGATAGTTAATTCTGGTCTGCTTGTGTGGTAAGAAAATTATGAATCAACCTCTCTGATAACTCTAATTGAGCCACTTAGAATTAAACTCCAGACCTCTCAGTTGGTGAGAGAGTTCTCTTTTATAAAAACAATCCAGCACACTCTAGCACCAGGTACCCCGAGCACAAAGAGCAACCAGTTGATAGACTATAATAGCCAATTCCCTATAAGGACATCTAAGTCCTGATTGGTCATGAAACAACAAGAAATCAAGTTCTATTGGTTGACATTTGCAGCAAGGTAAAATCCACCCATTTTGATCAATTTACCAGAACAGGCTCCCCCCCCCCACTGTACTCCACTGTCTGTCAAGTTCTGATCTCTCTTCAGTGTCTGTGGAACTAACTGCAGGCAGCTATCATGGAGCGAGGTCACGCAGTATTCAAGACAATCTCTTCTTGCCTAAGACATAACAGACCCAATATGCCTCCCCTCCCGGGTCTACCAATGTCCAATATTCTTTCCACACTTGCAACTGAAGCTGTTCCACCAGCAATATTTCATTAATGATGCTGGTCACCCGGCACTAAAATACAATATATACTGGTAAAATCATATGCATTATGCTGGTCATACTGGTTACCAGCTATGCTGGTCTTTGTTGGTTTTTTTCAGCAGGGTTAACAGTTAAATATTATACATTGAACAACAGAGTTCACCATAATTATCTAATGACCAACTAATAATATGAATAAATCTACAGAAACACATGTTACCCCAGAGGTGATGCTCTTTCTGACAGCAGGTTTGGAGACTGTCACAGTAAAGCCGGAAAATGTCTTCAGGCTCGTGATCTCCAACAGCTTTTGCAATACCCAGAATGCATGCGAAGTTGGGAAAAAATAACAGTCCTGTATTTGCAATAATATGGACACTTAGTATAATCAAAATACAGTACTTTGTCTTGTAAGAGCATGGACATTTTTACAGTGTAAATAAAATAAATATGATAACAAAACATCTTAATATGTTAATAAAAATTGACATAATTTATTATTTTATACATAATATTTGAAAAACAGAAAGCCATTCTAAATTGGAGCCAGCTTATTTAACACCTCATCATAAAAAATCATAATGTGCATAAATATGTTATTGACACAAAATGGACGGTAGGCTCCTTATTTATGTACAGAGTTGTTGTAAAACGGGAAAACGTAGTTCATGGACCCTTACCGATTGCCTTATGATATGCAACCATAGGCCTGAGCGTAACTGGGCCAATAGTAGCATAAATGAATCGGTCCTCTTACTTTTTGCCAACACCCTGATTGCCGTGCATAAGCCGCACTTGGCACAACTCCTGTAAGCCACTGCTAACTAAGCCGACACTGCAGCACATCAGCCGAGCCTAACCTGAGTCTTCCAGCTACACTCTATGGACAAAAGTACTGGGACATCTGGCCACAATACCTACAGGAAATTATATGAAATCCTTAGGCATCAATGTGGAGTTGGTCCCCCCCTTGCAGCTGTAACAGCTGCCAATGTTCCTGAAAGGCTGACAAGATTTTGGAGGGTGTCTGTGGGATTTTTTTTCCATTCATCCAGAAGAGCATTTGTGAGGTCAGGCATTAATGTTGGACATGGCCTGGCTCCTGTGTCCCAAAGCATTTGTCCATATAGTGTATCTGGGTATAAGCATGTAATACCTACGAAAACCACAGTTCTTAGACGTTTGTACATGAAGACTAACTTTTAGTTCTAGCAGCAGAGAATTTCGTAACTACGCGTAACACTTACTTGTGGTATAATTTAATCCGGTGGATTGGGTCATATATAACCAAAAGATTTAATAGTATTAGGCGATATCTAATTTTTGATACCGTTCAGATATCACACTCAGGTATAAGATATTTTGAATGTATTTAAAAAAGCAACAGTATTCCAGACAAAAACAAACAAATGTTACTTTGCACTGCTGTACCTTCTTATAAAATTTAGTGACACTGTCTCCAAAAATGATCTCAAAATGTGAATAAATTGTCCCAGTCTGGAGCCCTACAAGCAAAGTCTTTGTGTGGGAAATACTGATCTTTATGGCATCAACTGGAAGGAAGGCCAGGATGCAACAAATGAAAACAAACTTTATGTATGAAATTGGCATCAAGATATATTTATTTATTAAATGAAGGCGTCAGAACCCTGTTCCAGATCTTTCCAACCCACTTGAAACCCTGCTTAACATATTCAGCTAGGAGACTGGATAAAGTTAATGTGACATTAACCATGGACATAAACCATGAATTTATTGTAAATTTTATTTCTCTAATGCTATTTTACTCAACATTAGCTCTTACTCTGCATCTTGGGTCTGTTCCCTTCTCCTCCCTTTGCATATATCAATACACATTAAGGATATGATGGCTCATCTATTATACAAGTTAAGAAAGTAAGAGTAATTAAACATTCTAAGCACTATACACTAACAACATGCCCTTTAATCCAGGTAAGCCTGAAATATAATAATAACACTTTATTGATCCCTGTGGAGAAATTCTCATGACGATCAGGCATTTTGAACTTCCTTTGATGCAACACTTTCTCTGCGGGGCTTTGAACTGCATGGCTCTTTCTGGAGGTTAAGGTGTTGGAGTACACTGCTGTTTCTGCTTAGCTCCAGTGAATGATTTCAGCAGCTACCACATCAGGGCTGTACAGCAGACATAACACACAGTAACTCTGAAAATGGTGGCTCCATACACACGGATAAATCCAGTATAGAAGTTGGTTCTAATTGGTCTGCTGAAGGTAATATTAATGGAAGTTGTTACTTAAAACCTCAACATTAGGGGCTTCCATTACTCCATTTTAGACGTAAATAACAATATTTCATTCTGTATGCAAAAGGAGGAGGTTATTTTTTATTTCCCAATATAGTATTTGGAATTAAAAAAGGACAAGTGTGTCAGACATATACCTTTATTATTCAGTGCCATTTCGTGCTGCTTGATAATGTGTGGGGGTCCCCAGGATCTCAAGGATTCCTCTTCCTGATCCCTGCTGCTGTAGTCTGCTCTGGATGGACCTGCTGTCTCCTGCTGACTGGGGCCCATCTTCAGGGCGGCCCACCACCTGAAGAGCCTCAACAGTGTGCCTCAACATCCCTTCGGAGAAGCTCAAATCAAGAGCTTATGAGACCAACCCGGTGTCTCCGCTGGGGGGGGGCACTGACTAGGGGTTAGCTGGCTTGTATTCCTCTGTCTAATGTTGACCAGGAAACATTCAAGCTACATTTAAGCTGTAATATGCAATTATCTTAGCTGCAGGGTTAAAGTTATGAGTCTGCTCTTCCTCATGCTGAAAGTACTTTTACTCACTGAACAGTGTGAGGAAAGCAGCCTAAGGGAGGGCATGTAAGCTACCTGGGGCTAGTTAGCCAGGTAACATTCCCTTGTTCACCGACAAGGGCGGATCTAGAGAAATTTTCTTAGGGTGGCATGAGGGTGGCATGGAAATCAGTTGGGATGGCAAAATCAAAGCCGTTTCTTTATACATTTGCAGGTGTTACATTCTCTAATACTGCATGTACCATATATGGTTAAAATACATCAAATCCAGGGAACTCACAGTCTCTCCTCCCTAGCACCTCAGCTTTGGAGTGTATGTCTATTCATACTTCCTCTGCTGCTTACCTGTTTCACCTTCTTGCCCTGGCTCAGCTTGATCTTCTTCTTCTTCTTGCTCCTTCTCCTCTTTCGCCATCCGCAACTACGTCTGCTTTTCCTCCCTGATCCCTCCTCTTTGTGTGTAAGAAACTAGTGATGGCATCCTTTCTTTTCATACCTCTCAGTAGTTTCTGAAATCATGCAAATGCAGATTTAACATTCCTGTTAATACTTACGATTACCGCATTTTGTTTTTGATGATAACCACAGGTTTCAGCCTATACTATAGCACAAAACAACACTAAATCATAAACATTGACTGATAATCTCCCTGCACGTCATGTAGAAAATGTTAAACCTCGTTTTCATGATTTATTGGGCTAATAAGACTTATCTTGATGCTATTGCCAGAGTGTAACAATCAAACCGTCTGTGCTGAAATCTGAAATGCCCCCGGTGTTGATTCCAAATGTTCTCTGTCACCAATCTTAGGTGTGGTCATAGGTTGCTATTGGCAACAAGAAAAAAATAGGGTGCGTTCAACTTCATGCAGCCACTTACAGCGCTGTCTTAAAGCAATGCATTCTGGTCCTGATGCAATGCATCATGGTTAGATTTTTTTGTCTGGCACTGCAAAACGTCACCACATGTCACCATGTCACATGGTACAAAAACCTCGCGAGAGCAAGATGACTTAAGACAGATTGTGCAGCCAGCACGCAAAGGGTACTGACAGTGCTGCACGATCTGTCTTAAGTCATTCTGTTCCAAGAATGCGTACCCATTGGCACTCGGAAAGACGACATGTTGCTGCTTGATTGGTCTCATGTTGTAAAGGACTGTCTTACAAGACTTTATGGCACAGTCGGATCTGCGTTTTCTGTTACAGCGAATTACTGCGTTCAAAGCCAGCGAAGCCTGGGACATATGTGAACTAACTGGAGTTGCTAAATTGCCTGTAGGAGTGCATGTGTGAGTGAATGGTGTGTGAGTGTGCCCTGCGACGGGCTGGCCCCCATTCTGGGTTGTTCCCTGCCTCATGCCCATTGCTTCCGGGATAAGCTCCCCCCGCGACCCAGTAGGATAAGCGGTTTGGAAAATGGATGGATGGATGGATGATAAGTTTGAAAAGTGGATATATGTGGCTAAATTGAAAGAGTTAGAGAAGGAAAAGGCAAATAATAAGGGACTGCGGGACAAACTGGGGGACAGGGGGACCAGGGAGTCAGTGGAGTTAAACGCTGAAAGGGCCAGGAATGAGGCTCAGGCCCAATCCCTCAGCATGGTGTTACAGAATACTAAGAAGAAAAAGGAAGAGATACCTCTGTACCCTCCTCTGCCGAATGTGCCTCCTCCCCCTGCTTATCATCCTCAGCTAGGAACAGCTGCAGCAGCACCGGCGTCTGTGGAGGCCACTGCCCCTCCCTCAGAGAAGAAGGAGGAAGATGACGCAGTGGGGGAAGCAGGAGCCCCGCCGCTAAGACAGAGCCAGAGACTGCTGCAAAGGGGGAGAGACTCAGGCTCACAGCCATCGCAGTTGTACCCCTTGGTGGAGATGCCTGACCCAAGGGGCCCTGCGCCTGATGGAACACCAAGGATGGTGTACTGTACGTCCAGCGCAACTGGGACTTGGCAGAGCTGAGAGAGGTGGTCAACTCCCTCCCAGATCCACAAGAGGTGGGGAGACATCGCTTCTGGCAGGAGGTGATGAACCTGGACGACGTCTACCAGCATCACGACTCCACTGCACAGCCACTTATGTGGAAAACCCCACACAACACGATTTGGATGATATGCAAGACTTCATGGGGAATGGATTTCCTACAGAAATGATTCAAATTGACTGTATTTATGTGGGACATCAAGCCACTGCTGTTTCTGTGACACTCCAAGAACAACAGCTTCGCTGGTTCTGCCCCGTTGATGAAGGCGTTCCACATGTCTCCTGTGGAAAGGTAGAAGGTAAAAACTGGAAATTTCTAGGATTATGGGTAAAAGAGTGTAAGGAGCGAGATGATTGGGTGAATGTGGAGAAAGGTAGATGGGTAACTAAGGACGGGACTGTACTAAGGTATGACTAGGTTTTAATTGTTGAGGTAAAACGGTAAATTCATTGCGATAATAGAACAAAAGGGCAATCTGTAGAGATTGAGGATTCACCGGCATGGCTGGATGAGATCCCAGAAAACTTTTGGGCAAAGGGGAAAAACGATTTTGGGCAAATTGTGACGGCTGAACCTCTACGGGTAATGCCTAAGTCTCAGTACAGACCATAGCGCGTGCAGTACCCCCTCTCCAGAGAAGCAGAAGAGGGAATTGAAAAAATGCATGGCGATTTGCTGGCTCGTGGAGCCATAGCTGAGATAAGCTATTCTCCGGTGAACTCCCTCATCCTGCCAGTAAAGAAAGCAGATGGGTCCTGGAGATTTGTGCAGGACCTAAGGGGAGTAAATGACTCAGTGTATCCGCGAGCGCCCATAGTCCCTAACCCAATCACCATTCTATCATCCATACCCCCAGAGTCTAAATGGTTTTCAGTTATTGATCTGGCAAATGCTTTCTTCTCTGTTCTAGTTCACCCAGACTCTCAGTACTGGTTTGCACGCAAAGGGAAAAGGTACACCTGGACAGTCATGCCACAGGGCTACACTGAGTCACCGAGTGTTTATGCTCAGGAGCTAGGAAAAAACTTAGAGCGCTTCACCTCCCCAGGGGGAAGTACACTGGTGCAGTATGTGGATGATTTGTTGCTGTGTGCAGAAACGAGAGAGAGTTGTGAGAGAGATACGCAAGCGTTGTTGTTGTTCTGTGCAGAGAATGGACATAAGGCCTCTAAAAGCAAGCTGCAGCTGGTAAGATCTGAAGTGCACTACCTGCACTTCACTGATCTAAAGCAGGCGCTTTGTGTGACCCCGGCATTGGGGGTCCCAAATTACAAACGCCCATTTCAATTGTGTGTGGATGAAAGAGGTGGTTTCATGACTGCTCCCAAAGTCTGCCTTTCCAGGATTGGCAAAGGTGGCCCATGGATTGGACCAGAGACACTGGACCGCCCCTTCATTCACGGCTTATGCTCAAACTTTCGTTTCCAGGTGTTCCACATGTATGACTCACAACATGGGTCGTGCATTGAAGCCACCAACTGCCACAACTCCTCCAGCTGAAGGTCCTTTCCAACATTTGCAGATGGATTTCATAGAACTAACACCCTGTAGAGGTTATCGTTATTGTCTAGTGGTTGTTGATCTCTTTTCCAGATGGGTGGAAGCCTTCCCGGCCAAGCAAGCAACGGCCCAGATAGTTGCGAAAAATCTGTTAAAAGAAATATTCCCGCGATGGGATGTTCCAATATGCATTACCACTGATAATGGTACACATTTCTCTAATCAGGTGGTCCACAAGCTCTCTGAGTGGTTGAAAATCGACCGTCGACACTACTGTGCTTATCACACGCAGAGTGGAGGGATTGTTCACTTGCTTGTCCTTTTTCTTCCCACTGCACTGATGGACGTACAGTTCTCATGTGCTGATGCAGGTTATTTGTAGAGCCTGTTCGATATGAGATTTTAACCTTGCACGCTCTACACTCTGCCTTTGTATTGTCAATGTAATTGAAATGCATCCAAATTACTCTGTTTCCTGTGGTCACTCATTTTGTCGCGCGTCTCCTTCCCTCCTGTTTCTTTCTCTGTGCGTGTGATTGCTGCATTTGTCTGTGGGTACATTCCACTTCACGCTGCCGCGCTGGCTTAAACCAATGAATTCTGGTCCTAACGCAATGCATCATGATTAGGATTTTTTGTCCGACTTCAGCCGGCGCTGCAAAACGTCACCACCCTTGACCATGTCACATGGTACAAAAACTTCGCGAGAGCAAGGTTTTCCAATCCATGCGGCTTGGAAAAAAAAATAGAGAAAGAAAAACAGCCGCTCTGACTCCGGCTCACAGGCAGAAGCCGATGTTCTGCCATTTTTTGCTGCCTTGCCAGAATTTCCTACCCATACTCCTGAATGGACATCTGTAAAAGGATTTATGCTATCAAAATAACTTTCCTGTACTTTAGAAAGGGTAGCAGTTTTTACACATAGTTTTATGCTGCCAGAAATTGCTGCCTATAGTTTTTAATGGGCTATCAGTGTTTTACACTAAGAATGTAATGTCATAAAATAATCATTCAAATCTGGGAACATAAAAAATCATGCTAAGAATTAAAGCCCGTGTTTTCTCTCCAATGGTCATTACTGAAATGCATGTAATAGCTCTTAACATGTTTTCAATTAAATTACATCGGAGTGACTTGTTTAATTAGAAATATTCCCACATGACATCATATGCACAGTTACCTCCAATTTCTCCGAACTTTACATTCATATGCATCTTACTTTTCCAATGGGTCAACAATTGTAATGGTTTCACTGGACATCTTTAAAAAGGCAAATAATGTATAATAATTTCACAAGGACACAAATTACATCTAAAACATAGCAGAAGCAAACTGGGTGAGAAACATTCCAAAGCTCTGCTCATGATGATGTTGTAATAATTGTGATTCCTCAATTTTACAAATGTAGAAAAATTTAAAAGCAAAAACAGAAATGAAATTCCAGGACATTTTGCCATTTGTATCACTTTACAGGTCATTTCAATGACTGGAAAATAACCCTAAATATTTTCAGGTTTTCAGGACACGTGGGAACCCTGTAAGAGGAATGTAGAAAGGAAGGTTGGATTGGAGGCTAAGGATGACATTAAAAGTTTCCTCCAATATTTTAACTCCAAAAGAGCTCTAAAAGCTGAAATCAGTAATCTGTAGGATAGTAAGGGTCTTATAACTGAAAATGAAATTGATATAGTAAAAATAAGAGTTTAATGATTCTTTTACACAATAGAGAACACAGGTAACCTGCCACCATTTAATACAAATACAGTGTCGTCTATGACCAATATATGTATAACTGAGGCTGATGTGGTACAAAGCCTTGCTAAGCTCAAAATAAATAAATTGCAGGGCCCTGATGGCATCTTACCTATAGTTTTAAAAGAGATGAGGGATATTATTAGCCAACCTTTAACATTACTATTTGAGAAATCCTTATCTACTGGTGTGGCACTTTCTAATTGGAAGCATGCCAATATAACACCCATATTCAAAAAAGGGGATAGAAGTAATCCAGCAAACTATAAGCCAATCAGTTTAACTTGCATAACTGGAATGGTAATGGAAGCTACAATCCCAGTGAAAATGATAGATTACCTGGATGCATGAAATAACATTCTGAGGGATAGCCAACATGGATTTAGGAGAGGTAGCTTCTGTTTAACTAATCTACTTGAGTTCTTTGAGGAAGCTACAAAAGAAATTGATCACAAAAAGGCCTATGATGTGATCTGCTTAGTTTTGCAGAAGGCCTTTGATGTTGTCCACCACAAACGGCTCTTGCTTAAACTCCAAACTGAAGGGATTTTAACAACTGTAGCAGAGGCTCCAACGGGATCTTGATTTAATTTGCGACTGGGCTGATACCTGGCAGATGAAATTTAATGTAGATAGATGTAAGGTAATCCATGCAGGGAGCAGAAATATAAAGTACAGATATTTTATGGGTTCCACTGAAATAAAGGTAGCTGATTATGAGAAAGACCTCAGTGTGTATGTTGATGCTTCCATGTCCCACTCTTGCCAGTGTGGGGAAGCAATTAAAAAGGCCAATAGGATGTTGGGTTACATCTCTAGGTGTGTGGAGTTCAAGGGAACTGATGCTACGATTATTTAATTCCTTGGTAAGACCCCACCTAGAATATTGTGTGCAGGTTTGGTCACCATTCCTTAAGAAGAACATTGCTGCCTTGGAAAAGGTGCAATGTAGGGCTACGAGAATTATTCCTGGTCTTAGAGGAATGTTTTATGAGGAGAGATTACCTGAGCTGAATCTGTTTAGCCTCGAGCAAAGGAGACTAAGGGGGGGGACATGATCCAGGTATATAAAATTCTAATGGGTCTGGATGCTGTTCGATATTTCAATATTAGTTTAAATAATAGAACCGGTGGCCTTAAGTGGAAATTAGTGGGAGAACATTTCAAAACGAATTTGAGGAAGTATTTCTTTACACAGCGTGTAGGTAGAGTACGGAATAGTCTTATTACTAGTGTAACGCAAGCTAAATCCCTGGGTTCCTTTAAATCAGAGCTAGAGAAGATTTTAATAATTTTGAGCTATTAGTTAAGTTGTCCCCAAAAGAGCTTGATGGGCTGATTGGTCTCCTCTCATTTGTAAATTTCTTATGTTCTTTTGTAAGATTTTAACAACTCTGAGCTGTTAGTTGAGTGCTCCCCAAACGAGCTTGATAGGCCAAATGACCTCCTCTCATTTGTAAATTTATGTTCTTATGTAGGTATAAAAATAACTGACCATATGATAAAATGATTTTGTCTAATACAGGACTACAGTCTTCATTAGGTATATATTTTCCCCTCGCACTTTGTATGGGCAGTGAATTGCCCCTACTTACGTGTGGATTCCTAATAAGAAAAATGCAAGAAATGAACACACATATAGTCAGAATAATTCTCATGTTGTCAACTATTGAGTGCAATTCAAATTTTATTGAACAAATCTAATGATTACAGTATTTTTTTGTCAAACAAAACACTTACAATGAACTGTTCCAAATTATTATGCACAGTAAGCTGCAAAACACTTTATAAGTTGCAAAGAACTGAAAATTGTCATTTGTTGTGTTTGCAACATATGTACTGAAATCAAACAGGTCACGTCACATTTTGACATAGGACTCCTTATTTGATAGCAGCTTCACAAGTCTTGCATCCATTGAACTTGTGTATTTGGACAGTTTCTGCTTGTGAGCACTGGTTAGTGGCGGCAGAATAGAAGGTTTATGCACAGTTGCAGTGGAGGACTCTACACCTTGATGTCCATGGGACTCCAGAGGCACCAGCAGCTTCAAATATCTGTTTGCTGCTACATAATGGCATTTTAGCAGCTGCTCTCCTGATCTGATGCATGGATCTGGTAGAGATCTTCCTCAATTTGCCTTTATCTGCACGAACCCGTCTGTGCTCTGATCTACTGCATGCAAAGGCTCATTTCGCATTTTTGTTCTGCATTCTGAAATGGAAGAAAAAAAACATTCATGACGAACACAAACCTATAAAAGGTACTTGTGTGACACTATTAAGGAAGGATCTGACTAGGAGAAAAGCTGGCAGAGTGATTGCCTGGCTGCCGGCTGCAAATGATATGTCGAGCAGTAATATGGCATTAATCAACAGATATGAGGTGAAGATTTAAATATTCTAGAGGGAGCCTGGTGGGGACCTACTTGTGTCGGATGAGCCGGCCTCCCTGGATCACTTGTGCCGTCACATTGGCCATGTGGCAAGAAAAAAGGAGCCAGTTTCGGGGCTGGACTCGGTATGAGAACCTCATAAATATCATTGAGTAACAGGTAAGAGCTGGGGAGACAAAGATCATGCAGGGGTCAGAGGCCAGAAAGAAGAGAAGAAGAGCAACCAGCTTAAAACCTTTAAAAAGTCCCTCTGGAGTCCCGAGTGACCCAGTGGACGCGCATATAGATGGAAGGTGAGCCCTCTGCCTCTTACCGAAGGTCATTCGACCGCTGATGATGTCGGGGCTCTTCCTCATATCGCTGACTGCGACTAGGGGAAGACCCCAATTAATAACTGGTCCCCAGAAGTGCTGAAATCAAACAATAAAACACAGAGCTGATCTAACATGCAGCAGGGTGAAGGTACCATTAAATAAATTTCAGAGGATTCTTACAATACATTAGTGTGAGATTATTAAACAGTAGTCATAAAATTACATGTATATTAACAAAAAATCAGTTTGTTACTTTCTTACCGTGCTTTTGTTGTAAGGATTTTCCCAACAGGCACATTCAGATCACGGAAAGACAAAGAAAACAAACAAAAAAAATTATAAGTGCAATTCTGTGATCACCAGCAGCACTTCTGCAATGAGGGACCCAAATGTAAGCAGTGACTTTATGCTTACATCTACAACAAAGTGAAGAGTTTAAGCTTCTTATACACTGACGGCAATTGACAAGGAAAGTTTACATATTGGATTTTTACATAAACTGCAAGCGCCTCTGGATGCACATACCTCCTCAGATACTTCCGAAACTCTTTGTTTTTAAGCTGGTTTACAGCTCTCTGAAAGAAATTCCTTGCCATGATAAAGTGAATGTACATGCACGTATGTTGATTTTGTTCAAAATGAAATGTGAAGATGAATTTGCCGTTTATATAGGAATGCGAATGACATCAGCACTCTAGATTCTAGAACTTACATACGTAGGCTACTGATAACGTAACTGACGTAACTGTTCCAACATCTCCTTGGAAACGGACTGGAATTGAATGGAAGAATGTTAGTGGGCGAAATGAATTTTGTCAACTGAATAAATTCATTTTGTGTACAAAATGCATTTCCTGAACGAAAGTCATTTTGTGGAGGAAAGGAATGTCATGAATGATACAGAGTCATTTCGTGGAAGAAATCGATTCTGCGGAATTACGGAGTGCTTTTGTGGAAGCAGGAAATGCATTTCATCTGTTGCAGAGTCACGAAAAATCAGCGCTTGACACTTGGCATACCATAAAGTACAAAGTACTCAGCAGGCACATGGACGCAGACACATCTGTATCCACACCTGGATATTTCAGTGTGACTTTTATTGCGTGGATTCTTACTACAGTGGTGCCTGCGGTTCACGAACACAATCCGTTCCAGGAAAGTGGTCGTGAACCAATTTGTACGCGATCCAAGGCAATTTTCCCAATAAGAAAGCATTTAAATTCCATTAATTCGTTCAGAAGTCTACCAAATAATGATTTGTTGTCAATTAATTTTCTGGTTTTTATAGTGAAAACTTTAAAGAAAAACACAATATAGTGTGGCGACGGGCGGACCGAGGCATCACGGGAGACATGGAGACTTGCTTGCTGGGGTAATTACGCTTTTTATTTACAGTCATTAAACCCCTTGCATTGTTGTGGTTGTTAATGTTAATGGTTGCATTTCCCTATTGTCGCGTGTGTGTTTGGCCGTGTTTTGTAAACGGTCCGATCCTCACGTGTATTTAGCGTGTGTAAATCATCCACCGTGTGTGCATCTTGCAGTTCGGCGTCTGTGTATTTGGGACGTGTCCCATTGGAAAGACATTGGGATTTTGGCTTTTAAAATCTCAATCTAAAGAAGCACATCGAAGAAAGCTAAACTAATGGTAAACACCAGTGAATTAATTTCAGTTATCACGATTAGCCTGGATAACAGCTTGGGGAGAGCTTTGTGTCTGATGTTAAGTGAACGTTTTCTTCTCTTGGTGATAGGCTGGTTAGGGCATTTGAATCACTAATATTAACTTGGACATTTGAACAATGAACACTGAAATAGTTATGTAAGCTGAAAAACAGGGTTTTGTGACTGAGATAATGAACCCCATGCTGGTAATAGGAAAAACGGTGACTTGTGTTTTCAGAAATGGCTTTAAAATACGTTAACATTAACCTGTACTTCTTTTTTTAACAATAGCATACTCCTGTTTAGGTTTTTAAAGCCCTCTTTTTGAAGTGTGTGATGTATGCAAAATTTTTCTTTTCCATGCTTTAAAAAGCTGAGTAAACGTTTTGATATTAAAAGTTTAGACAGCGTTCCGTTGTTATTCATATTTACTTGCACTTTAATTACTCAAGTACAGTTAGTTACAGATTATTTGTAATACTTAAGTACAGTGAACACTAGGTACTTTAAGACTTTTACTTGAGTGGAATTCTAGTTGGTGACTTGGGAGGGTATCTGTACTTATACTTAAGTGTGACTTTCGGGTACTTTATACAAGACTGTGAACAAGCTCGACTGTCTCAGACGGAAATTATAGCTCAGAGGTAATGATACTATATTAATAATCTCTGAGTTAATGATTAAGACATATATCAGCCTTCCAGCTGCAACTGACTAGAAATCAACCTAATGTTTTTCATGTTAGAAATCATAAACCTGCTTCAGTTCATGTCTCTGTGTGAAATCAGATGTTACTCACATGGCATAAGGCCCAATGTGCCTCTGACTGTAATCACCCAGAGTGTGGCCCAGCGTGACTCCTGATGACATGTTAATCTCTTGGAGTGGGAATTCCATTTCCATAAAAGTTATTGTAGGAAACCTCGTTAATGGAAATATATTTTCAAAACCTTCGAACAATATTGGCATTTCGCATTTTTCTCACAAAAAACTGTCAGGTAGTGACAACTCCAATGAGCAGAGTGAAAAAACGATTAAAATCGGTATTTAACTAACTAAATCAGAAGAGGAAAAAGAAGAATAATTTAGCTTGGCATAATTCTATGTTTAAAACATTTTGAACAGTTTCCATGCCAGGTAGTGCAACCCAAGAAAACCCATCAAAACATGATGAATATCATAAAGTATGAATATCATGAAATAATTTATTATTTAAATCATATATAAAAACTTGATATCAAGGACAAAGGTTAAAATTGTGCAGGTGGTGCAACCGGAATCAGTATTACTACTAATTATAAATGCAGTTTACAAGTAGGAATAAACATTGATGAAGTGTAGACACTTAACCTTATGGGAATTGACAGGGCTTCATGTTTGATTGGGCCAATTTTTTGCCTTTGGTTTGGTTACTATATAACCTCAGATGTGAATTATGTCTGATAGCTGAAATGAAAGCTGACCATTGATTGCAGTAACTTGGATAATTCAAATTCATAACTTCTGTCTAAAAAGTCAAAAAATTTGACAAAAAAGTCAAACAAATACAAAAACACATCTTTGTGTTTTGGTATTTTGTGAATATCTCAAAAACTACATGATGGATTATATCAAAGTTAAAATATGTGGTTCTCAGACTTGTTTTCTAAATGTACACCTAATTTTATTGTGCTAAAATGCTTTTATAAAATTAAATTATGTGAAATATACAAATATCTCCTGCTCCTTCAGTATTTCCTCCAAAGAAAGTGTACATTCGACACAAGCATTGTCTTTTTTTAGTTAAATATATGTGTAACAGCAATTCTGTGACCATTGTATTCTGTGACTCCAGTAGATACTGTTGCCACTATATAGCTTGAGCTTGCTCACACAGATGTGTTCCTAACGCAAACAATGTAAACTCATACGTTGTAAACAAATGAATGTCAATGCGATGTAGAGTGGGTGTATAGAAATGCTGGCTTTTAACATGATATAGGTTTAGCTGCTTGTTATATCAGATTAAACAAAATTAGGCTGATTTGTAGAGTAGCCTATTTGTATAATTCTAACACAACTAAAAAGTGATTAAAGCTCACATGGGCAACTTGATGCTATGAGTATACAGTCAAAGTAAAAAGTATGTGAACCCCTTGGAATTTATTCATAAAAAGTGATCTGATCTTCATCTAAGTCACAGGTACTGATATACACAATGAGCTTAAGCCAATAACACAAAAAAGGTTCTACTCTTTCAAGTTTTTATTATTCAAACATATTCAGCATTCACAGTGGTACTGGAGAAGGTAAGTGAACCCTTAGGTTCAATAACTGGTTGACCCTCCTTTGGCAGCAATGACCGCAACCAGGCACTTCCTGTAATTGCAGATCAGACCTGCACATCGTGTGGAGAGAGTTTTAGCCCATTCTTCCCCTGCAAAACTGCCTTAACTCTTCCATATTCTTTGGTTGCCTTCTGTGTATTGCTCTCTTAAAGTCATTCCACAGCATCTCAATAGGATTGAGATTGGGGCTCTGACTGGGCCACTCCACTGCGATGTTTGGGGTCATTGTCCTGTTACATCACCCAGCCTCAGTTGAAGGACAGACATTCTCACATTATCCTGAAGAATTTGCTGATAAAGTTGGGAATTCATTTTCCCCTCAATGATGGCGAGCTTTCCAGACCCTGATGCAGCAAAGCAGACCCAAATCATGATGTTCCCTCCACCATACTTTACTGTAGGGATGATGCATTTATCTTTTTACGCCAAATGAAGTTCTGCTTGTTCCTCCCAAATAGTTCAATTTTAGTTTCATCACTCCACAAAACATTTTCCCAGTATCGCTGTGGAGTGTCCAAGTGCTCCTTCGCAAACTTCAGGCGTACAGCAATGTTTGACAGCAGTGGCTTCCTTCTTGGTGCTCTGCCATGGACTCCTTTCTAGCTGATTCATGAACACAGATGCTAGACAGTTCTAATGACTTCTTCAAGTCTTTCGCTGTCACTTTAGGATTCTTCTTTTCCTCAAAGATGACTTTGCGTTGTGCTATTGGGGTCATCTTGGCAGGGCGCCCACTTCTAGGCAGAGTAGCCACGGTACCAAATTGTCTCCATTTATAGACAACTTGCCTAATAGTTTATATTAATAATAATATAATAATAATTTATAGACAACTTGCCAACAGTAGACTAATGAATATGTAAAATCTTTGAGACAACTTTGTAACCCTTTCCAGCCTTATGTAACTTAACAATTCTTGATCTTAGGTCTTCAGACAGCTCTTTTGTGCGAGGCATGATTCCCATCTGGACATGCTTCTTGTCAAAAGCCCAAACTGAACCTTTTCAGTGGTTTTTATCAACCAAAGTAATTCTAGGCCACACCCCTGAACTCGTTTCATTAAATGGACTCCAGGTGTGCTAAATTTTTAAGCTTTTAAAAAAAGTCATTTACTTGGGGTTCACTTACTTTTTCCTACTTTATACAATATGGTCAAATATTCTCTGAAAATCTGTGTATCTTAATTATAGGACACAGTGTTTGTAAATTATTGTGACTTACATGAAGATTCAACTATGTTTTATATGGGATTTAGTCATACACGTAGAAAATTCCAAGGGGTTCACATACTTTTTACTTTGAACATATTTAAATGGGCCACTCTAACCTGCGAGAGAGTGCCTGTTGGAAAGGCCGTCTCCGAAAACGGGATGCCAACGCGCATACGCTTGGATCAGCGTCAGGAGCGTCTCTTTTGAGTTTTCAGAGGTGGTTTTCTGATTGTGCCGCACCAGATCATCCTACCCAGTGCCGAACGATCCTGGCCAGTTACTCACCATACTCAGGGGTGCAGTATTGTGTGCCACTGACGAACTGTAAGTGACTGGTCCTGGACTGATTACATTCGGTGCTTTAATATTGCAATGCGGTCTACCGGATTGTTAGTTGTTAGTGTGTAACTTTTGAGGAGCTCTGCTACTGAGTGTATTGCAGGCAGATTCTCTGTATTCTGCGTTCGTTCTTGTAATTGTGTATCTTATATATTAAATTTGTTTTGTTAGTCAGTTCTCGTTAGACTGCAAAATATTTAGGAGAGATGGGATAATACAGTAAGGGAGGGTAATAGTATTACTGTTACGTATCCGGTATGTACCGGGGTTAACCAATAGATGGCAGTACTGTTACATGATTGATGATTAGAGATCGTATAAAGTGGTTGTATTTGTGTTAATTAGCTGAACATGTCTCCATGTTCTTATTGTTTTAGTTATTTATATAATATTATTTTCTTCCTTAGACCACATGCACACCCTGTCTACAACTAAGTCATTGCACCTGTAACAGCCAATGGCCAGCCTACAGTATGTTAACTCCAGTGCAATACTGTACCGCCTAATTGAATGCAGTAAAGTTTGGAACTGCGTCTGCCTTCCCTGGTGTTCTTACCGATGCCACCAGAGAGGTGCCATCTTACCGGTACCTTCCTCATGCAGTCATAGCTTCTAACACTTTAATAATGCCAGACACACCAACCTTATTTAAATGGGCCACATCAGGTGGCTTATCTGCCTTTCCTATGTATAACCAAAAACTGTCACAACTCTGGTTAACAGCTGGGCCTAGGTACATGGGCTCACAATTTCTGATAGCAACCATCAAATTATGTGATCCCAAACAAATCAAGGAAAAAACAGTGACTAAGCAATCAAAAACCCTTCAGGTAATTTGTCCTAAATAGATATTATAATCTTGGATAGATTTCATGACTTCAGTTGAAGGGTCACAATTTCTGATATCAGCCATCAGATGTTGTGACCCCAAACAAATCAAAAACAACACAGTACCACAGCAGTCAAAAAAGACATCAGGGGAATTATCATAAATATAAATAATAATCCTGGAAAGATTTCATAACTGGGGTGTACAGGTCACCTCTGTCAAAGGGGTGACTTTCATACAGCTGTCATCTGATTTTGTGATCTGAGCGTGGCTTTTGAAAAAGCAACAACACACCATTAAATTTCAGGCAAAAGAAACATGTCCATCTTCAGACTTTCACCATGTTTACACACTGCAGACAATTGTTGTGACAATTTATCAAACATTCCTTATTGTGTCAGTACATGCAGTGTGCTACAGTAAACAATATGCTGCTCCACAAAATGAGCTGCATCAACCAATTTGGTACTGTAACAGCTCTTTGAGTATCAGAAAGTAGGACAGGGTTTAAGTATCATAAAGTTAATGAAACTGAAAAATCATAATGATCTTTTTAAACATTTATTTGAAATATGCCTTTACATACAGTACAAAAATCAATAAAATGAAAACAAAGAAATGTGGAAATTACCCGAAACATTGGCTACATGTTTTGGAGTTCAGATATATCCTCTTTCTTAGCCCTCTGTATATTTTTCTAATGTTGATTTTTAAAATTAAATATACTTCTTTCCAGCCATAACTCCTCAGACAACAGACGCTTGAAACCCTGATCGGCAAGTCTGCAATTGGTTGTTTAAATGGCAATTGGCTGTCTAAATGTATAAAAATGAATTTCCGTTTTATGCAACTTTGGGTCAACTTTATGCTTTTACTCCACTATTTTACTCCAATATTAAACCAAAAACCAAAGTACTCCGTCAAAAAAGGAACTTTGTCCGTATACAGTAGTATATATATGGGTGTTTGTGTCCACCTACTTCTGTCCATGTAGTATACAGTACATGTATGTGTGTATATGTCTCCATCTACTTCTGTCCATGTAGTACATATGTATGTGTATGTGCGTTTGTGTCACAGATCAGCACAGGGAAGCAGGCGAAGGAAGCCGTGGATAAAAAAAGGGTTTTATTTGCAGAGGAACATACGTAACGTTAATGACAGAACTAGGAAAACGCATGTGAACGCGGTCTGAAATACACTGAACTAACAACAGCAACCAGAAACAGCTGGTGAACACGGGGACTCTGCACGAGGTTAACGAGGGGGCATGATCGACGAGAGGGCAGGACGAATGGAGCATGACATTACCCAATGGGAGTGAAGGGACTAACAGGACCTAGAGAAACAAAAGCAAAATATCAATGAGGAACCGGGAACAGGACAGACACACAGAGCAGACACAGGGACAAGAAGCAGGAAAACCACTGACAAACCAACGGGAACGCAGACAGGCACAGGGGCACCAAGAACGGAGACACTGGGGGAACACCAACAGGAGGAAAAAAAGGACCAGGAGCGAACAAAGGAGCGGAGCGACGAGGAGCAGACACAGAGGTACGAAAACAGGAGGCAGGATGGTAGAGGACGGGGGAAAATGGGGAGCCCGAGGGAACCCCAGTAGGCAAGAGGCAGAAGCTGCAGAGGCAGCCGGCGACTGCGAGGTTGGAGCCGAAGGGACCTTCGGCAACAGCGAGGCAGGAGCAGGAGGGGACGACGAAGGGGGCAAGGAGGCAGATGGAGGGACAGGCAAAGGAGGTGAAGAGGAAGATAATGGGGGCACCAGAGGAGGCAAAGAGGAAGGCAAAGGGGGCACTGGGAGAGGGGAAGAGTGAACAGCAGCCACAGCCGGCCCAGGCATAGGTGACCGATGAGTCGGAGCGGGGGAACCCGCAGACGACCGATGAGTTAACGGAGGCGGGGCCGAAGAGTCATCGGAGAAGCACCCACAGGCGACCACCAAGCAGGAGTCCAGGGAACCGCAGGCGACCGCTGAGCAGGAACCGAAGGACCCGCAGGTGCCGCACGAGTCCCAGCCACAGGGACCGAGGATGAGCCAGGGGGCAGGGCAGGCAGGAACCAACCCCTGCGCAAGTGACCTCTCCCCCTCCTGGATATGAAGAGCCCAATTCCTGGTTGGGATCTGCCAAGTGGGGGTAACAGAGCTGGGGTTCGCGCCTTGGCAGTGGGTGCAGGCGAAGCAGCAACAGGCAGACGGGCTTGGGCTCCGGGCCCAAGCGCAGGCGACGTCAGGTTTGGTTCCTTTTGGCATACTGCGGGGGAAATGGCGGAGATGGAGACGGCCCCTAGGGAAACGTGCAACGCTTTCCCTCGTCGCTTTCCCTGCTTCTCTCTCCCCCGAACAAGCGCAACGAGGTCCGGCAATTCATGTGGAATAAAAGGACAAAGACTGTAATCGCCCCCTACCTGCTGGATCATGTCCTCAGCTACCCAGCTCTTCAGCCGGGCTAAATGCCACCATACCTCTGCTGTGAGGCGCGGGTCTTCGGCAGGGGAGAAGTGGGTCAAGATTTCCCTTGACCGGCGAGCGACGGCTTGCGCCGTGGGGTCTCCCTTCATTTTGGACTCCTTGAGCCAGTATTCTACCTCGTCCAAAAGGTCAAGGTGTTCCGCCTCATGGAAGGGAGGCATCTTCTCCTGTAGTCCTGTCATTCTGTCACGGATCAGTACAGGGAAGCAGGCGAAGGAAGCCGTGGTAATAAAAAGGGTTTTATTTGAAGGGGAACATATGTTAATGACAGGACTAGGAAAACGTACTTGAACGCGGACTGAAATACACTGAACTAACAACAGCAACTAGAAATAGGTGGTGAATACGGAGACTCCACATGAGGTTAACGAGGGGGCGTGGTCGACGAGAGGGCAGGACAAAATATGTGTCCGCCGCCTTCTGTCCATCTAGTATTTTTGCATGTGTATGTGCGTTTGTATATATACTGTACATGTGTCCGCCTTCTTCTCTCCATGTAGTATATACAATGAGGGAAATAATTATTTTTATAGTTTGTAACTGTTACATAATGACTTTTTCTTGCTTGTTTTGTTAATAATCTATCTTTTGCTGGTTCAATAAACATACCAGTGAAATTACAGACTTCTCATTTCCTTATTAATGGGTCAACTTAAGAATTCAGCAGAGGTCATTGTATGTATGTGTATGTGCGTTTTGTGTATATATGTGTCCGCCTACTTCTGTCCATGTAGTATATATGTATATGTATATGTAAATGTATATGTATGTGTGTGTATGCGTGTATATATATAATATTTTATCCTGCATGTCATGTTTAATTCTGCTGTGCATTTCAGAATTGCATTTTTCCCAGCTGTGCATGAAAAATAAAATGTGTACAATGACATTATTCCTAAAGTCCTAAATCACATTGTAATATGCAAAATATGTATGGAAAGCATGAAAACAAGTATTTTCATTGGTTATCAATGTTTCTATGGAGAGTAAAGAGCTGAAAGTGCAACTTTGGTGCCATCTCGAGCTCAAAAGCAATTATTCAGGGTTAGGCATGGGTCAGCCCGTAATAGAGACAAATGATCTTAAGTGTAATAGTTAATGTGAAAACACCATAAAACATTTAAAAGGGATTTTAGAAAATGAATACAGGGTCCAATTTATTAAGAGTACACAATAAAAAATGACAAAGTACCGAGTGTATAAACAGCAGCTAAGATGTTAAGCCTTCTTCTTTGATTTATATGATTAAAGCATCACTTTCCAGTCTGAAATTCACTTCTTTTGAAGAAAGTCCACGTCCTAAAAAAAGACAAATGGAGAATATCAATATCCATATTGAAAATGTGCAGAGACATGTGTCACTGTATAACCTGTATATTTTAGAAATACAAATACCTAGGGTACCGTCATCAACATATGCTACCTATTTCACCTGTCGAAGCTGTTCACTGGACTGTGATGAGCTACCTGGCTTCTCACCACTCTCACCAGCCCGATCACCTGCGTGGATGTGGAGCTGTGGTCCGCTGTGGCTGTATTGGCTGTTCTCAGTGCTGGTTGCTCTCTCTCATGGTGCCAGTGCTTGCAGTTTTCTTCGTTGTAGTCGCTGCCATGGTGCTCCTTATCGCTCAGGCTGGAGTGGCTTCCGCATGGGGAGTTCATGTCGTATCGCTTCGTCTTGTTGAATCCCTCGAGGCTGCTGCTGGAGTTCCTCTCAGATGTATCCTGGTCTCTAAAAGGGTAAGGACACATTAACGATATAGTAAACTGTATAGTGTTTGCTATTCTTCAGAATAAACAGATGCTCAAAAACAAAGAATTAAGCTATAATCCCACCAAAGTGTATCATGACAGATGAAGGAATGAACTGAAAAATCTCTTAATGCTTCAAGCTAGCTCTGTGTCACAGAAAACTTACCAGTGGTCACGTTACATGTCCTTGACATTCTTCTTTGTCTTGGATGCTTTGTGTCTCTTGGCGAGACGCTCCTCGGAGTGCTGGTCTCACTCAGGTAGTTTCATGTGGATGTTTTTGCTGTGGTCAGGGTGCGAGTGTCTGGCTCCATCATGGTCGCCATCCTGAGTACAGTGCACCCGTCCGTGTCTCTCCTCTGAACGGGGCCTCAGATCCCCCTTAATTATAAAGTACGCGTAGCAACCAGATATAGAGCACAACTGAGTATGGTGAACTGATAATACTTGAATCAGAACATCTACAGAATAGTAACAGTTAAGAAGTACCAGTGTGTCTTGAGGTGTGATTATATTTGAAAGGAAAAAAGAGTCTCACCAGCAATTGTGATAATTATATTACAGAATATATATAATGGCACTTAATATTGTCTAGTATCACCATAGTCTACCTGTCAGAGTCGCTGGGTGAGCGGGTGAGCGCACGGGCATGCAAGCGAGCAGGAAGCAGGCAAGGAACCGCAAGTCGGGGAAAAACTGGGGATTTATTAAGGTGCAGGCAGGGCATGATGGAACAGCACTAAGACTCACTAACACCAATGACGGACAAGAAACCAGGGCAAGACATGGACTGAAATAAACAAGACTGGGCAAAAATAATCAGACACAGTTGGGCTAGATCGGGGAAGCACACATGGATAATCAGGGGGCATGGCGCACACGAGGATCATACGAGCCGGGAATGACACTACCATTTTGATGTTTCTGACAGTGACTGAAGTGTCAGTCATCAAATACCACTGGACACTCCTGGCCTGGAACAAACCAGCATATTTGTTTCAACCATATGCTGAGTTCGTACTAAAGCATCTCAAGGCAATGGAATGAAAGGAGCCCACAAGACGAACCTTGATGTAGCAGTAGTAATGTCCAGTGTGACAGCTGAATCCCAAGTGAACCAGCACGGTATACAGATGGTTAGATCTTGGGTTCTCCGTGGGACCAAAACATAAATGGACGCATGTCCAGGTATTCAGGGTACCTCACATTATGAGAAAAACAGCAGAGTCATTGTAATTGCAACAAATATATCATGCTATCCATTGGAAACCTGGGACTTGGAAGCACAAGTAATCATAAGGTACAAAGTAATTTGATTTCCCAACCTAAATATCCCACTTGCAGATCTGTGTCAGCTAAGAAACCCCTGCTTGAGTTACTCAGTTATGATGCTCAGACCAGAGGCAGCGTGTTTCAAAACATATTTACGAAGAAGGCTGAGAATAGCTCTACCTTAGATGCTAGGTAACCCATTTAAAGCCTTGACTTGGGTCTCAAGTTCTTTACTGGCTGCGGAAGATCCAACACTCTGCTGGTCCCGCAGTCTTTTAATCTCCTCCTCAAGTGCCTCTGAAGCAGTCTCCACTGGGCTGAGGTTAGGTTCTTCTTGGGAGAGAACCTCTAATTCAGACTGTCTTGCAGCTATGAGTTTGTAGTTTTTCTGTTGGGTAAAAATGATCAAATCAATTATGTATGAAAGAATACACACAAGAGTTATGAAAGTGAAACCAAAAATGTATCAAAATTAATCATCAAGTTTAATATGGTTCCATGGCGAGAATCTGTTTAAATTCATAGCTGTTGTACTATAGTTCCTTTTTTAAGTTGCCAGGAACTTTTCTTGTACAACCCAGCAGCGCTAACACATACAGACACATAAACACCTATGAGCAATTTACCAATTCACCTAACATGCAACCTTTGGCCTGTGGGAGGAAGGCAGAGAACCCAGAGAGAATAGCAAACTCCACACAGAAAGGCCCCAGCTAACCAGAGGGTTTGAACTCAGAACCCTCTTGCTGTGAGGCGACAGTGCTAGCCACTACACCACCATGCCGCTAGTCTCAACACAATTGCAGCAAATATTTTTTTTCTATTGTTTGTGTTAGTCTGGCTCACAACCAAACTACAAAACTTACAGAAATGTAAAAATATCAAAACAGCCGTCATGAAAAGAACCCTTATTACCTTTTTTGCAACTACAGTTTCTTCCTGGGTGTCAGGGAAGAGTTTGTTGGGTAACCTCTTTCTCTTCTTGCTTTTTGGTTGGTCCTCTTGCAAGACTTTCTGCTCAGTAGTCTTAAGTGTAGACTCCTTTTCTGTTAGTAAAAAATAGTAGCAAGACAGAATTTAATTCCTAGAAATTATGTTTACGTTGCATCAAATACTTTTGGTTAGTTTCAGCCATGCCCACTGAAATCCATTGTTTTCATTTAATTCCGTGTAAATACATTAGAACACTATGGATAGCCCATGGGATGGAAGAAGTTGGGATGGGCATGGATGAAACAGGTGGTGCATCCCATCATTTTCACTGTTAACGTTCAAATTCACATTCAGCATGGCCAGAGCATGCAAAAAAAGTTGTTTTCCTTCGGAGGGAGGGGTGCACTCTGACGCTATTTGACCCGTGGCCTATTTATTTTTCCGTCCAATTTGTCTTTTGTTTTTACAGTTTTTGTATTTTTTTCCCCTATTTTTTTTTTATAGTTTACTCTGTTCGTTACACTTGTTAAATTTTGCCATATGTATACTGTAGCTGCCAAACTGATTTTTATTGTATAATGTTTCCTGACAATGTTGATATGTGACAGTTAGGAATTCTTATTAACCCAAATCTTACCTGAGATTCTTCAATTTAGGTGTATAATTAATGTTTCACTGCTAATTAAAAATTCATATGAAGCGAGACTCATATGACTAATGGCCGTTAGCTAGCTTGCTAAAAATTTGAATGAAGTGGGACTCGCGTAACTATCGGCTGTTAACGTTCAACAGCATGACTTTAGGCCTAGTCCCCCTTCGTCACTGTCCCGAAGCTAATAGCCTACAGCAAACGTTACTTGGCCAATGATGCAAAAACCATCCATCCATCCATTTTCCAAACCGCTTATCCTACTGGGTCGCGGGGGGTCCAGAGCCTATCCTGGTAGCAATGGGCACGAGGCAGGGAACAACCCAGGATGGGGGGCCAGCCCATCGCAGGGCACACTCACACACCATTCACACACACATTCACACCTACGGGCAATTTAGCAAGTCCAATTAACCTCCGCATGCTTTTGAACTCCGGGGGGAAACCGGAGTACCCGGAGGAAACCCCACGACAACATGGGGAGAACAATCAAACTCCGCACACATGTAACCCAGGCGGAGATTTGAACCCGGGTCCCAGAGGTGTGAGGCAACAGTGCTAATCACTGCACCACCATGCCACCCAAATGACTTTCATATGAACACATTTTTGTGGTTTCAGATTTAATGAGCTTCCTTGTCTCTTCTAGCAGGTGCCACAATGTAAACCACCATGTAGAGAGCAGTGCCAAGGAAATATCTATGTCATTGTAAATAAGAAACTGGTCTTAATGTTTTACCCGGTAAATTACATAAAAAAATATATATATGTACTTCTACTTCTTTTGTTTAAATACTAACCTGAATAATAAAACGTATATAACTGACATACTTGTCCTTTTTTAATTACAAATACTATATTGGGAAATAAAAAATAACCTCCTCCTTTTGCATGCAGATTGAAATATTGTTATTTACGTCTAAAATGGAGTAATGGAAGCCCCTAATCTTGAGGTTTTAAGTAACTACTTCCATTAATATTACCTTCAGCAGACCAATTAGAACCAACTTCTATATTGGATTTATCTGTGTGTATGGAGCCACCATTTTCAGAGTTACTGTGTATTATGTCTGCTGTACAGCCCTGATGTGGTAGCTGCTGAAATCATTCACTGGAGTTACCATTTGTTTTGTGTCTGGTAAAATTGTTGCTTTTTAGAATACAGTCAAAATATTTCATATCTGAGTGTGATATTTGGACGGTATCAAAAATTATATACTGTATCGCCTACTACTATTAAATATGTCGGTTATATAAGACCAAATCCATCGATTTACTAAAATTAAGTATTAGTTCGGAAATTATCTGTTGCTAAAACTAAAACCTAGTCTTCAAGTACAAATGTCTAATCATTGTGATTTAAGTGGGTATTACACGGTTATACTCAGAAATACCATATGGACAAAAGTTTTGGGACACACTTCTGAATCACCGAATAGAGGTGTTTCATTCAAACCCATCACCAAAATCAAGCACCTAGCCATGCAGTCAGGTTTACAAACATTTGTGAATGAATGGGTCATTCTGAAGAACTCAATGAATTCAAGTGTGGTACTGTCATAGGGTGACACCGTGGCAATTAAAAAGTTTGTGAGATTTCTTCCCTGAAAGATATGATTCAGATCATGTATAGTAATAATGCGGGGCTTGCAGCATGCTGAGAAAATTCAAAATCCCAACAAGAAAACTGTGTGCCAGGATCTTCATGGAATGGGCTTCCATGGCTGAACAGCTGCATGCAAAGCTCACATCACGGGGTGGTGTAAAGTATGTTACCACTGGACGGCAACAGTGGAAACATGTTCTGGGGAGGGACCACTCACACTTTTCTGTCTGGAAGTCTGACAGAAGAGTCTGTGTTTGGTGCATGCCAGAAGAACATTACCTGCCTGACTACATTGTTTTAACTGTCATGGATGCTGGAGGAGAGGTGATGGTATGGGTTAGGGTTATGCCCCTTAGCTCCAGTAAAAAGAATTCTGCCAGCAAACCCAGACATTTTCAATAATTCTATGCTTCCAACTTTGTGGGAACAGTTGATGGAATGTCTTTTTCTATTCCAGAATAACTGTGCACAAAGCAAGGTCCATAAAGACATGGTTGAGTGAGTCTGGTGTGGAAGAACTCGACTGGTCAACAGAGCCCTGAACTCCACTCCATCTAACACCTTTGGGATGAGCTACAATGCAGACTGAGAGCCAGGCCTTCATGTCCAACATCAGTGCCTGACCTCACTAATGCTCTTCTGGGTGGAGAAAAAAATCCCACAGAAACACTCCAAACTCTTGTGGAAAGCCTTCACAGAAGAGTGGCAGCAGTTATGGCTGCAAAGTGGGGACCAACTCTATATCGATGCTGATCATAGAACGACATGTCATAAAAATTCCTGTAGGTGTAAAGGCCAGGTTTCCCAGTACTTTTGTCCATATAATACAGCATGAAGGTTCGGTTGAGGCTAGGCTGATGTGCTGTAGTGTCGGCTAAGTTAGCAGTGGCTTTCCAGAATCATGCTGAGCATGGCTTCCGCACGGCAACCAAGGTGTTGGCAAAAGGTTGTAGGACCGATTCATTTACGCTACCATTGACCCAATTACGCTAGGGGCCGATAAAGGTATATCATAAGGCAACATGTAAAAGTACATGACCCATGTTTTGCCATTTTTAATGACTCCGTACTTGAGGAATCTACAGGTCATGTTTGTTTCAATAACATGTTTATGCACATGCTGCTATTATGATTTATAGCTTATTATTTGTGATAAGTTAAATGAGCTGGCTGCAAATTCGACTTTTTCAAATATAATGCATAAAATATATTCTCAAATTTTAACAACATTTAGATGTTTTATCAACACATTTATAATATTTACATATATAATATTTATTATTGCAAGTACAGAACCAGACTTGAAGGAAAAGAAAGGAAACCATTCTGGGGACGGTGTGAAATCAATCAATTTAAAAATAAAGATTACAACATTTAAAATGAGACTTCAGGGAAAATGAGAGTCAGGGAAACTAGAACAGGCACGGATCCAGAGATGCAAGCCCAAATACGCTTTATTTGCGCTGTAAGGCAAGCTAAGGCACCAGAAGGGAAAGGCGAAAGGCAAGGTCGAGGGACAGGCAGGTAGGTCGTAATCCGGGGAAGCAATCCGACACGGAGGCACGGGACAGGACCACACAGGGGTACAGGGACGGGACGTGCCGGGCTCGGTGGGGAAAACGGGTCAGGTGCGGGAACGGGTCTGGAACGGGAAGGAAAACAGGTAAGGCAAATACACGGGGCAAACAGATCAGGTTAGGAGTTCGGGTAAGACGATAGACAAGAAAGTGCTCGGCAAGGCTATAAATCATTAGCGCAATACTTCGCGTTTGGCTCTTGCGACTTGGCTCTTTTTATCCACCCTCTCGTTAAGCATAATACTCTACAGCTTGGCATTTATATTTATATATATGGCATTAATCAACAGATGAGGGGTGATTTAAATATACTGGAGGGAGCCTGGCAGGGGCCTACTTGTATCTGATGAGCCGGCCAGCCTGTATCAGCTGTGCCCATTTATCAATGATATGTAAAGAGCACAGTTCACCCTAAAACTGAAGGATTTTTTTAAAGGATTTACTGATATCTAACCATCTAGTTCATTGCACTGGGAGATGCCTGATTTTGGAGCTGAACGGCCCCCTTTTCTCAGTTTTAGGGTGAATTGTCCTTTTTAATATATTACAGGAGCCTTTGAATGAACAGTGAGCCGGTTTGAAGCCCTGGTGGCAGCCTACTTGTATTTGATGAGCTGGCCACCCTGGATTAGTTTCACAGGCTTAAACCTCCTTTACAAAGTCTCTCTGGAGTCCTGAGTGACCCAGTGGACGCTCACACAGATGGAAGGTGAGCCCTCTGCATCTTACCGAAGGTCATTTGGCCACTGATGATCTCAGGGCTCTTCTTCATATTACTCATCGCTGCTTTGGGCAGACCTCAGTTAATCAGGTCCCCATAAGTGCTGAAATCAAACAATAAAACACAGAGCTGATCTAACATGCAGCAGGGTGAAGGTACAGTCGAACCTCGTTACTACGTACCCCGGATACAACATTTTCACCTTTTCAACGTACAGGTTTCTAATTCCCATTTTTAGCCTAGGTATTATTCCAATAGCAGCCATTGTTTACAGCGTACACCCTTACAGCGTAAACTTCGATACAACATCCAAATTTCTAGAGAAAATATGAAAACTAACCATCGTTCCAACGTACAATGCTCTCCCCGCCCACCACAACTTGTGTCGCTACATCTACCTGTATCTACCTGATCTTCGCCCGACAATGCACATTTGTCTATTGCGTTGCTTGGCGTTAAATGAGTTGCCTTGACCGATCATTACTGGGCTGCGTAGTAATGGCTTAAGTGTTGTGTGCGTATTCTTCGTTTATTAAACCTTATGAAATACGGGTCATCTCGGTAATTGTGAATTCAGAATAATAATGGAAGTAAAGGATTTTATGATTTAATTTGACCAATATTTCATTTGGATGCGAATGTTTATTTTAAAAATCCATTTTGACCAGCCGTTGTGTATTTTCGTTGCCGTTTATCGCAGGCCGGCACTAAGTAATCGTGAGTAATTTAATGAAAATTCCAAGGATCCAAATGAGCTTTGTCGAATTATTTAACAAGTAATAATGTGTTCGTTTGTTTTGTAGTCAATTTAAGGGTCTGTTCTATTAAAGTTTTATCATTTACATGGATATTTCGTGAGTTCTTTCATCCATCTTCCACTAAGTGGTTACAACGTTCTATGCTTATAACGTACATGTTTTTGATATCCCGTCTTGTACGTAGTAACGAGGTTCGACTGTACCATTAAAGAAATTCCAGAGGATTCTGACAACACATCAGTGTGAGATTATTAAACAGTAGTCATAAAATTATATTTATATTAACAAAAAAATCAGTTTGTGACTTTGTTGGAATGTTTTCACAACAGGCATATTTAGATCACGGAAATAGATCATGCCCCTGCATGCCCCCACCTAGAATATTGTGTGCAGGTTTGGTCACCATACCTTAAGAAGGACATTGCTGCCTTGGAAAAGGTGCAACGTAGGGGTACCAGAATGATTCCTCGTCTTAGAGGAATGTCTTACGAGAGGTTAACTGAGCAGAATCCGTTTAGCCTCGAGTAAAGGAGACTAAGAAGGACATGATCCAGGTATATAAGATTCTAACAGGTCTGGATGCTGTTCAATATTTCAATATTAGTTTAAATATTAGAAATTGTGGCCATAAGTGGAAATTAGTGAGAGAACATTTTAAAACAAATTTGAGGAAGCACTTTTTTACACATCATGTTTTTAGAGTCTTGCTACTAGTTTAGTAAGTAGTAAGCTAAATCCCTGGGTTCCTTTAAATCAGAGCTAGATAAGATTTTAACAACTCTGAGCTATTAGTTAAGTTCTCCCCATATGAGCTTGATGGGCTGATTGGTCTCCTCTCGTTTGTAAATTTCTTTAAAGTTCTTATGTAGGTAACTGTAACTGACCCATATGATAAAATGATTTTGTCTAATACAGGACTACATTAGGTAAATGTTATCCCCTCACACTTTGTATGGGCAGTGAATTGCCCCTACTCACGTGTGGTTTCATAATAAGAAAAATGAAAGAAATGAATACACAGATATATAAATTTATATATATATATATATTTATTTGGAAGGAGGGGAGATTTTTCTCCTGCATTCTGAAATGGAAGAAAAAAAACATTCATGAAGAACACAAACCTATAAAAGATACTTGTGTGACACTATTAAGGAAGGATCTGACTGGCAGAAAAGCTGGCTGAGTGATTGCCTGGCTGCCGGCTGCAAATGCTATGTCGAGCAGTAATATGGCATTAATCAACAGATGAGGGGTGGAGATTTAAATATTCTAGAGGGAGCCTGGTGGAGACCTACTTGTGTCGGATGAGCCGGCCACCCTGAATTATCTGCGCCGTCGCATTGGTGACATGGCATCCGAAGAGGACTCGATAGGAGAACTTCATAAAAACGAGTGAGTTACAGGTAAGAGCTGGGGAGACAGAGATCATGCAGGGGTCAGAGGCCAGAAAGAAGAAGAGCAACCAGCTTAAAACCTTTAAAAAGTCCCTCTGGAGTCCCGAGTGACCCAGTGGACACTTATATAGATGGAAGGTGAGCCCTCTGCCTCTTACCTAAGGTCATTCGACGACTGATTATTTCAGGGCTCTTCCTCATGCCCGTCACAGCGACTATGGGCAGACCCCAATTAATTACAGGTCCCCAGAAGTGCTGAAATCAAACAATAAAACACAGAGCTGATCTAACATGCAGCAGGGTGAAGGTACCATTAACGAAATTCCAGAGGATTCTTACAATATATTAGTGTGAGATTATTAAACAGTAGTCATAAAATTACATGTATATTAACAAAAAATCAGTTTGTGACTTTCTTGCCGTGCTTTTGTTGTAAGGATTTTCCCAACAGGCACATTTAGATCACGGAAAGACAAAGAAAACAAACAAAAAAAATAAGTGCAATTCTGTGATCACCAGCAGCACTTCTGCAATGATGGACCCAAACGTAAGAAGTGACTTTATGCTTACATCTACAACAAAGCGAAGAGTTTAAGCTCTATATGCACTGAAGGCAATCGACAAGGAAAGTTTACATATAGGATTTTTAAATAAACTGCAAGCGCCTCTGGATGCACATACCTCCTCAGATACTTCTGAAACTCCCTGTTCCTCAGTTCGTTTACAGCTCTTTGAAAAAAATTGCTTGCCATTTAAAATTTGACGTGCCGACAGACCTGTTATCTCCGCCAAAAAGAACACCCTCACTCCAGCAACTGACGCATTGCCGCCGCGATTTCGCGGGCTAAGTGGATTTCTCCACTGTAATTGGTCCATCCAAGATGAAAAAAAAAAACTGCCTTAACGGTGGGAATGTACAAACTGCACAGCATGCTGGTAAAGGTAGTATGGCGGAAAAACAGTACAGTATAGAATTCCACATTTTACAGTTAAATATTTAAAATATTTATTTTCTTTAAATTGGGTGTATTTCACTAAAAAAACAGTTTACTCCAATAAACAGTTATGTTTACTCCCAAAAAGTGGGTGCAAATTGTTGCCTTATTTTATTCAAGGCTCTCAAGTTTCATCAAAACCTTTAAGATAGATTACATTATGAGAGAAACGCGTGTCTCACTGTTAATGCGAGGACTCCTGCCTACCGCATTCATCTTGCTCTTACGCTTCCACCTTTTCCGCACTCCATCTGTGTGCGCATTCATGTAATAACGTATTACGTATTATTATTTGCAGCGGGATCACACGTAACTTACTTATTATTCCATCCATCCATTTTCCAAACCGCTTATCCTTCTACCTCGCAGGGGGCACGAGGCGGGGAACAACCCAGGATGGGGGCCAGCCCATCGCAGGGCACAGTCACACATCAGTCTTATTTATTATTCCATCCATCCATCCATTTTCCAAACTGCTTATCCTATTGGGTCGCGGGGGGTCCGGAGCCTATCCCGGAAGCAATGGGCACGAGGCAGGGAACAACCCAGGATGGGGGGCCAGCCCACACACACTCACACACCAGTCTTATTTATTATTCGCAGCGTCTTATTCGGATTTTCCGGTCCATCTTAAATGTTGCGCAGCCGAATGCAATGATGCGATTGCGCATGTAGGGGGAGCATTTTAATACCTTAAACCAGGGGTGCCCAAACATTTTCCCTTAGTGGGCCAAAATGAAAATCTATCGGAGGACCGCGGGCCAAATGTAATATTTTACACAAAATACAAACACTAATAGTAAAGTAGTTTTATTTATCAAACAGTTATCTAACCTTCCGTTCTGTGTAAATACCATTAAACAAAATATGACAAATAAGTCATATATAGGCATTTAGAACACGTCTAAACTTTTGTAATCACATATAGTGCAAAATGTCAAAGAGTGCATGTCCAACAGCAACACAACAACAACAGTAGGAACAATATAATTGGACCACTAGTGAGAAACATGAAGCTGTTCTTTGGCGTTTATCAGCCTATCAATATTAGGTTGCAGCTGACTCACTGAGAGGGTGAGGATGTCCTGTAGGTGTGGGTCAGTCAGAGTGCTTCTGAGCCTGGACTTGTTAAGGTTCATTACACTAAAAGTCTGTTCACAGATGTAAGTGCTGCCAAACAAAGCTAACATGACCTGTGCATGTTTCCTAATGTCTGGGTACCTTTCAGATGAGACATGTGTGTAGAAGTCTTTCAGGTGTAGTGACATGAATTTATTCTTTAGCTCAGAATCACACTGAAACTCAATTAGCTGCATCTGAATGTGATCAGGCACTGAGTCCACACTTATGGTGAAGGGTTGAGAAAACAGCTCCATGTCACCTCTACTTTCCCTAAAGTCCTCAAAGCGCAACGCAAAGTCCTGGTCCAAGTGTCTGAGAAGTGCTGCATATTCAGGCAGTCTCTGCTTCACCAGGTTGACCTCTCTCAGACTAGGGAAGTGTGCAAGGTTTCCTGGGAAGAAGTGAAAGAGCTGCTAAGTCGTCAAATAATAATAAATATTGCAACATAAATGTTGTTTTATGTACTTTGAAAGAGTTAGCCTTACAATTTTATTACAATACTTTTTAACAATACTTTTTAACTGCACAACAGTGGAATATGGATATGTTAGTAAATGCACTTACTAACATATTCCACATAATATCAGTCCCAGTAACTGCACTTTTATCATGTGAGGTGCAGGTACATGCTGCCACCTTTCCTCTCCATTGTCACTTGATTAAATCATAAGCATTTTTACAATCACAAAAAATATGCAAGCTCCAAAAGACAAACAAAGCGCATGTCTGCCTGTCAATCAAGTTTAAGAACCATGGACAGCGCTGTCCCTCCGCGACACAGTTAACAAGGACGGGACTTATTTACGGCATAAAATACAGTATGATAGACATTATCACCATTAAAACTGAATGTGTATGTGTGTCTCTGTGTGTGTACAATGTATTAACCAACCTGCTGACAGATGTCGACAGAGTAGCTGCAGCTTCGACCTGAAGGCCGTTATGTGGTCAAACAGCTCAGTGATGATCTGATCCTTCCCTTGAAGCTGAATATTCAGGGTGTTGAGCAGGTCAGTGATGTCCACCATAAAAGCCACGTCACAAAACCATTTTTCATCTGTGGGGACTTGAGTGTCACTGTTCTTGCTTGTCAGAAACTCCGCGATGACATGGCGCAGCTCAAAAAATCTTTTGAGGACTTTCCCGCGGCTCAGCCACCTCACCTCTTGGTGGTAAAGCACATCCTTGTATTGTGAATCAACCTCCTCTAGAAGAGCTCTGAACTGGCGGTGTGAGAGCGCTTTTGATCGTATGCAGTTTATGATTTTAATCACGTCACGCACCACGTCTCCCATACCAACTGATCTGGCACATAGTTGCTCTTGGTGCAGGATGCAGTGGTATTTTGCCACCTTACCTCCACATTGGGAAACCTTCTGGGAAATTAGTGTGGCAAGGCCTGTTTTCCTCCCAACCATGGCAGGTGCTCCTTCAGTTGTTATCCCAACCAATTTTTCCCAGCTCAGCCCGTTCGTATCCAACACTCGCTCAACGGCTGCAAACAAATCCTCACTTTTTGTTGTGCTGCGCAGTGTCTCAAATCCAGCCAGCTCCTGAGTTATTTCCATGTTTTCATTTACTCCCCGTATGAAAACCAAAAGTTGTGCAGAGTCCGAAATGTCCGTGCTCTCATCACACGCCAAAGAAAAGGCGACAAATCCAGCAGCCTTTGCTTTAAATTGCTCCTTAATGTCTCGAGACATTTCTTCAATACGACATGTCACAGTATTTCGTGAGAGGCTGATCTGGGAGAAAGTTTTTGCCTGTGACGGGCACATGATTGTCGCAGCTATGGACAGACACTCCTTAACAAAGTCACCCGTTGAAAATGATCTCCCAGTCCGGGCAATTAGCGCAGTAATCTCAATGCTGGCTCGTGTCGCGCTGTCCTGAGCTGTCGAGGGCCGTGTAAGAGTCCCTTGTTGCCTGTGAAGTTTAGCCAGCAGCTCCCTGGTCTTGTTCTTTCGCGCATCACCTTTGAATTGCGAAAATGCTGCGTGCTTCGTCTCATAATGATGACGAATGTTATACTCCTTTAGTACAGCAACAGACTGGTTACAAATAAGGCAGACCGCTTTAGCATTTATGTCAGTGAAAAAAATATTCTTCCTCCCAGCATTTTTTAAAATGTCTTTTGTCTGTGTGCCACTGACGATGCCGCTCCATGTTGATAGTGGCTTAAGCTAGCAGCCCGGTGGTGACCCGCCACAAACTGGTTTGATCGCGTATGGCGGCAACAAAGACTCATGGGACTTTTTACAAATTGTTAAAATATGACTATTTATGAAGTGTGGAAATGTACATATGTGCACAGATATACTCTACATTACCCTTATAGTTGCTTGTATTTCAATTTTAGTCTTAGATATTTCAAATGTAATCAAAGCACCATGAGTGAGGACTGTATAATATATATTAGTTAGGCCAACGTACACTAAAAAGTAAACGCACTGATAGCTACACTGGGATTCGTGCTTTAAGAGTTTTTGAAACAAATTTTAGTACAGTAATAATTTAAAATTTTAGATATCCATTGGCGGGCCAATCTAAATAGTACGCCGGGCCAACCTTGGCCCGCGGGCCCCACTTTGGGCACCCCTGGTATAAAGTATAGTTTTAAAAGAGATGAGGGATATTATTAACCAACCTTTAACATTACTATTTGAGAAATCCTTATCTACTGATGTGGCACTTTCTAATTGGAAGCATGCTAATATAACACCCATATTCAAAAAAAGGGGATAGAAGTAATCCAGCAAACTATAAGCCAATCAGTTTAACTTGCATAACTGGAATGGTAATGGAAGCTATAATCCAAGTGAAAATGGTAGATTACCTGGATTAAAATAACATTCTGAGGTATAGCCATCATAGATTTAGGAGAGGTAGGTCCTGTTTAACTAATCTACTTGAGTTCTTTGAGGAAGCTACGAAAGAAATTGATCACAAAAAGGCCTATGATGTTATCTGCTTAGTTCTGCAGAAGGCCTTTGATGTTGTCCACCACAAACGGCTCCATTATATAATTCCTCGGTAAGTCCCCACCTAGAATATTGTGTGCAGGTTTGGTCACCATACCTTAAGAAGGACATTGCTGCCTTGGAAAAGGTGCAACGTAGGGGTACCAGAATGATTCCTCGTCTTAGAGGAATGTCTTACGAGAGGTTAACTGAGCAGAATCCGTTTAGCCTCGAGTAAAGGAGACTAAGAAGGACATGATCCAGGTATATAAGATTCTAACAGGTCTGGATGCTGTTCAATATTTCAATATTAGTTTAAATATTAGAAATCGTGGCCATAAGTGGAAATTAGCGAGAGAACATTTTAAAACAAATTTCAGGAAGCACTTTTTTACACATCATGTTTTTAGAGTCTTGCTACTAGTTTAGTAAGTAGTAAGCTAAATCCCTGGGTTCCTTTAAATCAGAGCTAGATAAGATTTTAACAACTCTGAGCTATTAGTTAAATTCTCCCCATATGAGCTTGATGGGCTGATTGGTCTCCTCTCGCTTGTAAATTTCTTATGTCCTTATGTAGGTAACTGTAACTGACCCATGTGATAAAATGATTTTGTCTAATACAGGACTACATTAGGTAAATGTTATCCCCTCACACTTTGTATGGGCAGTGAATTGCCCCTACTCACATGTGGTTTCATAATAAGAAAAATGAAAGAAATGAATACACAGATATATAAATTTATATATATATATATTTATTTGGGAGGAGGGGAGATTTTTCTTCTGCATTCTGAAATGGAAGAAAAAAACATTCATGAAAAACACAAACCTAAAAAAGGTACTTGTGTGACACTATTAAGGAAGGATCTGACTAGGAGAAAAGCTGGCTGAGTGATTGCCTGGTTGCCGGCAGCAAATGCTATGTCGAGCAGTAATATGGCATTAATCAACAGATGAGGGGTGGAGATTTAAATATTCTAGAGGGAGCCTGGTGGAGACCTACTTGTGTCGGATAAGCCGGCCACCCTGAATTATCTGCGCCGTCGCACTGGTGACATGGCATCCGAAGAGGAGCCAGTATTGGCGCTGGACTCGATAGGAGAACTTCATAAAAATGAGTGAGTTACAGGTAAGAGCTGGGGAGACAGAGATCATGCAGGGGTCAGAGGCCAGAAAGAAGAAGAGCAACCAGCTTAAAACCTTTAAAAAGTCCCTCTGGAGTCCCGAGTGACCCAGTGGACACTTATATAGATGGAAGGTGAGCCCTCAGCCTCTTACCTAAGGTCATTCGACGACTGATTATTTCAGGGCTCTTCCTCATGCCCGTCACAGCGACTATGGGCAGACCCCAATTAATTACAGGTCCCCAGAAGTGCTGAAATCAAACAATAAAACACAGAGCTGATCTAACATGCAGCAGGGTGAAGGTACCATTAACGAAATTCCAGAGGATTCTTACAATATATTAGTGTGAGATTATTAAACAGTAGTCATAAAATTACATGTATATTAACAAAAAATCAGTTTCTGACTTTCTTGCCGTGCTTTTGTTGTAAGTATTTTCCCAACAGGCACATTTAGATCACGGAAAGACAAAGAAAACAAACAAAAAAAATTATAAGTGCAATTCTGTGATCACCAGCAGCACTTCTGCAATGATGGACCCAAACGTAAGAAGTGACTTTATGCTTACATCTACAACAAAGCGAAGAGTTTAAGCTCTATATGCACTGAAGGCAATCGACAAGGAAAGTTTACATATAGGATTTTTAAATAAACTGCAAGCGCCTCTGGATGCACATACCTCCTCAGATACTTCCGATACTACTTGTTCCTCAGTTGGTTCATAGCTTTTGGAAAGAAATTGCTTGCCATTTAAAATTTGACGTGCCGACAGCCCCGTTATCTCCGCCAAAAAGAACACCCTCACTCCAGCAACTGACGCATTGCCGCCGCGATTTCGCGGGCTAAGTGGATTTCTCCACTGTAATTGGTCCATCCAAGATGAAAAAAAAAAAAACTGCCTTAACGGTGGGAATGTACAAACTGCACAGCATGCTGGTAAAGGTAGTATGGCGAAAAAACAGTACAGTATAGAATTCCACATTTTACAGTTAAATATTTAAAATATTTATTTTCTTTAAATTGGGTGTATCTCACAAAAAAAAACAGTTTACTCCAATAAACAGTTATGTTTACTCCCAAAAAGTGGGTGCAAATTGTTGCCTTATTTTATTCAAGGCTCTCAAGTTTCATCAAAACCTTTAAGATAGATTACATTATGAGAGAAACGCGTGTCTCACTGTTAATGCGAGGACCCCTGCCTACCGCATTCATCTTGCTCTTACGCTTCCACCTTTTCCGCACTCCATCTGTGTGCGCATTCATGTAATAACGTATTACGTATTATTATTTGCAGCGGGATCACACGTAACTTACTTATTATTCCATCCATCCATTTTCCAAACCGCTTATCCTTCTACCTCGCGGGGGGCACGAGGCGGGGAACAACCCAGGATGGGGGCCAGCCCATCGCAGGGCACAGTCACACATCAGTCATATTTATTATTCCATCCATCCATCCATTTTCCAAATCGCTTATCCTTCTGGGTCACGGGAAGTCCGGAGCCTATCCCAGAAACAATGGGCACGAGGCAGGGAACAACCCAGGATGGGGGGCCAGCCCACACACACTCACACACCATCCATCCATCCATTTTCCAAACCGCTTATCCTACTGGGTCGCGGGGGATCCGGAGCCTATCCCGGAAGCAATGGGCACGAGGCAGGGAACAACCCAGGATGGCGGGCCAGCCCACAAACACTCACACACCAGTCATATTTATTACTCGCAGCGTCTTATTGCGCATGTAGGGGGAGCATTTTAATACTTTAAACCTCTCTGGATCAGGCATATATGAACTTCTCAGTACACGTCAGGTATGCACAATATAGAATAAGTCACATTGTCCTGGCCCAGACTGATTTAATGTATTAAAATGGGCATGGAAACCTGGCTTCTCATTCACACCTTTGTGCGCTATAGTATGACATGCCTTGTTTCCATCTGATCTTTAAAGTATTAAATCAGTCTGGGTCAGGACAATGTCACTTTTCCTATATAGTGGCATACCTGATGTGTACTGAGAAGTTCATATTTGCCTGATTGGGCATATTTCTGGGCCTGATTGGGAGTGGAAAGACGTTTGCGTTTGTCTCATTTTCTGATAAAATACACACATACTATTACTGAAACTGCCCAGATATATACTTTCCTCAAAGTGGCAACAAGTCAGTATAATCGTGTTCAGTTAATAGGAATCGAAAGCCAAATGAAGTTCTGAAGGTAACCCTCGCTAAATGAGCCCCTCTACAGGCGCAATCGTTTCATTGCATTCGGCTGCGCAGCATTTAAGGTGGATCGGAAAATGTGAGTAAGGAGCTGCAAATAAGGAGCCAACTTCAGCCTTATTCGGGAAGCTCCATTCCGCGTGCCTGCGCAACCACTGATTCTATATAAGGGAAATTATGAATCAACCTCTCTGATAACTCTAGTTGAGCCATTTAGAATTAAACTCCAGACCTCTCAGTTGGTGAAAGAGTTCTCTTTTATTCAAGCAATCCAGCAAAGTGCTTCTGTCACACTCTAGCACCAGGCACCCCGAGCACAAAGAGCAACCAGTTGATAGACTATAATAGCCAATTCCCTATAAGGACATCTAAGTCCTGATTGGTCATGAAACAAGAAATCAAGTTCTATTGGTTCACATTTGCAGCAAGGTAAAATCCACCCATTTTGATCAATTTACCAGAACAGGCTCCAACCTGAGATAAGAATATTGATATTGATTATATTGACATTGAATCACAGTGAATATTAGGTTGACCTTTGATTCAAGATTGGTATTGACATCTTGTCATTGAGTCACTGTAAATACATGGTTAACATTTAATAGGATTAACGTAACAATATATTTGTACTACCGCATAACATATTGCATAAGGCCTACTGCGACTACTTTATAACTACAACTCTATGTGCACCAGTTGGGGTAGCTTCGAATACCTTCCGCATGCAGTTTCTCCCCCCCCCCCACTGTACTCCACTGTCTGTCTCTCTAAGTTCTGATCTCAGAGAGAGGGATGGAATACCGCTTCCATCAAATTGACAGGTCGGGTCAAAAGGTCACTTGGGGGCGGGGCTTGTGTAGGCGGGGCTTGGTTGTGGTGGTACGATGTAACATCACGGGAGTTGGATTTAATTTTTATTTATTTGTCTATTATTTATTTAATTATTTATTATTATTTATTTTAAATTATTATTTATTATTATTATAAATTATTTATTATTATTATAAATTATTTATTATTATTATAAATTATTTATTATTATTATAAATTATTTATTATTATTATAAATTATTTATTTATTTTAAATGATTTATTTAATTATTATTTTATTTTTAAATTATATTGAGGAGAGTGCTTATGAGTGTGTGTGTTATTTTAACAAGTTATTATTTTGTCGGGCGCCGCCAGGGCTGAGCGGGGGTGGGTTACCTGATGGAGCGTGAGCGTACGCTGTGTCTGGTGTTGCGGTACTGCGGTAAGGTCCCGGGCTTTGGAGAATCACCGAAGGACTTAGAATGCTGTGTCTGGTGCGGTACTGCGGTAAGGTCCCCACGGCCTTGGATAATCCTCGGAGAGAGCGATGCCGGAGAGCTGAGAGCCGTGCCGCTGCGCGAGTCTGATGCCGGAGAGCTGAGAGCCGTGCCGCTGCGCGAGTCTGATGCCGGAGAGCTGAGTCTGAGAGAAACTCTGAGAGACTGAGACTCTGGGAGAAAATGATAAAGTTGGAGCAAAGAATGAGAGGAGGCGGAGGGTCTGTCGTCCAATAAAAACGCTTGCCGGTAGTTTTGACAGTGTATGTGTGTTTCTTCCTCACGCAAGCGTTTGTATTACATCAGCGTATGGGGCCACACTTTTGAAGGCCATCTCTAACAACTTGGGCCATACATAAAATCTGTTTGAAGTGTTGTTTTTCGTATATGACCTCGCACAAGTACAGATATGGGTTAATAGAGAAACAATATGAGTGCACCTGGTTAATTGCAATTAAATAATCTAGTAAAGACACGCAAGCGTTGTATTACATCAGCATATGGAGCCATACTTTTGAAGGTCATCTCTAATGACTCGGGCCATACACACTTTGTCTCCCAGTAAATCCTGTTTTTCATACACGACAGTACAGATATGGGTTAATAGAGAAACGATATGACTGCACCTGGTTGATATTACGTCGAGCGGGGGGGCCTTTTCCTCCTAGGGTAGAGGCACAAGTATCTTCGAGGTCTTACCCTTCCTGCCAGCCAAAGAGGTTCATCCAGGCCTTACCCGGTGAGTATATTATTTCTTTTATTCGCGTGATAAAAACGCTAATTAATTAAATTAAATTAAAAATAGCATTCTAATAATAGGTATTCTCTGTTTTTTTTTTTCTATGTACAAGAGAGAGACTGCGCTGACCGGTCAAGAGAAAATCTACAAGAGACCTGAATCAGCATATGGCACCAAATTGGAATCAGTAGTCTTTAAAAGAATAAATGGACTAGCAACTGTCTCTGGGGGAGCACCCCCGGTTAGGTACTATTAAGCAGCATTTAGTGACATGCATCAAAACACATTTTTAAAAACTTTGACAGAATAAAGTCTTAGTTATTTTAATAAATACGTTTTTCAGTAAATGTTTATTCACGCGCATGCAGACAAACACACACCCCGGAGGTCAAACTAAAAAAAAGTTGATACAAACTACAGTTGTATCGGACACGCACACAAAAACACAAAAGAGTTTGCTCAATCAAAAAAACACCAAACAAATATAGTTCACGTTTTTTATTAAAATGTATAAGGATTGTTTTGTTATAGCGAAATTTTAAATTAATATGAACAACCTACAAGATGAACAACCTACACACACAGACACACAGACACACACACAGCAAAACCCCAAGCATGCGCACAAGTGCACAACCAAAGGTTGGGAAGTGTGCTTTCCTTATCTCACAAGTCATGGAATGGTGGGAGGGGGGCCACATAAGTGTGGGGTAGGAACTGTGGAATCAGGCAAGGGTGTAAGAATTTAGGATATAGTCTTGTTATTTTAAAGAAGGTGTACATGATTATTTAATTATATTTAATAGGAACCAGTAAGCTGCATTTAGCACCATGCTGCAAATACACATTAAAAACTTTAAAGAATAAGGTCTTAGTTATTTTAATAAAGACATCCTACAAGGTGCCCACGGCCCCAGCTTATATAATCTACAAGCTTGATCTGAGATGCTTGCTGGAGTACAATGCTAAGTTGACAACGGTAACGGAGCTGCAGACTGTTTGATAGTTAATGAAACATAGTTCAAATTCAACAGTGTCAGCAGTCATCCACTATGCAGGGAGACTACAGATTCACTATAACGACCCCATTTATCTGCTGGAATTATTTTTAAAAAATTTTTGACAGAATAAAGCCTGAGTTATTTTAATAAATATGTTTTTTCGGTAAATGTATATTCATGCTCATGTGCACAAACACACACGCACACACACACACACACCGGTGGTTAGGGGCTTTAGAGTTTAACTTTAGGTCTGTGAAAGTATAGGACCGCGATGTGTATACAGACCCCAAAACATACTAACTTAGTCGTTCATGAGTCTTATTGTGAAAAACCACACAAAATAGACTTGTACCTTTTAAAGAAAACACATTAACAGCTTTTGTTAATGTTTAAATGTATAAAATTTTAGATGTGTTTGTTAAACAGTCAAACAAAAATGTGTTTCTGATTTAGTTAGTTAAATACCGATTTTAATCGTTTTTTCACTCTGCTCATTGGAGTTGTCACTACCTGTCATACCCGGCTCGTCCGCTCCTCGTGTGTGCCACGCCCCCTGATTACCCACGTGTATTTCCCTGATCGTCTCCTGCTTTGTCTAGTTACTTTGATTAGTCCTGTGTATTTAAGTCCTGGTCTCCCCGGTTTCCCTTGTCCGTCATTGATGTTTCCTGCTGTCTGTTGCCGTCCAGTGTTCCCTGACCCGCTTATCCTTATTAAAACCCCGTTTTCCCGTATCCCGCTTGCCTGCCTGCTCCTTACCCGCACGATCACCGCTTATCTCCGGCGTGATCGTGACAGAATGACGGACCACAAAAAGAAGCGGAGAGGGAGGAAGAGGCTCCCACAAGAGCCGATCTCTCTCGGCGCCTGCTCGCTCTCCAGGCTTTGGCTTCCGGCGGAGGACGAGAGGGAGGTACCTGCCCTACCTCCAGCCCGGGGGCCGACCACACGCGTCCCCGATCCTGCGTGGAAGTACTGGCTCTCAAGTGAGGACGAGGACGAGGAGCCCTTCCACTACCCGGAGCCGGAAGCCTTTCTTCCACCGTCCGTTTTCACGGACATCGCGCCGCCTCCCGCAACCGCCAGGCGCCAGCGAGGGAGACGGAGGAGAACGGCGATCGCCAGTACGGAGGACCTCCCTCCGTCATTGCCGGCGGACCCCGCTCCCGTGCGGCCGCCATTGCCGGCGGACCCCGTTCCCGTGCGGCCGCCGCCGCCTGCGCAGCCGCCTTCGCTGCCGCCGCCGCCCGAGGACCCCGCTCCCGTGCGGCCGCCGCCGCCTGCGCAGCCGTCTTCGCTGCCGCCGCCACCCGCGGTCCTAGCTGACCGATACTTCACCCTCCAGGGGCTTTATTGGAGGGTGATAGGAGAACCGGCCCCTCAGGCCCCCCTGGAGGGGGAAAGACTCGCCACACAGCTGGGGCAGGACTTGGCCTCCTTCACTCCAGAATCCCCTTACTCAGATCTGGAGAGGATTGCTGAGGACCTCCGGAGGCTAATCAAACTCCGGAGAGCCTCGGCTGTGACTTCCGAGTCGCCGCCATTGCCGGCGGACCCCGCTCCCGTGCAGCCACCGCCTGCGCAGCCGCCTTCGCTGCCCCCTTCGCCTGCTGCAGCTCCAGGGCAGGCGCCCCCACTGCAGCCTGCTGCAGCTCCAGGGCAGGCGCCCCCACTGCAGCCGCCTGCTGCAGCTCCAGGGCAGGCGCCCCCTCTGCAGCCGCCTGCTGCAGCTCCAGGGCAGGCGCCCCCTCTGCAGCCGCCTGCTGCAGCTCCAGGGCAGGCGCCCCCTCTGCAGCCGCCTGCTGCAGCTCCAGGGCAGGCGCCCCCTCTGCAGCCGCCTGCTGCAGCTCCAGGGCAGGCGCCCCCTCTGCAGCCGCCTGCTGCAGCTCCCGGGCCGGCGCCCCCACTGCAGCCACCTCCAGTTCCTGACCGCGCTTCAGTTCCTGCAGAGGCGCCCCCTCTGCAGCCGCCTGCTGCAGCTCCCGGGCCGGCGCCCCCACTGCAGCCACCTCCTGTTCCTGACCGCGCTCCAGTTCCTGCAGAGGCGCCCCCTCTGCAGCCGCCTGCTGCAGCTCCCGGGCCGGCGCCCCCACTGCAGCCACCTCCTGTTCCTGACCGCGCTCTAGTTCCTGACCGCGCTCTAGTTCCTGACCGCGCTTCAGTTCCTGCAGAGGCGCCCCCTCTGCAGCCGCCTGCTGCAGCTCCCGGGCCGGCACCCCCACTGCAGCCGCCTCCAGTTCCTGACCGCGCTCCAGTTCCTGACCGCGCTCCAGTTCCTGCAGAGGCGCCCCCTCTGCAGCCGCCTGCTGCAGCTCCCGGGCAGGCGCCCCCTCTGCAGCCGCCTGCTGCAGCTCCCGGGCAGGCGCCCCCTCTGCAGCCGCCTGCTGCAGCTCCCGGGCCGGCGCCCCCACTGCAGCCACCTCCTGTTCCTGACCGCGCTCTAGTTCCTGACCGCGCTCTAGTTCCTGACCGCGCTCTAGTTCCTGACCGCGCTCTAGTTCCTGACCGCGCTCTAGTTCCTGACCGCGCTCCAGTTCCTGCAGAGGCGCCCCCTCTGCAGCCGCCTGCTGCAGCTCCCGGGCAGGCGCCCCCTCTGCAGCCGCCTGCTGCAGCTCCCGGGCAGGCGCCCCCTCTGCAGCCGCCTGCTGCAGCTCCCGGGCAGGCGCCCCCACTGCAGCAACCTGCTGCAGCTCCCGGGCAGGCGCCCCCACTGCAGCAACCTGCTGCAGCTCCCGGGCAGGCGCCCCCACTGCAGCCAGCTCCTGTTCCTGACCGCGCTCCTGTTCCTGACCGCGCTCCTGTTCCTGACCGCGCTGCAGCAGCTCCCGAGGCACCCCCTGACCGCGCTGCAGCAGCTCCCGAGGCGCCCCCTGACCGCGCTGCAGCAGCTCCCGAGGCGCCCCCTGACCGCGCTGCAGCAGCTCCCGAGGCGCCCCCTCCGCCTGCTGCTCCTGTCCCTGGCCCCGCTCCTGTCCCTGGCCCCGCTCCTGTCCCTGGCCCCGCTCCTGTCCCTGGCCCCGCTCCTGTGACTCCTCTGCCCTTGCCTCGGCGTCCTCGGCCCCGACCGAGGGGCGTGATGTCCGTGTCCCGTAAGGGGCGGGGACACAGACGCAGGGCTGGGGTCCCGCCCGCCCTGCCCCCTGGCTCGCCCTGCCTCGCCTGCACTGGGGCTCGGTTGGCGCCTGCGGGTCCTGGCCCTCCGCGTCGGCTGTCGCCTGCGGGTCCCTCTCCGATGCCTCGTCGCCCTGCCTCGCTCCCCTCTCCAGAGCCTGGTCGGTCGCCTGCGGGCTCCCCGACGGCGGCTCCTCGGTTGCCTGCGGGGCCCCTACCTCCGACCCTCCGCCGGACGTCGCCGCCTGCTGCGGCTCCCCCCTCCTCCGGACCTTCGCCGTGGGCCCCTCCTGCTCCCTCGTCCCCTTCCCCGGTGCTCCCTCCTGCTTCCTCCCTGGCCCCTCCGTGGGTCCCTCGCCCTGTCTCCTCAGCCCCTTCTCGGCCCCCTCCGGCTCCGGCCTCCCGGCCGCCTGCGGCCCCTCCGGCTGCCTCCCGTCGCCCTCTGGGGCTCCCTCGGGCTCCCCTTCCTTCCTCCTCCTTGTCTCCCTACGCCCCTGCCTTTGTCCCGCCTGTCTCTGCCCCTTCGTTTTTTGCTCCCCCTTGCTTTGTTCCTCCCGTCTCTGCTCCTCGTCCTTCTGGGTTCCCTCTGTTCACTCCTGGCCCTTTTGTTCCGCCTGTTCCCTCCATGTCCCCGTTTCTTGTCTGTCTGTCTGCCTTTCCTGTCCTGTGTCATGTCTTGTCCTGGCTTCTGCCTCTGTGTCAGTTTTGCCTGTCTGTCTTGTTCCCTGTCCCTCGTTGATTTCTGGTTTTGTTTTTCAGGTCCTGTTTTGCCTCGTCCCGTCCGTCGCCCCCTTCCTTGGCGCGCCCGGAGAAGCGCGCCTTTGGGGGGGGGTTCTGTCATACCCGGCTCGTCCGCTCCTCGTGTGTGCCACGCCCCCTGATTACCCACGTGTATTTCCCTGATCGTCTCCTGCTTTGTCTAGTTACTTTGATTAGTCCTGTGTATTTAAGTCCTGGTCTCCCCGGTTTCCCTTGTCCGTCATTGATGTTTCCTGCTGTCTGTTGCCGTCCAGTGTTCCCTGACCCGCTTATCCTTATTAAAACCCCGTTTTCCCGTATCCCGCTTGCCTGCCTGCTCCTTACCCGCACGATCACCGCTTATCTCCGGCGTGATCGTGACACTACCTGACATTTTTGGAGTTTTTTGTGAGAAAAAATGCGAAAGGCCAATATTGTTCGAAGGTTTTGAAAATATATTTCCATTAACGAGGTTTCCTACAATACCTTTTATGGAAATGGAATTCCCACTCCAAGAGATTAACATGTCATCAGGAGTCACGCTGGGCCACACTCTGGGTGATTACAGTCAGAGCCACATTGGGCCTTGTGCCATGTGAGTAACATCTGATTTCACACAGAGACATGAACTGAAGCAGGTTTATGATTTCTAACATGAAAAACATTAGGTTGATTTCTAATCAGTTGCAGCTGGAAGGCTGATATATGTCTTAATCATTAACTCAGAGATTATTAATATAGTATCATTACCTCTGAGCTATGATTTCCGTCTGAGACAGTCGAGCTTGTTCACAGTCTTGTATAAAGTACCCGAAAGTCACACTTAAGTATAAGTACAGATACCCTCCCAAGTCACCAACTAGAATTCCACTCAAGTAAAAGTCTTAAAGTACCTAGTGTTCACTGTACTTAAGTATTACAAATAATCTGTAACTAACTGTACTTGAGTAATTAAAGTGCAAGTAAATATGAATAACAACGGAACGCTGTCTAAACTTTTAATATCAAAACGTTTACTCAGCATTTTAAAGCATGGAAAAGAAAAATTTTGCATACATCACACACTTCAAAAAGAGGGCTTTAAAAACCTAAACAGGAGTATGCTATTGTTAAAAAAGAAGTACAGGTTAATGTTAACGTATTTTAAAGCCATTTCTGAAAACACAAGTCACCGTTTTTCCTATTACCAGCATGGGGTTCATTATCTCAGTCACAAAACCCTGTTTTTCAGCTTACATAACTATTTCAGTGTTCATTGTTCAAATGTCCAAGTTAATATTAGTGATTCAAATGCCCTAACCAGCCTATCACCAAGAGAAGAAAACGTTCACTTAACATCAGACACAAAGCTCTCCCCAAGCTGTTATCCAGGCTAATCGTGATAACTGAAATTAATTCACTGGTGTTTACCATTAGTTTAGCTTTCTTCGATGTGCTTCTTTAGATTGAGCTTTTAAAAGCCAAAATCCCAATGTCTTTCCAATGGGACACGTCCCAAATACACAGACGCCGAACTGCAAGATGCACACACGGTGGATGATTTACACACGCTAAATACACGTGAGGATCGGACCGTTTACAAAACACGGCCAAACACACACGCGACAATAGGGAAATGCAACCATTAACATTAACAACCACAACAATGCAAGGGGTTTAATGACTGTAAATAAAAAGCGTAATTACCCCAGCAAGCAAGTCTCCATGTCTCCCGTGATGCCTCGGTCCGCCCGTCGCCACACTATATTGTGTTTTTCTTTAAAGTTTTCACTATAAAAACCAGAAAATTAATTGACAACAAATCATTATTTGGTAGACTTCTGAACGAATTAATGGAATTTAAATGCTTTCTTATTGGGAAAATTGCCTTGGATCGCGTACAAATTGGTTCACGACCACTTTCCTGGAACGGATTGTGTTCGTGAACCGCAGGCACCACTGTAGTAAGAATCCACGCAATAAAAGTCACACTGAAATATCCAGGTGTGGATACAGATGTGTCTGCGTCCATGTGCCTGCTGAGTACTTTGTACTTTATGGTATGCCAAGTGTCAAGCGCTGATTTTTCGTGACTCTGCAACAGATGAAATGCATTTCCTGCTTCCACAAAAGCACTCCGTAATTCCGCAGAATCGATTTCTTCCACGAAATGACTCTGTATCATTCATGACATTCCTTTCCTCCACAAAATGACTTTCGTTCAGGAAATGCATTTTGTACACAAAATGAATTTATTCAGTTGACAAAATTCATTTCGCCCACTAACATTCTTCCATTCAATTCCAGTCCGTTTCCAAGGAGATGTTGGAACAGTTACGTCAGTTACATAAGCAGTAGCCTACGTATGTAAGTTCTAGAATCTAGAGTGCTGATGTCATTCGCATTCCTATATAAACGGCAAATTCATCTTCACATTTCATTTTGAACAAAATCAACATACGTGCATGTACATAAACTTTAACATGGCAAGGAATTTCTTTCAGAGAGCTGTAAACCAGCTTAAAAACAAAGAGTTTCGGAAGTATCTGAGGAGGTATGTGCATCCAGAGGCGCTTGCAGTTTATGTAAAAATCCAATATGTAAACTTTCCTTGTCAATTGCCGTCAGTGTATAAGAAGCTTAAACTCTTCACTTTGTTGTAGATGTAAGCATAAAGTCACTGCTTACATTTGGGTCCCTCATTGCAGAAGTGCTGCTGGTGATCACAGAATTGCACTTATAATTTTTTTTGTTTGTTTTCTTTGTCTTTCCGTGATCTGAATGTGCCTGTTGGGAAAATCCTTACAACAAAAGCACGGTAAGAAAGTAACAAACTGATTTTTTGTTAATGTACATGTAATTTTATGACTACTGTTTAATAATCTCACACTAATGTATTGTAAGAATCCTCTGAAATTTATTTAATTGTACCTTCACCCTGCTGCATGTTAGATCAGCTCTGTGTTTTATTGTTTGATTTCAGCACTTCTGGGGACCAGTTATTAATTGGGGTCTTCCCCTAGTCGCAGTCAGCGATATGAGGAAGAGCCCCGACATCATCAGCGGTCGAATGACCTTCGGTAAGAGGCAGAGGGCTCACCTTCCATCTATATGAGCGTCCACTGGGTCACTCGGGACTCCAGAGGGACTTTTTAAAGGTTTTAAGCTGGTTGCTCTTCTTCTTTCTGGCCTCTGACCCCTGCATGATCTTTGTCTCCCCAGCTCTTACCTGTTACTCTGTGATATTTATGAGGTTCTCATACCGAGTCCAGCCCCGAAACTGGCTCCTTTTTTCTTGCCACATGGCCAATGTGACGGCACAAGTGATCCAGGGAGGCCGGCTCATCCGACACAAGCAGGTCCCCACCAGGCTCCCTCTAGAATATTTAAATCTTCACCTCATATCTGTTGATTAATGCCATATTACTGCTCGACATAGCATTTGCAGCCGGCAGCCAGGCAATCACTCTGCCAGCTTTTCTCCTAGTCAGATCCTTCCTTAATAGTGTCACACAAGTACCTTTTATAGGTTTGTGTTCTTCATGAAAGTTTTTTTTCTTCCATTTCAGAATGCAGAACAAAAATGCGAAATGAGCCTTTCCATGCAGTAGATAAGAGCACAGACGGGTTCGTGCAGATAAAGGCAAATTGAGGAAGATCTCTACCAGATCCATGCATCAGATCAAGAGAGCAGCTGCTAAAATGCCATTATGTAGCAGCAAACAGATATTTGAAGCTGCTGGTGCCTCTGGAGTCCCATGGACATCAAGGTGTAGAGTCCTCCACTGCAACTGTGCATAAACCTTCTATTCTGCCACCACTAACCAGTGCTCACAAGCAGAAACTGTCCAAATACACAAGTTTAATGGATGCAAGACTTGTGAAGCTGCTATCAAATAAGGGGTCCTATGTCAAAATGTGACGTGACCTGTTTGATTTCAGTACATATGCTGCAAACACAACAAATGACAATTTTCAGTTCTTTGCAACTTATAAAGTGTTTTGCAGCTTACTGTGCATAATAATTTGGAACAGTTCATTGTAAGTGTTTTGTTTGACAAAAAAATACTGTAATCATTAGATTTGTTCAATAAAATTTGAATTGCACTCAATAGTTGACAACATGAGAATTATTCTGACTATATGTGTGTTCATTTCTTGCATTTTTCTTATTAGGAATCCACACGTAAGTAGGGGCAATTCACTGCCCATACAAAGTGCGAGGGGAAAATATATACCTAATGAAGACTGTAGTTCTGTATTAGACAAAATCATTTTATCATATGGTCAGTTATTTTTATACCTACATAAGAACATAAATTTACAAATGAGAGGAGGTCATTTGGCCTATCAAGCTCGTTTGGGGAGCACTCAACTAACAGCTCAGAGTTGTTAAAATCTTACAAAAGAACATAAGAAATTTACAAACGAGAGGAGATCAATCAGCCCATCAAGCTCTTTTGGGGACAACTTAACTAATAGCTCAAAGTTATTAAAATCTTCTCTAGCTCTGATTTAAAGGAACCCAGGGATTTAGCTTGCGTTACACTAGTAATAAGACTATTCCGTACTCTACGTACACGCTGTGTAAAGAAATACTTCCTCAAATTCGTTTTGAAATGTTCTCCCACTAATTTCCACTTAAGGCCACCGGTTCTATTATTTAAACTAATATTGAAATATCGAACAGCATCCAGACCTGTTAGAATTTTATATACCTGGATCATGTCCCCCCCTTAGTCTCCTTTGCTCGAGGCTAAACAGATTCAGCTCAGGTAATCTCTCCTCATAAAACATTCCTCTAAGACCAGGAATAATTCTCGTAGCCCTACATTGCACCTTTTCCAAGGCAGCAATGTCCTTCTTAAGGAATGGTGACCAAACCTGCACACAATATTCTAGGTGGGGTCTTACCAAGGAATTAAATAATCGTAGCATCAGTTCCCTTGAACTCCACACACCTAGAGATGTAACCCAACATCCTATTGGCCTTTTTAATTGCTTCCCCACACTGGCAAGAGTGGGACATGGAAGCATCAACATATACACCGAGGTCTTTCTCATAATCAGCTACCTTTATTTCAGTGGAACCCATAAAATATCTGTACTTTATATTTCTGCTCCCTGCATGGATTACCTTACATCTATCTACATTAAATTTCATCTGCCAGGTATCAGCCCAGTCGCAAATTAAATCAAGATCCCGTTGTAGCCTCTGTGCTCTTAACCAGTTCTCAATCCAAGCTGCTACAGTTGCTAAAATCCCTTCAGTTTGGAGTTTAAGCAAGAGCCGTTTGTGGTGGACAACATCAAAGGCCTTCTGCAAAACTAAGCAGATCACATCATAGGCCTTTTTGTGATCAATTTCTTTTGTAGCTTCCTCAAAGAACCCAAGTAGATTAGTTAAACAGGACCTAAATCCCTAAATCCATGTTGGCTATCCCTCAGAATGTTATTTGCATCCAGGTAATCTACCATTTTCACTTGGATTATAGCTTCCATTACCATTCCAGTTATGCAAGTTAAACTGATTGGCTTATAGTTTGCTGGATTACTTCTATCCCCTTTTTTGAATATGGGTGTTATATTGGCATGCTTCCAATTAGAAAGTGCCACACCAGTAGATAAGGATTTCTCAAATAGTAATGTTAAAGGTTGGCTAATAATATCCCTCATCTCTTTTAAAACTATAGGTAAGATGCCATCAGGGCCCTGCAATTTATTTATTTTGAGCTTAGCAAGGCTTTGTACCACATCAGCCTCAGTTATACTTATATTGCTCATAGAGGACACTGTATTTGTATTAAATGGTGGCAGGTTACCTGCGTTCTCTATTGTGTAAAAGAATCATTAAACTCTTATTTTTATTATATCAATTTCATTTTCAGTTATAAGACCCTTACTATCCTACAGATTACTGATTTCAGCTTTTAGAGCTCTTTTGGAGTTAAAATATTGGAGGAAACTTTTAATGTTATCCTTAGCCTCCAATCCAACCTTCCTTTCTACATTCCTCTTACAGGTTTCCCACGTGTCCTGAAAACCTGAAAATATTTAGGGTTATTTTCCAGTCATTGAAATGACCTGTAAAGTGATACAAATGGCAAAATGTCCTGGAATTTCATTTCTGTTTTTGCTTTTAAATTTTTCTACATTTGTAAAATTGAGGAATCACAATTATAACAACATCATCATGAGCAGAGCTTTGGAATGTTTCTCACCCAGTTTGCTTCTGCTATGTTTTAGATGTAATTTGTGTCCTTGTGAAATTATTATACATTATTTGCCTTTTTAAAGATGTCCAGTGAGACCATTACAATTGTTGACCCATTGGAAAAGTAAGATGCATATGAATGTAAATTTCTGAGAAATTGGAGGTAACTGTGCATATGATGTCATGTGGGAATATTTCTAATTAAACAAGTCACTCCGATGTAATTTAATTGAAAACATGTTAAGAGTTATTACATGCATTTCAGTAATGACCATTGGAGAGAAAACACGGGCTTTAATTCTTAGCATGACTTTTTATGTTCCCAGATTTGAATACAGTTTTTAATGTCTTTTACAATATCTAGAAATTTTCTGAAGATGAGAGACTGTGCCGAGCACAATGCAGTGTGGCAAGTGCAAACCCGAGCTACAGCAAGATTCCAGCAGTTGTGGAGTTCTTATTTTGAAGGTACCTGTTTGCTGAGTTATACTGGGCAGTTATTACTTTGAATTAATATGAATACAACTGAATTTTGCAGTTTGCACCTTTCAAGGGGTCACATCAGTGATATGAAGACGAGCCAAAGTGCAGTGAGCGCATCTCGAATGGAAATTGCATGTGCACTGCTGGAATGTCGAGGTATGTTTAGGACTATTGCTAATATTTTGGCAATTACAAATGAAAAGAAGATTAAGAATCTGGATGTACCAGATGAAACACCCTCAGAGAGAGGTCTTGTGGGATGGTGACATTACACAACAGGCACAAAATATTCACATGGTAACTACACTGGACGTACAAATCCTGTTCTAGTATCAACTGTCATAAATGTATGTTTTGTGAATTTTTTGGTAATATGATCTGTATCGGTAATCATTTACATTACAAAGCGTGTCGTTTGTAGCCTAGTCTGTGGTCAGTTGTATACTGTGTTACATGGTCAACAATGCAATAGAATTACAGTAATAACTACAGTATATTGTGCAGTAACAGTGTAGTAATTTAGGGTTATTCTTTTAACCCAACTTTCAATGTTGTGGACTATAATTTGCTGAATTGTAGTTGGATTTTTCAGTTCATTTTGAATAGATTATTCAAATGGTATGCTCCTAGGAAATGTAGAGGACTACTGTGTGGTTTGCTCTATGTTGGAAGGAAATGCTGATGAAAGCATGATTGAAATGGTAAGAAGTCATACTCCCATACAAATTATTCTGTTTCTACTTTAACATCTCAACTTGTCAAAGAAACATTTCCAACCAGTACAGCATTGACTGAATTCACAAAAGGAGAACTCCTGGGAATATACCTGATCCTTGTAATGAAGATATTTTAATGGAGCCAAAGGTTAATGCACTTTATTATGAACTCATAAAATGCTTGTCCTAACCTCACATATTTTAATATAGATTAAAAATCTTACGTTTCTCCAAAGACCTGTCATAAAGGTTTGTTTCGTTGTTTCAGATGACATATTAATTTAACTGTCTTTTAGGTGCAGTGTGACCTCTGCAGTAGGTGGGCACTTTTCTAATGTACCAAATATAAGAAAGACTTGACTTATGTTTGTGACAAATGTTCAGAAAAATAAACTTCGTTCAGTTTTTCTTTAAACCTGCTTGTTTGTTCACAGATTATTATAAAACTGAGGAAACATTTTTTTTATCACATAAGATGCCCACAATGTGGTTAAAACCAGCAGAAATGCATGGGGCATAAGAAGCTAATAACTACTTCATCAACGATGATTATTTTATGACATTACATTCTTAGTGTAAAAAACTGATAGCCCATTAAAAACTATAGGCAGCAATTTCTGGCAGCATAAAACTATGTGTAAAAACTGCTACCCCCTCTAAAGTACAGGAAAGTTATTTTGATAGCATAAATCCTTATACAGATGTCCATTCAGGAGTATGGGTAGGAAATTCTGGCAAGGCAGCAAAAAATGGCAGAACATCGGCTTCTGCCTGTGAGCCGGAGTCAGAGCGGCTATTTTTCTTTCTCTATTTTTTTTTCCAAGCCGCATGGATTGGAAAACCTTGCTCTCGCGAGGTTTTTGTACCATGTGACATGGTCACGGGTGGTGACGTTTTGCAGCGCCGGCTGAAGTCGGACAAAAAATCCTAACCATGATGCATTGCGTTGGGACCAGAATGCATTGGTTTAAGCCAGCGCGGCAGCGTGAAGTGGAATGTACCCACAGACAAATGCAGCAATCACACGCACAGAGAAAGAAACAGGAGGGAAGGAGACGCGCGACAAAATGAGTGACCGCAGGAAAAATTTGGATGCATTACATTGACAATACAAAGGCAGAGTGTAGAGCGTGCAAGGATAAAATCTCATATCGAACAGGCTCTACAAATAACCTGCATCAGCACATGAGAACTGTACGTCCATCAGTGCAGTGGGAAGAAAAAGGACAAGCAAGTGAACAATCCCTCCACTCTGCGTGTGATAAGCACAGTAGTGTCGACGGTCGATTTTCAACCACTCAGAGAGCTTGTGGACCACCTGATTAGAGAAATGTGTACCATTATCAGTGGTAATGCATGTTGGAACATCCCATCGCGGGAATATTTCTTTTAACAGATTTTTCGCAACTATCTGGGCCGTTGCTTGCTTGGCCGGGAAGGCTTCCACCCATCTGGAAAAGAGATCAACAACCACCAGACAATAACGATAACCTCTACAGGGTGTTAGTTCTATGAAATCCATCTGCAAATGTTGGAAAGGACCCTCAGCTGGAGGAGTTGTAGCAGTTGGTGGCTTCAATGCACGACCCATGTTGTGAGTCATACATGTGGAACACCTGGAAACGAAAGTTTGAGCATAAGCCGTGAATGAAGGGGCGGTCCAGTGTCTCTGGTCCAATCCATGGGCCACCTTTGCCAATCCTGGAAAGGCAGACTTAAGGAAGATTAGTTGTTTGTTCCCTCCAGACCCCATCACTCCCCAACACTCCAGCTTTTCGTTTCCAGTGTCCTTTGTCCTCCGGAGTTGCCCCTGTCTGTAGGAGAGAAAGGTCAGCAGGATTAGTAGTAATGCACATCATCAGCTTCACTGGGGCCTCTGGGTCTGTGGCGGCTTTCTTTGCCCACCAATCAGCCCAGTTATTCCCCACGCTCACCTCGTCCTTTTGCTTAGTGTGTGCCTTACATTTCACAATGGCTAATCGTTTTGGCAGCTGAATGGATTGGAGAAGGTCCTACACAAGTGAGTGATTTTGAATAGGTTTGCCTGAACTTGTGAGAAATCCTCTCTGTTTCCACAGTGCCCCATGGTCATGACAGACTCCGAACGCATACCTTGAGTCAGTAAAAATAGTCACTTTTTGGTTTCTCATTTTATTACAAGCCTGAGTTAGGGCATACAGCTCTATTGCCTGCACGGACCACGTCCTTGGTAACTTCCCTCCTTCTATTAGTTCCCCATTCGGCCGGACAACTGCATATGATGTGGAGGGCTCCCCATTCTCCAGCCGGAGTGAACACCCATCCACAAAAACCAGTTCTCCCTCTGTTAGGGGTCCTCCTCCAAGTCATCCCTAGGCTTTGCCAATGCCTGGGTCGCCTCAATGCAATCATGCTCGTCACTGTCCACCTCAGTGGGAACTAGTGTAGCAGGATTGACTGCTCCACATCACTCTATCGTCACGTTTGCTAAAGTTAGCAAAACGTTCTGATAATAGATCAGCCTAGCAGCAGTTAGGTGAGAGGTTTTTGCCTGAGTCAGAAGGGCATGTACTGCATGAGAGGCGCAGACCTGGAGAGGATGCATTTGCACTAGATCAGATGACATTAACACAGCTTCAGCAGTGGCTGCCACAGCCCGAAGACACGCAGGGAGGGAGCACGCCACAGAGTCCAACTTCCTAGAACAGTAAGCAATAGGTCAGAATTGGCCCCCGTGCTCCTGTCCCAGAACAGCAGTCATGAAACCACCTCTTTCATCCATACACAATTGAAACGGGCGTTTGTAATTTGGGACCCTCAATGCCGGGGTCACACAAAGCGCCTGCTTTAGATCAGTGAATGCCCGCTCGCTTTCATCTGTCCATTCTAACACATCGTGGGGTCCCATTCCCTTACCATGCATTAGGTCTTGCAGGGGCTGGGCCCTTGTGGCAAAATCCTGAATCCATGGACAGCAATAGCCAATCATACCCATCCATTTCATCATTTGCCTTTTGGTTGCAGGTTTTGGTGCCTGGGTGATAGCTTCCACCGTTTTGGCTCCCAGCTTTCTACCCTGGGAGTTCAGGACATGTCCTAGGTAGTGCACTTCAGATCTTACCAGCTGCAGCTTGCTTTTAGAGGCCTTATGTCCATTCTCTGCACAGAACAACAACGCTCGCGTATCTCTCTCACAACTCTCTCTCGTTTCTGCACACAGCAACAAATCATCCACATACTGCACCAGTGTACTTCCCCCTGGGGGGTGAAGCGCTCTAAGTTTTTTCCTAGCTCCTGAGCATAAACACTCGGTGACTCAGTATAGCCCTGTGGCATGACTGTCCAGGTGTACCTTTTCCCTTTAAAGGTGTGTGCAAACCAGTACTGAGAGTCTGGGTGAACTGGGACAGAGAAGAAAGCATTTGCCAGATCAATAACTGAAAACCATTTAGACTCTGGGGGTATGGATGATAGAATGGTGATTGGGTTAGGGACTATGGGCGCTCGCGGATACACTGAGTCATTTACCCCCCTTAGGTCCTGCACAAATCTCCAGGACCCATCTGCTTTTTTTACTGGCAGGATGAGGGAGTTCACCGGAGAATAGCTTATCTCAGCTATGGCCCCACGAGCCAGCAAATCGCCATGCACTTTTTCAATTCCCTCTTCTGCTTCTCTGGAGAGGGGGTACTGCGCGCGCTGTGGTCTGTATTGAGACTTAGGCATTACCCGTAGAGGTTCAGCCGTCACAATTTGCCCAAAATCGTTTTTCCCCTTTGCCCAAAAGTTTTCTGGGATCTCATCCAGCCATGCCGGTGAATCCTCAATCTCTACAGATTGCCCTTTTGTTCTATTATCGCAATGAATTTACCGTTTTACCTCAACAATTAAAACCTTGTCATACCTTTGTACAGTCCCGTCCTTAGTTACCCATCTACCTTTCTCCACATTCACCCAATCATCTCGCTCCTTACACTCTTTTACCCATAATCCTAGAAATTTCCAGTTTTTACCTTCTACCTTTCCCAAGGAGACATGTGGAACGCCTTCATCTCCAGGGCAGAACCAGCGATGCTGTTGTTCTTGGAGTGTCACAGAAACAGCAGTGGCTTGATGTCCCACATAAATACAGTCAATTTGAATCATTTCTGTAGGAAATCCATTCCCCATGAAGTCTTGAATATCATCCAAATCGTGTTGTGTGGGGTTTTCCACATAAGTGGCTGTGCAGTGGAGTCGTGGTGCTGGTAGACGTCGTCCAGGTTCATCACCTCCTGCCAGAAGCGGTGTCTCCCCACCTCTTGTGGATCTGGGAGGGAGTTGACCACCTCTCTCAGCTCTGCCAAGTCCCAGTTGCGCTGGACGTACAGTACACCATCCTTGGTGTTCCATCAGGCGCAGGGCCCCTTGGGTCAGGTATCTCCACCAAGGGGTACAACTGCGATGGCTGTGAGCCTGAGTCTCTCCCCCTTTGCAGCAGTCTCTGGCTCTGTCTTAGCGGCGGGGCTCCTGCTTCCCCCACTGCGTCATCTTCCTCCTTCTTCTCTGAGGGAGGGGCAGTGGCCTCCACAGACGCCGGTGCTGCTGCAGCTGCTCCTAGCTGAAGATGATAAGCAGGGGTAGGGGGCACATTCGGCAGAGGAGGGTACAGAGGTATCTCTTCCTTTTTCTTCTTAGTATTCTGTAACACCATGCTGAAGGATTGGGCCTGAGTCTCATTCTTGGCCCTTTCAGCGTTTAACTCCGCTGACTCCCTGGTCCCCCTGTTCCCCAGTTTGTCCCGCAGTCCCTTATTATTTGCCTTTTCCTTCTCTAACTCTTTCAATTTAGCCACATATATCCACTTTTCAAACTTATCATCCATCCATCCATCCATCCATTTTCCAAACCGCTTATCCTACTGGGTCGTGGGGGGTCCGGAGCTTATCCCGGAAGCAATGGGCACAAGGCAGGGAACAACCCAGGATGGGGGGCTAGCCCATCGCAGGGCACACTCTCACACCATTCACTCACACATGCACACCTATGGGCAATTTAGTAACTCCAATTAACCTCAGCATGTTTTTGGACTGTGGGGGGAAACCGGAGTACCCGGAGGAAACCCCACGAAGACATGGGGAGAACATGCAAACTCCACACACATGTGACCCAGGCGGAGACTTGAACCTGGGTCCATTTGGCACATTCTTTGCTAAAACTCTCCCATCTCAGTCTCGACCACATCGCAACATATACGTTTCTAGCCTGGCTTTCGACAACTGTGTTTTCTCATTTGTTTTTCAAATTTTGTCATACCCTCTGGGTCATATTGGGTCATATGCATGATCTGGAGCCCATTTGCTCTCTTTGCTATTTGAACTGCCCATGACTTTTCCTATCTGTTCACCAGTTACCCTCAACGAAGTACTTCAGGAAATTAAGCAGTTTACTTCGTTGCGAAAGCAGAAGCAAGTTTCTTCGTTGCAACAGAATTTGCGAGAAAGCAAAAGCAAATTCCTTCCTTGCGACAGAGCTAGCTATTTATTATGAACACAAACGAATACTTTGATTTAGCAGGATTGGTGAATAATATAATTAATATTTTATTATGCGCACCAGACACACATTCCAGCAATATAAATGTTGACTCATAAATGAGACAAATTTAGTTTGGCCCCGGCCGCTTGGCCTCCATCCGCTTTTTACACTGGTATCTCTGTCTAATTTTCTGGACGCTTATTAGTTCGTTTACCTGATATTCTGCACTAGACAACACATTCACATTCATCACAACCAGGATATTTACACGCTTCACACATTCAAACAACAACACGAATCACTGCGTGGCAGGTACTATTCATTCACTTCCCTGGCAGGATTCAGTCCGCTACCAGGCTGCCCCCGGCAGAGCCGTGTTAACTGCCAGTTGCCAGTAACGGATCAGTTTCCACACACAACCTTATTTATACCCCGGTGGGGCAAATGCCAACCAACCGGCCTGTTTTCACTCCCTCGTGAAAACCCTTTCACTTCCTTGTGAAAGACCTGTGTCTCTGTAGACACATGTATTTGCTTCCTTGCAAATACCTGTATTCACCTTCCTGTGAATAGGAGGATCCTCCTGTGGATCGCAATCCACTAGCGCTTTTTCCAAAGTTTGTCAAACAGCACATATAGATACTATACAGACTTAAACATCGACTTGTGATTTAATAAATCAACTTACAATTTTTTTCCCTTCAATTTTGGTCCGTTGATCGGATTGGGATGTCCAGGCGTTCGTCCTGAGCCGGATCGAGTAACTTTTTTCCTCGCTCCTTGGCTGGCAGTGACGTCTCACCGCTCCATTCTAACAGGACACCTCGTTCCTCACCGTCCGTGCGCTCTGGCTGCTCCCTTTCTCCGATCCCGGACGAGCCCCCAAATCTGTGGAAGAAATTTCTCAAAGTCTGATGTTTAAGTGTTTGACAGAACTTTATTATTCGATGAGCTCAAAGGGAACAGACACTCAGCAATCATGCGTCTCATGTTCTGCTCCCCGAGCAACAAATGCATACATCTTTTATGGCCTAAAATGCGACAGTCATCTGACAAATCAAGGACAAGTCGGATATCTGGACATTCCAGTTACTTCTGCCTTTCATGGTCCAGGCAGTTCAAAGAAAATTTGGCCATCTGGAGATACCAGTTTCTTCTACTTTTTCAAGGTCCACCTATCAGCTTAGAACAAGTCTATCTATTTGGGACTTTTTGCTATATTATTCTAGGACTCGTTGTTCTCTTTTTCTACATTTTATATTATCCAATACCATGCATTCATTTTATAATATCTTCATAATATAATATAATATCTTTGTACCATCAGACACACACTCTGTGTCACTGTGGGCTTCACTGCACAGTAATACACAGTTGTGTCTTCTGTCCTACTGTCACTGATGGAGAGGTTGGTGAGACATTGTTTTCTGTTCATATCCATTGAGAATCTTCCTTTAGGAGAAACCTTATCAAGTGCCTGAATCAGAAGTTCAGGAGCCTTTCTTTGGCTGCTGTACATAACGGCACACAGAGTAGAAGTTAGTAATACTAGGGCAGTATGTCAGTACATCTTTGTCTACCTCAGGTGAATTAATCAAAGGAGGCTGAACAACTTTTGATGCTTCCACTCCCACAGCAACATAAATAACTAAATAAAATATGAACAAAATTATGAATAAATAACAAAGAATATAAGGCTGTAAATATGCTGACAGAGGATTTCATTGACTAGTATTACTACTAGGGATGTCCCGATCAGGTTTTTTTGCCCTTGAGTCCGAGTCATTTGATTTTGAGTATCTACCGATACCGAGTCCCGATCCGATACTTCTATAATACATAAAAAAAAGAATAAAGAAGAGCGAGGAAAGGATGTTCCTTATTTTTTTTTTATTTCACCTTATTTTAACATTCAACAACTCTGTTAACAAACAGAGCACTTCTTTAAAGTAGCTTGAACAATCATGTAATAAATAACATAAATTCTTCACTTTTGGACTAGTGCAACAGTAAATATAAAAAAAAAGTCTAATATAAAAACAAATAGCACCTCAACTTAAAATACCTGGCAGGCATGTAAACAAATAAAAAAAATAAAAGTGCCACAGTGTTTGCAAAGACAGTAATGTGCTTTTAGGAACTGCACTCCTAACTCTTACTGTCATCACAGTAGTAAGTTTCACAGAAGGAAATGTATGTTTTTCTTAATGAAAACTAACATCTCTACCTTGTCAGGTTTGAGCCTGTTTCTGTTCTCATCAAGGACATTTGCAACGGCACTAAAAAGTCTCTCACTGTCCACAGAGCTGCAGGGGACACTGAGATACTGGGTTGCAACAGCAGCCATAGAGGGAAACTGATTAGCATGTTCTTTCCAGTACTGAAGTGGGTCGCTTTTCTTAGGGGTGTTTTTTTCTGAGAGGTAGATCTGCACTTGAGTTTCTGCTGATGTGGTACTCACAAGCGCTGAAGCACTGCCTCCAGCAGAGTCCTCTTCATTGTTTTTATTCCCTGGTCATCATCATCCTCCACACGTCTGAGGACTAATGAGTAAATGAATGACTTAATGAATGCATGGGATTATAGTTTGTTTTAAATAACATCAATAAATGTTACAGTATAAAGTAATAAATAAAAATACAAACTACCTGTTATGGCAGGGATCACATCAGCTGCAGTTGCAGTCTCCCTGCTCACACTCTGATCAGCTCTTCAAAGGGGGATAGCAGATCAGCAGTCTTATTCATCAGCTCCCACTGGTGAACTGTCAGTGTTGCTGGTAGAGTGCACTCAGCTGCAAAGACACTAAGAGCACGTTTTTGTTGCAGTAGGCTCTGCAGCATGTAGGGGCTGCTGTTCCATCGTCTGCACATAAGAGAACATGATTCACTTTATTTTTGTGCAAATTAGGTGCAGAGCACATAATGTATTAGTGGCTTACTAAATCAAGTGTATGGGAAACAATAATAAAATAGAAATACATTAAAGAAAGTTACGAGAGGAATCTCACCTGTACATCTTGCTGTAGGCGCTTGATATCCATATTTAGGTCCATCTGTATGTCTTCTAGTCGAGAGTAGGCCAACGGGGAGTGTTTAAAATGGCCTACAATCTTCCTTGCATTGGCCAGGGTCTCCGTCACGCTGCGCTGAGACAGCAGGCCCTCATGCACACAGAGTTGACAGGAATGGGCGACACAGCCCACACTCGGCACTCCCATATCCCTCATAGCTTTCTTCATATTTGCCGCGTTGTCACGCAAAATTACGTGGACCCGTTGCTTGTCAATTCCCCAGTTGTTTATCATCTTTTCCACCGATTGCTGGATGCGCTCTGCGGTGTGCGATCCGCGAAATTCCTGGACATGTAGGATCGCACGGCGTAAAACAAAACTTGGGCCAATCCACTGTGCGGTAAGGCTTAGTAGAGACATGGGAGCTACGGACGAACTCCAGATGTCTGTGGTGAACAAAACATAGGGTACATCTGATAACAGGACAAGTAGTTTGTCAGAAATCTTCTTATAAAGGGCTGGCAGAGCTTTCTCGGTGAAATAGTGGCGAGACGGCATTTCAAATCGAGGTTCTACGTGCTTCATAAGCATAAGAAATCCAGGGTTCTCTACAAAGGCGAATGGTAGGTCACTCATTGCGATCATTTGTGCTATCTTGGCTGTGATGTCCTGTGCCTTCGCGCTGTCACGGGGCATTTTTTCTCTCCTCTTCAAACTCTCCTGCAGTGTGAGCTGACTCGTCTTCGGCTGGGTTGCCTGGGTAAACTCGCTGTATTGTGTCGGGTGTTTGTTTTTGAGGTGCTGTATTAGGTTTGTTGTGTTAAATGTAGCCTTTTCCTTTCCACCACTTGCAATCCCAAGTTTACATATCTCACAGTTTGCTATGGCAATGTTGTTGTCATCAACTAATATAATACCTCCAGACCGCAGACATACTCGCGCTTTCCGCTTCAAGCTGCTTCTGTGTTCTACTTTGCCGGCATTTAACCAATAGCGTCTCTGCAACAAAGTGATGTCATGCCGCACGCGTTGCTGTTTCTGTGTGGAGTCAAGAGGTCTAACTCTGGGCCACCGCATAACTATAGATGTGTTAAAAAATAATGAGAATATATATACATATATATCCGAATCCTGATCGGGAGCTAACGTCCGATTCCGATCGAGTCTGAAACCACGTGATCGGGCCCGATTTCCGATCACGTGATCGGATCTGGACATCCCTAATTACTACTAAAATAAACATGTCCAGGTTCATGAATTAACTAGTGATCAGCATCCTCGGTGATGAGTGCACTCACAATGATTATCCATCCATCCATTTTGCAAACCGCTTATCCTTCTGGGTCGCACGGGGTCCGGAGCCTATCCTGGAAGCTATTTGCATGAGGCAGGGAACAACCCAGGACGGGGGGCCAGCTCATCACAGGGTACACTCACACATCATTCACTCACACACATCTGACTAGTTTTAGATTTGGTAATTTTGCTGGAAATTATACATAACCTCAACCTAGCTGAGAAGCAGCACAATCTGGAGGTTACAAAGCAGGCTTATCTCTGCTTCTGCACTTAATTAGGTCAAAATCATGTCACTCCACTTTTTCTCATGATAAATGTTTGGTATATATATCGAGTCATACTACATTAAAAATGTCAGTTTTTTATTTGCAAGAGAAATCGGGATCATACTGGGTTTTGTGATAGAGTAGCACCTGCCGTTCAGCTCTGCTGTGACAAACAATCATATGGATTATTGTGCCAAGTTTTTTGGAAAGACAGATGTTTGTTTATTTTTCATAAATATATGGGTGATTTATTATGGGACAGAATCATTCCAGTACAAATAATGTTTAAATAATCTGCTTATAGTAATCAAGTAGTCCACTTACAGCATTCATTTTGGGTCTTCTTATACATGAGAACATATGGAAAAAATTTAAACTGTAATATTTTTTTTTTTACTGTACCTGTCATAACCTGCTCGTATTATCCTTGTGTGTGCCACGCCCCCTTATTAACCATGTGTTCTACCCCGATTGTAACCAGCTGTTTTCTGTCAGTTTGAATAGTCCTGTGTATTTAGTCTGCGTTCAAGTCTGTTTCCCCAGCCCGGTCATTGGCGTTGCCTACCGTGTGTGCCTTGCCTTGTCGCTTTGTTTAAATAAACCTCGTTTCCTGGATTCCCGTCTGCTTGCTCCTGATTCCCCGTTCCCTACTGCTCACAGTCGTCACAGTACCTTGATCACCCTATTTTGTCTTGCAGTGACCTACCTACTTCTGGCTAGCTACCTGAGGCCAATGTGGCATGCAAGGAAAATATGATGGGAAGAAGAAAGTCATTTTCTCTCAATGACAAATATAGCCTCATCAAAGCTTATGACTTCCATGCTTATCGCTTCTATAAAAGTGAATTTAATAAACATAAGGATATGACGAATTCATGCAGATTACTAACTTCTGGCCGTCACAATTCTGGCTCATACAATTGTGGGCGTAAATAAATGTCCACATAGTGGTGAAACTCCGGCATCCATGACGTATGCCCTACAATAACATACAGTATGTTGCTGTCATAATAAACTTAACTTAAATGAGACGGTCAGTATGATTTTCTGGAGAACAAATAATCACATAGATTAATCAAACCATCAGTAAAATAATTGATAAATTAACCTACAGAAAAATATTGTTGTAAATGGCTGCCCTAATCGCATCGCTATATCATTGAAATAGCGATATGACACTTTCTATCACAAAAAAAATGTATGCTAGTGTTATCGTGGACGATTGATATGGCACAAACTTATTGCTAATACTTAAATTCCATCCATCCATCTTCCAAACCGCTTATCCTACTGGGTGGCGGGGGGTCCGGAGCCTATCCCGGAAGCAATGGGCACGAGACATGGAACAACCCAGGACGGGGGGCCAGCTCATCACAGGGTACACTCACACACCATTCATACACACATGCATTCCTACGGGCAATTTAGCAAGTCCAATTAGCCCCAGCATGTCTTTGGACTGTGGGGGAAAACCAGAGTACCTGGAGGAAACCCCACGATGACATGGGGAGAACATGCAAACTCCATGCACATGTGTCCCAGGCGGAGACTCAAACCTGGGTCCGAGAGGTGGTGTGAGGCAACAATGCCGCCCCATACTTAGTACATGTACAATATAATAATCTATGCCACAAATGTGTCTGCTGGGGTGTGGCACGAGTAAATGGTGTCCTGTAGTTGTGTTCTGGGCATACAGCAGCTCTGGATATAACGGATTTTGGATATAATGGACTGTTTTGCCAGGTCCCTTGAAGTTATAACGTTATAACTGGATTTACTGTAGTTAAATATTGCGCACCTCGTTATCTTTGTTACACGTCTCTGCTCCCTCCCCCAACCCGGCTTGTAAGAGAGAAACAAGCTCAGGGCTGCCACTAATTCAGCGGGATGGTGAGTTGTATTTTTACACACTTTGTTTTTAGTTGTTTCTATATCTGCCCGTGAAAATATTGTTTTACATGAAATTGATTCATGGCACAAAAAAGGTTGGGGACCATTGTGCGTTTACGCACGTCACAAGACGGCCCCCAACCAGTCCGGGGAAATGATAATGGAATAAAACCAGCCCATGGTGGCAAAAAGGTTGGGGACCACTGCTCTACAGATACCTATGCAAAACAATCATTAAACTTATTAACTATATCAATTTCACTTTTAATAATAAGACTCTTTCAATCTTGCAGATTAGTGATTTTAGCTTTTAGAGCTCTTTTAGAGTCTTATAAGAAGACTGGACAAAAATAAGAAGATGCCCATGCTTGCAAGTCTCCTGCACCACCCTCTGTCTGACAAAAGACGTTGCAGGAGAGTTTTCAGAGAGCCCTACCAGAGTTTCCAGGGCTGGGTGGAATTAGGGATAAAAGGGTTCATGGTAAACCATGGTAAAATTCCTGACGGTTAAGGTTACATAAGGTAATGGCTATGTTATTATTTTAATGTTTATGCAAACAGAAGGTGCATAGTGTTAAGTTTCTGATTTAAAACTAGACAATTACTTTTGTCACGATCACTAGCGAGCAGAACGGCGATCGTGTGGGTGCGGCGAGCAAGCAGCAGGCACACAGGCAAATACGGGGCAAAACTGGGGTTTATTACCGAAATGGGGGCAGGAGACGCTACACCACACCATAAGCACAACAAACTACAATGACGGACAGGGGAAACGAGTCAGACCAGGACTTAAATACACAGAGACTAATCAAAGTAAGCGGACAAAGCTGGAGAAGATCAGGGAGGTACACGTGGGTAATCAGGGGGCGTGGCACACACGAGGAGCGGACGCGCCGGGCATGACAACTTTCTTGCACTGGTTGCATTATAATTATTTGCTCTAGTGGGTATTGAAGGGGGGCTAGGCCGCGTGCTAACCTTTGTCACACTGAGAATGGGGAACTAACTGGAACTGGAACATAGGCAGGACAAAAAGGGGGGCTCCGGCCCTCCTCGAAGTGCAAGTAAATTTAGAAAAGCAGAAGGTACATTGACAGGGTCGCGGTGACATTAAGCTTATGCTTGACATGCGGGGACATAACAAGGGAGGGGGTCGCTGACGCTGCTAAATTGCAACATAACAAGACAAGGTAAAAGGGAACGGGTGTGGGGACTAACGCCAGTAATTTCAAAACAACACTTGTATGTTACGCCAACTGGAAAAATACCAACAAGAACAGTAGACGCCCTAAACGGGGTATAAAAACCAGACCCTGACAAGAGATATTGAGCTACTCTTGGTATGTACTGTTTTGTGCATCTAAGTGTGCTCCCTGATTGCAATCTGTGACGTCATTAAAGAGAGCTGACTTGCAACCAACCTTCGCCTCAGACTGCATCCTTCCCTCATCAACGGACTCGGTGGAGTCTAACTCCAACAATTTGGGGGCTCGTCCGGGATGAGGAGGAGGTTGTGCTAATTGGAACCAGAGACGGGGTCTTGCGGACGCGGACAGCCACGGGGCCCAGAGAAAAAGGTAGGCAGAGCCTGTTTTATCAAACTCTGCATATTGGCTATTCCTAAAAAGTGGCTGGAAGTGTCTCAGGATCTGTCAACCAATATTGGGGCGAGGGTTTGTTGGGGGTGTAGCTCTGAAGGGTCTGGGACCCTTGAGAATAGTATCGTTGTTGAAGGGTCTGGGACCCCTGAGAATAGTACCGTTGTGGAGAGGTCTGGGACCTTTGAGTAGAGTAGTGTTGTTGAAGGGTCTGGGACCCCTGAGAATAGTATCGTTGTGGAGAGGTCTGGGACCTTTGAGTAAAGTAGTGTTGTAGAGGGGTCTGGGACCCATGAGAATAGTATTGTTGTAGAAGGGTCTGGGACCCAGGAGGAAAGCACCGGTGTGGAAGGGTCGGGGACCCTGGAGGAGAGAAGGGAGAAGTACTGTTGAGGAGGGTCTGGGACCTGTGAGGAAAGCGCTGTGATAGAAGGTCTGGGACCTGGGAGCCTTCGCAGGGGGTCAGGGACCCTGTAAAACAGAGGGCTCTCAGATGTGATGGTGGGTCAGGGACCCCGCACAGAACCTATTGGCAAGGGTCTGGGACCCGTCCGTGGATTGGCACCCCACCTACTGCTGGCAGGTAGTAGGACAGCTGGGACTGAGCAGCCCGGGGATATAGGACCCCCAAGCAGCTCGTTTGGCTGGAGGAGTCAGGTTCATCCTCCCGAAAACGGGTCATTGTAGGCCCGAGGTATAGAGTCCTCGAAGCTACCCTTGTAAATAAAGTGTATTTAGTGCGAGTTGGTGACTGGGGGTTGGTGGGGAACTGGTGTGAGATAAGGTGTACATAGAGCCATTTATTCTTTGCAGTTACGATTGATTACTTACTGTTTACTGTTTACTGTTGTCCGTGGCTTGATAATTGTGTGTGTGTTTATGTTTTGGTGGTGTTTATTGGTGGGGCACTCAGTGACAGCGAAAAGGTGTACTAAGTGTGGATAGGTCGACTAAGGTAAAATATGGATCACGAATTTGATAGAGAATTGGATGACGGAGGCTGGGGTCCACCAGTGCGCGGGCGGTGGAAGCCTCTGTCTGAACAAATGCAGTTGCTAAAAATAGCAGTGGGTAAAGCAGCACAGGAAAAGGGCAGAGAGAGAGAAGGCAGATGCGTGGAAGCGTATGGGTATTGCAGTGAAAAGTGCTGGATACAAACCGGAGGATAGGCAATCATTAGGAGCACTTTTATGGCGTAAGGAAAGGGAGCATAGAGGCCTGAAAGATGAGGCAGGATGTCAGCTGGACAAAGCAGGGGTGTTACAATGGGGAAAGTGGAGAAAAGAGGGAGAGAAACAGGAGTAGGAGAGGCAAGTGTGGGCTCACCTAGCCATTTTCTGGCAAGGGATCGATCACCTGCATAGGGAAAGTGGAGATAACGATAACTGTGACCCAGTCCCAGAGGGGCAGGGAACTAGGAAAAGTGACAAACAACCCCCGGCGTACACCAGCCGTGGGGGATTTCCCACCGCTCCCCCGGCGCACATATGTCCAGTAATACATGTTACCGGGGAAACGGTCCAGGTTCAAACCCAGGGGGAAGGGAACCTCCTGGGAAGGGATGGCGGTAGTGTGGAGGAAAGAGACTCGGATTGTGAAACCGCTAGGGATTCCGAGGGAGAAAGTACGGGCACCCCTGGTAAAGGCAGCACTAAGCAAGCCTTCCAGGAAAGGGTGATCAGAGAGCAAAAGGAGGAGGCAGCCCAGGGTAATCGGGGCAGCCTCACCCCTCTCCGAGACCGGGCACGGGTTAGGAGAGGGGAAGTTGAGATTATCGGTGAATTGTCGGGGTATTGTGAGGAAGATGAGGATGAGAAAGTGTTGATTGATTTGGACGGTGAACAATGCGAGGGGGTAGAGCCGGAGAGAAGGGAATCCTCAGGGAAACTGATTCTCAGGTCCCGCATTCTACAGCGGCGACCTAGCCTGAAGTCTAAGCAGTTTCCCCTATTAAGGGGGGCTTCAGGGGGCCCAGAGAGATACAAGCCGTTCTCTTTGGGGGACGTGCAGGCACTAGCAGACAAGATGCCCCCCTGCAGACGGGGGAGGTCACTGGATGGATAAATTAGACCAGCTGACGCAGGGAACAAAGTTGGCCTTGGGTGATTTCAGAGCAGTGGCTGCGAGGTGCCTCACTAAACATTCTCTGCAGGAAATAGAGGAAATGGCAGGGACACTCACTCGCGGTGACAGTGTGACGTAGTGCTGGGCTTGGGGGAAGCCATGCGGGAGATGTTCCCCGCCCCAAGTCGGGCTAGCATGCCAAAATTTTCGTGGGACCCTAAAACACCCCCCAGAGAATATCTGGACAAATGTAAGGAGGATTGGACGCGGAGAACTGGGTGTCACCCGGGGCAGGCGGGGGTTCAGCAGGAGTGGTTCCGGCGAGCGGTCCTGGAAGGTGTCCCTGAGCAAGTGAAAGCAGCTATTTTGGCTAATCCTGACCTCCCAGGCGCTGAGTCCCCCGTGTGGGATAGACATGTGTTGCATCATCTTCAGAGAGCGAGGGACGAGGCCACAAAAGAGGAAGGAGGTCTGAAAGATTTACAGACACAGTTGTTGAAACTGCAGGTGGGAGAAGCGAGACAAAAAGCACAGACTTACAAAAAGAAAGGGCAGGGGAGACAGATGGTGGCAGGAGCACCACCACCCCAGTTCGGCCCATGGGTCGGACAAAATACCAATTACAGTAATCGAGGTTGGGGTCCCCAGCAATGGGGAAGAGGCCGTGGGGGCCGAGGCCGGGGAGCCGGGAACTGGGGATGGGGCCGGGGTATGTCGCAAAGGTGGCCACCGCAGGGAGCTTGTTTCCGGTGTGGGGCTGTGGGTCATTGGGCCAGGGAGTGCGGGGCAGGACAGGCCCAAGGAGGACCCCCAGCAGGACAAGCGACTGCACCCAATCCACAGGCTGTTCCCGGAGGAGGGCAGTACCCCACCCTCACCGGATCCGAGGACTGGGAGTGGGGAGACCCCTCCCAGTGACGGTGCCCACGGGTGGCCCGGGACGCAGGGGGGGCAGACCCCATGCTGTCCCGAATGGTCATGGACAAAGAACTGCCGTTCTTGGTGGACACAGGGGCCACATATTCGACTTTGAATGTGATGCCTAACCAACAACATCTTTCCACCACTACAGTGACCGTTGTGGGCTTCTCCGGGGAAGAGCAGAAACTGCCAGTGACTAAGCCTGTGAGAGTGCGGTTGGGGGGACAGACCTTTCTACACCCGTTTGTGGTCTCCGCTGCAGTGCCTGTGAACCTTCTGGGGCGGGATATGCTGGTGAAGCTGGGGGCTTCAATTCTGTGTAATGCTGATGGTTTGGTTGTCACCCTCCCCGAAGGGACCCGCCTGCCATGTGACGGAGCGACAGGCGGCACCGGGCAGTGGCTGATGCAACCTGTGTCACAACACCCGGTGGCTGACATCTACTGGGGCCTCCTGCAGCCTAGCCCGGCGGGTATCCTGGCGGTGTACTCCGCGTGGCGCTCCTGGATCTCCCTCCTGGAACCCTACGTTCCTCCGCCCGACCCCCCACATGTGACACTGTTTTATGACCGAAATTCCACAGAATGGTATGGGGACCTGTTTTCTGAGCAACTGGAAGGCCACGAGTGGCAAGTTGCTTCCCAAAACATTTATGTAGGTCCCGAGGGGGTGGCCTCAGCAGTCCACCTGTCTCCGGAGCAACTGCCCTGGTACAGGATGGGAGAGGAGACGGTGCCACACATCTCACTCGCCCTACATCCTAAGCATCAGGCCAAAGATTTAGGCCCAATGGTGAAAAGAGCCATTTCGGCTACGGACTGGGTTCTCACCCAGATCCCTCAAATCTCATACTCCCCCTCCTGCAGTTCCTACTGTATTCAAACTAAGGTGACAGACACAGCCAGGTTACAGCATGAACAATTGTCTAGGGACCATGGTAGGGAAAAAAAATGGATCATCCCTGTGCAGCAGCACTACTGGCTTCTCTGCCAGACTCACTGTGGTCCACCAGCCCCACTGATGTTGGTTTGGTGGACTGCACGCCCGTCGACTTCCTACTGCACCACAGTGCTGGACCCCTCTGGGTCAAGCAATATCAACACAAACCAGCGGCAGAGGAAGGGATAGCAGAGACTGTAGCCGGTCTCTTACGGGCGGGTGTATTAGAAGGGTCCACTTCTCAGTGGAATACTCCTATACTCCCAGTAGAGAAGGCAGGAACAGGCAAGTATCGTATGGCGCACGACTTGCGCGCTATCAATGAGCTGCTGCTGACTCCCACTGTTCCGGTTCCTAATCCCTACGTCGCTCTCACCAATCTTACACCGTCCCAAACATGGTTCACTTGCGTTGATCTGGCTAATGCTTTCTTTTCTGTACCACTAGCACCCCACTGCAGGGATGTATTCTCGTTCACGTACAGGGGATGCCAGTTCAGGTACACGCGACTCCCACAGGGATTTGCTCTGTCTCCTGGGATTTTCAACCAGGTGTTGAAGCAGTCGTTGCAGGGCTGCCATCTCCCTGATGGGGTCACCCTCGTCCAGTACGTCGATGACTTGCTTATCGCGGCCCCGACAGCGGAGGCGGCGCTCGAGGCAACGCGGTCAGTGCTCCTCTGGCTGGCAGAAAAAGGATTTAAGGTCAGTAAGGATAAGATACAGGTGGCCCGGACGGTGGTGTCCTTCCTGGGGAGGGTCCTGTCAGGTAAGGGAACAGGGCTCTCTCCGGCCCATCGGTCAGCCATCCTGAATCACTCCAAACCAATTATTGTGAAGGACATGTTGTCCTTTTTGGGACTGACCGGCTACAGCCGAACTTACATTGCAGATTACACAGGTCTGACGCAACCCCTGAGGGCTCTGGTGCGGCCACATGGCCTGCGGAGCCTCAGCGCCACTCTGACGTGGGATCAACCTGCAGAGGAGGCTTTCATCTCTCTCAAGCAGAGGTTGGCCCAAGCAGCTGATTTGGCGTTACCTGATTATTCTCTCCCGTTTCATTTAGATGTTTCTGAAACTGGAGACGTCGTGAACGCCGTCTTGTTTCAGAAAAAGGGGGGAGAGAGGAAGGTATTGATGTATATTAGCACCAAACTCGACACCACAGAACAGCAACATCCGTCATGCACCAGACATGTGGCAGGAGTGGCAAAAGCCGTGCAGAAAACAGCACACATTGTGATGGGCCATGCCCTACACATCCTGACCACGCACAGTGTGGTGGCCTATGTGAACTCACAAACGTTCACAATGACGTCTCTAAGACAGCAGAGGCTCAGCAAAATTTTAGAGGCACCACATTTAACTTTTGTCCATGAGGGCATCAACATGGCTGATCGAATGGGGGGAGGGGCACCCCACGAATGTGAGGCCAGGGTCAGGAAAGAGGAAAAGGTCAGGGAGGACCTAGCAGCCGAACAGATAGAAGGTACGGAGGAGTGGTTTACCGATGGATGTTGTTTTCGAACAGAGAGTGGAAGTTTGCAAGCAGGTTTTGCAGTGGTAGCGAGAGAAGGCCTGGGATTCAGGACACTGAAAGCAGAAAGACTGGAGGGGGCCCAATCGGCCCAGAGAGCGGAGATCAGGGCAGTCATTGAAGCTTTGAAATTGGCCGAAGGTAAAGCAGTCACCCTCTATTCAGACTCAGCGTATGCGGTGGGGGCTGTGCATGTGGAACTCAGCCAGTGGCTGAGGGCTGGGTTCTTAACGGCAGGAAACAAACCGATTAAGCATGAGGCAGATATGAGAGAGTTAGCGGAGGCATTGATGCTTCCGGAGAAAATAGCTGTGGTAAAGTGCAAAGGACATGAGGGGTCAGGGACAGTGATAGCACAAGGCAATCAAGCAGCAGATGCAGAAGCAAAAGTGGCAGCGGGGTATGAGGTAAGCAGGCAGATGGTTACAGTAGAAGAGGAACTGGAGGGACAGGGCAGGCTGACCTCAAGCAGGATCCGAGTCATGCAGGCGCAAGCCTCCCCAGAGGAGAAGAACATGTGGGCAGAAAAGGGGGGCATAGAAACAGAGGGCCTGTGGTGTAACAGGGGGGGGGAAGCCAGCCCTCCCTATGGGAATTAGGCAACAGGTCATAGAGGAGGCACATGGGGTGGGGCATGTGGGGACAGGACAGATGCTTCACAATTTGAGAGCATGGTGGCATCCGTTCCTGAAGGATATGGTAAAGGAGTTTGTGAGAAGCTGTGAGATCTGTGCGCTGCACAACCCAAGACCCACGGTAAAACCAGAAAAGGGTCAGTTTCCAGCATGTCATAGGACTGGAGAGGAAATAGTCCTAGACTACACCGACATGATAATACCGGTGCGTGGGATGCGATATGTGCTGATGTGTGTGGATGCATTCTCAGGGTGGCCAGAAGCCTGGCCCACTAGGAGAGAAGACGGGGCCTCGGTGGTGAAGTTCCTAGTAAACCACTATATACCCAGGCATGGGTTCCCCGAGAGGGTGAGGTCAGACAATGGTTCACATTTCAAAAGCGAGGATCTGCAAAAGGCAGAAAGGGCGTTGGGACTTAAACATGCGTTCGGGACAGTGTATCATCCCCAGTCCCAGGGGAAGGTGGAACGCATGAACCAGACGGTCAAACAAAAATTGGCAAAAATCTGTGCACAGACTAAATTGAATTGGGTTGAGGCATTACCCCTGGCACTAATGTCAATCAGGTGCTCCATAAATCGGGGAACCGGGTTCACTCCGTTCGAGTTGCAGACAGGACAACAATTTTCGGGGCCCCACAGAGAACTCAAGTGGAAATCGGAACAAGAAGGGGTAAGAACGGCCAAGGCATATTATGATGGATTACAAGTTCTTGTACAGGTTTCTCCAAGCAGGTCCAGGAGGCGAGACCAGAGGTTTGACCAGCCGAACCACATACGGCAAAGTGGGTCCTTGCGTCTCACACAGTGCGGCTGAAAGGCAAAGGTGAAACCTGGTACCATTGGAGCCAGTGCGCAGCGGTAGCAGAGCCCAGCAGATCCCTTGCCGAGATCCAGGAGGACCTCGCCGACAGCGTGGACCAACCTGGTTCGGGCGAACCGGCAGCAACTCAGGTCCCAGCAGTAGGGGCAGAATAATCCCCTGACCTGAAGCAACCAGCAGGGTAGTCCACCCCTGACTGAAAGAAGACGACTACACCTCATCCACCAGAGAAAGATCGGGACCAGGATGACGATGATCAAGATAAAAAGGGGGACTTTGGGGGAACGCAAGTAATGTGTATGACGTATAACGTGACTAACATGCCGATGGTGAAAATGTACGGTTCTGTCACTAAGGCGCTAGAAGGTCTCCACACCCTCTCTTACACCCTACATGAGCAGTCTGGTATCGTGCACGTGTGGGAGGACTGGATCGCCTCTAAGTTCGGCAGTGGAAGGGACTAATCGCTTCGCTACTTATATCAATCGCTACGTTTCTCGCAATAACCGTTACCTGTGGATGTTGTTGTATTCCCTGCCTGCGGGCTCTCGCTGTCAGACTGATCACCACCGCCATAGAGAAAAAGGCTGAGGAACCCCCTGACACGTATGTGCCCATGATGCCTCTGTTGCCGATTAAAGAGGTGGGGGAGTTTGAGGAGGGGGTCATCGGCCTGTCTCTGGTTAGTCTGGAGCGCCCGCTGTAAGTGGTGATCTCCTTGCGGAGATCAAAAGGGGGATACCGCAAAATTTCGCACAAAGCCATCCAATCATTAGAACCCGTAGTGATCTCCTTGCGGAGATCAAAAGGGGGATACCGCAAATTTTCGCGCAAAGCAATTTCATCATTAAAACCAGTAATGATCTCTTAGTAGAGATCAAAAGGGGGAATTGAAGGGGGGCTAGGCCGCGTGCTAACCTTTGTCACACTGAGAATGGGGAACTAACTGGAACTGGAACATAGGCAGGACAAAAAGGGGGGCTCCGGCCCTCCTCGAAGTGCAAGTAAATTTAGAAAAGCAGAAGGTACATTGACAGGGTCGCGGTGACATTAAGCTTATGCTTGACATGCGGGGACATAACAAGGGAGGGGGTCGCTGACGCTGCTAAATTGCAACATAACAAGACAAGGTAAAAGGGAACGGGTGTGGGGACTAACGCCAGTAATTTCAAAACAACACTTGTATGTTACGCCAACTGGAAAAATACCAACAAGAACAGTAGACGCCCTAAACGGGGTATAAAAACCAGACCCTGACAAGAGATATTGAGCTACTCTTGGTATGTACTGTTTTGTGCATCTAAGTGTGCTCCCGGATTGCAATTTGTGACGTCATTAAAGAGAGCTGACTTGCAACCAACCTTCGCCTCAGACTGCATCCTTCCCTCATCAACGGACTCGGTGGAGTCTAACTCCAACAACAGCTAACAAAAAAGAGAAAAATGCAAAACCAAAGGAAGGCTTTCTTTTCTCTTAAAAGTCTTTTTTTCTAAACCAACTGAGAGTCAGTTAGAGGGGTGTTCATTATCACTATTGTTGCTGGCATTACTGAAAACGTGCCAATTTTTGTCAAGTGGCTACTTTTCAAATGCAGTCCCTGGCCAAGATGAAGAAAGCCATTAAGTCGGGTTAAAACAAAGTTCATGAAGACTACACGATGATATTAAGCACTGACATAACATACAACATTTTTACATGCAAAATATACAGGAAATATACACTGCAACAGGCTAGGATAGACAAATAACCAAATACACTTGCAAGCCTGACCACTTTAGACCCCAGATTAGAAACTGCTGGTGAATGAGCATATATTTTTTCCAAGTTTTGTTTACTTTGCTGAAAGCAATTTAAGGGCTTTCAAGTTCTCACAAATAATAAAAAAAACAAAGATTTTCCCACTATAGCCAGATCCAGTTTCTGTGGGGGGGGGGTGACAATTTGTAGTAACAACTATTTCCTGCTGAAAAACACTGGTAAACTATCCACATGTCTCTGAATATCTGTGAGTCCCGAGACCTCCATGACACATAGATATAAGCTGCCAGTGTTGATCGGCAGGAAATCTTCTCCAAAGCCCCACCACCACCTCACACCAATCCACCCAGGGCTGTAGATGAACAAACTTCAAATAAATTTGCTGTTAATACAAACCGGATCAACTTGTGGTTTGTGTCCACGTTGTACCAGAGACAAGGGCCCTGGTACAGAGTACATTCTGCGTACAACACAGCCGAGACTTGACAACCTTGATATGATGCTCATGGAATCAACCCTATGCATGGAGGCTGCAACTCTTCTCCACCGAACTGTAGCCCATTGACTGCAGCCTCCCTCTGACCATCTTGTAGCCTGCATTTGGTAGATCATTCCTGACAAAAGAAACCAAATTGTCAAGTTCCTCATCACTGATGGAATTATATGTGTCCCTAACACAGAGCTCATACTCTTTCATTCTTCTTAAGATTGTTCTTCTTGAAACACCCATCAGTGTGGCTATGCAAGGCACAGGAAGTTGTGTATGGAGCATTTCTTTCAAACGTTGTTCTTCAATCAAAATCTTGGGTCGTCCTTTGGTGGCAGTGACTTCTTGTGTGACACATGGGGCTGGACGTTCCAGATGTGCCCTCACAAGGTCAAAGAGCTCTTGCAAAGCCAGGGTGATAGCAGGAGGTACTTCAATGTGATTAGACAGGGCCTGCAGAAGATACAGCTCCTGATGACAAAGGAACTCCAGCTAATCCAAATTTAGTGGAGTCGCGCTGAATCCCATTTCTATTTTATGCAGAAGACTTTGGAGAAGGTGGTATCTGAGCTGTTCACAGAACAAATTATAGTTAATGAGGTGTCAAGATCTTGTCTCTGATCCACACACTAGGCCTACCATTCAAAAGTTTTAATTATGAAAATGAAATCTTTTTGTTTTGTGAGGTGCTTGTTCATGTATGATGATACATTTTATATAAAGTTAAATAAAATCCACCAAAAACACTTACTCAGTGGAGATTCCAATGTAGCAGGCAGACAACTTTATGGCTTTAATAATGAGTGTATTTAGCAGCTACAAGGACAAAAGATATTAAAAACCTCTCCATTCTAATGCTAATTTAATAAACAGTAACAGATAGCACTTAAGGTGGTTTCGCCTATAGTCTGCTAACACTAACCCGAGAACTTATATCTGAGGAGCGCTCTTCCCAGGATTTGAATTTAGTAAATTGGCTTTGTGATGTTGTATTAAGAAATGTTATTCACAATGCAATTTACCGTACATTGGCCCATTCTTTTATATACGGTAAGACGAAGCGGGAAATTCCCAAATTATGATAGCAGACTGTGAATAAATAATATTGCACGAGATACCAGCTATACCGCATTGAATGACAAGTACCCAGCCCCTTTGTTCCCTCTGATAATCATCAGTCCTCCTCTGAATGCCTTCACCACTCTATTCCTGAATAGGTACACATTTAAATATGCTAGCAAGATCAAGGTATTGGGATAACCGTTAGGTTCGCTGTTCAGAGAGTTGCAGTGAAAACCATCATACACAGTGGCCCTTTCTGGATAAGATTACCTCCCTCTGATCTAACGGGTAAAAATCAAAGCAAGGTGCATTGCAATGTCTGACACCCAGCACACTACAGCATATAAAATACAGGTATCCATCGACTTCCGCATTTGGAACCAGGACCACTTGTTGCAAGTCAATTTGGGCGTATCTCAAGTTATACGAGAGAGGAAAGACATTAAGGACAGTATACACAGTACTGAAATAATAATGTACATATTAAACCACAGCACTTAATAAACAGATACTGCACTTACATTTCACGAAAAAAAAAAGCACAGATTGCACTAAGAAATCAAAAGATGCATGTGCTAGCAAACAGTGGGAGCTGAGGAAGAAGCAGTGGTGAAATACTTTATTGTACAGTACAGTAAGTTTCTTTTTATACAATGAAATAGCATACAGGGGGAGGCATGGTGGTGCAGTGGGTAGCACTTTTGCCTCACACCTCTGGGAGTCTCCGCCTGGGTCACGTGGGTGTGGAGTTTGCATGTTCTCCCCATGTCGTCGTGGGGTTTCCTCCGGGTACTCCGGTTTCCCCCCCATAGTCCAAAAACATGCTGAGGCTAATTGGAGTTGCTAAATTGCCCGTAGGTGTGTATGTGTGAGTGAATGGTGTGTGAGTGTGAGCTGCGATGGGCTGGCCCCCCATCCTGGGTTGTTCCCTGCCTCCTGCCCATTGATTCCGGGATAGGCTCTGGACCCCCCGCGACCCAGTAGGATAAGCGGTTTGGACAATGGATGGATGAATGGATGGAAATAGCATACAGATAAACCTGTACTGTGCTATCTGCTTATAGTAGCTGTCCATTGTATATACATCACTGTATGCATACTGTATTAAGAGCTAGATAAGGACAGTGGGTCATTATATGGCTTGCAGTCCTGCTCATTTTCCTATACCCGTTACACTAAGTGATACCCCCACTAATGTCCTCTTTCATCCACTTTCGGGCATCTCTTGATCAGTGTATATTATTTACTATGGACCTTGGACATACATGCCATTGGAGACACACACACACCCGAAATTGTAGTACCTACTTTTGGCCACGTGATGGCAGCAAGAAAATTTAAAAAATATTTTCTACTAGCAGAAAATCTCTACTAGCAGGTTGTGTTTTTTTTGCCCGTTTTTGGTGTTAAGTCTTCATTAAAATAGTTTGACTTGGTCCAATGTATTTTTAATATAAACAATTGGCACACAAAGCTGCTAGTACACTGTGGGAAAATAATTTCTGTATTTCGGGAAGAAATCATTTAATTGTTTTCAAAATGCAATATTCACATTTTGCCACAAGATGGCAGTATAAAGAGTAAAAAAAACGAAATTGCAGTATCTACTTTTGGCCACGAGATGGCAGCAAGAAAAAAGAAAAAAATAATCAACCATCTGCGCAAGCAGGTAAACATCCATCCATCCATCCATTTTCCAAACCGCTTATCCTATTGGGTCGCGGGGGGTCCGGAGCCTATCCCGGAAGCAATGGGCACGAGGCAGGGAACAACCCAGGATGGGGGGCCAGCCCATCGCAGGGCACACGCACACACCAGTCACTCTCACATGCACACCTATGGGCAATTCAGCGACGCCAATCAGCCTCAGCATGTTTTTGGACTGTGGGGGGAAACCGGAGTAGCAGGTAAACATTTACCATCTATATAAGTATTGCACATTGCACATTGCATAGAGAGTGTCCAATCTATATTAAAGGTGACTCGAAAGAAGTCAGACTTCAGTAAAGACTGTACATTGGCAGCCATAACATAAGCCGTAAATAATTTGAGTCATCAAATGAGTCATCCCCTTTCGGAAACATTTATTGATATTCCTTCATAACACACAGACATAAGTTTTTTTTCCAACTGTCAGCATCCGATCCAAATGGGATTCCCATTTCCTTTCTGTGGGATCCAACAGAACACGGGCTGACCATCAGTCAACATGCCTTCAACCGTGCAGGACAGGACCCAGTCCAGGCCAAACCTCACGGTGCTGGTGTTGATAAAAAAATGTAAGGAACATGCAGCTGCAGCTCACCCACAAACACAGTCCACAGCATCCTGAAATACTATATTGTACAGTACAGTAAGTTTCTTTTTATACAATGAAATAGCATACAGGGGGTGGCATGGTGGTGCAGCGGATAGCACTGTTGCCTCACACCTCTGGGACCCGGGTTCGAGTCTCCGCCTGGGTCACATGGGTGTGGAGTTTGCATGTTCTCCCCATGTCGTCATGGGGTTTCCTCCGGGTACTCCGGTCTCCCCCCACAGTCCAAAAACATGCTGAGGCTAATTGGAGTTGCTAAATTGCCCAGAGCGATATTTATTACTATTGTTTAGATTAAATATATAACTGTTTAATGATTGAATATAACTTGATATTGTTGTTTGTGTTGTTTAGTTTGAGGTTCTAGTTTCTGTCTTTATCCGCTTTTGTTTCAGTAGGCAGCTGGTTCATCCCAGGCTCAGGGTCTCTCTGCTCTTCATCAAACCCACACCCCCAGTTTGGGAGCACCCTCTCCCTCTCCTCCCCCCACGGCTGTGACCGTTACTCCTCCTTGAGGAGTAACCGCTCCGCACCCTATCCCAGCCCCTATACCCACAGGAGTGCATCACCCAGTGAGCAGCCGCCCTTCCTGTCCCCTCAGACAAGCGCACACTGAAATCATGGTCCTAAGCTTTCTGTGTGGGTCACCACGATAGTACAGCACACCAACGATTACCCTCTAACTGAAACAGAATCAGCTTTATTTGGCCAACTATATTTACACATACTGGGAATAGTCAGACATTTAATCAAAATAATTAAGACAAGACATACACATACAGTTCTGTTGATATGCGACATATATAACCTCTGCATTCGCAGCCCTGCTTCAGTTATCGATTGAAGAGCAAATTTCCAAAACTCACTCAGTCCGATAACCTAAAGTAATAAGTCATAATCCTCTTCATATGTTGCAGTAATGGCAATGAAATCTCACTCAGTGTTTATGTAATCGAGCGATGGAATTTCGTGAAATTTCCAAAAGTCCACAGAAATCTTCTGAAAAACATTTCTGCGGACTGAGTTTTTGATATTTGCTTTTCAATTAACACAATTTTCTTCAGTCTGAGGTTTAACAGAATTCAGCCATATGCTGTTCAAAAGAAACTCCGCAGAACAAAAACAGAAAGGACTTTACATCTGTCTGAAAGGAAAGTTGACACAGGCTACAGCAGTGAACAAATCAATCACTGTATTAAAGTTAGGCATTAAGTAACTGGAGGTAGTATATACATAACATGATGACATGCCTTTTCTGTACTGACCATATTAAGGACGCTGTAACACTGCCCACCACATACCTGCTTCATTTATCGTTTTATACTTGCAGCTGCTTATTCAGACACCTCGTCTACCTGTCTGTCCATGTTGCCGTCCCATGACAACTGGTCCAGCCTACAGGTGCCGTCCCATTCCGGCATGTTACCCATGAGTCATAGCGGCACCTCCGGGAGCAGCTCCAGGTGAGCCTGTGCCTCCCCTCCCCCACCTGCCCCCATGCTGAGTCTCGGGCCCCCGTCTTCCCTCTTGTTCTCGCCTATACCCACATCCTGGCCTGTGTCTGCATCGTCTCACCTCGTTAACAGGTCTTTTACCTTCTTCTGTCCTGATCCATTCAGGCCCATCACTGCATTCTGGGACATGCTTTGATTTATTTCAGCATAGTTACTCTTTGTTTTCCTTTGTACTTTGTACTCTACAAGTAAAATGAATAAAAAATAGGCATTATTTTGATATTGTTTTAGTACAGTGACACTATTTGTTGTTTTTTCCAGGCAACACTGCATGCTGATTTAACGTCTTTCCTTAATCTCCACCCCATTGCTCACACACAGCCAGTATCCCGGTTTGTGGTCAATGAGCTCCTCCTCGCTCACTCCAGTTTCCCAGTCCAGTAGAATGTACAACAGCTTGGGCTCTCAGTTCCTGCGCAGCTCTACAACTCATTACCCAGGGCTCTCGCACGCGGCCACAGTGCCCCTCTCAGGCTCCCCCCTGTATGAGAGCACTGCCCCATCGGAAGTTCATAAAGCCTCACAGTACGACACCTCTCCCCACGCGCGCTTAGCCACCACCTGGACTCCCATCACTCCTCCTTCCCGGTAGGGCGGCGCACTTCCATTATTATTGCAGTTTCTATTGTCGCTCTGTTGCTTTTCTTGGTGCTGGACTTTTGACTGATAAATACAACATTATTTCTTGCATTCAGGGACAAAAGTAAGATTGGTCTGTTTAACACCCTCAGTCTCCACCCTATGAGCCCCTTGTTGGCGGCAGAATCAGGAAGATGTCGGAGAAAGTAGAGGTAAAGTGAATAGTCACCTCGACAATAATGTGGAAACCGCTTATGGTGATCATGCCTGTGTGGGTGAAATGGATCACTACAGTATAAGCGGATGAAGATTATAGCCGATTTTTCCCTTTTTCTTTATGTCTGGCAGTTTACCATCTAATAAGCATTTTTTTTCTTTTTATGCACTTTGAGATGTGTGTAGGTCAGATACGACCAAAATATTTTTCTTATTGCAGAAGTGGAAAAAAATATTGCTCTCAGATTCTGTTCAGTTGTATCTTTTTAAAATAATGTACCTTGATTTGTGTTTGTTTAAAATGCCATTACCTGCTGCTTACTGGGCCGCTGAAAATGTCTGGCCCAGCTAAATTTCTTGGTTTGAAAATCTGGCCCAACTACTTTCCAGACCCGGACTAGCCCTACTGAATCATACACTAATGTTATTCTGTTGTGTGGGCTGTTGTGATAGGGAGATTTACAGGATGCTGCACGACGGGTGGTGTCCCTGCTGCAGAATGCCCTGTCTGAACCAGCACCAAGAGACAGTGAGGGTTGTTGTTATCACCTTAATATTGTATATACGTATATATACGTAATCTGTTATTTCTTAACTAATTTAATTGTGATGTATTCTTCTGATATGATGTGCACAGCTAACAAAAAAGTGAAAAATGCAAAACCAAAGGAAGGCTTTCTTTTCTCTTAAAAGTCTTTTTTTCTAAACCAACTGAGAGTCAGTTAGAGGGGTGTTCATTATCACTATTGTTGCTGGCATTACTGAAAACGTGCCAATTTTTGTCAAGTGGCTACTTTTCAAATGCAGTCCCTGGCCAAGATGAAGAAAGCCATTAAGTCGGGTTAAAACAAAGTTCATGAAGACTACACGATGATATTAAGCACTGACATAACATACAACATTTTTACATGCAAAATATACAGGAAATATACACTGCAACAGGCTAGGATAGACAAATAACCAAATACACTTGCAAGCCTGACCACTTTAGACCCCAGATTAGAAACTGCTGGTGAATGAGCATATATTTTTTCCAAGTTTTGTTTACTTTGCTGAAAGCAATTTAAGGGCTTTCAAGTTCTCACAAATAATAAAAAAAACAAAGATTTTCCCACTATAGCCAGATCCAGTTTCTGTGGGGGGGGGGGTGACAATTTGTAGTAACAACTATTTCCTGCTGAAAAACACTGGTAAACTATCCACATGTCTCTGAATATCTGTGAGTCCCGAGACCTCCATGACACATAGATATAAGCTGCCAGTGTTGATCGGCAGGAAATCTTCTCCAAAGCCCCACCACCACCTCACACCAATCCACCCAGGGCTGTAGATGAACAAACTTCAAATAAATTTGCTGTTAATACAAACCGGATCAACTTGTGGTTTGTGTCCACGTTGTACCAGAGACAAGGGCCCTGGTACAGAGTACATTCTGCGTACAACACAGCCGAGACTTGACAACCTTGATATGATGCTCATGGAATCAACCCTATGCATGGAGGCTGCAACTCTTCTCCACCGAACTGTAGCCCATTGACTGCAGCCTCCCTCTGACCATCTTGTAGCCTGCATTTGGTAGATCATTCCTGACAAAAGAAACCAAATTGTCAAGTTCCTCATCACTGATGGAATTATATGTGTCCCTAACACAGAGCTCATACTCTTTCATTCTTCTTAAGATTGTTCTTCTTGAAACACCCATCAGTGTGGCTATGCAAGGCACAGGAAGTTGTGTATGGAGCATTTCTTTCAAACGTTGTTCTTCAATCAAAATCTTGGGTCGTCCTTTGGTGGCAGTGACTTCTTGTGTGACACATGGGGCTGGACGTTCCAGATGTGCCCTCACAAGGTCAAAGAGCTCTTGCAAAGCCAGGGTGATAGCAGGAGGTACTTCAATGTGATTAGACAGGGCCTGCAGAAGATACAGCTCCTGATGACAAAGGAACTCCAGCTAATCCAAATTTAGTGGAGTCGCGCTGAATCCCATTTCTATTTTATGCAGAAGACTTTGGAGAAGGTGGTATCTGAGCTGTTCACAGAACAAATTATAGTTAATGAGGTGTCAAGATCTTGTCTCTGATCCACACACTAGGCCTACCATTCAAAAGTTTTAATTATGAAAATGAAATCTTTTTGTTTTGTGAGGTGCTTGTTCATGTATGATGATACATTTTATATAAAGTTAAATAAAATCCACCAAAAACACTTACTCAGTGGAGATTCCAATGTAGCAGGCAGACAACTTTATGGCTTTAATAATGAGTGTATTTAGCAGCTACAAGGACAAAAGATATTAAAAACCTCTCCATTCTAATGCTAATTTAATAAACAGTAACAGATAGCACTTAAGGTGGTTTCGCCTATAGTCTGCTAACACTAACCCGAGAACTTATATCTGAGGAGCGCTCTTCCCAGGATTTGAATTTAGTAAATTGGCTTTGTGATGTTGTATTAAGAAATGTTATTCACAATGCAATTTACCGTACATTGGCCCATTCTTTTATATACGGTAAGACGAAGCGGGAAATTCCCAAATTATGATAGCAGACTGTGAATAAATAATATTGCACGAGATACCAGCTATACCGCATTGAATGACAAGTACCCAGCCCCTTTGTTCCCTCTGATAATCATCAGTCCTCCTCTGAATGCCTTCACCACTCTATTCCTGAATAGGTACACATTTAAATATGCTAGCAAGATCAAGGTATTGGGATAACCGTTAGGTTCGCTGTTCAGAGAGTTGCAGTGAAAACCATCATACACAGTGGCCCTTTCTGGATAAGATTACCTCCCTCTGATCTAACGGGTAAAAATCAAAGCAAGGTGCATTGCAATGTCTGACACCCAGCACACTACAGCATATAAAATACAGGTATCCATCCACTTCCACATTTGGAACCAGGACCACTTGTTGCAAGTCAATTTGGGCGTATCTCAAGTTATACGAGAGAGGCAAGACATTAAGGACAGTATACACAGTACTGAAATAATAATGTACATATTAAACCACAGCACTTAATAAACAGATACTGCACTTACATTTCACAAAAAAATAAAGCACAGATTGCACTAAGAAATCAAAAAATGCATGTGCTAGCAAACAGTGGGAGCTGAGGAAGAAGCAGTAGTAAAATACTTTATTGTACAGTACAGTAAGTTTTCTTCATGTATTGTACAGTACATGTTTTCTTCATGTAGCCAAGACTTTGGTGATCAGATATCTGAGATCAAAACAAACTTCCACCATTGATTACTATGTACTTTTATAATGTTTCTGCAAGTGTTCTAAACTACATTTTGTAATTTCTATACTTTGATGGCAAATTACGAACTTCACATAAATCTGCCATATTTACAAAGTACATTAAAATAAAGATGAGTGTAATGCCAAAACAAATTTATAAGAAATTATTTATTTGCCATGAAATAAGTTTGATATTGAATGGAATGTGTGATCATGCCCCAGTCAGTCAAAGTATGTTCCCTACCCTTAGACCCCAGAGCGTTAAAGTGATGTCCTCCATCATCAGTGTGTTGGATACCTGGTGAAACTCTCGGAGGTCAGCCAGCGAATGGACTTTGAAATTATTCGTATTATGGAGGAGCAAGAATTGCAAAATGGTTCTGACACCTTCCCCTGGGCTTTGGACCAATGCTGCCCAAACAGCAATTTCTGTTACGATCCTCAGTCTAGGGTTGAGGACCGTCAGAAAGGTAAAGGGAATGGAGAGGGGAAAACGAGACAACCAGGGGATGGGAGAAGGGAACACGGGACACAAAGGGATCTTTTCTTGTATTTTTATATGTTTATTCGCAAAGATTTTCACAAAAAAATAGGGCCACAGACTTCGGGAGTGACACAGCCAAAACAATAAACAAAACAGCACTACCGAACACGTCCCCAACTAAACTAATTCTAAACAAAACGAAAAGATGAGAAAAAGAAATGACACAGACTAAGCCTAACTCCCTAACCGAAACACAGAATAAGCCACACGTACGCAAAACAAAATAGCAGTCACTCCCTACGCACTTAACAGAAACGAACATACAGAACACACCAAAGCCGAAACACAGTAACCAAAGGGGCGAGGCAAAGAGAGTAGTCAGGAGGAAGGCAAGAGATCAAAACCAGTAAACAATCAAAACCAAAGGCAAAGGTACGGAAGGGGCAAAGCGAGAGTCAAAACCAGGAAACCAGAAATCTGTCATACACAATTAATCAACACACAAGCGATCCAATAACAACCAACAGTGAGCAGAGCTCCCGCTAATTTCCCGCCACGGCTTTTTCAACACTCGATGCGGAAGCAGCATCGAAGGTTGGGGCGTGGCCAGGTCCGGGAGGCGGAGTCGAAGGGAGCTGGGCAACGATCAGGATCTGCAGGACAATCCCTCCCCTAACGTTACGGCACGTAACACCCCCCCACACAAGAGCGAACCTGACAGGTGTTTGCAATCCTCCGCAACTGAGAGCATACAAATAATAAATTGGAGATTCGAGGACTAATAGTCAGGGAGAACCGGCATCAGGTTCGGGAGAGGGCTTCCGAAAGCAGAAGGATCAGCTCTGGGCACGTATGGAGTACAAGACAGCTGTGAGGATGTATAATATGCTGTTTTATGATTCCTAGAAGGGGCTGGGCTGGGCTGGATGGTGCCCCAGTAAATTATATTAATTTACCCATCCCCTGCACACTGCAGCAGGAGGGCTGTCCAGACCCAGGAACCCTATAATTCGGACTACACAAGGAGCCCAGAGTGTAAGTGCAAACTCTAAATGCCAGTTTGTCTTTAGTACATGGGCTGCAAGATTTTATGCACTCTGTTCTGATTTTATGCACTCTCCAAACCAGCATTAAATAGCTGTGTAGGACAGTTATCTCAAGATTGCCAATTCTTATGCGCCTGGCATTACACGCAGTCAGACCCTCATGCTCAAGCAAGAAGTCCTACAGCTAATCTATATTATTCCATTACAAACCAAAAATTAGCTACATCAAACCCTACAGACCATTTACATGGTACTGTAATAAATCTGTTACATACATGTAAATGTGAGTGCAGACTTGTCTCAAATTGACAATCTCACACCAGCCAGCTGACCAAAGATTACAACCCTGTCGTCTTATTTACCACAAAAACTATTTTTATGTGGCAGTCAAATGTGGTTGCATAAATCAATAAAAGTTGATGTTTTTAACCCTTATATATTTAAAAAAATCTGGTAATGATGCAGTAGAAGCAGAAATAAACAGGCAAATGTGCTCTAGTAAAAGTGGCCTTTCTACTTAAGTAAAATATTTGTTTGTAAATATACTGAAAGTCCTGTCCTGTTTTTTCAGAGAAGTTCGAGAAGTTGATGCTGTGGGGCTCATGGCCCTAATTGTGCCGTCTTTTCAGTCAGTGGCCGGGAAGAGGAGGTGACGGCAGAGAAGGCGGCGAGGCCCAGCGAGGGGCGGGCACCCCACAGTGGGCAGAAGGCGGTGATGCCAATGCAGCCAGGGCAAACTGGAGCTAGTGCAGCAGACGCACCAGATACTTCAGGGACTGGATCACATCACATGTTATTTTTTTGACGATATCCTGATCACTGCCAGCACAAAGCAAGAACATGTACAAAAACTAGATGAAGTCCTCACTTGCCTGGAAAGGTACGGCATTGCAGTAAAGCTTTCGAAATGCGAATTTTTGGAAAGCACCATTGCAAACTTAAACCATCAGATTGACAAAAAGGGTCTGCACCCTACAGATGAGAAGGTGACAGCAACCATTAATGCACCTAAGCCTAATACTAAAATGGAGCAGTGATTAGTTTTGAACATTATGATCAGTTTCTTCAGAATCTTCCTAGTTTGCTGTAGGTTCTACACCTTTTCAATAAAAGGATGAATGGTGGAATTGGACTATTTTGTGTGATTAAAGTTTGGGTTTCTTCATAATCTTTCTAGTTTGCTACAGCCTCTGCAACTTTTGTCAATATTGCGAGGAAAGGTGAAATTTATCAGTGCGATGAAACTTTTAATAAGAAAAACAGCTGTTGTTGGCAAGTTATCGCTGTAAGTGCCTCCCCAGTAGTTCATGGTCGAACGGTAAGTGCCTAGGCTGTGTCCAAATTCAGGGAGTGCATCCTTTGAAGACTGCATTTGAAGTCCGTGTGTGTCACAGTGGTGTGACAAAGCAGTCCTATTTCGACGCTTCCTTCAAATGCAGTGTAGAAACAGGTCTTCCTTTTGTCAAGTCGCGAAGGATCCACCTGATGGATACTTCACAGTCCACCATATCCCAACACTCATTGCACAGAGGTAAAGTAGGTGTGTCCAGGCTAGGCAATAGGAGAAACGCTTCATGACTCAAGGCTACTCATTTATAGACCGCGTCCTTCAAAGTTTGCAGCTCCCAAATTCAGACACAGCCCTAGTCTGAGGTTCTGGAACTGCCTCTAAGGAACTACAATTGGGCCAAGTCCAGTCTGTTCTGTTCCCTGGGCATCTTTAATGGTCTCCCTGTTCAGCTTTGCTCTGGCTCCCATGCAGCCCATCCTGGTCTTGGTGCTGGCAGTACCTCATGTGCCTGGAGTCTGCACATGGAGAGGGGTGTACTAAGGACCAATGTTTAAGCAATGAAATAAATATTTTCCGGTTAAAGATTTGGACAGGGTTGGAGGGGAGTGGAGTCAAGTGGTCAGATATCCTTTTAGTCTATGGGACCAGATGGAAAGGTTGGAGCTCAGTACTGCGCTGCTGCCTCCGGTTCCTTCTGCTTCAGCAGCAGAGGCCTACTCACCTCCAGATTCTGAACAGCTGGAAACTGTCAGAAGCACCAACAAATGTTACTGTAAAAAGGTTCCAGTTCTTTAGGACAATTATCAGAGAGTATCTGGCCCACATGAAGCCTGGGTGAGAGATGGGCTGATATAAAAACTCATATCAACAATTCCTGCACCATTCACCACCATGGTAAGCTATCACAGGTTGGTCACATAGCCAAGGAGTGCTGCACTTCTGCCAAATCTCACCTCGTTTTCCCCGTACACAATGTACCAAAATTGCAGCACCCCACTCCAGTGCTGTACCTGTGGCAGTCAGTACTGCAGACTGGATGGTACTCAGCTTGTCAGCAGGTCGACTCAGGTCTGCCAGGCCAGCCAAAATCAGGCCCTGAGGGGGAGGCTGTATTGTCAGCAGACTTTCATCCAGCTCACTCAAACAGATTTGCAGCTGAACAAGGAACGACAAAACATGGCATCAATTTCATGTCAGTAACCAAAGCAGGAATTTGCATTCTTCACCCATATGAACCTTGGAGCTCAGAATAGTCGTTGGACCTTAAAGGCAAGAAAAAGCAGCAGCAATGTCAGCAACTGAAATATAAAACAAGTAAACTGTAGATTATACACAGTACTGTTCAAAAGTCTTAGGCAGCCAAAAAAAAATTATGTTCAAATAACTGTTGGTGTAAAACTATGCTGTTACGCCTAGCAAAATGCGTCAGCTTAGCCATTTCAAAACCTCTGCTAAAATAACCCTATTATTTCCAGCAACCATACAATACACCCATGTATTTTTTGACCTGACCACTAGCCCACCTCATATATCTATTCAATATCTCGTTCACTTTTTTAACTAATTAAGTTAACTAATTAAGCGAGCTGTTGGTGAAATTTAATAAATACATAGAATGGTTCGGGTGCTGAAGTGGTGTTCATCTAGCTATCCAAGTAGATATCAGTAACTTTTTGGAGAATAGAAGACATTTATACTAGTTTTTATCGTGTTACTCGTAATTTTCATATGTTCTTATGTCAAATTATATTTTTTGTTCTAAGAAAATGTGCACTTATTACCCAGAAAAACAGCGGTAAACATTTCTTTTGAGTGCCTAAGACTTTTGCACAGTACTGTATATACATAATACATATACATAGATATGCACTGGTGAATATATATAAAGAGACATACATCCAAGTACAGTAGTTCGGCAGTTTTGAGTACCATATTTGAGACAGACATTCTATGCCGCTGGCACTGAGATTTTTATTAGACATCTATTTATTATGTTTCTGCATAGCTTGCTCACTAAGCCACATAATACATAGTCATCAGCACAAGTACTATGTGTCATGTAAGTGCTGTGACACGTAAAATTAGATTGCATTCCTTTTATCTGGGATGTCAGAACTCGCTGGGAGCTGGGAAAGACGTCACAAACACAAGATAACAGTGTTCCAGTACAGGTAGTTGGAAAGCCATTTAGCAATACCAGGGATCCGTTTCAAAAACCAAGACTCCTTGCTTACCCAGCTAAATTGTCAGATTTAATTCACCCAAGTTTAAATGGCCTTTGTCTTTGTCCACTTATATTTAGCCCAGACTGCCTTAAATCTGACACGTTGTCCACTTAAGCAAGAAATCCTGCTTAATGAAACAGGCCCCAATTCTAGCCCAGTAATTTGTCAGCCACTGTTAGCAATATCAGTTGGTAACACATTACGTAGTGTTCTGAGCATAAGATAGCAGTTGGACAGTACTGCGTGTACAACTGATTCAATGAGTCACAAATAAGACATGAGTGCTAATACACAGTACCAAACTAACGTCTGTTGATAAAGGGCGCAGCCCTTTTGAATTCAGAGCTCTGGGGGCATTCCAGTTGAAATTCCTGACAAGGAATACGGAATTTACGAGTTTAATAGGAATGCAGCATTAGGCCCCAGTTCCAACCCATAATGGAGAAATACTTGACTTAATACCCATCTAATTTTCAGGGTTGCAGGTCTGCTATGCCTTTCCATTCTGTGACATCACAAACCCATTTTCTATTCTGTGACATCACAAAAACATTACGAAGTGGACTCTTTGGGAATTTGGGAGTTTTTTTTGTGTTAGATTGTATATTGTATATACTTTCCATTAATAATAATGATGGTGTTGCTACTTTTAAAAAAGTTCCACTTCATAACAGTTTTGTGATGTCGCAGAATGGAAATGTTTTCAAAGTAGCAGACATCACCAACCAGTAAATGTTGTAGATGAAAGATTTTCTATAGAATGGGTGATGTCACCTTCACATTTCAGTTTAAAAGAGTCACAATGAAACACAGAAGCATGCATATTCAATTGCAACGGTCGGCATTTTGTTTCACAAACTTGCCAAGCAACCAGCTGAAGAGCAAGGAGTTTTGGGAGTACTTGAGGTGCACTTGTTTAAAAAAATCCAATATGCATGAATATGTTTCTGTTTGATTGCAGCACTTCTGGGACCCAGTAGCAAACTGGGGTCTGCCCATAGCAGCGATGAGTGATATGAAAAAGAGCCCTGACATCATCAGTGGCCAAATGACCTTTGGTAAGAGGCAGAGGGCTCACCTTCCATCTGTGTGAGCGTCCACAAGGTCACTCGGGACTCCAGAGGGACTTTTTAAAGGTTTAAGCCAGTTGCTGTGAACTTCACATTTCAGTTTGGACAAAAGCGACATACGTGCATGCACATTGACTTTAAAATGGCAAGGAATTTTTTTCAGAGAGCTGTAAACCAACTTAGAAACAAAGAGGTTCAGAAGTATCTGAGGAGGTATGTGCATCCAGAGGCGCTTGCAGTTTATTTAAAAATCCAATATGTAAACTTTCCTTGTCGATTGCCATCAGTGCATAAGTAGCTTAAACTCTTCGCTTTGTTGTAGATGTAAGCATAAAGTCACTGCTTACATTTGGGTCCATCATTGCAGAAGTGCTGCTGGTGATCACAGAAATGCACTTATAATTTTTTTTGTTTGTTTCCTTTGTCTTTCCGAGATCTAAATGTGCCTGTTGGAAAACCTTCCAACAAAAGCACGGTAAGAAAGTCACAAACTGATTTTTTTGTTAATATAAATATAATTTTATGACTACTGTTTAATAATTTCACACTAATATATTGTAAGAATCCTCTGGAATTTCTTTAATGGTACCTTCACCCTGCTACATGTTAGATCAGCTCTGTGTTTTTTTGTTTGATTTCAGCACTTCTGGGGACCAGTAATCAATTGGGGTCTGCCCATAGTCGCAGTCAGCGATATGAGGAAGAGCCCTGACATCATCAGTGGTCGAATGACCTTCGGTAAGAGGCAGAGGGCTCACCTTCCATTTGTGTGAGCGTCCACAAGGTCACTCGGGACTCCAGAGGGACTTTTTAAAGGTTTTAAGCTGGTTGCTCTTCTTCTTTCTGGCCTCTGACCCCTGCATGATCTCTGTCTCCCCAGCTCTTACCTGTTACTCGGTGATATTTATGAGGTTCTCATATCGAGTCCAGCCCCGAAACTGGCTCCTCTTTACTTGCCACATGGCCAATGTGACGGCACAAATAATCCAGGGAGGCCGGCTCATCCGACACGAGTAGGTCCCCACCAGGCTCAATCTAGAATATTTAAATCTCCACCCCTCATCTGTTGATTAATGCCATATTATTGCTCGACATTGCCTGGCTGCCGGCTGTAAATGCTATCACTCAGCCAGCTTTTCTCCCAGTCAGATCCTTCCTTAATAGTGTCACACAAGTACCTTTTATAGGTTTGTGTTCTTCATGAATGTTTTTTTTTTCTTCCATTTCAGAATGCAGAAGAAAAATGTGAAATGAGCCTTTGCGTCCATAAAGAAATCTCCCCTCCTTCCAAATATATATAAATTTATATATCTGTGTATTCATTTCTTTCATTTTTCTTATTATGAAACCACACGTGAGTAGGGGCAATTCACTGCCCATACAAAGTGCGAGGGGAAAATATATACCTAATGAAGACTGTAGTCCTGTATTAGACAAAATCATTTTATCATATGGTCAGTTATTTTTATACCTACATAAGAACATGATAAATTTACAAAGGAGAGGAGGCCATTCGGCCTGTCAAGCTCATTTGGGGAGAACTCAACTAACAGCTCAGAGTTGTTATAATCTTATCTAGCTGGGATCCCAGGGATTTAGCTTGCGCTACCCTAGTTCAGCCAAGGAACTGGCTCCTCTTTGTGTGTCACATCACAAATGGGACGGCGTAACTGATCCAGGGCAACTAGCTCATCAAATACAAGTAGGCTGCCGCCAGGGCTTTGAACCAGCTCACTGTTCTTGCGGAGGCTCCCTCTAGTACATATAATAGTATATATAAGGGGTAGTTCACCATAAAACAGAAAAGCAGACAGTTCACCTCCAACACTAGGCATCTCCTAAAACTTTTTCAGTTTTAGGGGAAACCGCCCCTGTAAATCACCACCCCTCATCATTAATGCCACATTACTGCTCGACATAGGATTTGTAGCCAGCAGCCAGGCCATTATTCAACCAGTTTTTCTCCCAGTGTGGTCCTTCCTTAACGGCGCCACACAGGTGGCTTTCATAGGTTTGAGTTCTTCATGAATGTATTTTTTCTTCCTTTTCAGAATGGGGAAGAAAAGTGCCAAGTCTCTGTGTCCTGTCTTGGCACAAAAATGCAGATAGACTGGAACAGACTGACAGACAGAGACAAAGACAAAATGAGTGGTGGCAAATTAGTGACAAAGTGAGTCTCGATGTGCTGTGCAGACTCGCCCTCCTTGTCCCGTCCTTCCCAACAAATAAATGAATAAACAAAGAATTAAATGTGAGGTCCTTTCAATTTTCCTATGAATCCACACATTACTAAACCCAATTCACTGAGCATGCAGAGCACAAGGAGAAAACATATACCTAATGAAGACTGTAGTACTGTATTAAACAAAATCGTTTGGGTCAATTTTTTAGTTGTGAAACCATACCCTAAACAGTGTTAGTCTGATTTAAAATGATGTAATTTTTATTTTTTAATTATTTCAAAATGACTACTGTATGTGTGCCCTTTGCACAGACTAGTTGTAGTTTGTCATTCTATTGACAAAATGCAGCCGACCTTTTACTGTGTCTCCAGAATGGTGTTGGGATGTAGGACTTCAAATTTGGTTATGGGAAGACAAGGCATCACCAAGTTCTAGTTGTCTGATTAAAACTGCCGTGATTAAGGTTATGTTTGAGCGTGTTTTTTTAAACAATTATTAACCAGCTCAGGGGTCTGACTGGTCTGACATCACAATTGTCAGTTAGAAGAGGTACGACTACCTCACAAAAGTAGGTTTTTTGAAATTATGCTAATCAGCTGAAATACTACATAGGCAGAGCTAACCAGCCCCACTGGCACATTGGTAGGGCATGGCCACCAAAAAGAAAAGAATTTCGACTCCAGAACTAACAATTCAGAAGATATTGGAAAAGGGGGTGTTACAGCACCCCACCCTCCCACCCACACTGATTTCAGTCGGATGGTCTCAGTAGTGGGTAGGTCTTGGTCTTATAGCCACTTATTCCCAAATACATGTGTATACCACAGTTCACATATTAACATAAGCAGGTGAATCACTCACATTAACAACCAGAAAAAAAAGTTTAAAAAAATGTACAAGTTAAAATCAAGCGCTTGTCGTTGGGGCCCATCGTTGGTGCACAGTGATGTTCCTGGAGCTGAATCCAGCAGACACTACACTGCATCCACTTTAAAACCCAGATTTGCCAATGCCACAGATATGTGTGCGTATCAGTATAGGTGTAGGTTACTCACTCACTTTGGTTTCACTCATTTCCGCAGCATAGAACAAGTGTCCTGCTGCTGCTTCCGCTGAAGTTCCAGAACAATCTATGGCGAGGTCAGTTATGGCCAAAACACTTGGCACACAGCAGCGCGATGAGGGAGCAGTTTCCCCGTCTCAGGTAATTCCTGTGCCTCCAGTGGGTGCAGCGACAAGATGAATCAGTTTAAAAGGCGCTGGCCCCTGCTAGTCAGCATGTAGAAACCATCTGGTAATTTCTAACACTCCAGTTACACACAATTGCAACCACAAACCACAATTAAAATAACAAAAGAAAAAAGTACATACAAGACAAGAAGTCTTTGCTGTCAGACTGGGTGTTTTTCTTCTCTGCCAAAATGGACACTTCTCCAAGTACTGGACCTCCATTGTAACTGGTCCATCCAAAATAATGATACAAAGATCTTGAACAACAGGAATGTACAAACTGCCCAGCATGCTGGTAAATGTAGTATAGTGGGAAACAGAACAGCTGAGTATCCTAATAACATACACATAAACCAGATTATATCGATCCTTACACACCCCCCCCCCCCCCCCCCACCAAATATACTGCATGGGGTCACACACACAGCAGAATGATCAACAAATAAGAAAACAAACAGCCTAGCATACAGCTGCATGGCACCAGTGAGGGCCAATGTGCACAGTTAATGCACAGAGCTTGTGAATTACACCACCAGGCATGAGAGTTATTGCAACTGTCTGGGAAACTTCAAGTCTCCATTAATAAAATTTTTACTATTTTACAGTTGTGGTAACGAACTGAGAAATTATGTCTTTCATGCGAATAGAGTCAGAGTTTACTCTGTCCGAAATTGAGCCCATTCTTGTTAATGCCGAACAACAACAAAGGTTTAATTCCCAATGAACCCCCCCTGGAGCCAAGGGGGGATGATGTATATCTATATAAGAGTCTGAATGGAGGAAAATCATGGAATTTTGATTTGACCAAATGCAGTGGAAACAGAAAGGGTTAAATTTTGGGCTGCAGCTATCGATTATTTTAGTAGTCGAATATTCTATCGTTTATTCCATCGATTAATCGGATAAGAAATACTTTTGTCTTATTAAAAAACAATAGTAACTATTCGAAAAAGAAAAAAATAGGTCTCTTAAAATGAATGAACTCATGGGTTTCCTTTATAGGAACATTTTTAGTGATTGAACTCCATATACAACAACTGACAAAAGAACTAAACCATTTTAGTGCATTTATGTATATATATGTAATTTTTTTTCAACAAAACACTTTCTTAAATGCAAAATGAAATAATATCAAATCAAATTACTGAAAAAAGGTATATGTATATCTATATAAAGTAAGGCACAAATTAAAATGGCCTTTACGCTCTGTATTTTTGTACATTTATAGGAGGCATAAAAAATGTTCTGACAGGATTGTATCTCCTGGATGAGGTAGGAATGGTGTGTGCATATTCATGTGTGTAAGTGTGAGTGAGAGCATGTGTGTGTTCAAGTGTGTTAGAGAATGAGTGTGTGTGTGTGTCAGCCTTTAAATGAGCATGTGGTGGTTGCAAGGAAGAAAAATGAGCATATCAACATGCTCAGAACTGAGGCTTGCCATCCACTTTGACGCAATGTTTCCTGCTGCACGAAATAGACGTTCTGATGGTGTAGATGTTGCCGGAACACACAGAAAGCACTTTGTTAGCTTTGCCATGGTTGGATATCATGCTGCATTTGTTTTCCACCATTGACAGAGGGCCCATTGCTGTGACATGTTCAAAATGCTGTCGTTCAACTCAACAGCTTGCTGTACTGAACATGGTGCAGTTGCCCTAACAAAGCTGTCCATAGGACACTGTGATTTACTGAAGAAGAGAGGAAATAATAATAAATTCAGTGTTTCAGAGTTTTACTGTCCCAAGACTGTTGAGGGAGGGGTAATTATTATATTATATTTATATAATATTATTTATATTATTATAATTATGTAATATTATTCATATCAAACTTTAGACATTTTTCATCTTTTTCTCTGACTTTCCTCGCTATTTTCCCTGTCTTCCTCCACTGCGCCATCAAATCAAACCTGCTACACGTAATGCAGCGTAAGCACACTGTGCGACAGTGATAATCCCCCGAGTGAAACACGCTGATCACTAAGCAGTACATAGTCATGCGGATTACACGAAGCATCAAAGCAAAGAATTTGCATCGAGGATCTTTTGTAATCGAGTTACTCGATGAATCCTTGCAGCCCTAGTCAAATTATAACAACATTTTAAAATACAGTGGCAGAGTGATGAAGCGGTATTACCATATTAGGACACCTCAGTATGACAAGGCATCATCAGAATTTAACCCTCTCGGGTCTAGGGGTAGGGAACACACGTTCACTGACTGGGGTCATGGTCACACATTTCATTGAGCACTGGGTCAAAAAACAAGGGGGTACAAGGGAAGGTGTGAAGGTACTGAAAGACCAAATCGACACTCTCATTGATTCAGCCAACAGAGATGAATTTGAGGCACAATGTTCCAAATTTGTGAATGGGTGGTCAGAGGAATTTGTCAAATACTTCCACCAGCATCTGAAAGCAGATTTATGTGACAACATAGTCTCCTTCCACACCAAGCAATTGGAAGCATTCAAACACAAACAATATCAGTGAGACCATAAACAAAATGATCAAATCACAAAATGAGTGGAGGGAACTTCCTGTTGATGCAATGGGTCTGTCTTTGTACTACATGCAGTCATATTTCCTTTTAGGATTTCAAAGAGCCAGATGTGTTTTGGGTACTGGGCTACGTTTCTCCACAAAACAGAGTACAGCCTTTCATTAATGCAGAAAAGGCGTAGAGGAAGTGAGAGCAAATCCGGAAGAAAAAAAACCATGAACAAAAGTTTATGATTACTCAGTGAATCCGGCCCCAGATTCATTACTTTCAAAAATGCATGGCTCCCTGTTGCATGATATGTCCTAAGTTCTCCCTAATGTCACTATAAAACAGGACAACACGGATAATTGTGATATGACTATGCACACATCAAATTCTGAGGGAGACAGCAGCAGTCATCATACTAGGTGGTCTGGTATGGTGAGAATCCCAGAGGCAGAATCTGATCTGGAAAAAAAAACACAAACAGGGCAAAACATATTTGCTCCTCGGCTGCACATAAAAATCAATGAGCCAAGCTGGTCAACAGTAGGGCTGTGCAAAAAAAAATTGATCCACCAATATATCCCGAATTTTCCTTTCATGACATACTACATCGATTTCTTACTCCAAAAATCGATATTTTCAAGGGGGAGAATCATGGAAAATATAAACGGACGTTTTGGGATTTCCTACAGCTACAATATCAACTGCTGTAGATGGCGCTGTACGGCTAGGTATTTTGAATTACCGCTTGGCATTTCTGGCAGATTGAAATCGCAAAACATGGCAGACCGAGCGGTTGTCATTAGAGCGGCCCCTTCAACATATAAAGCCGACGTGTGGGCACACTTCTGTTTTAAAAATTAGCCAGGTAGTATGGACTTGGATAAAGGAAATGCAATTTGCACGCTGTGTCACGCTTCTGTATAATAATGTAAAATATTCAGGTAAGACAACCAATTTACGAGCTCATTTGAGCATGCACCATCCAGATACAGTACGGCAACAACCGAAGCCTATCAACACAAAAAGACAAAGTACGCTCGATATCGCAAACTCCCATCCACCTTGCCTCGTGCTCAAAAAATTACAGAATCGGTAGTGTTTTTTATTTATCAGGATTCGCACCCCTATAGCGTGGCAGAAAACACCAGCTTCAGGTACACTGTCAACACCCTGGAGCAGTGCTATGTGATCCCAACTTGCAAACAACTGACGGAGGTAAGTTGAGGAGGTAACGCAAGCTGTAAAAAAAAAACTCTTCTCTCTGCAGAAAGAGTGGCATTTACGTGCAATTGCTGGACTTTGTGAGCCACTGAATCCTACATTACGATCACGTCGCACCTCATTAATGAGGACTGGCAACTGATTTCCAGTGTTTTGCAGACAAGGGCATTGCATGAGAACCATACTGCCGGTAACATCGCCAAGCTGTTGAAAGGGGCAGTGGAGGTATGGGACATAAAAAGCATAGTCAAACATGACCATTGCAGCGCAGCTTGCCAATATGCCATATTTTAAATGCTTTGCTGACACACTGAATTTAGCTTCACAGTGTCCACTAACGCTAGCATCAGTCACTCGATTGCCGGGAAAGGTTAGAAGAATAAGCAGTTTTTTCAAACACAGCACTACAGCCAGCCATGTACTCCGTGAAAAACAAAAGTTGCTGAACTTACCTCAAAACACATTGCTCACTAACATTGTTACCACGTGAAATAGTGCACATGACATACTGGAGCACTTTTTAGAACTACAGTCAGCAATCCATGCCGCCCTCTTCTCAGCTGAAGTGAGAAAGACGGAGAAGGAGATCTGCACACTAAGCGAGTCAGACATAACAGCTGCTGAAGAAATTGTCACTGCTATGAAGCCCATGAAGATTTTTTATGTGGCCTCAGATGTAGATCCAAGGCTTGAAGTCCTGCCCTACCTTATAGAGGACCAGCGCCAAGACACGTATGCTAGAATTATTGCAGAAGCTGCAAGGAGCAAGGGGGCACTACAGGTAAGATAAATATTTTAGTTTATGGCATTGTTTAACTACTGTAAACAACAATTTACATTCTAAAAACATTCTACATATCCATTCATTTAAAAATCATCCATATTTAAAAATCATAAATACTTGTGAATGATAAAGTCTGGTAAATTTAATTCAACTGGCATTTGGATTTTATATTTACTAATCTTATATTTATTAATTCTGTAAAGCTAATATTGATGCATTGCTGTTTCACAGCAGAGTGAGACAGGAGTGGAGATTGAAGAGGCAGAAACTGATGTAAATGTGCTGCCAGAAAAAGACATGGACGGCAATCATTGTCCTCAGCAAGAAGATATCTCTGCAGTAACATCAAAGAGATCAAGGCATTCTTGCTCTCTAGCTGACCTACTTGGTCAAACACATGCTGCAGGTTAGTTTGATAATACTTTAAAGGTCACTGGAAAAAATAACTACCATAATGTTTCATCATAAACATCTCTGAAAGACGTGTTAAGTTTGCTTTAAAAAGTTACAATTCACTAGCAGCCTGTGATGAAAGGGTTTCGGACAAAGTCACTCAGTGCCTATTGCTGTAAACAAACAATGTATTTAGAATGATATTCTATTGTGACATTACTCATACTTATTTATTGTGTTGTCATACTCTGCTACAGGTTCGACAAAGAAATTGAAAAAGGCAGAGGACCAGGCAAAGGAGGAGATGCCAAGATACAAAGAGGAAGCTCCCCTATCGCTCAGTGTCAATCCACTGCACTGGTGGAAAGCACATCAAAGTAGGGCTGCAAGGATTCATCGAGTAACTCAAATTACTCGATTACAAAAAATTCTCGATGCAAATTCTTTGCTTCGATGCTTCGTGTAAACCGCATGACTATGTACTGCTTAGTGATCAGCGTGTTTCACTCGGGGGATTATCACTGTCGCACAGTGTGCTTACGCTGCATTACGTGTAGCAGGTTTGATTTGATGGCACAGTGGAGGAAGACAGGGAAAATAGCGAGGAAAGTCAGAGAAAAAGATGAAAAATGTCTAAAGTTTGGGACCATTTCAAACAAAAGAAAAGTGAACATACTGTACAGTGTGTCCATTGTAAAATCGAATTAGCTTACCACCATAGCACAACATTAATGATTGAACATCTCAACAGAAAGCACCCAGTCTATGCATCCACTCCACATAGCGGAACCAATACCAGATTAGCGAGAGCGTTTCACTCACATTCGCGGTTAAAATAGACCTGCGATAGAAATGTATTTATGGGCATATGTGTGAATAAAAAAAGCATAACGAGACTCAGCTCAAGCAGCCCCTATTTTTCCTAAATAAAAACATTGATAACATAAGAGCAGTGAAAATGATGCTGTCGTAATTTAATTAACATGGAGCTGGAGCCTGTCTATACACTAACAGCAAAGAGACGGTTCCGTTACAGAGATGGTGAACTCAGGTGGAGTGAAGGAAAACAACAGTAGTGCTTGTAATCGCTACTAAACCTTTACCGGTAAAGAGCTGGCGAGAGTCCTTAATTAAACCAGCTGTTCAACAAGCTGAAATGTGAAGAAAAGCGATGTTTTCAGCTGCCCCCATCCACCGCCGTTTGTGTTCCACAGCAGCAAGGCTATAGTAAAGCTATACAAGTTAAAGTAGAAGCTGTTTGTATGCAGATAAACTGTTAGCTTAGTTTGACACTGTCACGGGTCGAGGGCAACGATCGCGAGCAGAGAGCGGCGATCGTGCGGAAGGAGCAAGCAGACAAGCGGGATACGGGAAAACGGGGGTTTAATCGGGGAACGGGGAGCAGGAGACATGGAACGCCAACTAACATCAATGACAGACAAAGCAAACTGGGGAGACCAGGACTTAAATACACTGAACAAGGCAGCAGGAAACAAGACACGACTGGGCAGGATCAGGAAATCACACGTGGGTAATTAGGGGGCGTGGCACACAGGAGGAGCGGACGAGCCGGGCATGACAGACACAGTATTTATATTTGGAAACTTGCAGCAGGCTGACAGCAGCCGTTATACTTTTTCTCAGTGATATCTGCAGCATGCAGGGGTGAGTCTAAAGGGGAGCATGGAGTGTACTCAACTAGATCTATTTCAAGGCTTTAGTGAAATTATTTTGCAGATTTAGATTAATATGAATGATATTACATAATTATAATATAAATATCATAGAAATATAATACAAAAATTACCCACCCACCCCTTTCCCCCAACAACCTTGGGCTAGTGAAACTCTGAGACGCTGAATTATCCAACCGCCACATGCTCCTTTAAAGGCTTACACACACACACCCATTCTCTAACACACTTAAACACACACACTCTCACTTACATTCACTTACACACACATGAACATGCACACACCATTCCTACTTCATCCAGGAGATACAAACTTGTCAGAACTTTTTTATGCCAACTACAAATGTACAAGAACACAGAGAGTAAAGGCCGTTCTAATTTATACCTTAGTTTAAGACATATGTATACCTTTTTTTCAGTAATTTTATTTGACATTATTTTATTTTGCATTTAAGAGAGTGTTTTCTTTCAACAAGAAAAAAAAAAAAAAACAAGTACCGTATTTTTCGGACCATAAGGCGCATTTAAAAGCCTATATTTTTGTCAAAAATCAACAGTGCGCCTTATATTCCGGTGCGCCTTGTGTATCACTTCCAGCTGTGTTTACGGACCTAGCTGCGCCGCTGAGTATTTTGCCCACGGGATTTTGCCGCCTTGTGGAGTAATACACATTATGTTTTTGACATAATAATTACCGTAACATTGTCGTGTGTATTTAATGACCCCAAAATGGCTCCTGTGAAGAGACATGCTTACGAAGCGGAATTCAAGGTTAAGGCCATCAGTCACGCAGATCAACATGGAAATAGAGCAGCTGTCATGCCCGGCTCGTCCGCTCCTCGTGTGTGCCACGCCCCCTGATTACCTACGTGTGCTTTCCCGATCGTACCCATCTGTGTCTGCTTATTTTGATTAGTCACGTCCTATTTAAGTCCTGGTCTTACCTGTTCCCCTGAACCGTCATTGTGGTCTTTCTGCATCTGATGTTCCCTGCTCCCAGTTCCCATATTAAAACCCCTAGTTTGCCCTGGTTCCGACCTGTTTGCCTGTTCCTTACCCGCCTACCTGCACGATTGCTGCTGTGCCTGCCCGCGATCGTGACAGCAGCTGCGAGAGAATTTAATATTAAGTAACAAGTAACCAAGTAACAGCAATGAGACTGACTCGGATGAGGAGAAGAGGGATGCGGGTCTGCTTGACGCTGCAATCGCGCAACTGTTTAACTCAGACACTGATGGTGAAGATTTTGAAGGATTTGCGGAAGAGGAATGAACTGATAAGTATGTGTATTGTTGTTGTTGTATTTCAGGAGTTACAGCTGAACATTTTTGAGTTTGAAATTATTCAGTTAATTTCGTATTTCATGAATTAAAACTGAAAAATGTTGAGAGTTATTGAAATTATTGACTTTATAATAAGTCAAATATTACTCAATTTATTTATCTGGCCGTTTTGTCTCGCTGAATTGATGAGCCTTACAATCCGGTGCACCTTGTTTATGAAAATTGACACAACTATTTATAGTGCGCCTAATGATCCGGTGCGCCTTATGGTCCGAAAAATACGGTATATACATAAATGCACTAAAAGGGTTTAGTTCTTTTGTCAGTTGTTGTATATGGAGTTCAATCACTAAAAATGTTCCTAAAAAGAAAACCCAGGAGTTCATTCATTTTACGAGACCTGTCTATTTTTTACTTTTTAGAATAGTCACTATTGTTTTTTTAATAAGACAAAAGTATTTCTTATCCGATTAATCGATGGAATAATCGATAGAATATTCGATTATTTATTTTTTTCATTTAAGAAAGTGTTTTTTTGTTTTAAAAAGCAAAACAAATATGTACATCAATGCACTAAAAGGGTTTAGTTCTTTTGTCAGTTGTTGTATGGAGTTCAATCATTAAAAATGTTCCTAAAACGGAAACCAATAAGCTATTAATTTTAAGACTAGTTACTATTGCTATTTAATAAGACAAAAGTATTTCTTATCCGATTACTCGATGGAATAATTCATAGAATACTTGAGTACTAAAATAATCGATAGTTGCAGCCCTAATTATGACTTTATTTTCTTTATAAGAACAGCTAATATGCTCAGCGTTTTGTTGGACTAAGACCTGTGTAACCTCTGTAGGGTTCAGGTATCACCTCATGCTGCCAGTAGTGACACTGACCGTAGCTCAAATGCAAAAGTAGTGAAAAAAAGAGTCAGAAAAAATGAGGATGAAAAAATGCCAGTGGCCTCCACCTGCTAACCCATTCCTGTTTTGGGGGTCGTCTCATTGTTGCACCTCTAGTGCACCTGTTATTAATTTCATTAACACAAAAGCAGCTGAAACAACCACATCTGCTACTTAACTGACCAGATCAATATCCCAGAAGTTTAATAGACTTGATGCTATACTCTGATTAAAAAGTATTCCTTCATTTTTTGAGCAGTGTATTTTGTAATATATTCCACTCATGTGGTGCATAAGAACAAAAGGCGGATTTCCTCAGTTCTGTGAGTGTGGTGGGAGGCTGAAGGAGAAGCTTAACTGATGAACGGGTTCTGTATGTATTGGTGCGGAATGTCAGCAAACTACATACGTACTGAGGTAATTTGCCCATTAAAGCCTTTGTAATAAAAACCAGGCAATGCATTTTCTTTCTAAGAAAAGGAAATCTATAAGCAGTTAGCCAACAAACATGTTAGCCATCTGTTATCATTAATGCAAAGGCTAATAATAAAATAATATCATTAACGTGGGAACAACACAAAAACGTAAAACAAAAATGTGTCACATAAAATGTGGTAAACGCCCAGTCATACTTAAAAAAAAAAAAAAAAAAACATTCCATACCGTGAAACTGATCTAACTTTGAAAAATACCATGATATACTGTAAACCTTTGGTCATACCGCCCAGCTCTAAACTCCACCTTGCAAAGGTGAAAGCTAAGTCATATGAACACTAAGAACTGGGCCCTGTGCCACTCGTCAAAATGTAAGGTTGATCCAGAGTACAGGGATGAGAACATTTTGTGTATCATTTGTTGGCGGTGGTTTCACCTTAAAGTGCATAAAGACAACTGATCATTTAGTCGTTGCTTGTACCGACTACCACAAATGTCTAATGTGTTCTAGCTGCATCAGTGAATATGACATTTTGACTGGGAATCTTTCATATGTATAAAAAAAATCTGATTTTTAGTTTTAAATACTAAGAATTACAAAGAATAAAACTTGTGTCAACTTTCTTTTGTTCAGATGATTTATCTTTCATATGTGTAAAAACTGAAAAATGTCAGTTAAACATGCTAAGAATTCAAAACCGCAAAATATGTGTCATCTAATTATTATAAATGAAGATAAACAGTCAAATAGCAAGTTTATTTAAAACATCCATCCATTTTCCAAACCGCTTAACCTATTGGGTCGCGGGGGTTCCGGAGCCTATCCCGGAAGCAATGGGCACGAGGCAGGGAACAACCCAGGATGGGAGGCCAGCCCATCGCAGGGCACACTCACACACCATTCACTCACACATGCACACCTATGGGCAATTTAGCAACTCCAATTAGCCTCAGCATGTTTTTGGACTGTGGGGGGAAACCGGAGTACCCGGAGGAAACCCCACGACGACATGGGGAGAACATGCAAACTCCGCACACATGTGACCCAGGCGGAGACCCGAACCCGGATCCCAGAGGTGCGAGGCGACAGTGCTAACCACTGCACCACCATGCCGCCCCTTATTTAAAACATGATAGTAATAAATAACAACAGGCAGATTTTGAGGATCCCTGTGGGGAATGACAGCAAACTTGACTGTGAAGGTAGCTACCAGTTGTGGCACCTATAGGGAGCTGGGGGTCACAGGCCTTGCTCAAGGGCCCCCACATGCGCTGACAGTGGGCTTGAACTGGTGACCTTTGAACCATGAGTAGAGAGGCTTAGATCACACAGGTGTATGGAACATAAGCTGAATAAGGTGCTAACACAAAAACACTGTTTACAGAGTTTTGGCAGTGTCATTTCTGACCCAAAGATTGCCTGTTCAAGCCCAACCCAGCACATGTCTGGGCACTGCTTTTGTACCCCTGGGCACTGCAATGGGTGAAGCCCTAGCATACTAAACTCAAATTTTAAAGTCTTTACACATATGCAAGATAAATCTTACGGAAATACAATAGGTTGGAACAACTTTTGTTGTTAGCAATTGTATGTACAACTAAGTTTTTATGGATATGAAAGAAATGATCTGAACGAAAAATAATTGCTCAGCATAACAGTAGGTGTTTTTCTTCAAAACTTAAAAAACTCCAAAATTTAGTGCACTAAGTTGCCTTTAAATTTTAAGTTGTCTTAACTTTTTGTTTTTTTACAGTGAAAGGATTGACACAGTAACTGACTACTCGGGAAACAGCATAATGCATAAATTGCAATTAAAAACAAATCACAAATATTAAGAACCTTGCCTACCGATGAATACAAAAACGTCTTAAATCCTAAATCTTATGTAGTGCAACAACGTTCGCCCCTTCTGCGGACTAAAAAACTGCTTATCCAACACATTTCATGCCACGACCTCATACAAACAAGTGAGACCGAGGAAACACATGGTATTTGAGTAATTTAAAGTAGAGGTAAATATTTATCTTATTATATTTATTCTTATTTATCGAGCGCTTGTCGTCGGGGCCCGCTGTTGGTGCAGTGATGTTCAACTCTGAAGGAGTTGAATCCAGCAGATATTACAGCGCTTCCACATTCAAACCCAGACCTATCGATGCCACACGTACGCGTGTATCAGTATCGGTGTAGGTTACTCACAAATGGTTTCTCTCAGTCACGGAGCCTGTGACAGGTGGAGCGGGTGTCCTGCCACTACCTCCAGCGAGTAGATAGGGAACATCCTATGGCGAGGTTGGTTACAGCCGACCACATGGCACACAGCAGCACGATGAGGGATCCGTCTCCCCGCCTTAGATCCAGTGTCTCTGGTGGGTCCAACACCGGACTACGAGTTTGAATTAATTTCTTCACCGAATTTCGGAGGGGCGGCAAGATGAATTAGTTTAACCGCGGTTGGCTCCTCCCGGTCAGCTAGCATTATCCTCCTGGTAATTTCTAACTTTGCCTGCTGTACACAACTCCAACCGCAAACCACGAATATATTAACTAACAAACAAAATAAGTCTTTGCCGACAGACTCGTTATCTCTGCCAAAAAGAACACCCTCACTCAAGCAACTGGCGCATTGCCGCCGCGATTTCGCGGGCTAAGTGGATTTCTCCACTGTAATTGGTCCGTCCAAGATGAAAAAAAAACTACCTTAACGGTGGGAATGTACAAACTGCACAGCATGCTGGTAAAGGTAGTATGGCGAAAAAACAGTACAGTATAGAATTCCAGATTTTACAGTTAAATATTTAAAATATCTATTTTCTTCAAATTGGGTGTATTTCATAAAAAAAACAGTTTACTCCAATAAACAGTTATGTTTACTCCCAAAAAAGTGGGTGCAAATTGTTGCCTTATTTTATTCAAGGCTCTCAAGTTTCATCAAAACCTTTAAGATAGATTACATTATGGGAGAAACGCGTGTCTCACTGTTAATGCGTGAGACTTGAGACCCCTGCCTACCGCATTCATCGGATCTTGCTCTTACGCTTCCACCTTTCCTGCACTCCGTCTGTGTGCGCATTCATGTAAATAACGTATTACGTATTATTATTTGCAGCGGGATCACACGTAACTTATTTATTATTCCATCCATCCATCCGCTTATCCTTCTGGGTCGCGGGGAGTCCGGAGCCTATCCCGTAAGCAATGGGCACGAGGCAGGGAACAACCCAGGATGGGAGGGGGGGGGGGGGCAGCCCATCGCAGGGTACACGCACACACCAGTCATATTTATTATTCCATCCATCCATCCATTTTCCAAACCGCTTATCCTTCTGGGTCACGGGGTGTCCGGAGCCTATCCCGGAAGCAATGGGCACGAGGCAGGGAACAACCCAGGATGGGGGGCCAGCCCATCGCAGGGCACACTCACACACCAGTCTTATTTATTATTCGCAGCTTCTTATTCGGATTTTCCGGTCCGCCTTAAATGTTGCGCAGATTTTCAATTTGAGACGAGTCTGCACACACCTTTACATGTCTTTAATAGATTTATTACAGTACCTAAATAGTCTGGACTCCAATGCTTTTAATGTGTCTAATTTTTGGTTTATAACAGAATAATATAGATTTGCTGTAGGACTTCTTGCTTGAGCGTGAGGGCCCGACTGTGTGTAATTCCATATGCGGGAGAGTTGGCAACCCTGAGACAACAGTCCTATTCAACTGTTTACATGATGGTCTATGATAGTTAATTCTGGTCTGCTTGTGTGGTAAGAAAATTATGAATCAACCTCTCTGATAACTCTAGTTGAGCCACTTAGAATTAAACTCCAGACCTCTCAGTTGGTGAGAGAGTTCTCTTTTATTCAAGCAATCCAGCAAAGTGCTCCGGTCACACTCTGGCACCAGGTACCCCAAGCACAAAGAGCAACCAGTTGATAGACTATAATAGCCAATTCCCTTTAAGGACATCTAAGTCCTGATTGGTCATGAAACAACAAGAAATCAAGTTCTATTGGTTCACATTTGCAGCAAGGTAAAATCCACCCATTTTGATCAATTTACCAGAACAGGCTCCTACCTGAGATAAGAATATAGATATTGATTATATTGACATTGAATCACAGTGAATATTAGGTTGACCTTTGATTCAAGATTGGTATTGACATCTTGTCATTGATTCACTGTAAATATATGGTTAACATTTAATAGGATTAACGTAACAATATATTTGTACTACCGCATAACATATTGCATAAGGCCTACTGCGACTACTTTATAACTACAACTCTATGTGCACCAGTTGGGGTAGCTTCGAATACCTTCCGCAGGCAGTTCCCCCCCCCCCCCCCCTTCTACGCTGTCTGTCTCTCCAAGGTCTGATCTCTCTTCAGTGTCTGTGGAACTAACTGCAGGCAGCTATCATGAAGCGAGGTCACGCAGTATTCAAAACAATCTCTTCTTGCCTAAGACATAACAGACCCAATATGCCTCCCCTCCCGGGTCTACCAATGTCCAATTTTCTTTCCACACTTGCAACTGAAGCTGTTCCACCAGCAATATTTCATTAATGATGCTGGTCACCCGGCACTAAAATACAATATATGCTGGTATAATCACATGCATTATGCTGGTCATGCCGGTTACCAGCTATGCTGGTCTTTGTTGGTTTTTTCAGCAGGGTTAACAGTTAAATTTTATACACTGAACAACAGAGTTCACCGTAATTATCTAATGACCAACTAATAATATGAATAAATCTACAGAAACACATCTTACCCCAGAGGTGATACTCTTTTTGACAGCAGGTTTGGAGACTGTCACAGTAAAGCTGTAATATGTCTTCAGGCTCGTGATCTCCAACAGCTATTGCAATATCCAGAATGCATGCGAAGTTGGGAAAAAATAACAGTCCTGTATTTGCAATAATATGGACACTTAGTATAATCAAAATACAGTACTTTGTCTTGTATGAGCATAGATATTTTTACAATGTAAATATCATAAATATGATAACAAAACATCTTAATATGTTAATAAAAATTGACATAATTTATTATTTTATACATAATATTTGAAAAACAGAAAGCTATTCTAAATTGGATACAGCATATTTAACACATCGTCATAAAAAATCAGAATGTGCATAAATATGTTATTGATGCAAAAATGGACGGTAGGCTCCTTATTTATGTGCAGAGTTGTTGTAAAATGGGAAAACGTAGTTCATGGACCCTTACCGGTTGCCTTATGATATGCAACCATAGGCCTGAGCGTAACTGGGTCAATGGTAGCATAAATGAATCGGTCCTCTTACTTTTTGCCAACACCCTGATTGCCGTGCATAAGCCGCACTTGGCACAACTCCTGTAAGCCACTGCTAACTAAGCCGACACTGCAGCACATCAGCCGAGCCCAACCCGAGTCTTCCAGCTACACTCTATGGACAAAAGTACTGGGACATCTGGCCACAATACCTACAGGAAATTCTATGAAATCCTTAGGCATCAATGTGGAGTTGGTCCTCCCTTGCAGCTATAACAGCTGCCAATGTTCCTGAGAGGCTGACCACAAGATTTTGGAGGGTGTCTGTGGGATTTTTTTCCATTCATCCAGAAGAGCATTTGTGAGGTCAGGCATTAATGTTGGACATGGCCTGGCTCATGTGTCCCAAAACATTTGTCCATATAGTGTATCTGGGTATAAGCATGTAATACCTACGAAAACCACAGTTCTTAGACGTTTGTACATGAAGACTAACTTTTAGTTCTAGCAGCAGATAATTTCGTAACTACGCGTAACACTTCCTGGTGGTATAATTTAATCCGGTGGATTGGGTCATATATAACCAAAAGATTTAATAGTTTTAGGCGATATCTAATTGTTGATACCATTCAGATATCACATTCAGGTAAAATTTAGTGACTCTTTCTCCAAAAATTATCTCAAAATGTGAATAAATTGTCCCAGTCTGGAGCCCTACAAGCAAAGTCTTTGTGTGGGAAATACTGGTTTTTTTTTAGCATCAACTGGAAGGAAGGCCAGGATGCAGCAAATGAAAAAAAACTCTTGACTTTATGTATGAAATTGGCAATAAGATTTATTTATTTATTTATTTATTAAACGAAGGTGTCAGAACCCTGTTCCAGATCTTTCCAGCCCACTTGAAACCCTGCTTAACATATTCAGCTAGGAGACTGGATAAAGTTAATGTAACATTAGCCATGGACATAAACCATGAATTTATTGTAAATTTTATTTCTCCAATGCTATTTTACTCAACATTAGCTCTTACTCTGCACCTTGGGTCTGTTCCCTTCTCCTCCCTTTGCATATATCAATACACATTAAGGATATGATGGCTCATCTATTATACAAGTTAAGAAAATAAGAGTAATTAAACATTCTAAGCACTATACACTAACAACATGCCCTTTAATCCAGGTAAGCCTGAAATATAATAATAACACTTTATTGATCCCTGTGGGGAAATTCTCATGACGATCAGGCATTTTGAACTTCCTTTGATGCGACGCTTTCTCTGCGTGGCTTTGAGCTGCATGGTTCTTTCTGGAGGTTAAGGTGTTGGAGTACACTGCTGTTTCTGCTTGGCTCCAGTGAATGATTTCAGCAGCTACCACATCAGGGCTGTACAGCAGACATAAGACACAGTAACTCTGAAAATGGTGGCTCCATACACACGGATAAATCCAGTATAGAAGTTGGTTCTAATTGGTCTGCTGAAGGTAATATTAATGGAAGTAGTTACTTAAAACCTCAACATTAGGAGCTTCCATTACTCCATTTTAGACGTAAATAACAATATTTCAATCTGCATGCAAAAGGAGGAGGTTATTTTTTATTTCCCAATATAGTATTTGAAGATATGAGCTATTTGTAACATCAATTGATTAATTAAAAGTCAGGTTAATAGCAGGTGTTTCTACAAAATAGATAAGCGACAAGACTTTTGTCAGGGACTGTAGTACAGTTAGTGCATAAACAGCTTAACTCCAGACATGAAAAAAGAATCATCTCAGCGGTTAAACAACGAGAGAAAATAAAGAATTAACTCACTTTCACACACACAGGGAGCCTTTAAGGAAACAAGCAGGCAGTAGAGACAGAGGGCAATGAGGAATACTCTGAAAACTTTTTTTTAGTTTGACAGCTTATAAAAACTTAAAATCCAAAACAGATCAAAATAAATCCAGTGCAACGGAATACATATAAACCTTTACTTTACTCTCAGTTTTTTGTTTGACACACCAGAAAACAACACACAGAAAAGTAGGTTGTAAGACTACTAAAAGTAGATTTGAGGACAGTAGATGTTAGCCACAGCCAGATCCTGCTCTTTCCCATCATTCCAGGAATATTTAGATCCTAGAAAAGCAGAACAGAGAAAATGTTGCAAAAAGCCTGCGTGAGAAGGACTGTCTTTTTACTTTTGCTCCAGGTTGTCACGGTCCATTTTTGTGGGGCTGCCCTTGAGCAGCACTAAATCCTCCCCTTACATAATGGAGGCCGTCAACGTCAAGCCCAAAGCTTCTGCCACCAGCTTCTCATCAAAGGTGGAGAGCTCACCAAGGCCCAGGTTCTTCTCAATTCCATGTCTCCTAAGGAGGAGACGGGTAGAGAAGTATTTTCACTTTCCTCAGACCTCAGAAACACACACTCCACACCCCCTCTTTGTCATTCATAGCATCCAGCAGAGAGAATGTGAATCCAGCCCCTGCATATGCCATCCAGTGTGGCAGAGCCTGCCCCAGCCTTGGCCTCCACAATCTCAGTGCCTGCCTCCTGGATACGGCCCATAAGGGTAGCAAGCTGCCAGAAACAATGGGCACGAGGCAGGGAACACCCCAGGATTGGGGGCCAGCCCATCGTAGGGCACACTCACACACCATTCACTCACACATGCACACCTACGGGCAATTTAGCAATCCAATTAGCCTCTGCATGTTTTTGGACTGTGGGGGGAAACCGGAGTACCCGGAGGAAACCCCACGACGACATGGGGAGAATATGTAAACTCCACACACACGTAACCCAGGCGGAGACTCGAACCCGGGTCCCAGAGGTGTGAGGCAACAGTCCTAACCACTGCACCACCATGCCGCCCCCTGTATGTATATTTCATCATTAATTTAAGATGAGAATTGCATTGGGGTGTTTCCTCAACAAAAAAACAACAAAAAAGAAAATGTGCCTAAAGGAGGAAGGAGCAGTGGTTAGATTGTCCAGGACCTCCTCGGGGACTGGGACCGGTGATGGGGGGACTGGAGCTGGGTCAGGGACATGGGCAACAGGGGCAGGAGTCACAGGCACGGGCAGAGCCACGGGTGGAGGCAGAGTGGCCTCGGGCGGAGAAGGGACTGGCGGAGGCAGAGGGGCCTCAGGTGGAGCAGTAGCTGGAGGCGGGGCCGTGGCAGGCGCCTCGGGTGCCGCAGGCACCGCTGACTCTGGGCCAACAAGGGCCGTCGCAGTGGCCAGAGCCTTGCTGGGCGGTGCGGCAGCTGGCAGGAGAGGCAGATCAGGCACGGGCTGGACAGGCAGATCAGGCGGGACAAGGACGTCAGGCGCCGGTGGGACAGGTAGGACAGGCACAGGCTCCAGGGTTGCTGCCTCACTAGCAGGCATTGCCCCTTTAAGAGCCCGCTAACCCGCGGGATAGCGTCCCATACTGCCCTGGCCCCTTTCAGAGCCAGGCGTGTTCCCCGGAAGGGGGAAGCTGCCCGCGAAGGCAACGTCCGAGCTGATTGGGGAGCCCTCCCGATCACTTGCAAGGAGAGAAGTGGGGAAGAGAGAGCAAGCCCCCAGGATGATCCTTGGGGCTTCCTCTTCTTTCTCCGGCTTGCAGCAGTGGGGCTGCCTCACTCAGGAGGTCCCCGCTCCGGCTGGCCAAATCCCGGCATGCTGGGTCCTCCTGGACCTCCAGTTGAATTAGCCAATAAAGCACTTCCTGCAGTAGATTAAGGCGCTGGTCCTTGGCCCGCCGCAGTGCTTCTTTCGGGAGGTCCGTCATTCTGTTGCGATCGGCGGGGAGGATGGGCAAGCAGGAAGCGGGGAAAGGAGAAGGCAGGTAGGCAGGATAAAGGAAACCAGGGTTTAGTCACTGAAGACAGGGCAGACGGCGACGAACATCAATGACGGATCTGGGGAATACGGACTTAGACATGGACTAAATACAGTATAAAATGTAGTTTTAAAAGAGATGAGGGATATTATTAACCAACCTTTAACATTACTATTTGAGAAATCCTTATCTACTGGTGTGGCACTTTCTAATTGGAAGCATGCTAATATAACACCCATATTCAAAAAAGGGGATAGAAGTAATCCAGCAAACTATAACCAATCAGTTTAACTTGCATAACTGGAATGGTAATGGAAGCTATAATCCAAGTGAAAATGGTAGATTACCTGGATTAAAATAACATTCTGAGGGATAGCCATCATGGATTTAGGAGAGGTAGGTCCTGTTTAACTAATCTACTTGAGTTCTTTGAGGAAGCTACGAAAGAAATTGATCACAAAAAGGCCTATGATGTTATCTGCTTAGTTCTGCAGAAGGCCTTTGATGTTGTCCACCACAAACGGCTCGATTATATAATTCCTTGGTAAGTCCTCACCTAGAAAATTGTGTGCAGGTTTGGTCACCATACCTTAAGAAGGACATTGCTGCCTTGGAAAAGGTGCAACGTAGGGGTACCAGAATGATTCCTGGTCTTAGAGGAATGTCTTATGAGAGGTTAACTGAGCAGAATCCGTTTAGCCTTGAGTAAAGGAGAATAAGAGGGACATGATCCAGGTATATAAGATTCTAACAGGTCTGGATGCTGTTCAATATTTCAATATTAGTTTAAATATTAGAGATCGTGGCCATAAGTGGAAATTAGCGAGAGAACATTTTAAAACAAATTTGAGGAAGCACTTTTTTACACATCATGTTTTTAGAGTAAGGAATAGTCTTGCTACTAGTTTAGTAAGTAGTAAGCTAAATCCCTGGGTTCCTTTAAATCAGAGCTAGATAAGATTTTAACAACTCTGAGCTATTAGTTAAGTTCTCCCCAAATGAGCTTGATGGGCTGATTCGTCTCCTCTCGTTTGTAAATTTCTTATGTTCTTATGTAGGTAACTGTAACTGACCCATATGATAAAATGATTTTGTCTAATACAGGACTACAGTCTTCATTAGGTATATGTTATCCACTCTCACTTTGTATGGGCAGTGAATTGCCCCTACTCACGTATGGTTTCATAATAAGAAAAATGAAAGAAATGAATACACAGATATATAAATTTATATATATATATATATATATATATATATATATATATATATATATATATATATATATATATATATTTATTTATTCGGAAGGAGGGGAGATCTCTTTATGGACGCAAAGGCTCATTTCACATTTTCTGCATTCTGAAATGGAAGAAAAAAAAAAAACATTCATGAAGAACACAAACCTATAAAAGGTACTTGTGTGACACTATTAAGGAAGGATCTGACTGGGAGAAAAGCTGGCTGAGTGATAGCATTTGCAGCCGGCAGCCAGGCAATGTCGAGCAATAATATGGCATTAATCAACAGACGAGGGGTGGAGATTTAAATAGTCTGGAGGGAGCCTGGTAGGGACCTACTTGTGTCGGATGAGCCGTCCTCCCTGGATCAATCGTGCCGTCACATTGGCCATGTGGCAAGTAAAGAGGAGCCAGTTTCAGGGCTGGACTCTATAAGAGAACCTCGTGAAAATCACTGAGTAACAGGTAAGAGCTGGGGAGACAGAGATCATGCATGGGTCAGAGGCCAGAAAGAAGAAGAGCAACCAGCTTAAAACCTTTAAAAAGTCCCTCTGGAGTCCCGAGTGACCCAGTGGACGCTCATATAGATGGAAGGTGAGCCCTCTGCCTCTTACCGAAGGTCATTCGACCGCTGATTATTTCAGGGCTCTTCCTCATGTCTGTCACAGCAACAATGGGCAGACCCCAATTAATAATAGGTCCCCAGAAGTGCTGAAATCAAACAATAAAACACAGAGCTGATCTAACATGCAGCAGGGTGAAGGTACCATTAAAGAAATTCCAGAGGATTCTTACAATATATTAGTGTGAAATTATTAAACAGTAGTCATAAAATTATATTTATATTAACAAAAAAAATCAGTTTGTGACTTTCTTCCCGTGCTTTTGTTGGAAGGTTTTCCCAACAGGCACATTTAGACCTCGGAAACACAAAGGAAACAAACAAAAAAAATTATAAGTGCAATTCTGTGATCACCAGCAGCACTTCTGCAATGATGGACCCAAATGTAAGCAGTGACTTTATGCTTACATCTACAACAAAGCGAAGAGTTTAAGCTACTTATGCACTGATGGCAATCGACAAGGAAAGTTTACATATTGGATTTTTAAATAAACTGCAAGCGCCTCTGGATGCACATACCTCCTCAGATACTTCTGAAACTCTTTGTTTCTAAGTTGGTTTACAGCTCTCTGAAAAAAATTCCTTGCCATTTTAAAGTCAATGTGCATGCAAGTATGTCGCTTTTGTCCAAACTGAAATGTGAAGTTCACAGCAACTGGCTTAAACCTTTAAAAAGTCCCTCTGGAGTCCCGAGTGACCTTGTGGACGCTCACACAGATGGAAGGTGAGCCCTCTGCCTCTTACCAAAGGTCATTTGGCCACTGATGATGTCAGGGCTCTTTTTCATATCACTCATCGCTGCTATGGGCAGACCCCAGTTTGCTACTGGGCCCCAGAAGTGCTGCAATCAAACAGAAACATATTCATGCATATTGGATTTTTTTAAACAAGTGCCTAAGGTGCATGCACCTCAAGTACTCCCAAAACTCCTTGCTCTTCAGCTGGTTGGTTGGCAAGTTTGTGAAACAAAATGCCGACCGTTGCAATTGAATATGCATGCTTCTGTGTTTCATTGTGACTCTTTTAAACTGAAATGTGAAGGTGACATCACCCATTCTATAGAAAATCTTTCATCTACAACATTTACTGGTTGGTGATGTCTGCTACTTTGAAAACATTTCCATTCTGCGACATCACAAAACTGTTATGAAGTGGAACTTTTTTAAAAGTAGCAACACCATCATTATTATTAATGGAAAGTATATACAATATACAATCTAACACAAAAAAACTCCCAAATTCCCGAAGAGTCCACTTCGTAATGTTTTTGTGATGTCACAGAATAGAAAATGGTTTTGTGATGTCACAGAATGGAAAGGCATAGCAGACCTGCAACCCTGAAAATTAGATGGGTATTAAGTCAAGTATTTCTCTATTATGGGTTGGAACTGGGGCCTAATGCTGCATTCCTATTAAACTCATAAATTCCGTATTCCTTGTCAGGAATTTCAACTGGAATGCCCCCAGAGCTCTGAATTCAAAAGGGCTGCGCCCTTTATCAACAGACGTTAGTTTGGTACTGTGTATTAGCACTCATGTCTTATTTGTGACTCATTGAATCGGTTGTACGCGCAGTACTGTCCAACTGCTATCTTATGCTCAGAACACTACGTAATGTGTTACCAACTGATATTGCTAACAGTGGCTGAAAAATTACTGGGCTAGAATTGGGGCCTGTTTCATTAAGCAGGATTTCTTGCTTAAGTGGACAACGTGTCAGATTTAAGGCAGTCTGGGCTAAATATAAGTGGACAAAGACAAAGGCCATTTAAACTTGGGTGAATTAAATCTGACAATTTAGCTGGGTAAGCAAGGAGTCTTGGTTTTTGAAACGGATCCCTGGTATTGCTAAATGGCTTTCCAACTACCTATACTGGAACACTGTTATCTTGTGTTTGTGACGTCATTCCCAGCTCCCAGCGAGTTCTGACATCCCAGATAAAAGGAATGCAATCTAATTTTACGTGTCACAGCACTTACATGACACATAGTACTTGTGCTGATGACTATGTATTATGTGGCTTAGTGAGCAAGCTATGCGGAAACATAATAAATAGATGTCTAATAAAAATCTCAGTGCCAGCGGCATAGAATGTCTGTCTCAAATATGGTACTCAAAACTGCCGAACTACTGTACTTGGATGTATGTCTCTTTATGTATATTCACCAGTGCATATCTATGTATATGTATTATGTATATACAGTACTGTGCAAAAGTCTTAGGCACTCAAAAGAAATGTTTACCGCTGTTTTTCTGGGTAATAAGTGCACATTTTCTTAGAACAAAAAATATAATTTGACATAAGAACATATGAAAATTACGAGTAACACGATAAAAACTAGTATAAATGTCTTCTATTCTCCAAAAAGTTACTGATATCTACTTGGATAGCTAGATGAACACCACTTCAGTTTCCAAACTTCTCCTCAGTGGCACCCGAACCATTCTATGTATTTATTAAATTTCACCAACAGCTCGCTTAATTAGTTAACTTAATTAGTTAAAAAAGTGAACGAGATATTGAATAGATATATGAGGTGGGCTAGTGGTCAGGTCAAAAAATACATGGGTGTATTGTATGGTTGCTGGAAATAATAGGGTTATTTTAGCAGAGGTTTTGAAATGGCTAAGCTGACGCATTTTGCTAGGCGTAACAGCATAGTTTTACACCAACAGTTATTTGAACATAATTTTTTTTTTTTGCTGCCTGAAACTTTTGAACAGTACTGTGTATAATCTACAGTTTACTTGTTTTATATTTCAGTTGCTGACATTGCTGCTGCTTTTTCTTGCCTTTAAGGTCCAACGACTATTCTGAGCTCCAAGGTTCATATGGGTGAAGAATGCAAATTCCTGCTTTGGTTACTGACTTATGAAATTGATGCCATGTTTTGTCGTTCCTTCTTCAGCTGCAAATCTGTTTGAGTGAGCTGGATGAAAGTCTGCTGACAATACAGCCTCCCCCTCAGGGCCTGATTTTGGCTGGCCTGGCAGACCTGAGTCGACCTGCTGACAAGCTGAGTACCATCCAGTCTGCAGTACTGACTGCCACAGGTACAGCACTGGAGTGGGGTGCTGCAATTTTGGTACATTGTGTACGGGGAAAATGAGGTGAGATTTGGCAGAAGTGCAGCACTCCTTGGCTATGTGACCAACCTGTGATAGCTTACCATGGTGGTGAATGGTGCAGGAATTGTTGATATGAGTTTTTATATCAGCCCATCTCTCACCCAGGCTTCATGTGGGCCAGATACTCTCTGGTAATTTCCCTAAAGAACTGGAACCTTTTTACAGTAACATTTGTTGGTGCTTCTGACAGTTTCCAGCTGTTCAGAATCTGGAGGTGAGTAGGCCTCTGCTGCTGAAGCAGAAGGAACCGGAGGCAGCAGCGCAGTACTGAGCTCCAACCTTTCCATCTGGTCCCATAGACTAAAAGGATATCTGACCACTTGACTCCACTCCCCTCCAACCCTGTCCAAATCTTTAACCGGAAAATATTTATTTCATTGCTTAAACATTGGTCCTTAGTACACCCCTCTCCATGTGCAGACTCCAGGCACATGAGGTACTGCCAGCACCAAGACCAGGATGGGCTGCATGGGAGCCAGAGCAAAGCTGAACAGGGAGACCATTAAAGATGCCCAGGGAACAGAACAGACTGGACTTGGCCCAATTGTAGTTCCTTAGAGGCAGTTCCAGAACCTCAGACTAGGGCTGTGTCTGAATTTGGGAGCTGCAAACTTTGAAGGACGCGGTCTATAAATGAGTAGCCTTGAGTCATGAAGCGTTTCTCCTATTGCCTAGCCTGGACACACCTACTTTACCTCTGTGCAATGAGTCTTGGGATATGGTGGACTGTGAAGTATCCATCAGGTGGATCCTTCGCGACTTGACAAAAGGAAGACCTGTTTCTACACTGCATTTGAAGGAAGCGTCGAAATAGGACTGCTTTGTCACACCACTGTGACACACACGGACTTCAAATGCAGTCTTCAAAGGATGCACTCCCTGAATTTGGACACAGCCTAGGCACTTACCGTTCGACCATGAACTACTGGGGAGGCACTTACAGCGATAACTTGCCAACAACAGCTGTTTTTCTTATTAAAAGTTTCATCGCACTGATAAATTTCACCTTTCCTCCCATTATTGACAAAAGTTGCAGAGGCTGTAGCAAACTAGAAAGATTATGAAGAAACCCAAACTTTAATCACACAAAATAGTCCAATTCCACCATTCATCCTTTTATTGAAAAGGCGTAGAACCTACAGCAAACTAGGAAGATTCTGAAGAAACTGATCATAATGTAACCAATCCAAATCTAATCACTGCTCCATGATAGTATTAGGCTTAGGTGCATTAATGGTTGCTGTCACCTTCTCATCTGTAGGGTGCAGACCCTTTTTGTCAATCTGATGGTTTAAGTTTGCAATGGTGCTTTCCAAAAATTCGCATTTCGAAAGCTTTACTGCAATGCCGTACCTTTCCAGGCAAGTGAGGACTTCATCTAGTTTTTGTACATGTTCTTGCTTTGTGCTGGCAGTGATCAGGATATCGTCAAAAAAATAACATGTGATGTGATCCAGTCCCTGAAGTATCTGGTGCGTCTGCTGCACTAGCTCCAGTTTGCCCTGGCTGCAGTGGCATCACCGCCTTCTGCCCACTGTGGGGTGCCCGCCCCTCGCTGGGCCTCGCCGCCTTCTCTGCCGTCACCTCCTCTTCCCGGCCACTGACTGAAAAGACGGCACAATTAGGGCCATGAGCCCCACAGCATCAACTTCTCGAACTTCTCTGAAAAAACAGGACAGGACTTTCAGTATATTTACAGACAAATATTTTACTTAAGTAGAAAGGCCACTTTTACTAGAGCACATTTCCCTGTTTACTTCTGCTTCTACTGCATCATTACCAGAATTTTTTTAATATATAAGGGTTAAAAACATCAACTGTTATTGATTTATGCAACCACATTTGACTGCCACATAAAAATAGTTTTTGTGGTAAATAAGATGACAGGGTTGCAATCTTTGGTCAGCTGGCTGGTGTGAGATTGTCAATTTGAGACAAGTCTGCACTCACATTTACATGTATGTAACAGATTTATTACAGTACCATGTAAATGGTCTGTAGGGTTTGATGTAGCTAATTTTTGGTTTGTAATGGAATAATATAGATTAGCTGTAGGACTTCTTGCTTGAGCATGAGGGTCTGACTGAGTGTAATGCCAGGCGCATAAGAATTGGCAATCTTGAGATAACTGTCCTACACAGCTATTTAATGCTGGTTTGGAGAGTGCATAAAATCAGAACAGAGTGCATAAAATCTTGCAGCCCATGTACTAAAGACAAACTGGCATTTAGAGTTTGCACTTACACTCTGGGCTCCTTGTGTAGTCCGAATTATAGGGTTCCTGGGTCTGGACAGCCCTCCTGCTGCAGTGTGCAGGGGATGGGTAAATTAATGTAATTTACTGGGGCACCATCCAGCCCAGCCCAGCCCCTTCTAGGAATCATAAAACAGCATATTATACCTCCTCACAGCTGTCTTGTACTCCATATGTGCCCAGAGCTGATCCTTCTGCTTTCGGAAGCCCTCTCCCGAACCTGATGCCGGTTCTCCCTGACTATTAGTCCTCGAATCTCCAATTTATTATTTGTATGCCCTCAGTTGCGGAGGATTGCGAACACCTGTCAGGTTCGCTCTTGTGTGGGGGGGTGTTACGTGCCGTAAGGTTAGGGGAGGGATTGTCCTGCAGATCCTGATCGTTGCCCAGCTCCCTTCGACTCCGCCTCCCGGACCTGGCCACGCCCCAACCTTCGACGCTGCTTCCGCATCGAGTGTTGAAAAAGCCGTGGCGGGAAATTAGCGGGAGCTCTGCTCACTGTTGGTTGTTATTGGATCGCTTGTGTGTTGATTAATTGTGTATGACAGATTTCTGGTTTCCTGGTTTTGACTCTCGCTTTGCCCCTTCCGTACCTTTGCCTTTGGTTTTGATTGTTTACTGGTTTTGATCTCTTGCCTTCCTCCTGACTACTCTCTTTGCCTCGCCCCTTTGGTTACTGTGTTTCTGCTTTGGTGTGTTCTGTATGTTCGTTTCTGTTAAGTGCGTAGGGAGTGACTGCTATTTTGTTTTGCGTACGTGTGGCTTATTCTGTGTTTCGGTTAGGGAGTTAGGCTTAGTCTGTGTCATTTCTTTTTCTCATCTTTTCGTTTTGTTTAGAATTAGTTTAGTTGGGGACGTGTTTGGTAGTGCTGTTTTGTTTATTGTTTTGGCTGTGTCACTCCCGAAGTCTGTGGCCCTATTGTTTGTGAAAGTCTTTGTGAATAAACATATAAAAATACAAGAAAAGATCCCTTTGTGTCCCGTGTTCCCTTTTCCCATCCCCTGGTTGTCTCGTTTTCCCCTCTCCTTTCCCTTTACCTTTCTGACGGTCCTCAACCCTAGACTGAGGATCGTAACAGAAATTGCTGTTTGGGCAAGGTCTCAGAACCATTTTGCAATTCTTGCTCCTCCATAATACGAATAATTTCAAAATCCATTCGCTGGCTGACCTCCGAGAGTTTCACCAGGTATCTGGTGACATGGAAAAGCTGAAGAGAGTTCAAAGGGATCTCAAATATAAGATCCGAGATGGCAAGAAGCACTTCAGGAAGAAGATGGAAAACCAACTCCAACAAAACAATGTCAGAGAAGTCTGGAGGAACATGAAAAAAATCTCTGGACACTTCAAAGACATTGGAGGAGCCACAGTGTCTGCTGACCAGGGGTGGGCCAACGACTTGAATCTTTTTTTCAACAGATTCGACTCAGGGCCATCAACCACCTCCTCCACCCCCCAGCTTCCATCAACTCCCCTCGTTATGCTGTCCCCCCTCCGTCCTGGTGGAATCCCATTATTACCTGAGCTCTCTTCACACCACCACCCAGTTCCACCCCCATCCACATATCTACCCACATGTGAGCCGGCCCCATCCCCCAACCCAGCCCAGCCTGACATCTGCCTCACAGTCGATCAGGTGAGGTGCCAGCTCAAGAGGATGAAGACAAGGAAGGCAGCTGGTCCTGACGGAATCTGCACCAGACTGCTCAGGGACTGTGCAGACCAGCTCTGTCAGGTGGTCCAGCATATCTTCACCCTGAGCCTGAGTCTAGAGAGGATTCCTGAACTGTGGAAGACTTCCTGTGTCATCCCGGTGCCGAAAATTGCACACCCCAAGGAGCCCAACCATTTCAGACCTGTGGCCTTGACCTCTCATTTGATGAAGACCTTGGAGAGGCTCATCCTGCACCACCTTCGCCCACTGGTGAGCTCAGAAATTGACCCCCTGCAGTTCGCATACCGGTCTGGAATCGGGGTGGAGGATGCTGTCATCTACATGTTGCAACGAACCCTCTCTCACCTAGAGCAGGCAGGGAGCACTGTGAGAGTCATGTTTTTTGACTTCTCCAGTGCTTTCAACACTATCCAACCTGCACTACTGAGGGGGAAGCTGGAGGGAGCCGGTGTAGGCAAGCAGCTGACTGCATGGACCATCGACTACCTAACCAACAGACCGCAGTATGTGAGGCTCCACAACTGTGTGTCCGAGACGGTTATCTGCAGCACTGGCGCGCCGCAGGGCACGGTTCTCTCACCCTTCCTGTTCAGCATGTACACTTCTGACTTCCGTTATAATTCGGACCTGTGCCACCTACAAAAGTTCTCGGATGATACGGCCATCATCGGTTGCGTATCAGACAGGACCGATCATGAATACAGGGGGGTCATCAGTGACTTTGTCGGCTGGTGTGAGACTAATGCTCTCCAAATCAACGCCAGCAAGACGAAGGAGATGGTCATTGATTTTAGGAGGAAGGCACCTCCTCCAACACCGGTGAGCATCCAGGGAAAAGTCATTGAGATAGTGGACTCTTACAAGTACCTGGGTGTTCACCTCAACAATAAACTGGACTGGACTACAAATACGGACGTCCTGTATAAGAAGGGCCAGAGTCGACTCTACCTGTTGAGGAGACTGAGGTCCTTCGGAGTATGCAGGACCCTGTTAAGGACATTTTATGATTCTGTGGTGGCATCCGCCTTTTTCTATGCAGTGGCCTGCTGGGGGAGCGGATGCACGGCAAGGGACAGAGGCAAAATTGACAAACTGGTGCGGAGGTCAAGCTCTGTACTGGGATGCCCTCTGGAGACTGTGGAGGTGGTGGGTGAGAGGAGGATGTTAGCGAAGCTGACATCCATCATGAACAACCCTCATCACCCCCTGCACGAGACTGTGAGTGCGCTGAGCAGCTCCTTCAGTCAGAGACTGATACACCCTCGCTGCAGGAAGGAGCGCTTTCGCAGATCATTCATCCCGACAGCAGTTAGACTCTATAACACAATGATGTCATGAGTCACCAGAAACTACCTCTGAGGTCACCATTACCTACCACTTCATACAAAACGCACCTTGTAGTGGTATGGGCATGTGCATGTATATGTGTATGTTTATGGTATGCATCGATAGTTTATGTATATGTAGAGGCATATCTGTATACAATGTATGGATGTATATATGTATGGATGTAGGTGCATAGAACGGGTGTATATATGTACATGCCAATACCCAGCACTACCTCAGTAGGAATTGTATATATAGTGGTTAAACAGTTGATTTTTTTTATTACTACTTGCACTTTCCACAACCCACTACCCATATTCCATACGGTATGGGTGCACATAGACATTATTATTTATTATTATTATTATTTGCTCTTTTTATATATTATATTATATTTTATATATATATATATCTTTTTATATAATTTTTATTTTGTATTCTTACCTGTATTTGTTATATTCTTTACTCTTGGCTGTCTGGAGCTGCGTTAACACGCAAATTTCCCCACTTTGGGATCAATAAAGTCCTATCTTATCTTATCTTATCTTATCTTATCTTATCCAACACACTGATGATGGAGGACATCACTTTAACGCTCTGGGGTCTAAGGGTAGGGAACATACTTTCACTGACTGGGGCATGATCACACATTCCATTCAATATCATAAACTTAATTCATGGCAAATAAATAATTTTTTATAAATTTGTTTTGGCATTACACTCATCTTTATTTTAATGTACTTTGTAAATATGGCAGATTTATGTGAAGTTTGTAATTTGCCATCAAAGCATAGAAATTGCAAAATGTAGTTTAGAACACTTGCAGAAACATTATAAAAGTACATAGTAATCAATGGTGGAAGTTTGTTTTGATCTCAGATATCTGATCACCAAAGTCTTGGCTACATGAAGATGTACACATAAATGGTGTAGTTGCAACATTCAGTTGGATAAATTAATAAGAAAAACCTAACTTGTGTCACTATTTCTGGGCTCCTTTCATTGAATATGTAGCAACTTTCCTGTGTGTGCATGAGCCATTCACGCCTAGGCACACCCCCACCTTTTTATGGCGCTGATGGGGATGTATCTGGATCGCGTTTCACCATTGTGTTGTTCATCAAATTACCATGCAGTTGCGATTTGAATACGTGGAAATGCGCTATTTAAAAGGTGAATAGTGATCTTCAGAAGAGAGCAGCACTACACGCCCCGGATTGAGGCAAAACGAAGAAAGGTGACATGGTTTACTTTTTTGCCAATTTAACCTAATTTTGAAAACTTTAATACTTCCAACAATTGACGTTTTGAAAAGAATACAGTTTACTGATTTAGTCAGGGTTTTTTCATGTTTTCAACACTAGCAAGGTACGCGGCATCGCCGATGATGCCGTCGACTCCAGAGGAATAAATGAGCATGACGTTTTTCTGCATGCAGTAAATTAAGCAAGTGATTTCTTTTGGGACAACTATGGCACTACAGGGAAAGAATCAAAATTAAAAAAAACAACATATGAGGGAGGGCATACTAAACCATATACTATGATTTGTCCTTCGGTCACCCCCCGGTAACCTTGGGGTATCCATGGACAATCAACTTTCCCTATATGTCCGAACAGCTGAGTCACTGGGTACCCTCAAATGGCGACTAGAAATCTTTTGGAAGTACTTGGATTAGCACTTCCAGGAGGATACTTTTATTATTTAAAAAATAATAATTAACTGTATTACTTGTGGGGCAGCATAGTGGTGTAGTGGTTAGCACTGTTGCCTGGCACCTCTGGGTCCCAGGTTCAAGTCTCCGCCTGGGTCACATGTGTGGAGTTTGCATGTTCTCCCCATGTTGTCGTGGGATTTCCTCCAGGTACTCCGGTCTCCCCCACAGTCCAATGCCATGCTGAGGCTTATTGGACTTGCTAAATTGCCCATAGGAGTGCATGTGTGAGTGACTGGTGTGTGAGTGTGCCCTGCGATTGGCTGGCCCCCAATCCTGGGTTGTTCCCTGCCTCGTGCCCATTGGCTCCGGACCCCCCGCGACCCAGAAGGATAAGCGGTTTGGAAAATGAATGGATGGATGGATGGATATTCATTCCTTTTATTATCGCTTTACAAATACACTGTCAAAATTTCAGTGGTTTAAAATACGGTCTGAAATTCAACCTTCTACATCCAGGATGAGCAGTTGAGTGCCAATTAGAGTTCTGAGTCAACAATGAGTGTGTGATAAGTAGGCTTACAAGTTGCACCAGTGGACAGAACGGTAGATTTTCTTTGATTGTATCATCGCAGATACTGTATGGAAGTTGGCTATCATCCCATCTCTACTATAGTACCTATAGCCAGCTAACTTGCAAGCCAGAAAACCCAGTAGGTCCCTGCAAGTAACTAACGTAAGCAGAGTAAATTTGGTGTCAATATTCACAAAAAATCTAGACGTATCAACTTTAGCCGATATTTAAACTTCATAAATATTAAAAAGTGAACAGCACCAAAGTGTTAGACAGGGGCTATGTGTAGGCAGTTGGAAAGAAACAACATATGTGTCATGCCCGGCTCGTCCGCTCCTCGTGTGTGCCACACCCCCTGATTACCCACGTGTGCTTCCCTGATCGTTACCGGCTGTGTCCGATTATTTTGCTCAGTCTTGTCTATTTCAGTCCAACTCTTGCCTGTGTACGTTGTCCGTCATTGACGTTAGTCTTTGTCAGATGTTCCCTAGTCCTCGTTTGTTTAATAAATCCCCGTTTACCCCATACTCTGCCTGTCTGCCTGCTCCTTTCCCGATCGCCCTGCCTGAGCGCTCCCCCGCTCACCCGCTTAATTCACAGCGATCGTGACAATATGGTTGTGTTTTGTAATTTATGTGCTGTGGTGTATTTTTGGTTCTATGTGCTTCCTTATCAGTTCTGCAAATTAATATCATCTGTAACCTATCTTTGAACAACCTATTAATTTATTTCCTAGGACAATAAGAGTGAAGCGAGCATTGTAAGGCAGTTTTTTCATGTGGTTGTGTTAGGTTTGTTTTTTTCTCCTTTTTGGTAGGGGATGGATGGATGGATGGATGGATGCGTAGAGCAAACGACACCAAGGCAAAGAAAAAATGATTACCCGCACTGGAATTTCTATCCAGTGAGCCAAGACAAAGACTTTGGTACCGCTGGTTCAAGTTTGTGTCGAAGGAGCGGTTGTTAGAGGAGTCATGAATGAGGCACATTATCTGCATTGTGAGAGTGTCAAAGCTCTGAAGGTGACTTTCTGAGTAGGCCATACATGTGTGAGGTTGCGGTTAGTATCTTATCGCTCTTGGGAGGCAAATCTATGCTATTTCTGGGAGAAGCTCTAACATTGTTTTTGTACCATCAGACACGCACTCTGTGTCACTGTGGGCTTCACTGCACAGTAATACACAGCTGTGCCTTCTGTCCTACTGTCACTGATGGAGAGATGGATGTCTGATGGGGATTCATTGAGAATCTTCCTTTATGAGAAACCTTATCAAATGCATGAATCAGAGGTTCAGGAGCCTTTTTTGGCTGCTGTACATAACGGCACACAGTGTAGAAGTTAGTAATACTATGGCAGTATGTCAGTACAGCTTTGTCTGCCTTAGGTGAATTAATCAAAGGAGGCTGATCAACTTTTTCTGTATCCACTCCTACTGCAACATAAAGAACTAAATGAAATATGAACAAAATTATGAATAATTAAACAACATATAGTTGTAAATATACTGAGGAGCTCATTGACTAGTATTACTACTAAAATAAACATGCCCATAGATAAGATTCATGAATTAACTGGTGATCAATACCCTGGGTGATAAATGCACTCACAATGAGTAGTAACATCACATCTAACTAGCTTTTCGATTTGGTGGATTTTGTTGGAAATTACATTCAAACTCAGGAACAGCACCATCTGGAAGTCACAAAGCATGCTTGTCTGTAAATGTAAGAATGTGATCTATCTTCTGCAGTTAATTAGGTCAATTGTCACTCCAGTTTTCTCATCATGTATGTTTGGTATATGTCGATTTGTGCTATATTAAAAATGTCAGTTTTTGTTTTCTTTTGCAAGAGAAATCGGGATCATATTGGATTTCGTGATACAGTAACCCCCTACACACAGCTCTGCTCAGTCAATCAGTCATATGGTTTATTGAGCCAAGTTTTTTGAAAGCATGTTTGTTGATTTATCTGAAAAATATGGGTGATTTATTATGGGATATATTTTTGTCCATTTAATAGGGTTATTTATGTGCCAATGTAAGGTGGTCAGTAACTGCAAACGTAACACGGGGAACAGTATGGAAGATGGAGCGTGACTCCTTTTCAAGCACGTACAAACGCAAGTGATTTCCTTTTATGGGTTAGTGAAGCCTTCATATCTTCAAATCACCAAAGACCACCTTCAAACCGTGAAAACTAACAAGCACAGCAATACATGGTATTACAGGTCAAATTAGCCATTAGCTTACACAAATAGTAGAAAAGCTCACAAGAAAGCATATGCAAAGCGATAAATACCTCGTTGGCGGCATACTTTCAAAGGAATCATCTGTAATTCTTCCTGTTTTAACTTCATTTAACAACAAGCAGTGTAAACTTTCAGCAATGCCCATAATGCCAGCTTGCTTGCAATGTATAACTTCCTCACATCACTCTGCATACATCATGGTCCCAGCTTTCAAAACAAAAGTCCCCGTTTGCGAAGACATTCACCAAGGAAGGATATAGAATTGTGGGCATAAGTAAACGTCCACATAGTGCCGAAACGCCGGTGTCCATTATTTAAAGCCCTACAATGACATACAGTATGCTGTTGTCAAAATAAACTTAACTTAAATGACACGGTCAGTTTGATTTTCTGGAGGAAAAGTATTCATATAGATTAATTGAGCCATCAGTAAAATTGCTGATATTAAATGAAATTAATCTATAGAAAAATAGTTTTTAGTGGCAGCCCTAAATGCATGTCTATCATTGATATTGGCATATGTCACTTTTCTATCAAATTAAAAACATATGCTGGTGTTATCGTGGACGGTTTGATATGGCACAGCCTTATTGCTAATACTTAAAGTCAACGTATTTTGTTTAACGGTAAAATGGAAATGGAATTCCCACTCCAAGAGATTAACATGTCATCAGGAGTCACGCGGGGCCACGTTTTGGGTGATTACAGTCAGAGCCACATTGGGCCTTGTGTCATGTGATTAACATCTGATTTCACACAGAGACATGAACTGAAGCAGGTTTATGATTTCTAATATGAAAAACATTAGGTTGATTTCTAATCAGTTGCAGCTGGAAGGCTGATATATGTCTTAATCATTAACTCAGAGATTATTAATATAGTATCATTACCTCTGAGCTATGATTTCCGTCTGAGACAGTCGAGCTTGTTCACAGTCTTGTATAAAGTACCCGAAAGTCACACTTAAGTATAAGTACAGATACCCTCCCAAGTCACCAACTAGAATTCCACTCAAGTAAAAGTCTTAAAGTACCTAGTGTTCACTGTACTTAAGTATTATAAATAATCTATAACTAACTGTACTTGAGTAAAGTGCAAGTAAATATAAATAACAACAGAATGCTGTCTAAACTTTTAATATCAAAACGTTCACTCAGCATTTTAAAGCATTTAAAAGAAAAATTTTGCATACATCACACACTTCAAAAACGGCTTTAAAAACCTAAACAGGAGTATGCTGTTGTTAAAAAAGAAGCACAGGTTAATGTTAACGTATTTTAACGCCATTTCTGAAAACACAAGTCACCGTTTTTCCTATTACCAGCATGGGGTTCATTATCTCAGTCACAAAACCCTGTTTTTCAGCTTACATAACTATTTCAGTGTTCATTGTTCAAATGTCCAAGTTAATATTAGTGATTCAAATGCCCTAACCAGCCTATCACCAAGAGAAGAAAACGTTCACTTAACATCAGACACAAAGCTCACCCCAAGCTGTTATCCTGGCTAATCGTGATAACTGAAGTTAATTCACTGGTGTTTACCATTAGTTTAGCTTTCCTCGATGTGCTTCTTTAGATTGAGCTTTTAAAAGCCAAAATCCCAATGTCTTTCCAATGGGACACGTCCCAAATACACAGACGCCGAACTGCAAGATGCACACACGGTGGATGATTTACACACGCTAAATACACGTGAGGATCGGACCGGGTACGACCAAACACACACGCGACAATAGGGAAATGCAACCATTAACATTAACGACCACAACAATGCAATGACTGTTAATAAAAAGCGTAATTTCCCCAGCAAGCAAGTCTCCATGTCTCCCGTGATGCCTCGGTCCGCCCGTCGCCACACTATATTGTGTTTTTCTTTAAAGTTTTCACTATAAAAACCAGAAAATCAATTGACAACAAAGTATTATTTGGTAGACTTCTGAACGAATTAATCGAATTTAAATGCTTTCTTATTGGGAAAATTGCCTTGGATCGCGTACAGGAAACGGATTGTGTTCGTGAACCGCAGGCACCACTGTAGTAAGAATCCACGCAATAAAAGTCACACTGAAATATCCAGGTGTGGATACAGATGTGTCTGCGTCCATGTGCCTGCTGAGTACTTTGTACTTTATGGTATGCCAAGTGTCAAGCGCTGATTTTTCGTGACTCTGCAACAGATGAAATGCATTTCCTGCTTCCACAAAAGCACTCCGTAATTCCGCAGAATCGATTTCTTCCACGAAATGACTCTGTATCATTCATGACATTCCTTTCCTCCACAAAATGACTTTCGTTCAGGAAATGCATTTTGTACACAAAATGAATTTATTCAGTTGACAAAATTCATTTCGCCCACTAACATTCTTCCATTCAATTCCAGTCCGTTTCCAAGGAGATGTTGGAACAGTTACGTCAGTTACATAAGCAGTAGCCTACGTATGTAAGTTCTAGAATCTAGAGTGCTGATGTCATTCGCATTCCTATATAAACGGCAAATTCATCTTCACATTTCATTTTGAACAAAATCAACATACGTGCATGTACATTCACTTTATCATGGCAAGGAATTTCTTTCAGAGAGCTGTAAACCAGCTTAAAAACAAAGAGTTTCGGAAGTATCTGAGGAGGTATGTGCATCCAGAGGCGCTTGCAGTTTATGTAAAAATCCAATATGTAAACTTTCCTTGTCGATTGCCGTCAGTGTATAAGAAGCTTAAACTCTTCACTTTGTTGTAGATGTAAGCATAAAGTCACTGCTTACATTTGGGTCCCTCATTGCAGAAGTGCTGCTGGTGATCACAGAATTGCACTTCTAATTTTTTTTGTTTGTTTTCTTTGTCTTTCCGTGATCTGAATGTGCCTGTTGGGAAAATCCTTACAACAAAAGCACGGTAAGAAAGTAACAAACTGATTTTTTGTTAATATACATGTAATTTTATGACTACTGTTTAATAATCTCACACTAATGTATTGTAAGAATCCTCTGAAATTTATTTAATGGTACCTTCACCCTGCTGCATGTTAGATCAGCTCTGTGTTTTATTGTTTGATTTCAGCACTTCTGGGGACCAGTTATTAATTGGGGTCTTCCCCTAGTCGCAGTCAGCGATATGAGGAAGAGCCCCGACATCATCAGCGGTCGAATGACCTTCGGTAAGAGGCAGAGGGCTCACCTTCCATCTATATGCGCGTCCACTGGGTCACTCGGGACTCCAGAGGGACTTTTTAAAGGTTTTAAGCTGGTTGCTCTTCTTCTTTCTGGCCTCTGACCCCTGCATGATCTCTGTCTCCCCAGCACTTACCTGTTACTCGCTCATTTTTATGAGGTTCTCATATAGGGTCCAGCCCCGAAACTGGCTTCTGTTTGCTTGCCACATGGCCAATGTGACGGCACAAACAATCCAGGGAGGCCGGCTCATCCGACACAAGTAGGTCCCCACCAGGCTCCCTCTAGAATATTTAAATCTTCACCTCATATCTGTTGATTAATGCCATATTACTGCTCGACATAGCATTTGCAGCCGGCAGCCAGGCAATCACTCTGCCAGCTTTTCTCCCAGTCAGATCCTTCCTTAATAGTGTCACACAAGTACCTTTTATAGGTTTGTGTTCTTCATGAATGTTTTTTTTCTTCCATTTCAGAATGCAGAACAAAAATGCGAAATGAGCCTTTGTATGTTGTAGAGCAGAGCACAGACGGGTTCGTGCAGATAAGTGAAACTGAGGAAGATTTCTGCCAGATCCATGCATCAGATCGAGAGAGCAGCTGCTAAAATGCCATTATGTAGCAGCAAACAGATATTTGAAGCTGCTGGTGCCTCTGGAGTCCCATGGACATCAAGGTGTAGAGTCCTCCACTGCAACTGTGCATAAACCTTCTATTCGGCCACCACTAACCAGTGCTCACAAGCAGAAACTGTCCAAATACACATGTTCAATGGATGCAAGAGTTGTGAAGCTGCTATCAAATAAGGGGTCCTATGTCAAAATGTGACGTGACCTGTTTGATTTCAGTACATATGCTGCAAACACAACAAATGACAATTTTCAGTTCTTCACTTATAAAGTGTTTTGCAGCTTACTGTGCATAATAATTTGGAACAGTTCATTGTAAGTGTTTTATTTGACAAAAAAATACTGTAATCATTACATTTGTTCAATAAAATTTGAATTGCACTCAATAGTTGACAACATGAGAATTATTCTGACTATATGTGTGTTCATTTCTTGCATTTTTCTTATTAGGAATCCACACGTACGTAGGGGCAATTCACTGCCCATACAAAGTGCGAGGGGAAAATATATACCTAATGAAGACTGTAGTCCTGTATTAGACAAAATCATTTTATCATATGGTCAGTTATTTTTATACCTACATAAGAACATACATTTACAAATGAGAGGAGGCCATTTGGCCTATCAAGCTCGTTTGGGGAGCACTCAACTAACAGCTCAGAGTTGTTAAAATCTTACAAAAGAACATAAGAAATTTACAAACGAGAGGAGACCAATCAGCCCATCAAGCTCTTTTGGGGACAACTTAACTAATAGCTCAAAGTTATTAAAATCTTCTCTAGCTCTGATTTAAAGGAACCCAGGGATTTAGCTTGCGCTACACTAGTAATAAGACTATTCCGTACTCTAACTACACGCTGTGTAAAGAAGTACTTCCTCAAATTCGTTTTGAAATGTTCTCCCGCTAATTTCCACTTAAGGCCACCGGTTCTAGTATTTAAACTAATATTGAAATATTGAACAGCATCCAGACCTGTTAGAACTTTATATACCTGGATCATGTCCCCCCCTTAGTCTCCTTTGCTCGAGGCTAAACAGATTCAGCTCAGGTAACCTCTCCTCATAAAACATTCCTCTAAGACCAGGAATAATTCTCGTAGCCCTACATTGCACCTTTTCCAAGGCAGCAATGTCCTTCTTAAGGAATGGTGACCAAACCTGCACACAATATTCTAGGTGGGGTCTTACCAAGGAATTAAATAATCGTAGCATCAGTTCCCTTGAACTCCACACACCTAGAGATGTAACCCAACACCCTATTGGCCTTTTTAATTGCTTCCCCACACTGGCAAGAGTGGGACATGGAAGCATCAACATACACACCAAGGTCTTTCTCATAATCAGCTACCTTTATTTCAGTGGAACCCATAAAATATCTGTACTTTATATTTCTGCTCCCTGCATGGATTACCTTACATTTATCTACATTAAATTTCATCTGCCAGGTATCAGCCCAGTCGCAAATTAAATCAAGATCCCGTTGTAGCCTCCGTGCTGCTCTAATAACTACCTGCTGCCTCCTGTCTGTTAACCAGTTCTCAATCCAAGCTGCTACAGTTGCTAAAATCCCTTCAGTTTGGAGTTTAAGCAAGAGCCGTTTGTGGTGGACAACATCAAAGGGCTTTTGCAGAACTAAGCAGATAACATCATAGGCCTTTTTGTGATCAATTTCTTTCATAGCTTCCTCAAAGAACTCAAGTAGATTAGTTAAACAGAAGCTACCTCTCCTAAATCCATGTTGGCTATCCCTCAGAATGTTATTTGCATCCAGGTAATCTACCATTTTCACTTGGATTATAGCTTCCATTACCATTCCAGTTATGCAAGTTAAACTGATTGGTTTATAGTTTGCTGGATTACTTCTATCCCCTTTTTTGAATATGGGCGTTATATTGGCATGCTTCCAATTAGAAAGTGCCACACCAGTAGATAAGGATTTCTCAAATAGTAATGTTAAAGGCTGGCTAATAATATCCCTCATCTCTTTAAAAACTATAGGTAAGATGCCATCAGGGCCCTGCAATTTATTTATTTTGAGCTTAGCAAGGCTTTGTACCACATCAGCCTCAGTTATACATATATCGGTCATAGACGACACTCTATTTGTATTAAATGGTGGCAGGTTACCTGTGTTCTCTATTGTGTAAAAGAATCATTAAACTCTTGTTTTTACTATATCAATTTCATTTTCAGTTATAAGACCCTTACTATCCTACAGATTACTGATTTCAGCTTTTAGAGCTCTTTTGGAGTTAAAATATTATGGGAAACTTGTCATCCTTAGCCTCCAATCCAACCTTCCTTTCTACATTCCTCTTACAGGGTTCCCACGTGTCCTGAAAACCCGAACATTTTTAGGGTTATTTTCCAGTCATTGAAATGACCTGTAAAGTGATACAAATGGCAAAATGTCCTGGAATTTCATTTCTGTTTTTGCTTTAAAATTTTTCTACATTTGTAAAATTGAGGAATCACAATTATAACAACATCATCACGAGCAGAGCTTTGGAATGTTTCTCATCCAGTTTGCTTCTGCTATGTTTTAGATGTAATTTGTGCCCTTGTGAAATTATTATACATTATTTGCCTTTTTAAAGATGTCCAATGAGACCATTATAATTGTAGACCCATTGGAAAAGGAAGATGCATATGAACGTAAAGTTCTGAGAAATTGGAGGTAACTGTGCATATGATGTCATGTGGGAATATTTCTAATTAAACAAGTCACTCCGATGTAATTTAATTGAAAACATGTTAAGAGTTATTACATGCATTTCAGTAATGACCATTGGAGAGAAAACACGGGCTTTAATTCTTAGCATGATTTTTTATGTTCCCAGATTTGAATACAGTTTTTAATGTCTTTTACAATATCTAGAAATTTTCTGAAGATGAGAGACTGTGCCGAGCACAATGCAGTGTGGCAAGTGCAAACCCGAGCTACAGCAAGATTCCAGCAGTTGCGGAGTTCTTATTTTGAAGGTACCTGTTTGCTGAGTTATACTGGGCAGTTATTACTTTGAATTAATATTAATACAACTGAATTTTGCAGTTTGCACCTTTCAAGGGGTCACATCAGTGATGTGAAGACGAGCCAAAGTGCTGTGAGCGCATCTCGAATGGAAATTGCATGTGCACTGCTGGAATGTCGAGGTATGTTTAGGACTATTGCTAATATTTTGGCAATTACAAATGAAAAGAAGATTAAGAATCTGGATGTACCAGATGAAACACCCTCAGAGAGAGGTCTTGTGGGATGGTGACAGTACACAACAGGCACAAAATATTCACATGGTAACTACACTGGACGTACAAATCCTGTTCTAGTATCAACTGTCATAAATGAATGTTTTGTGAATTTTTTGGTAATATGATCTGTATCGGTAATCATTTACATTACAAAGCGTGTCGTTTGTAGCCAAGTCTGTGGTCAGTTGTATACTGTGTTACATGGTCAACAATGCAATAGAATTACAGTAATAACTACAGTGTATTGTGCAGTAACAGTGTAGTAATTTAGGGATATTCCAAATCATGTTCTTTTAACCCAACTTTAAATGTTGTGGACTATAATTTGCTGAATTGTAGTTGGATTTTTCACTTCATTTTGAATAGATTATTCAAATGGTATGCTCCTAGGAAATGCAGAGGACTACTGTGTGGTTTGCTCTATGTTGGAAGGAAATGCTGATGAAAGCATGATTGAAATGGTAAGAAGTCGTACTCCCATACCAATTATTCTGTTTCTACTTTAACATCTCAACTTGTCAAAGAAACATTTCCAACCAGTACAGCATTGGCTGAATTCACAAAAGGAGAACTCCTGGAAATATACCTGATCCTTGTAATGAAGATATTTTAATGGAGCCAACGGTTAATGCACTTTATTATGAACTCATAAAATGCTTGTCCTAACCTCACATATTTTAATATAGATTAAAAATATTACGTTTCTCCAAAGACCTGTCATAAAGGTTTGTTTCATTGTTTCAGATGACATATTAATTTAACTGTCTTTTAGGTGCAGTGTGACCTCTGCAGTAGGTGGGCACATTTCTAATGTACCAAATACAAGAAACACTTGACTTATGTTTGTGACAAATGTTCAGAAAAATAAACTTTGTTCAGTTTTTCTTTAAACCTGCTTGTTTGTTCACAGATTATTATAAAACTGAGGAAACATTTTTTTTTAATCACATAAGATGCCCACAATGTGGTTAAAACCAGCAGAAATGCATGGGGCATAAGAAGCTAATAACTACTTCATCAACGATGATAATTTTATGACATTACATTCTTAGTGTAAAAAACTGATAGCCCATTAAAAACTATAGGCAGCAATTTCTGGCAGCATAAAACTATGTGTAAAAACTGCTACCCCCTCTAAAGTACAGGAAAGTTATTTTGATAGCATAAATCCTTATACAGATGTCCATTCAGGAGTATGGGTAGGAAATACTGGCAAGGCAGGAAAAAATGGCAGAACATCGGCTTCAGCGTGAAGTGGAATGTACCCACAGACAAATGCAGCAATCACACGCACAGAGAAAGAAACAGGAGGGAAGGAGACGCGTGCGACAAAATGAGTGACAGAGTAAAATTTGGATACATTTCAATTACATTGACAATACAAAGGCAGAGTGTAGAGCGTGCAAGGTTAAAATCTCATATCGAACAGGCTCTACAAATAACCTGCATCAGCACATGAGAACTGTACGTCCATCAGTGCAGTGGGAAGAAAAAGGACAAGCAAGTGAACAATCCCTCCACTCTGCGTGTGATAAGCGCAGTAGTGTCGACGGTCGATTTTCAACCACTCAGAGAGCTTGTGGACCACCTGATTAGAGAAATGTGTACCGTTATCAGTGGTAACGCATGTTGGAACATCCCATCGCGGGATTATTTCTTTTAACAGATTTTTTGCAACTATCTGGGCCGTTGCTTGCTTGGCCGGGAAGGCTTCCACCCATCTGGAAAAGAGATCAACAACCACCAGACAATAACGATAACCTCTACAGGGTGTTAGTTCTATGAAATCCATCTGCAAATGTTGGAAAGGACCCTCAGCTGGAGGAGTTGTGGCAGTTGGTGGCTCTCAATGCACGACCCATGTTGTGAGTCATACATGTGGAACACCTGGAAACGAAAGTTTGAGCATAAGCCGTGAATGAAGGGGCGTCCCAGTGTCTCTGGACCAACTGAACCATTGCATCGCGTGAGGCATGGTCCAATCCATGGGCCACCTTTGCCAATCCTGGAAAGGCAGACTTTGGGAGGTAAGGAAGATTAGTTGTTTGTTCCCTCCAGACCCCATCACTCCCCAACACTCCAGCTTTTCGTTTCCAGTGTCCTTTTTCCTCCGGAGTTGCCCCTGTCTGTAGGAGAGAAAGGTCAGCAGGATTAGTAGTAATGCACATCATCAGCTTCACTGGGGCCTCTGGGTCTGTGGCGGCTTTCTTTGCCCACCAATCAGCCCAGTTGTTCCCCACGCTCACCTCGTCCTTTTGCTCAGTGTGTGCCTTACATTTCACAATGGCTAATCGTTTTGGCAGCTGAATGGATTGGAGAAGGTCCTACACAAGTGAATGATTTTGAATAGGTTTGCCTGAACTTGTGAGAAATCCTCTCTGTTTCCACAGTGCCCCATGGTCATGACAGACTCCGAACGCATACCTTGAGTCAGTAAAAATAGTCACTTTTTGGTTTCTCATTTTATTACTAGCCTGAGTTAGGGCATACAGCTCTACTGCCTGCACGGACCACGTCCTTGGTAACTTCCCTCCTTCTATTAGTTCCCCATTCGGCCGGACAACTGCATATGATGTGGAGGGCTCCCCATTCTCCAGCCGGAGTGAACACCCATCCACAAAAACCAGTTCTCCCTCTGTTAGGGGGTCCTCCTCCAAGTCATCCCTAGGCTTTGCCAATGCCTGGGTCGCCTCAATGCAATCATGCTCGTCACCGTCCACCTCAGTGGGAACTAGTGTAGCAGGATTGACTGCTCCACATCGCTCTATCGTCACGTTCGCTAAAGTTAGCAAAACATTCTGATAATAGATCAGCCTAGCAGCAGTTAGGTGAGAGGTTTTCGCCTGAATCAGAAGGTCATGTACTGCATGAGAGGCGCGGACCTGGAGAGAATGCATTTGCACTAGATCAGATGACATTAACACAGCTTCAGCAGTGGCTGCCACAGCCCGAAGACACGCAGGGAGGGAGCACGCCACAGAGTCCAACTTCCTAGAACAGTAAGCAATAGGTCAGAATTGGCCCCCGTGCTCCTGTCCCAGAACAGCAGTCATGAAACCACCTCTTTCATCCACACACAATTGAAACGGGCGTTTGTAATTTGGGACCCTCAATGCCAGGGTCACACAAAGCGCCTGCTTTAGATCAGTGAATGCCCGCTCGCTTTCATCTGTCCATTCTAACACATCGTGGGGTCCCAGTCCCTTACCATGCATTAGGTCTTGCAGGGGCTGGGCCCTTGTGGCAAAATCCTGAATCCATGGACGGCAATAGCCAATCATACCCATCCATTTCATCATTTGCCTTTTGGTTGCAGGTTTTGGTGCCTGGGTGATAGCTTCCACCCTTTTGGCTCCCAGCTTTCTACCCTGGGAGTTCAGGACATGTCCTAGGTAGTGCACTTCAGATCTTACCAGCTGCAGCTTGCTTTTAGAGGCCTTATGTCCATTCTCTGCAAGGAACAACAACAACGCTCGCGTATCTCTCTCACAACTCTCTCTCGTTTCTGCACACAGCAACAAATCATCCACATACTGCACCAGTGTACTTCCCCCTGGGGGGGTGAAGCGCTCTAAGTTTTTTCCTAGCTCCTGAGCATAAACACTCGGTGACTCAGTATAGCCCTGTGGCATGACTGTCCAGGTGTACCTTTTCCCTTTAAAGGTGTGTGCAAACCAGTACTGAGAGTCTGGGTGAACTGGGACAGAGAAGAAAGCATTTGCCAGATCAATAACTGAAAACCATTTAGACTCTGGGGGTATGGATGATAGAATGGTGATTGGGTTAGGGACTATGGGCGCTCGCGGATACACTGAGTCATTTACCCCCCTTAGGTCCTGCACAAATCTCCAGGACCCATCTGCTTTTTTTACTGGCAGGATGAGGGAGTTCACCGGAGAATAGCTTATCTCAACTATGGCCCCACGAGCCAGCAAATCGCCATGCACTTTTTCAATTCCCTCTTCTGCTTCTCTGGAGAGGGGGGTACTGCGTGCGCTGTGGTCTGTACTGAGACTTAGGCATTACCCGTAGAGGTTCAGCCGTCACAATTTGCCCAAAATCGTTTTTCCCCTTTGCCCAAAAGTTTTCTGGGATCTCATCCAGCCATGCTGGTGAATCCTCACTCTCTATAGATTGCCCTTTTGTTCTATTATCGCAATGAATTTACCGTTTTACCTCAACAATTAAAACCTTGTCATACCTTTGTACAGTCCCGTCCTTAGTTACCCATCTACCTTTCTCCACATTCACCCAATCATCTCGCTCCTTACACTCTTTTACCCACAATCCTAGAAATTTCCAGTTTTTACCTTCTACCTTTCCCAAGGAGACATGTGGAACGCCTTCATCTCCAGGGCAGAACCAGCGAAGCTGTTGTTCTTGGAGTGTCACAGAAACAGCAGTGGCTTGATGTCCCACATAAATACAGTCAATTTGAATCATTTCTGTAGGAAATCCATTCCCCATGAAGTCTTGCATATCATCCAAATCGTGTTGTGTGGGGTTTTCCACATAAGTGGCTGTGCAGTGGAGTCGTGATGCTGGTAGACGTCGTCCAGGTTCATCACCTCCTGCCAGAAGCGGTGTCTCCCCACCTCTTGTGGATCAGGGAGGGAGTTGACCACCTCTCTCAGCTCTGCCAAGTCCCAGTTGCGCTGGACGTACAGTACACCATCCTTGGTGTTCCATCAGGCGCAGGGCCCCTTGGGTCAGGCATCTCCACCAAGGGGTACAACTGCGATGGCTGTGAGCCTGAGTCTCTCCCCCTTTGCAGCAGTCTCTGGCTCCGTCTCAGCGGCGGGGCTCCTGCTTCCCCCACTGTGTCATCTTCCTCCTTCTTCTCTGAGGGAGGGGCAGTGGCCTCCACAGACGCCGGTGCTGCTGCAGCTGCTCCTAGCTGAGGATGATAAGCAGGGGTAGGGGGCACATTCGGCAGAGGAGGGTACAGAGGTATCTCTTCCTTTTTCTTCTTAGTATTCTGTAACACCATGCTGAGGGATTGGGCCTGAGCCTCATTCCTGGCCCTTTCAGCCTTTAACTCCACTGACTCCCTGGTCCCCCTGTCCCCGTTTGTCCCGCAGTCCCTTATTATTTGCCTTTTCCTTCTCTAACTCTTTCAATTTAGCCACATATATCCACTTTTCAAACTTATCATCCATCCATCCATCCATTTTCCAAACCGCTTATCCTACTGGGTCGCGGGGGGTCCGGAGCTTATCCCGGAAGCAATGGGCACGAGGCAGGGAACAACCCAGGATGGGGGGCCAGCCCATCGCAGGGCACACTCACACACCATTCACTCACACATGCACACCTACGGGCAATTTAGCAACTCCAGTTAACCTCAGCATGTTTTTGGACTGTGGGGGGAAACCGGAGTACCCGGAGGAAACCCCACGACGACATGGGGAGAACATGCAAACTCCACACACGTGACCCAGGCGGAGACTCGAACCCGGGTCCATTTGGCACATTCTTTGCTAAAACTCTCTCCCATCTCAGTCTCGACCACATCCCGACATATACGTTTCTCGCATGGCTTTCGACGACTGTGTTTTCTCATTTGTTTTTCAAATTTTGTCATACCCTCTGGGTCATATGCAGGATCTGGAGCCCATTTCCTTTCTTTGCTATTTGAACTGCCCTATCTGTTCACCAGTTACCCTCAACAAAGTACTTCAGGAAATTAAGCAGTTTACTTCGTTGCGAAAGCAGAAGCAAGTTTCTTCGTCGCAACAGAATTTGCGAGAAAGCAAAAGCAAATTCCTTCCTTGCGACAGAGCAAGCTATTTATTATGAACACAAACGAATACTTTGATTTAGCAGTATTGGTGAATAATATAATTAATATTTTATTATGCGCACCAGACTCATAAATGAGATAAATTTAGTTTGGGCCTGGCCGCTTGGCCTCCGGCGTTTTTTACACTGGTATCTCTGTCTAATTTTCTGGACACTTATTAGTTCGTTTACCTGATATTCTGCACTAGACAACACAACACATTCACAATCATCACAACCAGGATATTTACACGCTTCACACATTCAAACAATTTCCTCCGGCAGGACACGAATCACTGCGTGGCAGGTACTATTCATTCACTTCCCTGGCAGGATTCAGTCCGCTACCAGGCTGCCCCCGGCAGAGCCGTGTTAACTGCCTGACGGATCAGTTTCCACACACAACCTTATTTATACCCCGGTGGGGCAAATGCCAACCGACCAGCCTGTTTTCACTCCCTCGTGAAAACCCTTTCACTTCCTTGTGAAAGACCTGTGTCTCTGTAGACACCTGTATTTGCTTCCTTGCAAATACCTGTATTCACCTTCCTGTGAATATGAGGATCCTCCTGTGGATCGCAATCCACTAGCGCTTTTCCCAAAGTTTGTCAAACAGCACATATAGATACTATACAGACTTAAACATCGACTTGTGATTTAATAAATCAACTTACAGTTTTTTTCTCTTCAATTTTGGTCCGTTGATCGGATTGGGATGTCCAGGTGTTCGTCCTGAGCCAGATCGAGTAACTTTTCCCTCGCTCCTTGGCTGGCAGTGACGTCTCACCGCTCCATTCTAACAGGACACCTCGTTCCTCGTGCGCTCTGGCTGCTCCCTTTCTCCGATCCCGGACGAGCCCCCAAATCTGTGGAAGAAATTTCTCAAAGTCTGATGTTTAAATGTTTGACAGAACTTTATTTTTCGATGAGCTCAAAGGGAACAGACACTCAGCAATCATGCGTCTCATGTTCTGCTCCCCGAGCAACAAATGCTCAGCTTCCCCTATAATGTCACAAAATTAATGGTCAAATTATGTATTATTGTATTAACATTTTATTGACTAAAAATGCGTTAGAAAACGTTCATCTCAAAGACGAGTTCGTTCAGAATCAGTTAGATATAGCAGGTCGGCTGACTTGATTTTCTTCGCATACATTCCCGTAGCGTCACAGTGCATTTCCCCGTTGAAGCCCAGCGTCCATTGACTTCAATGCGGCTGCTTTGAACGTTTTTTTCAGTGCTTTGAAACTAGACGGTCATTGGATAAACGCTGCGATTATGTCCCGCCCACGGACGCTCAGCGTCTCTGGGGGTGAATGAGGAGAAATTGAGGAGTGGGCTGGCCTGGACTCCGAGCTTCTGCGTGATGATTGGAGGGTCTGTCGAAAGATTGCATCTCCTTTTGACTGACAGCGAGTTTGTACTATAAGGAATCGCTGAAGCTATTCGCGCTCAGTCCCATCGCGGATTTCTCAAATTCAGTCGAAATAAAAACTGCTGCAACCTATTTCTTTATATTTGCTTGGCGAAATTGCTTGATTTTCATCATACATTTCACACAATTATACACCACATTCCTTGTTTCACTTTTGCAGAGTTTAATATTTTTTTTAGATCATTCATTCATTCATATAGTAGGCTTGGGCTAGGCTAGCGTCGTGGGTGAAACTGCACACGATGGCAGACAGTGCTAATATTGTCGACCTGATTTTGGCGAAGCCATTTGAAAGTGTTCCTTACGAGGAAAAATTAAACAGCAGGGCAGATCAACACCTAAAATTGATTTAGTGCAAAAGATAGAGAAAAATAACAGGTCTTTTCAGCTCTCCTGGTATGACAAAGTTAGCTGGCTGACTGGAAGTGCTGTGACAAATAACAGGGTCACAGACCATTTTCTTGAAAAGGAACGTAGGTGTCATGCCCGGCTCGTCCGCTCCTCCTGTGTGCCACGCCCCCTGATTACCCACGTGTTTTCTCCCGATTGTACCCAGCTGTATCTAGTTATTTGCTCAGTCCTGTGTATTTCAGTCCGTGTCTTACCCGAGTCCTTTGTCCGTCATTGATGTTAGTTCGTGTGAGATGTTTCCTGTTCCCGTCTGCCTAAATAAATCCCCGGTTGCCCTGCTTTCGCCTGTCTGCCTGCTTCCTGTTGGCTCGCCTGCCTGTTCGCCTTACCGGCTTCCAGCGTCCCGTGACAGTAGGGCAGAATTTACGTTTAAATAAATAGACAATTTTATGATGTAGGCCAAAAATGAGCTTCCCCTATTTGACAGACCAGTAGCCGCCACTGAAATCAAGGACAAGTCGGATATCTGGACATTCCAGTTACTTCTGCCTTTCAAGGTCCAAGCAGTTCAAAGAAAATTTGGCCATCTGGAGATACCAGTTTCTTCTACTTTTTCAAGGTCCACCTATAAGCTTAGAACAAGTCTATCTATTTGGGACTTTTTGCTATATTATTCTAGGACTCGTTCTCTTTTTCTACATTTTATATTATCCAATACCATGCATTCATTTTATAATATCTTCAACAGCTTACTTCTGAGGTCATGCCTTTGCTTTGACCTGGGCCTCTTGCTTAACAAGCAATATATGGCAAACATGTTAATTCCCCTGTAGAAAATAGAAATTTCTTACTTAAGCAGATTTGCATTATTGTTTGATACATTCAATGAATGACAAGTAAATTACATTGTTTCAACCACTATGTGTAAATCAACAGCACCATTATAAACGTAATTGTTAATTACTGATTAGGTAATTCATTTTACATAATCATCTATATTCCATTATTGATTACTGATTAGCATAATCAAGAATTTTCTATCACACTCCTCACATAGGTGCACCTACGACGCTTGGAATGGCCATGATGTGTATACATGTATGTTGTGAGCATCAAGTACAAATGAGTCCTTTTTCTTAAAACTAGGTTGGAGATTAGTCAGGTTCTGCACTTTTATCTGTGATATGGCTATGGCTCTGAAGGTGACTTTCTGAGTAGGCCATACCTGTGTGAGGCAGTTAGTATCTTATCGCTCTTGTGAGGCAAATCTCTGCTATTTCTGGGAGAAGCTCTAACATTACTTTTGTACCATCAGACACACACTCGGTGTCACTGTGGGCTTCACTGCACAGTCATACACAGCTGTGTCTTCTGTCCTACTGTCACTGATGGAGAGGTTGGTGAGACATTGTTTTCTGTTCATATCCATTGAGAATCTTCCTTTAGGAGAAACCTTATCAAGTGCCTGAATCAGAAGTTCAGGAGCCTTTCTTTGGCTGCTGTACATAACGGCACACAGAGTAGAAGTTAGTAATACTAGGGCAGTATGTCAGTACAGCTTTGTCTACCTCATATGAATTAATCAAAAGAGGCTGATCAACTTTTGATGCATCCACTCCCACTGCAACATAGATAACTAAATGAAATATGAACAAAATTATGAATAAATAACAAAGAATATAAGGCTGTAAATATGCTGACAGAGGATTTCATTGACTAGTATTACTACTAAAATAAACATGTCCAGGTTCATGAATTAACTGGTGATCAGCCTCCTCGGTGATGAGTGCACTCACAATGATTATCCATCCATCCATTTTGCAAACCGCTTATCCTTCTGGGTCGCACGGGGTCCGGAGTCTATCCTGGAAGCTATGGGCATGAGGCAGGGAACAACCCAGGACGGGGGGCCAGCTCATCACAGGGTACACTCACACACCATTCACTCACACACATCTGACTAGTTTTAGATTTGGTAATTTTGCTGGAAATTATATATAACCTCAACCTAGCTGAGAAGCAGCGCAATCTGGAGGTCACAAAGCAGGCTTATCTCTGCTTCTGCACTTCATTAGGTCAAAATCATGTCACTCCATTTTCTCATGATAAATGTTTGGTATATATATCGACTCATACTACATTAAAAATGTCAGTTTTTTATTTGCAAGAGAAATCGGGATCATACTGGGTTTTGTGATAGAGTAGCCCCTGCCGTTCAGCTCTGCTGTGACAATCAATCATATGGATTATTGTGCCAAGTTTTTTGGAAAGACAGATGTTTGTTTATTTTTCATAAATATATGGGTGATTTATTATGGGACAGAATCATTCCAGTACAAATAATGTTTAAATAATCTGCTTATAGTAATCAAGTAGTCCACTTACAGCATTAATTTTGGGTCTTCTTTTACATGAGAACATATGGAAAAAATTAAAACTGTAATATTCTTTTTTTTTACTGTACCTGTCATGACCTGCTCGTATTATCCTCGTGTGTGCCACGCCCCCTTATTAACCATGTGTTCTACCCCGATTGTAACCAGCTGTTTTCTGTCAGTTTGAATAGTCCTGTGTATTTAGTCTGCGTTCAAGTCTGTTTCCCCAGCCCGGTCATTGGCGTTGCCTACCGTGTGTGCCTTGCCTTGTCGCTTTGTTTAAATAAACCTCGTTTCCTGGATTCCCGTCTGCTTGCTCCTGATTCCCCTTTCCCTACTGCTCACAGTCGTCGCAGTACCTTGATCACCCTATTTTGTCTTGCAGTGACCTACCTACTTCTGGCTAGCTACCTGAGGCCAATGTGGCATGCAAGGAAAATATGACGGGAAGAAGAAAGTCATTTTCTCTCAATGACAAATATAGCCTCATCAAAGCTTATGACTTCCATGCTTATCGCTTCTATAAAACTGAATTTAATAAACATAAGGATATGACGAATTCATGCAGATTACTAACTTCTGGCCGTCACAATTCTGGCTCATACAATTGTGGGCGTAAATAAATGTCCACATAGTGCTGAAACTCCGGCATCCATTACGTATGCCCTACAATGACATACAGTATGTTGCTGTCATAATAAACTTAACTTAAATGAGACGGTCAGTATGATTTTCTGGAGAACAAATAATCACATAGATTAATCAAACCATCAGTAAAATAGTTGATAAATTAACCTACAGAAAAATATTGTTGTAAGTGGCTGCCCTAATCGCATCGCTATATCATTGAAATAGCGATATGACACTTTCTATCACAAAACAAATGTATGCTAGTGTTATCGTGGACGATTGATATGGCACAACCTTATTGCTAATACTTAAAGTCCATCCATCCATCTTCCAAACCGCTTATCCTACTGGGTCGCGGGGGGTCCGGAGCCTATCCCGGAAGCAATGGGCACGAGGCATGGAACAACCCAGGACGGGGGGCCAGCTCATCACAGGGTACACTCACACACCATTCATACACACATGCATTCCTACGGGCAATTTAGCAAGTCCAATTAGCCCCAGCATGTCTTTGGACTGTGGGGGGAAACCGGAGTACCTGGAGGAAACCCCACGACGACATGGGGAGAACATGCAAACTCCATGCACATGTGACCCAGGCGGAGACTCAAATCTGGGTCCGAGAGGTGGTGTGAGGCAACAGTGCCGCCCCATACTTAGTACATGTACAATATAATAATCTATGCCACAAGTGTGTCTGCTGGGCTGTGGCATGAGTAAATGGTGTCCTGTAGTTGTGTTCTGGGCATACAGCAGCTCTGGATATAACGGATTTTGGATATAATGGACTGTTTTGCCAGGTCCCTTGAAGTTATAACGTTATAACTGGATTTACTGTAGTTAAATATCGCGCACCTCGTTATCTTTGTTACACGTCTCTGCTCCCTCCCCCAACCCGGCTCGTAAGAGAGAAACAAGCTCAGGGCTGCCACTAATTCAGCGGGATGGTGAGTTGTATTTTTACACACTTTGTTTTTAGTAGTTTCTATATCGGTCCGTGAAAATATTGTTTTACATGAAATTGTTTCATGGTACAAAAAAGGTTGGGAACCGTTGTGAATTTTTGCACGTCACAAGACGGCCCCCAACCAGTCTGGGGAAATGATAACGGAATAAAACCGGCCCATGGTGGCAAAAAGGTTGGGGACCACTGCTCTACAGATACCTATGCAAAACAATCATTAAACTTATTAACTATATCAATTTCACTTTTAATAATAAGACTCTTTCAATCCTGCAGATTAGTGATTTTAGCTTTTAGAGCTCTTTTAGAGTCTTATAAGAAGACTGGACAAAAATAAGAAGATGCCCATGCTTGCAAGTCTCCTGCACCACCCTCTGTCCGACAAAAGACGTTGCAGGAGAGTTTTCAGAAAGCCCTACCAGAGTTTCCAGGTAGGGCTGGGTGGAATTAGGGATAAAAGGGTTCATGGTAAACCATGGTAAAATTCCTGACGGTTAAGGTTACATACGGTAATGGCTATGTTATTATTTTAATGTTTATGCAAACAGAAGGTGCATAGTGTTAAGTTTCTGATTTAAAACTAGACAATTACTTTTGTCACGATCACTAGCGAGCAGAACGGCGATCGTGCGGGTGCGGTGAGCAAGCAGCAGGCACACAGGCAAATACGGGGCAAAACTGGGGTTTATTACTGAAATGGGGGCAGGAGACGCTACACCACACCATAAGCACAACAAACTACAATGACGGACAGGGGAAACGAGTCAGACCAGGACTTAAATACACAGAGACTAATCAAAGTAAGCGGACAAAGCTGGAGACGATCAGGGAGGTACAGGTGGGTAATCAGGGGGCGTGGCACACACGAGGAGCGGATGCGCCAGGCATGACAGAGCCCCCCCCCCAAAGGCTCGCTTCACCGGGCGCGCCCAGGAGGAGGCGATGGATGGGACGAGGGAAACGGGACCTGGAACAGAAGAACAAAAAGCCGTTAACGAGGGACAGGGAACAGGACGGACAGACAGAACTGGCACAAAGACAGGAAATGGGACAGGATCTGACAGAGGACAGGGAACGCGGACAGACAGAGAAGGAAAGGGGACACAGAGGGAACAGGCGGGACACAAGGGCCAGGAGTGAACGGAGGGAATACAGGAGGATGAGGAGCCGGGACGGGAGGAACAAAGGGACGAGGAACGAAGAGAGGAGGGACAGAGACAGGAGGAACAAAGATGGGAGCGGAGGGAGAGAAGGAGGGGGAATAAAGGGGATCCCGAGGGAGCCCCAGCAGGCGACGGGAGGCCAGAGCCAGAGGGGACCCTGGAGGGGCCGAGGAGACAGGGCGAGGGACCGACGAAGGGGCAGAGGAGGGAGCTGGAGGGAGAGCCAGGGAAGGGGACGAGGGAGCCGGAGGGGACCTGGGCGAAGGCAAGGTGAGGGGGGGAGCCGCCGCAGGCAACCGAGGAGCCGCCGTTGGGGAGCCCGCAGAAGCCCCACGAGATGCCAGAGGAGGGAGCGAGGCCGGGGGACGAGGCCTCGGAGGGGGGCCCGCAGGCGACCGCCGACCCGGAGGGCCAGGACCCGCAGGCGCTGACCGAGCCCCAGCACAGGCGAGGGAGGACGAGCCAGGGGGCAGGGCGGGAGGGACCCCAGTCCTTTGTCTGTGTCCCCTCCCCTTACGGGACACAGACAATATGACCCCTGATCGGGGTCGAGTTCGCCAGGGTGAGGGTGAAGGAGTCACAAGCAAGGTCCCCGAGGGGTCCCATTCAAGCTCCTCCACCTCCGGAGAGGGAGGAGCCAAGATGGAGTCCTCTGGGACCTCCTCGGGGACTAGGGCAGAAGGGACTGGAGTGGGGCTAGGAGCTGGAGTCACAAGGGGAGTCACAGTGGGCGCCCCAAGCGTGGGCGCGGGAGCTGTAGGCGGCGGCTCGGGCTCCGGGGCCGCAGGCAGAGAAGGCGGCGACTCGGGCTCCGGGGCCGCGGGCAGAGAAGGCGGCGACTCGGGCTCCGGGGCCGCGGGCAGAGAAGGCGGCGGCTCGGGCTCCGGGGCCGCGGGCAGAGAAGGCGGCGACTCGGGCTCCGGGGCCGCAGGCAGAGAAGGCGGCGGCTCGGGCTCCGGGGCCGCAGGCAGAGAAGGCGGCGGCTCGGGCTCCGGGGCCGCAGGCAGAGAAGGCGGCGGCTCGGGCTCCGGGGCCGCAGGCAGAGAAGGCGGCGACTCGGGCTCCGGGGCCGCGGGAGCTGCTGCAGGCAGTGGGAGCGCCTGCTCTGGGGCTGCAGGCTGCTGCAGTGGGGGCGCCTGCTCTGGGGCTGCAGGCTGCTGCAGTGGGGGCGCCTGCTCCGGGGCTGCAGGCTGTAGGAGCGGCGCAGGTGGCGACTCGGGCTCTGGGGCCGCAGGGGGCGGGACCGGCAAGTCCCGTGCGGGCAGGACGGGCGTGGCCCCTTTAAGACTCCGGGGCACACGCGAGATGGCATCCCGCACTGTGCTGGCCCCCTTATTGGCCAGCCGGTTGAGCCGGAAGACATACCGCTTTAGGGGCGGTGGCAGGTCGGCAGCGGCTGGGTGCTCTCCCCTTGCAGGGAAAGCTGCCTGCGTGGGCAGCTTGGCAGCGATGGGGGTGACGTTCAGGAAAGCCGGGGAGTCTTCCAGCTCACCCGCTGGGAGGAAAGCAGGAACGAGCGTGCATGCTCCCAAGGTGAGCGTCTGGACGTTCGCCGGCTTCTTTTTCCTCTTTCGCCGTTTGGTGGACACGGTTGCGGGAGGCTGTTTCGCGTCCGACAGGACGGAGGGCTGGAACGCTGCCTCCGCGCTATACGGCGCGTCAAACCCCAGCCTCCTTGCTGTCAGGTGCTGCATCAGCTGGTGGAGGTTGGAGCAGTAGGTTTCTCTTGTCCAGTGCATTTCTTCATTGCTAATAAACAGTGCATATTGAATTGATAAAGGATTCAGTCTATTACAGAAGTAACGCAGTGTACACCCATTTAGTATCCTATACTCTTCATATGTAAAGTATAAATGATGAATATTGGTTACTTGTCAGCTATGTTGATTTTTAAGACCAGCACATAAGATTAAAAATGTTCCTCCTTAAACAAACCTAGAGAAGGTCTTCACTTCCTTCATGTTAATTTTGCGTCCATAAATGATATGTTGACTGATTTCCTTCTGTGCACAATCGATGATGGTTCCAGCCATCCATCCATTCCATTCCAGCTTCTAGACATGAGGATGAAAGCTCCAGTGCAGTGCATACATGTAGATCTCTTCCTCTGAGTTGAGCTAGTCTGTCCTGTCCAGGTTGCAGAACATTGTATAGAAAAGGTCCAGCACTCCTCCAAAGAGATCTCCACAGTCTCTTTATTCTAAATAAGTAGAGGAAAACAAGAAAAATATAGACAAGTTGTTGCTGAGGTTGTGTGGTTATCAATGAAAGATAGACAGAAAAAGATAAAACCTGCCATCAAATTAGATTTCCTACAACATTTCATGTTCATAGCTTTTAATACCAGTGAGAGACCACACTAAATACAGAATGAATCTGTATATATTGCTTGTAAAACATTTTCGGTCAAGCTATAGTTTCAGTCGGTTCATATCTAAAAGTAATGAAGATATTATACATTTTTTTCAAAGTTGTATTGCCTCTGGCTGTGTGTGCTGCTGCCAGTAAGATGGGAATTCCTGTTCAGGCCTCTGGTCGACACCATGAAGCGTGCAACTTCAATATTTTCTTTGACCAAGTCAGACCTTTCTCATGAGGGCTCCCCGTAGATGATGCTTCATGATCATCACCGTTTAGGCTTCGTTATTCCTTGCATCATTAAGGTAAACAATAAGACGACTAAAGCCATAGATTCCTCCATAGACTGCAATTTGCCATCTGTAATATGCAAAATTATAACCAAACTGCATCTGCTTATGTAGAGGTCTTAAGCCTCTCCAGTTTAAACAATAATATGCAAGCACGTGTTACATGTAGGACTGGGCGATATGGGAAAAATCTCTTGATATTTTTTTATCAGCCAATATTGATATATGTCATGATATGATTCAAATTCAAATACCTTTTTATTGTATGTTTATATTTGTAGCATCACCATTTAAACTGTAAAAAAAATATATAATTTTTTATATGGACACAAGCATTGTGCTTATTTAGTTTAAGTTCTTTCTTTGTATTATTTGTTTTTAAACTATTTACCTTTTCTAAATGACCTGATTTGAGTATCCTTTTTTATTTCTTAAATCCATTTTTTATTAAATCTATCTATCTATCTATCTATCTATCTATCTATCTATCTATCTATCTATGTACATTTTCTATATATATATACATTTTCTATATATACACACACACTCACATATATGTACACTGTGCATATATATGTGTGTGTGTGTATATATATATATATATATATATATCCATCCATCCATCCATTTTCCAAAACGCTTATCCTACTGGGTCGCGGGGGGTCCGGAGCCTATCCTGGAAGCAATGGGCACGAGGCAAGGATCTACCCAGGATGGGGGGCCAGCCCGTCGCAGGGCACACTCACACACCATTCACTCACACATGCACTCCTACGGGCAATTTAGCAACTCCAATTAGCTCACATATGTCCCAGGCTTCGCTGGCTTTGAACGCAGTAATTCACAGTAACAGAAAACGCAGATCCGACTGTGCCATAAAGTGTAAGACAGTCCTTTACGACATGAGACCTATCAAGCAGCAACATGTCGACTTTCCGAGTGCGCATGGGTACGCATTCTTGGAACAGAATGACTTAAGACAGATCGTGCAGCACTGTCAGTACCCTTTGCGTGCTGGCTGCACAATCTGTCTTAAGTCATCTTGCTCTCGCGAGGTTTTTGTACCATGTGACATGGTGACATGTGGTGACGTTTTGCAGTGCCAGACAAAAAAATCTAACCATGATGCATTGCATCAGGACCAGAATGCATTGCTTTAAGACAGCGCTGTAAGTGGCTGTATGAAGTTGAACGCACCCTATTTTTTTCTTGTTGCCAATAGCAACCTATGACCACACGTAAGATTGGTGACAGAGAACATTTGGAATCAACACCGGGGGCATTTCAGATTTCAGCACAGACGGTTTGATTGTTACACTCTGGCAATAGCATCAAGATAAGTGTTATTAGCCCAAGGAATCATGAAAATGAGGTTTAACATTTTCTACATGAAGTGCAGGGAGATTATCAGTCAATGTGTATGATTTAGTGTTGTTTTGTGCTATAGTATAGGCTGAAACCTGTGGTTATCATCAAAAACAAAATGCGGTAATCGTAAGTATTAACAGGAATGTTAAATCTGCATTTGCATGATTTCAGAAACTACTGAGAGGTATGAAGAGAAAGGATGACATCACTAGTTTCTTACACACAAAGAGGAGGGATCAGGGAGGAAAAGCAGACGTAGTTGCGGATGGCGAAAGAGGAGAAGGAGCAAGAAGAAGAAGATCAAGCTGAGCCAGGGCAAGAAGGTGAAACAGGTAAGCAGCAGAGGAAGTATGAATAGACATACACTCCAAAGCTGAGGTGCTAGGGAGGAGAGACTGTGAGTTCCCTGGATTTGATGTATTTTAACCATATATGGTACATGCAGTATTAGAGAATGTAACACCTGCAAATGTATAAAGAAACGGCTTTGATTTTGCCACCCCAACTGATTTCCATGCCACCCTCATGCCACCCTAAGAAAATTTCTCTAGATCCGCCCTTGTCGGTGAACAAGGGAATGTTAACTGGCTAACTAGCCCCAGGTAGCTTACATGCCCTCCCTTAGGCTGCTTTCCTCACACTGTTCAGTGAGTAAAAGTAGTTTCAGCATGAGGAAGAACAGACTCATAACTTTAACCCTACAGCTAAGATAATTGCATATTTCAGCTTAAATGTGGCTTGAATGTTTCCTGGTCAACATTAGACAGAGGAATACTCATAAGCTCTTGATCTGAGCTTCTCCGAAGGGATGTTGAGGCACACTCTTGAGGCTCTTCAGGTGGTGGGCCGCCCTGAAGATGAGCCCCAGTCAGCAGGAGACAGCAGGTCCATCCAAAGCAGACTACAGAAGCAGGGATCAGGAAGAGGAATCCTTGAGATCCTGGGGTCCCCCACACATTATCAAGCAACACGAAATGGCACTGAATAATAAACGTATATGTCTGACACACTTGTCCTTTTTTAATTCCAAATACTATATTGGGAAATAAAAAATAACCTCCTCCTTTTGCATACAGATTGAAATATTGTTATTTACATCTAAAATGGAGTAATGGAAGCCCCTAATGTTGAGGTTTTAAGTAACTACTTCCATTAATATTACCTTCAGCAGACCAATTAGAACCAACTTCTATACTGGATTTATCCGTGTGTATGGAGCCACCATTTTCAGAGTTACTGTGTGTTATGTCTGCTGTACAGCCCTGATGTGGTAGCTGCTGAAATCATTCACTGGAGCCAAGCAGAAACAGCAGTGTACTCCAACACCTTAACCTCCAGAAAGAGCCATGCAGCTCAAAGCCACGCAGAGAAAGTGTCGCATCAAAGGAAGTTCAAAATGCCTGATCGTCATGAGAATTTCCCCACAGGGATCAATAAAGTGTTATTATTATATTTCAGGCTTACCTTTATTAAAGGGCATGTTGTTAGTGTATAGTGCTTAGAATGTTTAATTACTCTTATTTTCTTAACTTGTATAATAGATGAGCCATCATATCCTTAATGTGTATTAATATATGCAAAGGGAGGAGAAGGGAACAGACCCAAGGTGCAGAGTAAGAGCTAATGTTGAGCAAAATAGCATTGGAGAAATAAAATTTACAATAAATTCATGGTTTATGTCTATGGTTAATGTCACATTAACTTTACCCAGTCTCCTAGCTGAATATGTTAAGCAGGGTTTCAAGTGGGCTGGAAAGATCTGGAACAGGGTTCTGACACCTTACGTTTAATAAATAAATAAATCTTATTGCCAACTTCATACATAAAGTTCAAGAGTTTTTTTAATTTGTTGCATCCTGGCCTTCCTTCCAGTTGATGCCATAAAGATCAGTATTTCCCACACAAAGACTTTGCTTGTATGGCTCCAGGCTGGGACAATTTATTCACATTTTGAGATCATTTTTGGAGACAGTGTCACTAAATTTTATAAGAAGGTACAGCAGTGCAACTTAAGATTTGTTTGTTTTTGTCTGGAATACTGTTGCTTTTTTAAATACATTCAAAATATCTTATACCTGAGTGTGATATCTGAACGGTATCAAAACATAAGAACATAAGAACTATACAAACGAGAGGAGGCCATTCGGCCCATCAAGCTCGCTTGGGGAAACTTAACTAATAGCTCAGAGTTGTTAAAATCTTATCTAACTCTGATTTAAAGGAACCCAAGGATTTAGCTTGCACTACGTTATCAAGAAGACTATTCCATACTCTGAGTACGTGCTGTGTAAAGAAGTGTTTCCTTAAATCCAGTTTGAAATGTTCTCCCGCTAATTTCCACCTATGGCCACGAGTTCATGTATTTGAACTAATGCTGAAGTAACTATTTGGTTAAACAGCATCCAAACCTGTTAGAATGTGCGGCTTATGCACGGCAATCAGGGTGTTGGCAAAAAGTAAGAGGACCGATTCATTTATGCTACCATTGACCCAGTTACGCTCAGGCCTATGGTTGCATATCATAAGGCAACCGGTAAGGGTCCATGAACTACGTTTTCCCATTTTACAACAACTCTGCACATAAATAAGGAGCCTACCGTCCATTTTTGCATCAATAACATATTTATGCACATTCTGATTTTTTATGACGATGTGTTAAATATGCTGTATCCAATTTAGAATAGCTTTCTGTTTTTCAAATATTATGTATAAAATAATAAATTATGTCAATTTTTATTAACATATTAAGATGTTTTGTTATCATATTTATGATATTTACACTGTAAAAATATCTATGCTCATACAAGACAAAGTACTGTATTTTGATTATACTAAGTGTCCATATTATTGCAAATACAGGACTGTTATTTTTTCCCAACTTCGCATGCATTCTGGATATTGCAATAGCTGTTGGAGATCACGAGCCTGAAGACATATTACAGCTTTACTGTGACAGTCTCCAAACCTGCTGTCAAAAAGAGTATCACCTCTGGGGTAAGATGTGTTTCTGTAGATTTATTCATATTATTAGTTGGTCATTAGATAATTACGGTGAACTCTGTTGTTCAGTGTATAAAATTTAACTGTTAACCCTGCTGAAAAAACCAACAAAGACCAGCATAGCTGGTAACCGGCATGACCGGCATAATGCATGTGATTATACCAGCATATATTGTATTTTAGTGCCGGGTGACCAGCATCATTAATGAAATATTGCTGGTGGAACAGCTTCAGTTGCAAGTGTGGAAAGAAAATTGGACATTGGTAGACCCGGGAGGGGAGGCATATTGGGTCTGTTATGTCTTAGGCAAGAAGAGATTGTTTTGAATACTGCGTGACCTCGCTTCATGATAGCTGCCTGCAGTTAGTTCCACAGACACTGAAGAGAGATCAGACCTTGGAGAGACAGACAGCGTAGAAGGGGGGGGGGGGGGGGGGGGGGAACTGCCTGCGGAAGGTATTCGTAGCTACCCCAACTGGTGCACATAGAGTTGTAGTTATAAAGTAGTCGCAGTAGGCCTTATGAAATATGTTATGCGGTAGTACAAATATATTGTTACGTTAATCCTATTAAATGTTAACCATATATTTACAGTGAATCAATGACAAGATGTCAATACCAATCTTGAATCAAAGGTCAACCTAATATTCACTGTGATTCAATGTCAATATAATCAATATCTATATTCTTATCTCAGGTAGGAGCCTGTTCTGGTAAATTGATCAAAATGGGTGGATTTTACCTTGCTGCAAATGTGAACCAATAGAACTTGATTTCTTGTTGTTTCATGACCAATCAGGACTTAGATGTCCTTAAAGGGAATTGGCTATTATAGTCTATCAACTGGTTGCTCTTTGTGCTTGGGGTACCTGGTGCCAGAGTGTGACCGGAGCACTTTGCTGGATTGCTTGAATAAAAGAGAACTCTCTCACCAACTGAGAGGTCTGGAGTTTAATTCTAAGTGGCTCAACTAGAGTTATCAGAGAGGTTGATTCATAATTTTCTTACCACACAAGCAGACCAGAATTAACTATCATAGACCATCATGTAAACAGTTGAATAGGACTGTTGTCTCAGGGTTGCCAACTCTCCCGCATATGGAATTACACACAGTCAGGCCCTCACGCTCAAGCAAGAAGTCCTACAGCAAATCTATATTATTCTGTTATAAACCAAAAATTAGACACATTAAAAGCATTGGAGTCCAGACTATTTAGGTACTGTAATAAATCTATTAAAGACATGTAAAGGTGTGTGCAGACTTGTCTCAAATTGAAAATCTGCGCAACATTTAAGGCGGACCGGAAAATCCGAATAAGAAGCTGCGAATAATAAATAAGACTGGTGTGTGAGTGTGCCCTGCGATGGGCTGGCCCCCCATCCTGGGTTGTTCCCTGCCTCGTGCCCATTGCTTCCGGGATAGGCTCCGGACACCCCGTGACCCAGAAGGATAAGCGGTTTGGAAAATGGATGGATGGATGGAATAATAAATATGACTGGTGTGTGCGTGTACCCTGCGATGGGCTGCCCCCCCCCCCCCCCCTCCCATCCTGGGTTGTTCCCTGCCTCGTGCCCATTGCTTACGGGATAGGCTCCGGACTCCCCGCGACCCAGAAGGATAAGCGGATGGATGGATGGAATAATAAATAAGTTACGTGTGATCCCGCTGCAAATAATAATACGTAATACGTTATTTACATGAATGCGCACACAGACGGAGTGCAGAAAAGGTGGAAGCGTAAGAGCAAGATCCGATGAATGCGGTAGGCAGGGGTCTCAAGTCTCACGCATTAACAGTGAGACACGCGTTTCTCCCATAATGTAATCTATCTTAAAGGTTTTGATGAAACTTGAGAGCCTTGAATAAAATAAGGCAACAATTTGCACCCACTTTTTTGGGAGTAAACATAACTGTTTATTGGAGTAAACTGTTTTTTTTTTAATGAAATACACCCAATTTGAAGAAAATAGATATTTTAAATATTTAACTGTAAAATCTGGAATTCTATACTGTACTGTTTTTTCGCCATACTACCTTTACCAGCATGCTGTGCAGTTTGTACATTCCCACCGTTAAGGTAGTTTTTTTTCATCTTGGACGGACCAATTACAGTGGAGAAATCCACTTAGCCCGCGAAATCGCGGCGGCAATGCGTCAGTTGCTGGAGTGAGGGTGTTCTTTTTGGCAGAGATAACGAGTCTGTCGGCAAAGACTTATTTTGCTTGTTAGTTAATATATTCGTGGTTTGCGGTTGGAGTTGTGTACAGCAGGCAAAGTTAGAAATTACAAGGAGGATAATGCTAGCTGACCGGGAGGAGCCAACCGCGGTTAAACTAATTCATCTTGCCGCCCCTCCGAAATTCGGTGAAGAAATTAATTCAAACTCGTAGTCCGGTGTTGGACCCACCAGAGACACTGGATCTAAGGCGGGGAGACGGATCCCTCATCGTGCTGCTGTGTGCCATGTGGTCGGCTGTAACCAACCTCGCCATAGGATGTTCCCTATCTACTCACTGGAGGTAGTGGCAGGACACCCGCTCCACCTGTCACAGGCTCCGTGACTGAGAGAAACCATTTGTGAGTAACCTACACCGATACTGATACACGCATACGTGTCGCATCGACAGGTCTGGGTTTGAATGTGGAAGCGCTGTAATATCTGCTGGATTCAACTCCTTCAGAGTTGAACATCACTGTGCATATATAATTTTTTCTTTCTTTTTTCTCTTTTTGGTTGGCAGCGTGACTGATTCATTTGCTTATGTTAAAGTGTGAACGGTTAGGGCCAGGATACACTTGACACAACGTACACGCTACTGCGTGCGTAGTGTACGTTTATCTGGAGGATTAAGGGTCGTGTCCACCAGGGGGCAGTGCGAGACAACCATCTTGCTCAGCTCCTTCATTTCCGGTCTCGCTTTTTTATTTTTATTTTTCAGTAAATTACATAACAAACAAGAGTACACACTACAGACCAAGGAGATTAAGTGAAGGTAGAGAGAACAAGAAACAAAATAAAACAAAAAGTTGTCATTACAATACGGCCGGTACATCAGCAGAAGGTTACATAAACAGACTGAACATAGAGTATGTCCGGATAGCTTTTCTGTTTTTACACTTTGATATAGTTTGAAGATAAATAGTTACCTCTACTTTAAATTACTCAAATACAAGGTGTTTCCTCGGTCTCACTTGTTTGTATGAGGTCGTGGCATGAAATGTGTTGGATAAGCAATTTTTTAGTCCGCAGAAGGTGCGAACGTTGTTGCACTACATAAGATTTTGGATTTAAGACGTTTTTGTATTCATCGGTGTCATGTACTGAACGTAATAAAATAACCAGGGGAACGGTGTTATTTGCAACAGTGGGGAATGTTGTGGGGGAGACACAGGATGTGAGGAAAGTAAAGAAGCGAGGAGTTAAAACGTGTCTACGTGTGATTGATTTAATTCAGACAGATTAAATTCGAACATAAAATATAACAATCGGTAGGCAAGGTTCTTAATATTTGTGATTTGTTTTTAATTGCAATTTATGCATTATACTGTTTCCCGAGTAGTCAGTTACTGCGTCAATCCTTTCACTGTAAAAAAAACAAAAAGTTAAGACAACTTAAAATTTAAAGGCAACTTAGTGCACTAAATTTTGGAGTTTTTTGAGTTTTGAAGAAAAACACCTACTGTTATGCTGAGCAATTATTTTTCGTTCAGATCATTTCTTTCATATCCATAAAAACTTAGTTGTACATACAATTGCTAACAACAAAAGTTGTTCCAACCTATTGTATTTCCGTAAGATTTATCTTGCATATGTGTAAAGACTTTAAAATTTGAGTTTAGTATGCTAGGGCTTCACCCATTGCAGTGCCCAGGGGTACAAAAACAGTGCCCAGACATGTGCTGGGTTGGGCTTGAACAGGCAATCTTTGGGTCAGAAATGACACTGCCAAAACTCTGTAAACAGTGTTTTTGTGTTAGCACCTTATTCAGCTTATGTTCCATACACCTGTGTGAACTAAGCCTCTCTACTCATGGTTCAAAGGTCACCAGTTCAAGCCCACTGTCAGCGCATGTGGGGGCCCTTGAGCAAGGCCTCACCCAGCTCCCTATAGGTGCCACAACTGGTAGCTACCCTTCACAGTCAAGTTTGCTGTCATTCCCCACAGGGATCCTCAAAATCTGCCTGTTGTTATTTATTACTATCATGTTTTAAATGAACTTGCTATTTGACTGTTTATCTTCATTTATAATAATTAGATGACACAAATTTTGCGGTTTTGAATTCTTAGCATCCATCCATCCATCCATTTTCCAAACTGCTTATCCTACTGGGTCGCGGTAGGTCCGGAGCCTACCCCGGAAGCAATGGGCACGAGGCAGGGAACAACCCAGGATGGGGGGGCCAGCCCATCAGGTGAGCGACCCAGTAGGATAAGCGTTTGGAAAATGGATGGATGGATGGATGGATGGATGGATGTTTAATAATCTCACACTAATATATTGTAAGAATCTTCTGGAATTTCTTTAATGGTACCTTCACCCTGCTGCATGTTAGATCAGCTCTGTTTTTTATTGTTTGATTTCAGCATTTCTGGGCACCTATTATTAATTGGGGTCTGCCCATTGTTGCTGTGACAGACATGAGGAAGAGCCCTGAAATAATCAGCGGTCGAATGACCTTCGGTAAGAGGCAGAGGGCTCACCTTCCATCTATATGAGCGTCCACTGGGTCACTCGGGACTCCAGAGGGACTTTTTAAAGGTTTTAAGCTGGTTGCTCTTCTTCTTTCTGACCCCTGCATGATCTCTGTCTCCCCAGCTCTTTTCTGTTACTCGGTGATTTTCACGAGGCTCTCTTATAGAGTCCAGCCCCGAAACTGGCTCCTCTTTACTTGCCATATGGCCAATGTGACGGCACGATTGATCCAGGTAGGCCGGCTCATCCAACACAAGTAGGTCCCCACCAGGCTCCCTCTAGAATATTTAAATCTCCACCCCTCGTCTGTTGATTAATGCCATATTATTGCTCGACATTGCCTGGCTGCCGGCTGCAAATGCTATCACTCAGCCAGCTTTTCTCCCAGTCAGATCCTTCCTTAATAGTGTCACACAAGTACCTTTTATAGGTTTGTGTTCTTCATGAATGTTTTTTTTTTTCTTCCATTTCAGAATGCAGAAAATGTGAAATGAGCCTTTGCGTCCATAAAGAGATCTCCCCTCCTTCCGAATAAATAAATATATATATATATATATATAAATTTATATATCTGTGTATTCATTTCTTTCATTTTTCTTATTATGAAACCATACGTGAGTAGGGGCAATTCACTGCCCATACAAAGTGAGAGTGGATAACATATACCTAATGAAGACTGTAGTCCTGTATTAGACAAAATCATTTTATCATATGGGTCAGTTACAGTTACCTACATAAGAACATAAGAAATTTACAAACGAGAGGAGACGAATCAGCCCATCAAGCTCATTTGGGGAGAACTTAACTAATAGCTCAGAGTTGTTAAAATCTTATCTAGCTCTGATTTAAAGGAACCCAGGGATTTAGCTTACTACTTACTAAACTAGTAGCAAGACTATTCCTTACTCTAAAAACATGATGTGTAAAAAAGTGCTTCCTCAAATTTGTTTTAAAATGTTCTCTCGCTAATTTCCACTTATGGCCACGATCTCTAATATTTAAACTAATATTGAAATATTGAACAGCATCCAGACCTGTTAGAATCTTATATACCTGGATCATGTCCCTCTTATTCTCCTTTACTCAAGGCTAAACGGATTCTGCTCAGTTAACCTCTCATAAGACATTCCTCTAAGACCAGGAATCATTCTGGTACCCCTACGTTGCACCTTTTCCAAGGCAGCAATGTCCTTCTTAAGGTATGGTGACCAAACCTGCACACAATTTTCTAGGTGAGGACTTACCAAGGAATTATATAATCGAGCCGTTTGTGGTGGACAACATCAAAGGCCTTCTGCAGAACTAAGCAGATAACATCATAGGCCTTTTTGTGATCAATTTCTTTCGTAGCTTCCTCAAAGAACTCAAGTAGATTAGTTAAACAGGACCTACCTCTCCTAAATCCATGATGGCTATCCCTCAGAATGTTATTTTAATCCAGGTAATCTACCATTTTCACTTGGATTATAGCTTCCATTACCATTCCAGTTATGCAAGTTAAACTGATTGGTTATAGTTTGCTGGATTACTTCTATCCCCTTTTTTGAATATGGGTGTTATATTAGCATGCTTCCAATTAGAAAGTGCCACACCAGTAGATAAGGATTTCTCAAATAGTAATGTTAAAGGTTGGTTAATAATATCCCTCATCTCTTTTAAAACTACATTTTATACTGTATTTAGTCCATGTCTAAGTCCGTATTCCCCAGATCCGTCATTGATGTTCGTCGCCGTCTGCCCTGTCTTCAGTGACTAAACCCTGGTTTCCTTAATCCTGCCTACCTGCCTTGTCCTTTCCCCGCTTCCTGCTTGCCCATCCTCCCCGCCGATCGCAACAGAATGACGGACCTCCCGAAAGAAGCACTGCGGCGGGCCAAGGACCAGCGCCTTAATCTACTGCAGGAGGTGCTTTATTGGCTAATTCAACTGGAGGGCCAGGAGGACCCAGCATCCCGGGATTTGGCCAGCCGGAGCGGGGACCTCCTGAGTGAGGCAGCCCCACTGCTGCAAGCCGGAGAAAGAAGAGGAAGCCCCAAGGATCATCCTGGGGGCTTGCTCTCTCTTCCCCACTTCTCTCCTTGCAAGTGATCGGGAGGGCTCCCCAATCAGCTCGGACGTTGCCTTCGCGGGCAGCTTCCCCCTTCCGGGGAACACGCCTGGCTCTGAAAGGGGCCAGGGCAGTATGGGACGCTATCCCGCGGGTTAGCGGGCTCTTAAAGGGGCAATGCCTGCTAGTGAGGCAGCAACCCTGGAGCCCGTGCCTGTCCTACCTGTCCCACCGGCGCCTGACGTCCTTGTCCCGCCTGATCTGCCTGTCCAGCCCGTGCCTGATCTGCCTCTCCTGCCAGCTGCCGCACCGCCCAGCAAGGCTCTGGCCACTGCGACGGCCCTTGTTGGCCCAGAGTCAGCGGTGCCTGCGGCACCCGAGGCGCCTGCCACGGCCCCGCCTACAGCTACTGCTCCACCTGAGGCCCCTCTGCCTCCGCCAGTCCCTTCTCCGCCCGAGGCCACTCTGCCTCCACCCGTGGCTCTGCCCGTGCCTGTGACTCCTGCCCCTGTTGCCCATGTCCCTGACCCAGCTCCAGTCCCCCCATCACCGGTCCCAGTCCCCGAGGAGGTCCTGGACAATCTAACCACTGCTCCTTCCTCCTTTAGGCACATTTTCTTTTTTGTTGTTTTTTTGTTGAGGAAACACCCCAATGCAATTCTCATCTTAAATTAATGATGAAATATACATACAGGGGGCGGCATGGTGGTGCAGTGGTTAGGACTGTCGCCTCACACCTCTGGGACCCGGGTTCGAGTCTCCGCCTGGGTTACGTGTGTGTGGAGTTTACATATTCTCCCCATGTCGTCGTGGGGTTTCCTCCGGGTACTCCGGTTTCCCCCCACAGTCCAAAAACATGCAGAGGCTAATTGGATTGCTAAATTGCCCGTAGGTGTGCATGTGTGAGTGAATGGCGTGTGAGTGTGCCCTACGATGGGCTGGCCCCCAATCCTGGGGTGTTCCCTGCCTCGTGCCCATTGTTTCTGGCAGCTTGCTACCCTTATGGGCCGTATCCAGGAGGCAGGCACTGAGATTGTGGAGGCCAAGGCTGGGGCAGGCTCTGCCACACTGGATGGCATATGCAGGGGCTGGATTCACATTCTCTCTGCTGGATGCTATGAATGACAAAGAGGGGGTGTGGAGTGTGTGTTTCTGAGGTCTGAGGAAAGTGAAAATACTTCTCTACCCGTCTCCTCCTTAGGAGACATGGAATTGAGAAGAACCTGGGCCTTGGTGAGCTCTCCACCTTTGATGAGAAGCTGGTGGCAGAAGCTTTGGGCTTGACGTTGACGGCCTCCATCATGTAAGGGGAGGATTTAGTGCTGCTCAAGGGCAGCCCCACAAAAATGGACCGTGACAACCTGGAGCAAAAGTAAAAAGACAGTCCTTCTCACGCAGGCTTTTTGCAACATTTTCTCTGTTCTGCTTTTCTAGGATCTAAATATTCCTGGAATGATGGGAAAGAGCAGGATCTGGCTGTGGCTAACATCTACTGTCCTCAAATCTACTTTTAGTAGTCTTACAACCTACTTTTCTGTGTGTTGTTTTCTGGTGTGTCAAACAAAAAACAGAGTAAAGTAAAGGTTTATATGTATTCCGTTGCACTGGATTTATTTTGATCTGTTTTGGATTTTAAGTTTTTATAAGCTGTCAAACTAAAAAAAAGTTTTCAGAGTATTCCTCATTGCCCTCTGTCTCTACTGCCTGCTTGTTTCCTTAAAGGCTCCCTGTGTGTGTGAAAGTGAGTTAATTCTTTATTTTCTCTCGTTGTTTAACCGCTGAGATGATTCTTTTTTCATGTCTGGAGTTAAGCTGTTTATGCACTAACTGTACTACAGTCCCTGACAAAAGTCTTGTCGCTTATCTATTTTGTAGAAACACCTGCTATTAACCTGACTTTTAATTAATCAATTGATGTTACAAATAGCTCATATCTTCAAATACTATATTGGGAAATAAAAAATAACCTCCTCCTTTTGCATGCAGATTGAAATATTGTTATTTACGTCTAAAATGGAGTAATGGAAGCTCCTAATGTTGAGGTTTTAAGTAACTACTTCCATTAATATTACCTTCAGCAGACCAATTAGAACCAACTTCTATACTGGATTTATCTGTGTGTATGGAGCCACCATTTTCAGAGTTACTGTGTCTTATGTCTGCTGTACAGCCCTGATGTGGTAGCTGCTGAAATCATTCACTGGGGCTAAGCAGAAACAGCAGTGTACTCCAACACCTTAACCTCCAGAAAGAGCCATGCAGCTCAAAGCCACGCAGAGAAAGCGTCGCATCAAAGGAAGTTCAAAATGCCTGATCGTCATGAGAATTTCTCCACAGGGATCAATAAAGTGTTATTATTATATTTCAGGCTTACCTGGATTAAAGGGCATGTTGTTAGTGTATAGTGCTTAGAATGTTTAATTACTCTTATTTTCTTAACTTGTATAATAGATGAGCCATCATATCCTTAATGTGTATTGATATATGCAAAGGGAGGAGAAGGGAACAGACCCAAGGTGCAGAGTAAGAGCTAATGTTGAGTAAAATAGCATTGGAGAAATAGAATTTACAATAAATTCATGGTTTATGTCCATGGCTAATGTTACATTAACTTTATCCAGTCTCCTAGCTGAATATGTTAAGCAGGGTTTCAAGTGGGCTGGAAAGATCTGGAACAGGGTTCTGACACCTTCGTTTAATAAATAAATAAATAAATCTTATTGCCAATTTCATACATAAAGTCAAGAGTTTTTTTTCATTTGCTGCATCCTGGCCTTCCTTCCAGTTGATGCTAAAAAAAAACCAGTATTTCCCACACAAAGACTTTGCTTGTAGGGCTCCAGACTGGGACAATTTATTCACATTTTGAGATAATTTTTGGAGAAAGTGTCACAAAATTTTACCTGAATGTGATATCTGAATGGTATCAACAATTAGATATCGCCTAAAACTATTAAATCTTTTGGTTATATATGACCCAATCCACCGGATTAAATTATACCACCAGTAAGTGTTACGCGTAGTTACGAAATTATCTGCTGCTAGAACTAAAAGTTAGTCTTCATGTACAAACGTCTAAGAACTGTGGTTTTCGTAGGTATTACATGCTTATACCCAGATACACTATATGGACAAATGTTTTGGGACACAGGAGCCAGGCCATGTCCAACATTAATGCCTGACCTCACAAATGCTCTTCTGGATGAATGGAAAAAAATCCCACAGACACCCTCCAAAATCTTGTGGTCAGCCTCTCAGGAACATTGGCAGCTGTTATAGCTGCAAGGGAGGACCAACTCCACATTGATGCCTAAGGATTTCATAGAATTTCCTGTAGGTATTGTGGCCAGATGTCCCAGTACTTTTGTCCATAGAGTGTAGCTGGAAGACTCGGGTTGGGCTCGGCTGATGTGCTGCAGTGTCGGCTTAGTTAGCAGTGGCTTACAGGAGTTGTGCCAAGTGCGGCTTATGCACGGCAATCAGGGTGTTGGCAAAAAGTAAGAGGACCGATTCATTTATGCTACCATTGACCCAGTTACGCTCAGGCCTATGGTTGCATATCATAAGGCAACCGGTAAGGGTCCATGAACTACGTTTTCCCATTTTACAACAACTCTGCACATAAATAAGGAGCCTACCGTCCATTTTTGCATCAATAACATATTTATGCACATTCTGATTTTTTATGACGATGTGTTAAATATGCTGTATCCAATTTAGAATAGCTTTCTGTTTTTCAAATATTATGTATAAAATAATAAATTATGTCAATTTTTATTAACATATTAAGATGTTTTGTTATCATATTTATGATATTTACACTGTAAAAATATCTATGCTCATACAAGACAAAGTACTGTATTTTGATTATACTAAGTGTCCATATTATTGCAAATACAGGACTGTTATTTTTTCCCAACTTCGCATGCATTCTGGATATTGCAATAGCTGTTGGAGATCACGAGCCTGAAGACATATTACAGCTTTACTGTGACAGTCTCCAAACCTGCTGTCAAAAAGAGTATCACCTCTGGGGTAAGATGTGTTTCTGTAGATTTATTCATATTATTAGTTGGTCATTAGATAATTACGGTGAACTCTGTTGTTCAGTGTATAAAATTTAACTGTTAACCCTGCTGAAAAAACCAACAAAGACCAGCATAGCTGGTAACCGGCATGACCGGCATAATGCATGTGATTATACCAGCATATATTGTATTTTAGTGCCGGGTGACCAGCATCATTAATGAAATATTGCTGGTGGAACAGCTTCAGTTGCAAGTGTGGAAAGAAAATTGGACATTGGTAGACCCGGGAGGGGAGGCATATTGGGTCTGTTATGTCTTAGGCAAGAAGAGATTGTTTTGAATACTGCGTGACCTCGCTTCATGATAGCTGCCTGCAGTTAGTTCCACAGACACTGAAGAGAGATCAGACCTTGGAGAGACAGACAGCGTAGAAGGGGGGGGGGGGGGGGAACTGCCTGCGGAAGGTATTCGTAGCTACCCCAACTGGTGCACATAGAGTTGTAGTTATAAAGTAGTCGCAGTAGGCCTTATGCAATATGTTATGCGGTAGTACAAATATATTGTTACGTTAATCCTATTAAATGTTAACCATATATTTACAGTGAATCAATGACAAGATGTCAATACCAATCTTGAATCAAAGGTCAACCTAATATTCACTGTGATTCAATGTCAATATAATCAATATCTATATTCTTATCTCAGGTAGGAGCCTGTTCTGGTAAATTGATCAAAATGGGTGGATTTTACCTTGCTGCAAATGTGAACCAATAGAACTTGATTTCTTGTTGTTTCATGACCAATCAGGACTTAGATGTCCTTATAGGGAATTGGCTATTATAGTCTATCAACTGGTTGCTCTTTGTGCTTGGGGTACCTGATGCCAGAGTGTGACCGGAGCACTTTGCTGGATTGCTTGAATAAAAGAGAACTCTCTCACCAACTGAGAGGTCTGGAGTTTAATTCTAAGTGGCTCAACTAGAGTTATCAGAGAGGTTGATTCATAATTTTCTTACCACACAAGCAGACCAGAATTAACTATCATAGACCATCATGTAAACAGTTGAATAGGACTGTTGTCTCAGGGTTGCCAACTCTCCCGCACATGGAATTACACACAGTCAGGCCCTCACGCTCAAGCAAGAAGTCCTACAGCAAATCTATATTATTCTGTTATAAACCAAAAATTAGACACATTAAAAGCATTGGAGTCCAGACTATTTAGGTACTGTAATAAATCTATTAAAGACATGTAAAGGTGTGTGCAGACTTGTCTCAAATTGAAAATCTGCGCAACATTTAAGGCGGACCGGAAAATCCGAATAAGAAGCTGCGAATAATAAATAAGACTCGTGTGTGAGTGTGCCCTGCGATGGGCTGGCCCCCCATCCTGGGTTGTTCCCTGCCTCGTGCCCATTGCTTCCGGGATAGGCTCCGGACACCCCGTGACCCAGAAGGATAAGCGGTTTGGAAAATGGATGGATGGATGGAATAATAAATATGACTGGTGTGTGCGTGTACCCTGCGATGGGCTGCCCCCCCCCCCCCCTCCCATCCTGGGTTGTTCCCTGCCTCGTGCCCATTGCTTACGGGATAGGCTCCGGACTCCCCGCGACCCAGAAGGATAAGCGGATGGATGGATGGAATAATAAATAAGTTACGTGTGATCCCGCTGCAAATAATAATACGTAATACGTTATTTACATGAATGCGCACACAGACGGAGTGCAGAAAAGGTGGAAGCGTAAGAGCAATATCCGATGAATGCGGTAGGCAGGGGTCTCAAGTCTCACGCATTAACAGTGAGACACGCGTTTCTCCCATAATGTAATCTATCTTAAAGGTTTTGATGAAACTTGAGAGCCTTGAATAAAATAAGGCAACAATTTGCACCCACTTTTTTGGGAGTAAACATAACTGTTTATTGGAGTAAACTGTTTTTTTTTTAATGAAATACACCCAATTTGAAGAAAATAGATATTTTAAATATTTAACTGTAAAATCTGGAATTCTATACTGTACTGTTTTTTCGCCATACTACCTTTACCAGCATGCTGTGCAGTTTGTACATTCCCACCGTTAAGGTAGTTTTTTTTCATCTTGGACGGACCAATTACAGTGGAGAAATCCACTTAGCCCGCGAAATCGCGGCGGCAATGCGTCAGTTGCTGGAGTGAGGGTGTTCTTTTTGGCAGAGATAACGAGTCTGTCGGCAAAGACTTATTTTGCTTGTTAGTTAATATATTCGTGGTTTGCGGTTGGAGTTGTGTACAGCAGGCAAAGTTAGAAATTACAAGGAGGATAATGCTAGCTGACCGGGAGGAGCCAACCGCGGTTAAACTAATTCATCTTGCCGCCCCTCCGAAATTCGGTGAAGAAATTAATTCAAACTCGTAGTCCGGTGTTGGACCCACCAGAGACACTGGATCTAAGGCGGGGAGACGGATCCCTCATCGTGCTGCTGTGTGCCATGTGGTCGGCTGTACCCAACCTCGCCATAGGATGTTCCCTATCTACTCACTGGAGGTAGTGGCAGGACACCCGCTCCACCTGTCACAGGCTCCGTGACTGAGAGAAACCATTTGTGAGTAACCTACACCGATACTGATACACGCGTACGTGTGGCATCGATAGGTCTGGGTTTGAATGTGGAAGCGCTGTAATATCTGCTGGATTCAACTCCTTCAGAGTTGAACATCACTGCACCAACAACGGGCCCCGACGACAAGCGCTCGATAAATAAGAATAAATATAATAAGATAAATATTTACCTCTACTTTAAATTACTCAAATACAAGGTGTTTCCTCGGTCTCACTTGTTTGTATGAGGTCGTGGCATGAAATGGGTTGGATAAGCAGTTTTTTATTCCGCAGAAGGGGCGAACGTTGTTGCACTACATGAGATTTAGGATTTAAGACGTTTTTGTATTCATCGGTAGGCAAGGTTCTTAATATTTGTGATTTGTTTTTAATTGCAATTTATGCATTATACTGTTTCCCGAGTAGTCAGTTACTGTGTCAATCCTTTCACTGTAAAAAAACAAAAAGTTAAGACAACTTAAAATTTAAAGGCAACTTAGTGCATTAAATTTTGGAGTTTTTTAAGTTTAGAAGAAAAACACCTACTGTTATGCTGAGCAATTATTTTTCGTTCAGATCATTTCTTTCATATCCATAAAAACTTAGTTGTACATACAATTGCTAACAACAAAAGTTGTTCCAACCTATTGTATTTCCGTAAGATTTATCTTGCATATGTGTAAAGACTTTAAAATTTGAGTTTAGTATGCTAGGGCTTCACCCATTGCAGTGCCAAGGGGTACAAAAACAGTGCCCAGACATGTGCTGGGTTGGGCTTGAACAGGCAATCTTTGGGTCAGAAATGACACTGCCAAAACTCTGTAAACAGTGTTTTTGTGTTAGCACCTTATTCAGCTTATGTTCCATATACCTGTGTGAACTAAGCCTCTCTACTCATGGTTCAAAGGTCACCAGTTCAAGCCCACTGTCAGCGCATGTGGGGGCCCTTGAGCAAGGCCTGTGACCCCCAGCTCCCTATAGGTGCCACAACTGGTAGCTACCTTCACAGTCAAGTTTGCTGTCATTCCCCACAGGGATCCTCAAAATCTGCCTGTTGTTATTTATTACTATCATGTTTTAAATAAACTTGCTATTTGACTGTTTATCTTCATTTATAATAATTAGATGACACATATTTTGCGGTTTTGAATTCTTAGCATGTTTAACTGACATTTTTAAGTTTTTACACATATGAAAGATAAATCATCTGAACAAAAGAAAGTTGGCACAAGTTTTATTCTTTGTAATTCTTAGTATTTAAAACTAAAAATCAGATTTTTTTATACATTTGAAAGATTCCCAGTCAAAATGTCATTCACTGATGCAGCTAGAACACGTTAGACATTTGTGGTAGTCGGTACAAGCAACGACTAAATGATCAGTTGTCTTTATGCACTTTAAGGTGAAACCACCGCCAACAAATGATACACAAAATGTTCTCATCCCTGTACTCTGGATCAACCTTACATTTTGACGAGTGGCACAGGGCCCAGTTCTTAGTGTTCATATGACTTAGCTTTCACCTTTGCAAGGTGGAGTTTAGAGCTGGGCGGTATGACCAAAGGTTTACAGTATATCATGGTATTTTTCAAAGTTAGATCAGTTTCACGGTATGGAATGTTTTTTTTTTTTTTTTTTTAAGTATGACTGGGCGTTTACCACATTTTATGTGACACATTTTTGTTTTACGTTTTTGTGTTGTTCCCACGTTAATGATATTATTTTATTATTAGCCTTTGCATTAATGATAACAGATGGCTAACATGTTTGTTGGCTAACTGCTTATAGATTTCCTTTTCTTAGAAAGAAAATGCATTGCCTGGTTTTTATTACAAAGGCTTTAATGGGCAAATTACCTCAGTACGTATGTAGTTTGCTGACATTCCGCACCAATACATACAGAACCCGTTCATCAGTTAAGCTTCTCCTTCAGCCTCCCACCACACTCACAGAACTGAGGAAATCCGCCTTTTGTTCTTATGCACCACATGAGTGGAATATATTACAAAATACACTGCTCAAAAAATGAAGGAATACTTTTTAATCAGAGTATAGCATCAAGTCTATTAAACTTCTGGGATATTGATCTGGTCAGTTAAGTAGCAGATGTGGTTGTTTCAGCTGCTTTTGTGTTAATGAAATTAATAACAGGTGCACTAGAGGTGCAACAATGAGACGACCCCCAAAACAGGAATGGGTTAGCAGGTGGAGGCCACTGGCATTTTTTCATCCTCATTTTTTCTGACTCTTTTTTTCACTACTTTTGCATTTGAGCTACGGTCAGTGTCACTACTGGCAGCATGAGGTGATACCTGAACCCTACAGAGGTTACACAGGTCTTAGTCCAACAAAACGCTGAGCATATTAGCTGTTCTTATAAAGAAAATAAAGTCATAATTAGGGCTGCAACTATCGATTATTTTAGTACTCAAGTATTCTATGAATTATTCCATCGAGTAATCGGATAAGAAATACTTTTGTCTTATTAAATAGCAATAGTAACTAGTCTTAAAATTAATAGCTTATTGGTTTCCGTTTTAGGAACATTTTTAATGATTGAACTCCATACAACAACTGACAAAAGAACTAAACCCTTTTAGTGCATTGATGTACATATTTGTTTTGCTTTTTAAAACAAAAAAACACTTTCTTAAATGAAAAAATAAATAATCGAATATTCTATCGATTATTCCATCGATTAATCGGATAAGAAATACTTTTGTCTTATTAAAAAAACAATAGTGACTATTCTAAAAAGTAAAAAATAGACAGGTCTCGTAAAATGAATGAACTCCTGGGTTTTCTTTTTAGGAACATTTTTAGTGATTGAACTCCATATACAACAACTGACAAAAGAACTAAACCCTTTTAGTGCATTTATGTATATACCGTATTTTTCGGACCATAAGGCGCACCGGATCATTAGGCGCACTATAAATAGTTGTGTCAATTTTCATAAACAAGGTGCACCGGATTGTAAGGCTCATCAATTCAACAAGACAAAACGGCCAGATAAATAAATTGAGTAATATTTGACTTATTATAAAGTCAATAATTTCAATAACTCTCAACATTTTTCAGTTTTAATTCATGAAATACGAAATTAACTGAATAATTTCAAACTCAAAAATGTTCAGCTGTAACTCCTGAAATACAACAACAACAATACACATACTTATCAGTTCATTCCTCTTCCGCAAATCCTTCAAAATCTTCACCATCAGTGTCTGAGTTAAACAGTTGCGCGATTGCAGCGTCAAGCAGACCCGCATCCCTCTTCTCCTCATCCGAGTCAGTCTCATTGCTGTTACTTGGTTACTTGTTACTTAATATTAAATTCTCTCGCAGCTGCTGTCACGATCGCGGGCAGGCACAGCAGCGATCGTGCGGGTAGGCAGGTAAGGAACAGGCAAACAGGTCGGAACCAGGGCAAACTAGGGGTTTTAATATGGGAACTGGGAGCAGGGAACATCAGATGCAGAAAGACCACAATGACGGTTCAGGGGAACAGGTAAGACCAGGACTTAAATAGGACGTGACTAATCAAAATAAGCAGACACAGATGGGTACGATCGGGGAAGCACACGTGGGTAATCAGGGGGCGTGGCACACACGAGGAGCGGACGAGCCGGGCATGACAGCTGCTCTATTTCCATGTTGATCTGCGTGACTGATGGCCTTAACCTTGAATTCCGCTTCGTAAGCATGTCTCTTCACAGGAGCCATTTTGGGGTCATTAAATACACACGACAATGTTACGGTAATTATTATGTCAAAAACATAATGTGTATTACTCCACGAGGCGGCAAAATCCCGTGGGCAAAATACTCAGCGGCGCAGCTAGGTCCGTAAACACAGCTGGAAGTGATACACAAGGCGCACCGGAATATAAGGCGCACTGTTGATTTTTGACAAAAATATAGGCTTTTAAATGCGCCTTATGGTCCGAAAAATACGGTACTTGTTTTTTTTTTTTTTTTGAAAGAAAACACTCTCTTAAATGCAAAATAAAATAATGTCAAATAAAATTACTGAAAAAAAGGTATACATATGTCTTAAACTAAGGTATAAATTAGAACGGCCTTTACTCTCTGTGTTCTTGTACATTTGTAGTTGCCATAAAAAAGTTCTGACAAGTTTGTATCTCCTGGATGAAGTAGGAATGGTGTGTGCATGTTCATGTGTGTGTAAGTGAATGTAAGTGAGAGTGTGTGTGTTTAAGTGTGTTAGAGAATGGGTGTGTGTGTGTAAGCCTTTAAAGGAGCATGTGGCGGTTGGATAATTCAGCGTCTCAGAGTTTCACTAGCCCAAGGTTGTTGGGGGAAAGGGGTGGGTGGGTAATTTTTGTATTATATTTCTATAATATTTATATTATAATTATGTAATATCATTCATATTAATCTAAATCTGCAAAATAATTTCACTAAAGCCTTGAAATAGATCTAGTTGAGTACACTCCATGCTCCCCTTTAGACTCACCCCTGCATGCTGCAGATATCACTGAGAAAAAGTATAACGGCTGCTGTCAGCCTGCTGCAAGTTTCAAAATATAAATACTGTGTCAAACTAAGCTAACAGTTTATCTGCATACAAACAGCTTCTACTTTAACTTGTATAGCTTTACTATAGCCTTGCTGCTGTGGAACACAGACGGCGGTGGATGGGGGCAGCTGAAAACATCGCTTTTCTTCACATTTCAGCTTGTTGAACAGCTGGTTTAATTAAGGACTCTCGCCAGCTCTTTACCGGTAAAGGTTTAGTAGCGATTACAAGCACTACTGTTGTTTTCCTTCACTCCACCTGAGTTCACCATCTCTGTAACGGAACCGTCTCTTTGCTGTTAGTGTATAGACAGGCTCCAGCTCCATGTTAATTAAATTACGACAGCATCATTTTCACTGCTCTTATGTTATCAATGTTTTTATTTAGGAAAAATAGGGGCTGCTTGAGCTGAGTCTCGTTATGCTTTTTTTATTCACACATATGCCCATAAATACATTTCTATCGCAGGTCTATTTTAACCGCGAATGTGAGTGAAACGCTCTCGCTAATCTGGTATTGGTTCCGCTGTGTGGAGTGGATGCATAGACTGGGTGCTTTCTGTTGAGATGTTCAATCATTAATGTTGTGCTATGGTGGTAAGCTAATTCGATTTTACAATGGACACACTGTACAGTATGTTCACTTTTCTTTTGTTTGAAATGGTCCCAAACTTTAGACATTTTTCATCTTTTTCTCTGACTTTCCTCGCTATTTTCCCTGTCTTCCTCCACTGTGCCATCAAATCAAACCTGCTACACGTAATGCAGCGTAAGCACACTGTGCGACAGTGATAATCCCCCGAGTGAAACACGCTGATCACTAAGCAGTACATAGTCATGCGGTTTACACGAAGCATCGAAGCAAAGAATTTGCATCGAGAATTTTTTGTAATCGAGTAATTTGAGTTACTCGATGAATCCTTGCAGCCCTACTTTGATGTGCTTTCCACCAGTGCAGTGGATTGACACTGAGCGATAGGGGAGCTTCCTCTTCGTATCTTGGCATCTCCTCCTTTGCCTGGTCCTCTGCCTTTTTCAATTTCTTTGTCGAACCTGTAGCAGAGTATGACAACACAATAAATAAGTATGAGTAATGTCACAATAGAATATCATTCTAAATACATTGTTTGTTTACAGCAATAGGCACTGAGTGACTTTGTCCGAAACCCTTTCATCACAGGCTGCTAGTGAATTGTAACTTTTTAAAGCAAACTTAACACGTCTTTCAGAGATGTTTATGATGAAACATTATGGTAGTTATAGTTATTTTTTCCAGTGACCTTTAAAGTATTATCAAACTAACCTGCAGCATGTGTTTGACCAAGTAGGTCAGCTAGAGAGCAAGAATGCCTTGATCTCTTTGATGTTACTGCAGAGATATCTTCTTGCTGAGGACAATGATTGCCGTCCATGTCTTTTTCTGGCAGCACATTTACATCAGTTTCTGCCTCTTCAATCTCCACTCCTGTCTCACTCTGCTGTGAAACAGCAATGCATCAATATTAGCTTTACAGAATTAATAAATATAAGATTAGTAAATATAAAATCCAAATGCCAGTTGAATTAAATTTACCAGACTTTATCATTCACAAGTATTTATGATTTTTAAATATGGATGATTTTTAAATGAATGGATATGTAGAATGTTTTTAGAATGTAAATTGTTGTTTACAGTAGTTAAACAATGCCATAAACTAAAATATTTATCTTACCTGTAGTGCCCCCTTGCTCCTTGCAGCTTCTGCAATAATTCTAGCATACGTGTCTTGGCGCTGGTCCTCTATAAGGTAGGGCAGGACTTCAAGCCTTGGATCTACATTTGAGGCCACATAAAAAATATTCATGGGCTTCATAGCAGTGACAATTTCTTCAGCAGCTGTTATGTCTGACTCGCTTAGTGTGCAGATCTCCTGCTCCGTCTTTCTCACTTCAGCTGAGAAGAGGGCGGCATGGATTGCTGACTGTAGTTCTAAAAAGTGCTCCAGTATGTCATGTGCACTATTTCACGTGGTAACAATGTTAGTGAGCAATGTGTTTTGAGGTAAGTTCAGCAACTTTTGTTTTTCACGGAGTACATGGCTGGCTGTAGTGCTGTGTTTGAAAAAACTGCTTATTCTTCTAACCTTTCCCGGCAATCGAGTGACTGATGCTAGCGTTAGTGGACACTGTGAAGCTAAATTCAGTGTGTCAGCAAAGCATTTAAAATATGGCATATTGGCAAGCTGCGCTGCAATGGTCATGTTTGACTATGCTTTTTATGTCCCATACCTCCACTGCCCCTTTCAACAGCTTGGCGATGTTACCGGCAGTATGGTTCTCATGCAATGCCCTTGTCTGCAAAACACTTGCCAGTTGAAATCAGTTGCCAGTCCTCATTAATGAGGTGCGACGTGATCGTAATGTAGGATTCAGTGGCTCACAAAGTCCAGCAATTGCACGTAAATGCCACTCTTTCTGCAGAGAGAAGAGTTTTTTTTTTACAGCTTGCGTTACCTCCTCAACTTACCTCCGTCAGTTGTTTGCAAGTTGGGATCACATAGCACTGCTCCAGGGTGTTGACAGTGTACCTGAAGCTGGTGTTTTCTGCCACGCTATAGGGGTGCGAATCCTGATAAATAAAAAACACTACCGATTCTGTAATTCTTTGAGCACGAGGCAAGGTGGATGGGAGTTTGCGATATCGAGCGTACTTTGTCTTTTTGTATTGATAGGCTTCGGTTGTTGCCGTACTGTATCTGGATGGTGCATGCTCAAATGAGCTCGTAAATTGGTTGTCTTACCTGAATATTTTACATTATTATACAGAAGCGTGACACAGCGTGCAAATTGCATTTCCTTTATCCAAGTCCATACTACCTGGCTAATTTTTAAAACAGAAGTGTGCCCACACGTCGGCTTTATATGTTGAAGGGGCCGCTCTAATGACAACCGCTCGGTCTGCCATGTTTTGCGATTTCAATCTGCCAGAAATGCCAAGCGGTAATTCAAAATACCTAGCCGTACAGCGACATCTACAGCAGTTGATATTGTAGCTGTAGGAAATCCCAAAACGTCCGTTTATATTTTCCATGATTCTCCCCCTTGAAAATATCGATTTTTGGAGTAAGAAATCGATGTAGTATGTCATGAAAGGAAAATTCGGGATATATTGATGGATCAATTTTTTTTTGCACAGCCCTACTGTTGACCAGCTTGGCTCATTGATTTTTATGTGCAGCCGAGGAGCAAATATGTTTTGCCCTGTTTGTGTTTTTTTTTCCAGATCAGATTCTGCCTCTGGGATTCTCACCATACCAGACCACCTAGTATGATGACTGCTGCTGTCTCCCTCAGAATTTGATGTGTGCATAGTCATATCACAATTATCCGTGTTGTCCTGTTTTATAGTGACATTAGGGAGAACTTGGGACATATCATGCAACAGGGAGCCATGCATTTTTGAAAGTAATGAATCTGGGGCCGGATTCACTGAGTAATCATAAACTTTTGTTCATGGTTTTTTTTCTTCCGGATTTGCTCTCACTTCCTCTACGCCTTTTTTGCATTAATGAAAGGCTGTACTCTGTTTTGTGGAGAAACGTAGCCCAGTACCCAAAACACATCTGGCTCTTTGAAATTCTAAAAGGAAATATGACTGCATGTAGTACAAAGACAGACCCATTGCATCAACGGGAAGTTCCCTCCACTCATTTTGTGATTAGATCATTTTGTTTATGGTCTCACTGATATTGTTTGTGTTTGAATGCTTCCAATTGCTTGGTGTGGAAGGAGACTATGTTGTCACATAAATCTGCTTTCAGATGCTGGTGGAAGTATTTGACAAATTCCTCTGACCACCCATTCACATATTTGGAACATTGTGCCTCAAATTCATCTCTGTTGGCTGAATCAATGAGAGTGTCGATTTGGTCTTTCAGTACCTTCACACCTTCCCTTGTACCCCCTTGTTTTTTGACCCAGTGCTCAATGAAATGTGTGACCATGACCCCAGTCAGTGAACGTGTGTTCCCTACCCCTAGACCCGAGAGGGTTAAATTCTGATGATGCCTTGTCATACTGAGGTGTCCTAATATGGTAATACCGCTTCATCACTCTGCCACTGTATTTTAAAATGTTGTTATAATTTGACTAGGGCTGCAAGAATTCATCGAGTAACTCGAATAACTCGATTACAAAAGATCCTCGATGCAAATTCTTTGCTTTGATGCTTCGTGTAATCCGCATGACTATGTACTGCTTAGTGATCAGCGTGTTTCACTCGGGGGATTATCACTGTCGCACAGTGTGCTTACGCTGCATTACGTGTAGCAGGTTTGATTTGATGGCGCAGTGGAGGAAGACAGGGAAAATAGCGAGGAAAGTCAGAGAAAAAGATGAAAAATGTCTAAAGTTTGATATGAATAATATTACATAATTATAATAATATAAATAATATTATATAAATATAATATAATAATTACCCCTCCCCCAACAGTCTTGGGACAGTAAAACTCTGAAACACTGAATTTATTATTATTTCCTCTCTTCTTCAGTAAATCACAGTGTCCTATGGACAGCTTTGTTAGGGCAACTGCACCATGTTCAGTACAGCAAGCTGTTGAGTTGAACGACAGCATTTTGAACATGTCACAGCCATGGGCCCTCTGTCAATGGTGGAAAACAAATGCAGCGTGATATCCAACCATGGCAAAGCTAACAAAGTGCTTTCTGTGTGTTCCGGCAACATCTACACCATCAGAACGTCTATTTCGTGCAGCAGGAAACATTGCGTCAAAGCGGATGGCAAGCCTCAGTTCTGAGCATGTTGATATGCTCATTTTTCTTCATTGCAACCACCACATGCTCATTTAAAGGCTGACACACACACACACTCATTCTCTAACACACTTGAACACACACATGCTCTCACTCACACTTACACACATGAATATGCACACACCATTCCTACCTCATCCAGGAGATACAATCCTGTCAGAACATTTTTTATGCCTCCTATAAATGTACAAAAATACAGAGCGTAAAGGTCATTTTAATTTGTGCCTTACTTTATATAGATATACATATACCTTTTTTCAGTAATTTGATTTGATATTATTTCATTTTGCATTTAAGAAAGTGTTTTGTTGAAAAAAAATTACATATATATACATAAATGCACTAAAATGGTTTAGTTCTTTTGTCAGTTGTTGTATATGGAGTTCAATCACTAAAAATGTTCCTATAAAGGAAACCCATGAGTTCATTCATTTTAAGAGACCTATTTTTTTCTTTTTCGAATAGTTACTATTGTTTTTTAATAAGACAAAAGTATTTCTTATCCGATTAATCGATGGAATAAACGATAGAATATTCGACTACTAAAATAATCGATAGCTGCAGCCCAAAATTTAACCCTTTCTGTTTCCACTGCATTTGGTCAAATCAAAATTCCATGATTTTCCTCCATTCAGACTCTTATATAGATATACATCATCCCCCCTTGGCTCCAGGGGGGGTTCATTGGGAATTAAACCTTTGTTGTTGTTCGGCATTAACAAGAATGGGCTCAATTTCGGACAGAGTAAACTCTGACTCTATTCGCATGAAAGACATAATTTCTCAGTTCGTTACCACAACTGTAAAATAGTAAAAATTTTATTAATGGAGACTTGAAGTTTCCCAGACAGTTGCAATAATTCTCATGCCTGGTGGTGTAATTCACAAGCTCTGTGCATTAACTGTGCACATTGGCCCTCACTGGTGCCATGCAGCTGTATGCTAGGCTGTTTGTTTTCTTATTTGTTGATCATTCTGCTGTGTGTGTGACCCCATGCAGTATATTTGGTGGGGGGGGGTGTGTGTGTGTAAGGATCGATATAATCTGGTTTATGTGTATGTTATTAGGATACTCAGCTGTTCTGTTTCCCACTATACTACATTTACCAGCATGCTGGGCAGTTTGTACATTCCTGTTGTTCAAGATCTTTGTATCATTATTTTGGATGGACCAGTTACAATGGAGGTCCAGTACTTGGAGAAGTGTCCATTTTGGCAGAGAAGAAAAACACCCAGTCTGACAGCAAAGACTTCTTGTCTTGTATGTACTTTTTTCTTTTGTTATTTTAATTGTGGTTTGTGGTTGCAATTGTGTGTAACTGGAGTGTTAGAAATTACCAGATGGTTTCTACATGCTGACTAGCAGGGGCCAGCGCCTTTTAAACTGATTCATCTTGTCGCTGCACCCACTGGAGGCACAGGAATTACCTGAGACGGGGAAACTGCTCCCTCATCGCGCTGCTGTGTGCCAAGTGTTTTGGCCATAACTGACCTCGCCATAGATTGTTCTGGAACTTCAGCGGAAGCAGCAGCAGGACACTTGTTCTATGCTGCGGAAATGAGTGAAACCAAAGTGAGTGAGTAACCTACACCTATACTGATACGCACACATATCTGTGGCATTGGCAAATCTGGGTTTTAAAGTGGATGCAGTGTAGTGTCTGCTGGATTCAGCTCCAGGAACATCACTGTGCACCAACGATGGGCCCCAACGACAAGCGCTTGATTTTAACTTGTACATTTTTTAAAACTTTTTTTTCTGGTTGTTAATGTGAGTGATTCACCTGCTTATGTTAATATGTGAACTGTGGTATACACATGTATTTGGGAATAAGTGGCTATAAGACCAAGACCTACCCACTACTGAGACCATCCGACTGAAATCAGTGTGGGTGGGAGGGTGGGGTGCTGTAACACCCCCTTTTCCAATATCTTCTGAATTGTTAGTTCTGGAGTCGAAATTCTTTTCTTTTTGGTGGCCATGCCCTACCAATGTGCCAGTGGGGCTGGTAAGCTCTGCCTATGTAGTATTTCAGCTGATTAGCATAATTTCAAAAAACCTACTTTTGTGAGGTAGTCGTACCTCTTCTAACTGACAATTGTGATGTCAGACCAGTCAGACCCCTGAGCTGGTTAATAATTGTTAAAAAAAACACGCTCAAACATAACCTTAATCACGGCAGTTTTAATCAGACAACTAGAACTTGGTGATGCCTTGTCTTCCCATAACCAAATTTGAAGTCCTACATCCCAACACCATTCTGGAGACACAGTAAAAGGTCGGCTGCATTTTGTCAATAGAATGACAAACTACAACTAGTCTGTGCAAAGGGCACACATACAGTAGTCATTTTGAAATAATTAAAAAATAAAAATTACATCATTTTAAATCAGACTAACACTGTTTAGGGTATGGTTTCACAACTAAAAAATTGACCCAAACGATTTTGTTTAATACAGTACTACAGTCTTCATTAGGTATATGTTTTCTCCTTGTGCTCTGCATGCTCAGTGAATTGGGTTTAGTAATGTGTGGATTCATAGGAAAATTGAAAGGACCTCACATTTAATTCTTTGTTTATTCATTTATTTGTTGGGAAGGACGGGACAAGGAGGGCGAGTCTGCACAGCACATCGAGACTCACTTTGTCACTAATTTGCCACCACTCATTTTGTCTTTGTCTCTGTCTGTCAGTCTGTTCCAGTCTATCTGCATTTCTGTGCCAAGACAGGACACAGAGACTTGGCACTTTTCTTCCCCATTCTGAAAAGGAAGAAAAAATACATTAATGAAGAACTCAAACCTATGAAAGCCACCTGTGTGGCGCCGTTAAGGAAGGACCACACTGGGAGAAAAACTGGTTGAATAATGGCCTGGCTGCTGGCTACAAATCCTATGTCGAGCAGTAATGTGGCATTAATGATGAGGGGTGGTGATTTACAGGGGCGGTTCCCCCTAAAACTGAAAAAGTTTTAGGAGATGCCTAGTGTTGGAGGTGAACTGTCTGCTTTTCTGTTTTATGGTGAACTACCCCTTATATATACTATTATATGTACTAGAGGGAGCCTCCGCAAGAACAGTGAGCTGGTTCAAAGCCCTGGCGGCAGCCTACTTGTATTTGATGAGCTAGTTGCCCTGGATCAGTTACGCCGTCCCATTTGTGATGTGACACACAAAGAGGAGCCAGTTCCTTGGCTGAACTAGGGTAGCGCAAGCTAAATCCCTGGGATCCCAGCTAGATAAGATTATAACAACTCTGAGCTGTTAGTTGAGTTCTCCCCAAATGAGCTTGACAGGCCGAATGGCCTCCTCTCCTTTGTAAATTTATTATGTTCTTATGTAGGTATAAAAATAACTGACCATATGATAAAATGATTTTGTCTAATACAGGACTACAGTCTTCATTAGGTATATATTTTCCCCTCGCACTTTGTATGGGCAGTGAATTGCCCCTACTCACGTGTGGTTTCATAATAAGAAAAATGAAAGAAATGAATACACAGATATATAAATTTTATATATATATATATATATATATATATATATATATATATATATATATATATATATATATATATATATATATATATATATATATATATATAATGAGTGTGTGTGTGTGTGTATATATATATATATATATATATATATATGTATGTATGTATGTATGTATGTATATGTGTATGTATATATATATATATATATATATATTTGGAAGGAGGGGAGATTTCTTTATGGACGCAAAGGCTCATTTCACATTTTTCTTCTGCATTCTGAAATGGAAGAAAAAAAAACATTCATGAAGAACACAAACCTATAAAAGGTACTTGTGTGACACTATTAAGGAAGGATCTGACTGGGAGAAAAGCTGGCTGAGTGATAGCATTTGCAGCCGGCAGCCAGGCAATGTCGAGCAATAATATGGCATTAATCAACAGATGAGGGGTGGAGATTTAAATATTCTAGAGGGAGCCTGGTGGGGACCTACTTGTGTCGGATGAGCCGGCCTCCCTGGATTATTTGTGCCGTCACATTGGCCATATGGCAAGTAAAGAGGAGCCAGTTTCGGGGCTGGACTCGATATGAGAACCTCATAAATATCACCGAGTAACAGGTAAGAGCTGGGGAGACAGAGATCATGCAGGGGCCAGAAAGAAGAAGAGCAACCAGCTTAAAACCTTTAAAAAGTCCCTCTGGAGTCCCGAGTGACCCAGTGGACGCTCATATAGATGGAAGGTGAGCCCTCTGCCTCTTACCGAAGGTCATTCGACCGCTGATTATTTCAGGGCTCTTCCTCATGTCTGTCACAGCAACAATGGGCAGACCCCAATTAATAATAGGTCCCCAGAAGTGCTGAAATCAAACAATAAAACACAGAGCTGATCTAACATGCAGCAGGGTGAAGGTACCATTAAAGAAATTCCAGAGGATTCTTACAATATATTAGTGTAAAATTATTAAACAGTAGTCATAAAATTATATTTATATTAACAAAAAAATCAGTTTGTGACTTTCTTCCCGTGCTTTTGTTGGAAGGTTTTCCCAACAGGCACATTTAGACCTCGGAAACACAAAGGAAACAAACAAAAAAAATTATAAGTGCAATTCTGTGATCACCAGCAGCACTTCTGCAATGATGGACCCAAATGTAAGCAGTGACTTTATGCTTACATCTACAACAAAGCGAAGAGTTTAAGCTACTTATGCACTGATGGCAATCGACAAGGAAAGTTTACATGTTGGATTTTTAAATAAACTGCAAGCGCCTCTGGATGCACATACCTCCTCAGATACTTCTGAAACTCTTTGTTTCTAAGTTGGTTTACAGCTCTCTGAAAAAAATTCCTTGCCATTTTAAAGTCAATGTGCATGCACGTATGTCGCTTTTGTCCAAACTGAAATGTGAAGTTCACAGCAACTGGCTTAAACCTTTAAAAAGTCCCTCTGGAGTCCCGAGTGACCTTGTGGACGCTCACACAGATGGAAGGTGAGCCCTCTGCCTCTTACCGAAGGTCATTCGACCACTGATGATGTCAGGGCTCTTCCTCATATCGCTGACTGCGACTATGGGCAGACCCCAATTGATTACTGGTCCCCAGAAGTGCTGAAATCAAACAAAAAAACACAGAGCTGATCTAACATGTAGCAGGGTGAAGGTACCATTAAAGAAATTCCAGAGGATTCTTACAATATATTAGTGTGAAATTATTAAACAGTAGTCATAAAATTATATTTATATTAACAAAAAAATCAGTTTGTGACTTTCTTACCGTGCTTTTGTTGGAAGGTTTTCCAACAGGCACATTTAGATCTCGGAAAGACAAAGGAAACAAACAAAAAAAATTATAAGTGCAATTCTGTGATCACCAGCAGCACTTCTGCAATGATGGACCCAAATGTAAGCAGTGACTTTATGCTTACATCTACAACAAAGCGAAGAGTTTAAGCTACTTATGCACTGATGGCAATCGACAAGGAAAGTTTACATATTGGATTTTTAAATAAACTGCAAGCGCCTCTGGATGCACATACCTCCTCAGATACTTCTGAAACTCTTTGTTTCTAAGTTGGTTTACAGCTCTCTGAAAAAAATTCCTTGCCATTTTAAAGTCAATGTGCATGCACGTATGTCGCATTTGTCCAAACTGAAATGTGAAGTTCACAGCAACTGGCTTAAACCTTTAAAAAGTCCCTCTGGAGTCCCGAGTGACCTTGTGGACGCTCACACAGATGGAAGGTGAGCCCTCTGCCTCTTACCAAAGGTCATTTGGCCACTGATGATGTCAGGGCTCTTCTTCATATCACTCATCGCTGCTATGGGCAGACCCCAGTTTGCTACTGGGCCCCAGAAATGCTGCAATCAAACAGAAACATATTCATGCATATTGGATTTTTTTAAACAAGTGCACCTCAAGTACTCCCAAAACTCCTTGCTCTTCAGCTGGTTGGTTGGCAAGTTTGTGAAACAAAATGCCGACCGTTGCAATTGAATATGCATGCTTCTGTGTTTCATTGTGACTCTTTTAAACTGAAATGTGAAGGTGACATCACCCATTCTATAGAAAATCTTTCATCTACAACATTTACTGGTTGGTGATGTCTGCTACTTTGAAAACATTTCCATTCTGCGACATCACAAAACTGTTATGAAGTGGAACTTTTTTAAAAGTAGCAACACCATCATTATTATTAATGGAAAGTATATACAATACACAATCTAACACAAAAAAAACTCCCAAATTCCCAAAGAGTCCACTTCGTAATGTTTTTGTGATGTCACAGAATAGAAAATGGTTTTGTGATGTCACAGAATGGAAAGGCATAGCAGACCTGCAACCCTGAAAATTAGATGGGTATTAAGTCAAGTATTTCTCCATTATGGGTTGGAACTGGGGCCTAATGCTGCATTCCTATTAAACTCGTAAATTCCGTATTCCTTGTCAGGAATTTCAACTGGAATGCCCCCAGAGCTGTGAATTCAAAAGGGCTGCGCCCTTTATCAACAGACGTTAGTTTGGTACTGTGTATTAGCACTCATGTCTTATTTGTGACTCATTGAATCGGTTGTACACGCAGTACTGTCCAACTGCTATCTTATGCTCAGAACACTACGTAATGTGTTACCAACTGATATTGCTAACAGTGGCTGACAAATTACTGGGCTAGAATTGGGGCCTGTTTCATTAAGCAGGATTTCTTGCTTAAGTGGACAACGTGTCAGATTTAAGGCAGTCTGGGCTAAATATAAGTGGACAAAGACAAAGGCCATTTAAACTTGGGTGAATTAAATCTGACAATTTAGCTGGGTAAGCAAGGAGTCTTGGTTTTTGAAACGGATCCCTGGTATTGCTAAATGGCTTTCCAACTACCTGTACTGGAACACTGTTATCTTGTGTTTGTGACGTCATTCCCAGCTCCCAGCGAGTTCTGACATCCCAGATAAAAGGAATGCAATCTAATTTTACGTGTCACAGCACTTACATGACACATAGTACTTGTGCTGATGACTATGTATTATGTGGCTTAGTGAGCAAGCTATGCAGAAACATAATAAATAGATGTCTAATAAAAATCTCAGTGCCAGCGGCATAGAATGTCTGTCTCAAATATGGTACTCAAAACTGCCGAACTACTGTACTTGGATGTATGTCTCTTTATATATATTCACCAGTGCATATCTATGTATATGTATTATGTATATACAGTACTGTGCAAAAGTCTTAGGCACTCAAAAGAAATGTTTACCGCTGTTTTTCTGGGTAATAAGTGCACATTTTCTTAGAACAAAAAATATAATTTGACATAAGAACATATGAAAATTACGAGTAACACGATAAAAACTAGTATAAATGTCTTCTATTCTCCAAAAAGTTACTGATATCTACTTGGATAGCTAGATGAACACCACTTCAGCACCCGAACCATTCTATGTATTTATTAAATTTCACCAACAGCTCGCTTAATTAGTTAACTTAATTAGTTAAAAAAGTGAACGAGATATTGAATAGATATATGAGGTGGGCTAGTGGTCAGGTCAAAAAATACATGGGTGTATTGTATGGTTGCTGGAAATAATGGTTATTTTAGCAGAGGTTTTGAAATGGCTAAGCTGACGCATTTTGCTAGGCGTAACAGCATAGTTTTACACCAACAGTTATTTGAACATAATTTTTTTTTTGGCTGCCTAAGACTTTTGAACAGTACTGTGTATAATCTACAGTTTACTTGTTTTATATTTCAGTTGCTGACATTGCTGCTGCTTTTTCTTCCCTTTAAGGTCCAACGACTATTCTGAGCTCCAAGGTTCATATGGGTGAAGAATGCAAATTCCTGCTTTGGTTACTGACTTATGAAATTGATGCCATGTTTTGTCGTTCCTTGTTCAGCTGCAAATCTGTTTGAGTGAGCTGGATGAAAGTCTGCTGACAATACAGCCTCCCCCTCAGGGCCTGATTTTGGCTGGCCTGGCAGACCTGAGTCGACCTGCTGACAAGCTGAGTACCATCTAGTCTGCAGTACTGACTGCCACAGGTACAGCACTGGAGTGGGGTGCTGCAATTTTGGTACATTGTGTACGGGGAAAACGAGGTGAGATTTGGCAGAAGTGCAGCACTCCTTGGCTATGTGACCAACCTGTGATAGCTTACCATGGTGGTGAATGGTGCAGGAATTGTTGATATGAGTTTTTATATCAGCCCATCTCTCACCCAGGCTTCATGTGGGCCAGATACTCTCTGATAATTGTCCTAAAGAACTGGAACCTTTTTACAGTAACATTTGTTGGTGCTTCTGACAGTTTCCAGCTGTTCAGAATCTGGAGGTGAGTAGGCCTCTGCTGCTGAAGCAGAAGGAACCGGAGGCAGCAGCGCAGTACTGAGCTCCAACCTTTCCATCTGGTCCCATAGACTAAAAGGATATCTGACCACTTGACTCCACTCCCCTCCAACCCTGTCCAAATCTTTAACCGGAAAATATTTATTTCATTGCTTAAACATTGGTCCTTAGTACACCCCTCTCCATGTGCAGACTCCAGGCACACAAAGTACTGCCAGCACCAAGACCAGGATGGGCTGCATGGGAGCCAGAGCAAAGCTGAACAGGGAGACCATTAAAGATGCCCAGGGAACAGAACAGACTGGACTTGGCCCAATTGTAGTTCCTTAGAGGCAGTTCCAGAACCTCAGACTAGGGCTGTGTCTGAATTTTGGAGCTGCAAACTTTGAAGGACACGGTCTATGAATGAGTAGCCTTGAGTCATGAAGCGTTTCTCCTATTGCCTAGCCTGGACACACCTACTTTACCTCTGTGCAATGAGTCTTGGGATATGGTGGACTGTGAAGTATCCATCAGGTGGATCCTTCGCGACTTGACAAAAGGAAGACCTGTTTCTACACTGCATTTGAAGGAAGCGTCGAAATAGGACTGCTTTGTCACACCACTGCGACACACACGGACTTCAAATGCAGTCTTCAAAGGATGCACTCCCTGAATTTGGACACAGCCTAGGCACTTACCGTTCGACCATGAACTACTGGGGAGGCACTTACAGCGATAACTTGCCAACAACAGCTGTTTTTCTTATTAAAAGTTTCATCGCACTGATAAATTTCACCTTTCCTCCCATTATTGACAAAAGTTGCAGAGGCTGTAGCAAACTAGAAAGATTATGAAGAAACCCAAACTTTAATCACACAAAATAGTCCAATTCCACCATTCATCCTTTTATTGAAAAGGCGTAGAACCTACAGCAAACTAGGAAGATTCTGAAGAAACTGATCATAATGTAACCAATCCAAATCTAATCACTGCTCCATGATAGTATTAGGCTTAGGTGCATTAATGGTTGCTGTCACCTTCTCATCTGTAGGGTGCAGACCCTTTTTGTCAATCTGATGGTTTAAGTATGCAATGGTGCTTTCCAAAAATTCGCATTTCGAAAGCTTTACTGCAATGCCGTACCTTTCCAGGCAAGTGAGGACTTCATCTAGTTTTTGTACATGTTCTTGCTTTGTGCTGGCAGTGATCAGGATATCGTCAAAAAAATAACATGTGATGTGATCCAGTCCCTGAAGTATCTGGTGCGTCTGCTGCACTAGCTCCAGTTTGCCCTGGCTGCAGTGGCATCACCGCCTTCTGCCCACTGTGGGGTGCCCGCCCCTCGCTGGGCCTCGCCGCCTTCTCTGCCGTCACCTCCTCTTCCCGGCCACTGACTGAAAAGACGGCACAATTAGGGCCATGAGCCCCACAGCATCAACTTCTCGAACTTCTCTGAAAAAACAGGACAGGACTTTCAGTATATTTACAGACAAATATTTTACTTAAGTAGAAAGGCCACTTTTACTAGAGCACATTTCCCTGTTTACTTCTGCTTCTACTGCATCATTACCAGAATTTTTTTAATATATAAGGGTTAAAAACATCAACTGTTATTGATTTATGCAACCACATTTGACTGCCACATAAAAATAGTTTTTGTGGTAAATAAGATGACAGGGTTGCAATCTTTGGTCAGCTGGCTGGTGTGAGATTGTCAATTTGAGACAAGTCTGCACTCACATTTACATGTATGTAACAGATTTATTACAGTACCATGTAAATGGTCTGTAGGGTTTGATGTAGCTAATTTTTGGTTTGTAATGGAATAATATAGATTAGCTGTAGGACTTCTTGCTTGAGCATGAGGGTCTGACTGCGTGTAATGCCAGGCGCATAAGAATTGGCAATCTTGAGATAACTGTCCTACACAGCTATTTAATGCTGGTTTGGAGAGTGTATAAAATCAGAACAGAGTGCATAAAATCTTGCAGCCCATGTACTAAAGACAAACTGGCATTTAGAGTTTGCACTTACACTCTGGGCTCCTTGTGTAGTCCGAATTATAGGGTTCCTGGGTCTGGACAGCCCTCCTGCTGCAGTGTGCAGGGGATGGGTAAATTAATGTAATTTACTGGGGCACCATCCAGCCCAGCCCAGCCCCTTCTATGAATCATAAAACAGCATATTATACCTCCTCACAGCTGTCTTGTACTCCATACGTGCCCAGAGCTGATCCTTCTGCTTTCGGAAGCCCTCTCCCGAACCTGATGCCGGTTCTCCCTGACTATTAGTCCTCGAATCTCCAATTTATTATTTGTATGCCCTCAGTTGCGGAGGATTGCGAACACCTGTCAGGTTCGCTCTTGTGTGGGGGGGTGTTACGTGCCGTAACGTTAGGGGAGGGATTGTCCTGCAGATCCTGATCGTTGCCCAGCTCCCTTCGACTCCGCCTCCCGGACCTGGCCACGCCCCAACCTTCGACGCTGCTTCCGCATCGAGTGTTGAAAAAGCCGTGGCGGGAAATTAGCGGGAGCTCTGCTCACTGTTGGTTGTTATTGGATCGCTTGTGTGTTGATTAATTGTGTATGACAGATTTCTGGTTTCCTGGTTTTGACTCTCGCTTTGCCCCTTCCGTACCTTTGCCTTTGGTTTTGATTGTTTACTGGTTTTGATCTCTTGCCTTCCTCCTGACTACTCTCTTTGCCTCGCCCCTTTGGTTACTGTGTTTCGGCTTTGGTGTGTTCTGTATGTTCGTTTCTGTTAAGTGCGTAGGGAGTGACTGCTATTTTGTTTTGCGTACGTGTGGCTTATTCTGTGTTTCGGTTAGGGAGTTAGGCTTAGTCTGTGTCATTTCTTTTTCTCATCTTTTCGTTTTGTTTAGAATTAGTTTAGTTGGGGACGTGTTCGGTAGTGCTGTTTTGTTTATTGTTTTGGCTGTGTCACTCCCGAAGTCTGTGGCCCTATTTTTTTGTGAAAATCTTTGCGAATAAACATATAAAAATACAAGAAAAGATCCCTTTGTGTCCCGTGTTCCCTTCTCCCATCCCCTGGTTGTCTCGTTTTCCCCTCTCCATTCCCTTTACCTTTCTGACGGTCCTCAACCCTAGACTGAGGATCGTAACAGAAATTGCTGTTTGGGCAGCATTGGCCCAAAGCCCAGGGGAAGGTGTCAGAACCATTTTGCAATTCTTGCTCCTCCATAATACGAATAATTTCAAAGTCCATTCGCTGGCTGACCTCCGAGAGTTTCACCAGGTATCCAACACACTGATGATGGAGGACATCACTTTAACGCTCTGGGGTCTAAGGGTAGGGAACATACTTTGACTGACTGGGGCATGATCACACATTCCATTCAATATCAAACTTATTTCATGGCAAATAAATAATTTCTTATAAATTTGTTTTGGCATTACACTCATCTTTATTTTAATGTACTTTGTAAATATGGCAGATTTATGTGAAGTTCGTAATTTGCCATCAAAGTATAGAAATTACAAAATGTAGTTTAGAACACTTGCAGAAACATTATAAAAGTACATAGTAATCAATGGTGGAAGTTTGTTTTGATCTCAGATATCTGATCACCAAAGTCTTGGCTACATGAAGAAAACATGTACTGTACAATACATGAAGAAAACTTACTGTACTGTACAATAAAGTATTTTACTACTGCTTCTTCCTCAGCTCCCACTGTTTGCTAGCACATGCATTTTTTGATTTCTTAGTGCAATCTGTGCTTTATTTTTTTGTGAAATGTAAGTGCAGTATCTGTTTATTAAGTGCTGTGGTTTAATATGTACATTATTATTTCAGTACTGTGTATACTGTCCTTAATGTCTTGCCTCTCTCGTATAACTTGAGATACGCCCAAATTGACTTGCAACAAGTGGTCCTGGTTCCAAATGCGGAAGTGGATGGATACCTGTATTTTATATGCTGTAGTGTGCTGGGTGTCAGACATTGCAATGCACCTTGCTTTGATTTTTACCCGTTAGATCAGAGGGAGGTAATCTTATCCAGAAAGGGCCACTGTGTATGATGGTTTTCACTGCAACTCTCTGAACAGCGAACCTAACGGTTATCCCAATACCTTGATCTTGCTAGCATATTTAAATGTGTACCTATTCAGGAATAGAGTGGTGAAGGCATTCAGAGGAGGACTGATGATTATCAGAGGGAACAAAGGGGCTGGGTACTTGTCATTCAATGCGGTATAGCTGGTATCTCGTGCAATATTATTTATTCACAGTCTGCTATCATAATTTGGGAATTTCCCGCTTCGTCTTACCGTATATAAAAGAATGGGCCAATGTACGGTAAATTGCATTGTGAATAACATTTCTTAATACAACATCACAAAGCCAATTTAATAAATTCAAATCCTGGGAAGAGCGCTCCTCAGATATGAGTTCTCGGGTTAGTGTTAGCAGACTATAGGCGAAACCACCTTAAGTGCTATCTGTTAATGTTTATTAAATTAGCATTAGAATGGAGAGGTTTTTAATATCTTTTGTCCTTGTAGCTGCTAAATACACTCATTATTAAAGCCATAAAGTTGTCTGCCTGCTACATTGGAATCTCCACTGAGTAAGTGTTTTTGGTGGATTTTATTTAACTTTATATAAAATGTATCATCATACATGAACAAGCACCTCACAAAACAAAAAGATTTCATTTTCATAATTAAAACTTTTGAATGGTAGGCCTAGTGTGTGGATCAGAGACAAGATCTTGACACCTCATTAACTATAATTTGTTCTGTGAACAGCTCAGATACCACCTTCTCCAAAGTCTTCTGCATAAAATAGAAATGGGATTCAGCGCGACTCCACTAAATTTGGATTAGCTGGAGTTCCTTTGTCATCAGGAGCTGTATCTTCTGCAGGCCCTGTCTAATCACATTGAAGTACCTCCTGCTATCACCCTGGCTTTGCAAGAGCTCTTTGACCTTGTGAGGGCACATCTGGAACGTCCAGCCCCATGTGTCACACAAGAAGTCACTGCCACCAAAGGACGACCCAAGATTTTGATTGAAGAACAACGTTTGAAAGAAATGCTCCATACACAACTTGCTGTGCCTTGCATAGCCACACTGATGGGTGTTTCAAGAAGAACAATCTTAAGAAGAATGAAAGAGTATGAGCTCTGTGTTAGGGACACATATAATTCCATCAGTGATGAGGAACTTGACAATTTGGTTTCTTCTGTCAAGAATGATCTACCAAATGCAGGCTACAAGATGGTCAGAGGGAGGCTGCAGTCAATGGGCTACAGTTCGGTGGAGAAGAGTTGCAGCCTCCATGCATAGGGTTGATTCCATGAGCATCATATCAAGGTTGTCAAGTCTCGGCTGTGTTGTACGCAGAATGTACTCTGTACCAGGGCCCTTGTCTCTGGTACAACGTGGACACAAACCACAAGTTGATCCGGTTTGTATTAACAGCAAATTTATTTGAAGTTTGTTCATCTACAGCCCTGGGTGGATTGGTGTGAGGTGGTGGTGGGGCTTTGGAGAAGATTTCCTGCCGATCAACACTGGCAGCTTATATCTATGTGTCATGGAGGTCTCGGGACTCACAGATATTCAGAGACATGTGGATAGTTTACCAGTGTTTTTCAGCAGGAAATAGTTGTTACTACAAATTGTCACCCCCCCCCCCCCACAGAAACTGGATCTGGCTATAGTGGGAAAATCTTTGTTTTTTTTATTATTTGTGAGAACTTGAAAGCCCTTAAATTGCTTTCAGCAAAGTAAACAAAACTTGGAAAAAATATATGCTCATTCACCAGCAGTTTCTAATCTGGGGTCTAAAGTGGTCAGGCTTGCAAGTGTATTTGGTTATTTGTCTATCCTAGCCTGTTGCAGTGTATATTTCCTGTATATTTTGCATGTAAAAATGTTGTATGTTATGTCAGTGCTTAATATCATCGTGTAGTCTTCATGAACTTTGTTTTAACCCGACTTAATGGCTTTCTTCATCTTGGCCAGGGACTGCATTTGAAAAGTAGCCACTTGACAAAAATTGGCACGTTTTCAGTAATGCCAGCAACAATAGTGATAATGAACACCCCTCTAACTGACTCTCAGTTGGTTTAGAAAAAAAGACTTTTAAGAGAAAAGAAAGCCTTCCTTTGGTTTTGCATTTTTCTCTTTTTTGTTAGCTGTGCACATCATATCAGAAGAATACATCACAATTAAATTAGTTAAGAAATAACAGATTACGTATATATACGTATATACAATATTAAGGTGATAACAACAACCCTCACTGTCTCTTGGTGCTGGTTCAGACAGGGCATTCTGCAGCAGGGACACCACCCGTCGTGCAGCATCCTGTAAATCTCCCTATCACAACAGCCCACACAACAGAATAACATTAGTGTATGATTCAGTAGGGCTAGTCCGGGTCTGGAAAGTAGTTGGGCCAGATTTTCAAACCAAGAAATTTAGCTGGGCCAGACATTTTCAGCGGCCCAGTAAGCAGCAGGTAATGGCATTTTAAACAAACACAAATCAAGGTACATTATTTTAAAAAGATACAACTGAACAGAATCTGAGAGCAATATTTTTTTCCACTTCTGCAATAAGAAAAATATTTTGGTCGTATCTGACCTACACACATCTCAAAGTGCATAAAAAGAACAAAAATGCCTATTAGATGGTAAACTGCCAGACATAAAGAAAAAGGGAAAAATCGGCTATAATCTTCATCCGCTTATACTGTAGTGATCCATTTCACCCACACAGGCATGATCACCATAAGCGGTTTCCACATTATTGTCGAGGTGACTATTCACTTTACCTCTACTTTCTCCGACATCTGATTCTGCCGCCAACAAGGGGCTCATAGGGTGGAGACTGAGGGTGTTAAACAGACCAATCTTACTTTTGTCCCTGAATGCAAGAAATAATGTTGTATTTATCTGTCAAAAGTCCAGCACCAAGAAAAGCAACAGAGCGACAATAGAAACTGCAATAATAATGGAAGTGCGCCGCCCTACCGGGAAGGAGGAGTGATGGGAGTCCAGGTGGTGGCTAAGAGCGCGTGGGGAGAGGTGTCGTACTGTGAGGCTTTATGAACTTCCGATGGGGCAGTGCTGTCATACAGGGGGGAGCCTGAGAGGGGTACTGTGGCCGCGTGCGAGAGCCCTGGGTAATGAGTTGTAGAGCTGCGCAGGAACTGAGAGCCCAAGCTGTTGTACATTCCACTGGACTGGGAAACTGGAGTGAGCGAGGAGGAGCTCATTGACCACAAACCGGGATACTGGCTATGTGTGAGCAATGGGGTGGAGATTAAGGAAAGACGTTAAATCAGCATGCAGTGTTGCCTGGAAAAAACAACAAATAGTGTCACTGTACTAAAACAATATCAAAATAATGCCTATTTTTTATTCATTTTACTTGTAGAGTACAAAGTACAAAGGAAAACAAAGAGTAACTATGTTGAAATAAATCAAAGCATGTCCCAGAATGAGGTGATGGGCCTGAATGGATCAGAACAGAAGAAGATAAAAGACCTGTTAACGAGGTGAGACGATGCAGACACAGGCCAGGATGTGGGTATAGGCGAGAACAAGAGGGAAGACGGGGGCCCGAGACTCAGCATGGGGGCAGGTGGGGGAGGGGAGGCACAGGCTCACCTGGAGCTGCTCCCGGAGGTGCCGCTATGACTCATGGGTAACATGCCGGAATGGGACGGCACCGGTAGGCTGGACCAGTTGTCATGGGACGGCAACATGGACAGACAGGTAGACGAGGTGTCTGAATAAGCAGCTGCAAGTATAAAACAATAAATGAAGCAGGTATGTGGTGGGCAGTGTTACAGCGTCCTTAATATGGTCAGTACAGAAAAGGCATGTCATCATGTTATGTATATACTACCTCCAGTTACTTAATGCCTAACTTTAATACATTGATTGATTTGTTCACTGCTGTAGTCTGTGTCAACTTTCCTTTCAGACAGATGTAAAGTCCTTTCTGTTTTTGTTCTGCGGAGTTTCTTTTGAACAGCATATGGCTGAATTCTGTTAAACCTCAGACTGAAGAAAATTGTGTTAATTGAAAAGCAAATATCAAAAACTCAGTCCGCAGAAATGTTTTTCAGAAGATTTCTGTGGACTTTTGGAAATTTCAAGAAATTCCATCGCTCGATTACATAAACACTGAGTGAGATTTCATTGCCATTACTGCAACGTATGAAGAGGATGATGACTTATTACTTTAGGTTATCGGACTGAGTGAGTTTTGGAAATTTGCTCTTCAATCGATAACTGAAGCAGGGCTGCGAATGCAGAGGTTATATACGTCGCATATCAACAGAACTGTATGTGTATGTCTTGTCTTAATTATTTTGATTAAATGTCTGACTATTCCCAGTATATGTGAATATACTTGGCCAAATAAAGCTGATTCTGATTCAGTTAGAGGGTAATGGTCGGTGTGCTGTACTATCGTGGTGACCCACACAGAAAGCTTAGGACCATGATTTCAGTGTGCGCTTGTCTGAGGGGACAGGCAGGGCGGCTGCTCACTGGGTGATGCACTCCTGTGGGTATAGGGGCTGGGGTAGGATGCGGAGCGGTTACTCCTCAAGGAGGAGTAACGGTCACAGCCGTGGGGGGAGGAGAGGGAGAGGGTGCACCCAAACTGGGGGTGTGGGTTTGATGAAGAGCAGAGAGACCCTGAGCACCAGGACCCAGTCCAGGCCAAATCTCACGGTGCTGGTGTTGATAAAAAATGTAAGGAACATGCAGCTGCAGTTCACCCACAAACACAGTCCACAGCATCCTGAAATACTTTATTGTACAGTACAGTAAGTTTCTTTTTATACAATGAAATAGCATACAGGGGGAGGCATGGTGGTGCAGTGGATAGCACTGTTGCCTCACACCTCTGGGAGTCTCCGCCTGGGTCACGTGGGTGTGGAGTTTGCATGTTCTCCCCATGTCGTCGTGGGGTTTCCTCCGGGTACTCCGGTTTCCCCCCCATAGTCCAAAAACATGCTGAGGCTAATTGGAGTTGCTAAATTGCCCGTAGGTGTGTATGTGTGAGTGAATGGTGTGTGAGTGTGTGCTGCGATGGGCTGGCCCCCCATCCTGGGTTGTTCCCTGCCTCGTGCCCATTGATTCCGGGATAGGCTCTGGACCCCCCGCGACCCAGTAGGATAAGCGGTTTGGACAATGGATGGATGAATGGATGGAAATAGCATACAGATAAACCTGTACTGTGCTATCTGCTTATAGTAGCTGTCCATTGTATATACATCACTGTATGCATACTGTATTAAGAGCTAGATAAGGACAGTGGGTCATTATATGGCTTGCAGTCCTGCTCATTTTCCTATACCCGTTACACTAAGTGATACCCCCACTAATGTCCTCTTTCATCCACTTTCGGGCATCTCTTGATCAGTGTATATTATTTACTATGGACCTTGGACATACATGCCATTGGAGACACACACACACCCGAAATTGCAGTACCTACTTTTGGCCACGAGATGGCAGCAAGAAAATTTAAAAAATATTTTCTACTAGCAGAAAATCTCTACTAGCAGGTTGTGTTTTTTTTGCCCGTTTTTGGTGTTAAGTCTTCATTAAAATAGTTTGACTTGGTCCAATGTATTTTTAATATAAACAATTGGCACACAAAGCTGCTAGTACACTGTGGGAAAATAATTTCTGTATTTCGGGAAGGAATCATTTAATTGTTTTCAAAATGCAATATTCACATTTTGCCACAAGACGGCAGTATAAAGAGTAAAAAAAACGAAATTGCAGTACCTACTTTTGGCCACGAGATAGCAGCAAGAAAAAAGAAAAAAATAATCAACCATCTGTGCAAGCAGGTAAACATTTACCATCTATATAAGTATTGCACATTGCATAGAGAGTGTCCAATCTATATTAAAGGTGACTCGAAAGAAGTCAGACTTCAGTAAAGACTGTACGTTGGCAGCCATAACATAAGCCGTAAATAATTACCAAATGAGTCATCCCCTTTCGGAAACATTTATTGATATTCCTTCATAACACACAGACGTAAGTTTTTTTTCCAACTGTCAGCATCCGGTCCAAATGGGATTCCCATTTCCTTTCTTTGGGATCCAACAGAACACGGGCTGACCATCAGTCAACATGCCTTCAACCGTGCAGGACAGGACCCAGTCCCGGCCAAACCTCACGGTGCTGGTGTTGATAAAAAAATGTAAGGAACATGCAGCTGCAGCTCACCCACAAACACAGTCCACAGCATCCTGAAATACTTTATTGTACAGTACAGTAAGTTTCTTTTTATACAATGAAATAGCATACAGGGGGTGGCATGGTGGTGCAGCAGATAGCACTGTTGCCTCACACCTCTGGGACCCGGGTTCGAGTCTCCGCCTGGGTCACATGGGTGTGGAGTTTGCATGTTCTTCCCATGTCATCATGGGGTTTCCTCAGGGTACTCCGGTCTCCCCCCACAGTCCAAAAACATGCTGAGGCTAATTGGAGTTGCTAAATTGCCCAGAGCGATATTTATTACTATTGTTTAGATTAAATATATAACTGTTTAATGATTGAATATAACTTGATATTGTTGTTTGTGTTGTTTAGTTTGAGGTTCTAGTTTCTGTCTTTATCCGCTTTTGGTTCAGTAGGCAGCTGGTTCATCCCAGGCTCAGGGTCTCTCTGCTCTTCATCAAACCCACACTCCCAGTTTGGGAGCACCCTCTCCCTCTCCTCCCCCCACGGCTGTGACCGTTACTCCTCCTTGAGGAGTAACCGCTCCGCACCCTACCCCAGCCCCTATACCCACAGGAGTGCATCACCCAGTGAGCAGCCGCCCTGCCTGTCCCCTCAGACAAGCGCACACTGAAATCATGGTCCTAAGCTTTCTGTGTGGGTCACCCCGATAGTACAGCACACCGACCATTACCCTCTAACTGAATCAGAATCAGCTTTATTTGGCCAAGTATATTCACACATACTGGGAATAGTCAGACATTTAATCAAAATAATTAAGACAAGACATACACATACAGTTCTGTTGATATGCGACACCCACAAACTCACCCACAAACACAGTCCACAGCATCCTGAAATACTTTATTGTACAGTACAGTAAGTTTCTTTTTATACAATGAAATAGCATACAGGGGGTGGCATGGTGGTGCAGCAGATAGCACTGTTGCCTCACACCTCTGGGACCCGGGTTCGAGTCTCCGCCTGGGTCACATGGGTGTGGAGTTTGCATGTTCTTCCCATGTCATCATGGGGTTTCCTCAGGGTACTCCGGTCTCCCCCCACAGTCCAAAAACATGCTGAGGCTAATTGGAGTTGCTAAATTGCCCAGAGCGATATTTATTACTATTGTTTAGATTAAATATATAACTGTTTAATGATTGAATATAACTTGATATTGTTGTTTGTGTTGTTTAGTTTGAGGTTCTAGTTTCTGTCTTTATCCGCTTTTGGTTCAGTAGGCAGCTGGTTCATCCCAGGCTCAGGGTCTCTCTGCTCTTCATCAAACCCACACTCCCAGTTTGGGAGCACCCTCTCCCTCTCCTCCCCCCACGGCTGTGACCGTTACTCCTCCTTGAGGAGTAACCGCTCCGCACCCTACCCCAGCCCCTATACCCACAGGAGTACATCACCCAGTGAGCAGCCGCCCTGCCTGTCCCCTCAGACAAGCGCACACTGAAATCATGGTCCTAAGCTTTCTGTGTGGGTCACCCCGATAGTACAGCACACCGACCATTAACCTCTAACTGAATCAGAATCAGCTTTATTTGGCCAAGTATATTCACACATACTGGGAATAGTCAGACATTTAATCAAAATAATTAAGACAAGACATACACATACAGTTCTGTTGATATGCGACATATATAACCTCTGCATTCGCAGCCCTGCTTCAGTTATCGATTGAAGAGCAAATTTCCAAAACTCACTCAGTCCGATAACCTAAAGTAATAAGTCATAATCCTCTTCATATGTTGCAGTAATGGCAATGAAATCTCACTCAGTGTTTATGTAATCGAGCGATGGAATTTCGTGAAATTTCCAAAAGTCCACAGAAATCTTCTGAAAAACATTTCTGCGGACTGAGTTTTTGATATTTGCTTTTCAATTAACACAATTTTCTTCAGTCTGAGGTTTAACAGAATTCAGCCATATGCTGTTCAAAAGAAACTCCGCAGAACAAAAACAGAAAGGACTTTACATCTGTCTGAAAGGAAAGTTGACACAGGCTACAGCAGTGAACAAATCAATCACTGTATTAAAGTTAGGCATTAAGTAACTGGAGGTAGTATATACATAACATGATGACATGCCTTTTCTGTACTGACCATATTAAGGACGCTGTAACACTGCCCACCACATACCTGCTTCATTTATTGTTTTATACTTGCAGCTGCTTATTCAGACACCTCGTCTACCTGTCTGTCCATGTTGCCGTCCCATGACAACTGGTCCAGCCTACCGGTGCCGTCCCATTCCGGCATGTTACCCATGAGTCATAGCGGCACCTCCGGGAGCAGCTCCAGGTGAGCCTGTGCCTCCCCTCCCCCACCTGCCCCCATGCTGAGTCTCGGGCCCCCGTCTTCCCTCTTGTTCTCGCCTATACCCACATCCTGGCCTGTGTCTGCATCGTCTCACCTCGTTAACAGGTCTTTTATCTTCTTCTGTCCTGATCCATTCAGGCCCATCACCTCATTCTGGGACATGCTTTGATTTATTTCAACATAGTTACTCTTTGTTTTCCTTTGTACTTTGTACTCTACAAGTAAAATGAATAAAAAATAGGCATTATTTTGATATTGTTTTAGTACAGTGACACTATTTGTTGTTTTTTCCAGGCAACACTGCATGCTGATTTAACGTCTTTCCTTAATCTCCACCCCATTGCTCACACATAGCCAGTATCCCGGTTTGTGGTCAATGAGCTCCTCCTCGCTCACTCCAGTTTCCCAGTCCAGTAGAATGTACAACAGCTTGGGCTCTCAGTTCCTGCGCAGCTCTACAACTCATTACCCAGGGCTCTCGCACGCGGCCACAGTACCCCTCTCAGGCTCCCCCCTGTATGACAGCACTGCCCCATCGGAAGTTCATAAAGCCTCACAGTACGACGCCTCTCCCCACGCACGCTTAGCCACCACCTGGACTCCCATCACTCCTCCTTCCCTGTAGGGCGGCGCACTTCCATTATTATTGCAGTTTCTATTGTCGCTCTGTTGCTTTTCTTGGTGCTGGACTTTTGACTGATAAATACAACATTATTTCTTGCATTCAGGGACAAAAGTAAGATTGGTCTGTTTAACACCCTCAGTCTCCACCCTATGAGCCCCTTGTTGGCGGCAGAATCAGGAAGATGTCAGAGAAAGTAGAGGTAAAGTGAATAGTCACCTCGACAATAATGTGGAAACCGCTTATGGTGATCATGCCTGTGTGGGTGAAATGGATCACTACAGTATAAGCGGATGAAGATTATAGCCGATTTTTCCCTTTTTCTTTATGTCTGGCAGTTTACCATCTAATAGGCATTTTTTTTCTTTTTATGCACTTTGAGATGTGTGTAGGTCAGATACGACCAAAATATTTTTCTTATTGCAGAAGTGGAAAAAAATATTGCTCTCAGATTCTGTTCAGTTGTATCTTTATAAAATAATGTACCTTGATTTGTGTTTGTTTAAAATGCCATTACCTGCTGCTTACTGGGCCGCTGAAAATGTCTGGCCCAGCTAAATTTCTTGGTTTGAAAATCTGGCCCAACTACTTTCCAGACCCGGACTAGCCCTACTGAATCATACACTAATGTTATTCTGTTGTGTGGGCTGTTGTGATAGGGAGATTTACGGGTGGTGTCCCTGCTGCAGAATGCCCTGTCTGAACCAGCACCAAGAGACAGTGAGGGTTGTTGTTATCACCTTAATATTGTATATACGTATATATACGTAATCTGTTATTTCTTAACTAATTTAATTGTGATGTATTCTTCTGATATGATGTGCACAGCTAACAAAAAAGAGAAAAATGCAAAACCAAAGGAAGGCTTTCTTTTCTCTTAAAAGTCTTTTTTTCTAAACCAACTGAGAGTCAGTTAGAGGGGTGTTCATTATCACTATTGTTGCTGGAATTTCTGAAAACGTGCCAATTTTACTCAAGTGGCTACTTTTCAAATGCAGTCCCTGGCCAAGATGAAGAAAGCCATTAAGTCGGGTTAAAACAAAGTTCATGAAGACTACACGATGATATTAAGCACTGACATAACATACAACATTTTTACATGCAAAATATACAGGAAATATACACTGCAACAGGCTAGGATAGACAAATAACCAAATACACTTGCAAGCCTGACCACTTTAGACCCCAGATTAGAAACTGCTGGTGAATGAGCATATATTTTTTCCAAGTATTGTTTACTTTGCTGAAAGCAATTTAAGGGCATTCAAGTTCTCACAAATAATAAAAAAAACAAAGATTTTCCCACTATAGCCAGATCCAGTTTCTGTGGGGGGGGGGGCGGTGACAATTTGTAGTAATAACTATTTCCTGCTGAAAAACACTGGTAAACTATCCACATGTCTCTGAATATCTGTGAGTCCCGAGACCTCCATGACACATAGATATAAGCTGCCAGTGTTGATCGGCAGGAAATCTTCTCCAAAGCCCCACCACCACCTCACACCAATCCACCCAGGGCTGTAGATGAACAAACTTCAAATAAATTTGCTGTTAATACAAACCGGATCAACTTGTGGTTTGTGTCCACGTTGTACCAGAGACAAGGGCCCTGGTACAGAGTACATTCTGCGTACAACACAGCTGAGACTTGACAACCTTGATATGATGCTCATGGAATCAACCCTATGCATGGAGGCTGCAACTCTTCTCCACCGAACTGTAGCCCATTGACTGCAGCCTCCCTCTGACCATCTTGTAGCCTGCATTTGGTAGATCATTCTTGACAGAAGAAACCAAATTGTCAAGTTCCTCATCACTGATGGAATTATATGTGTCCCTAACACAGAGCTCATACTCTTTCATTCTTCTTAAAATTGTTTTTCTTGAAACACCCATCAGTGTGGCTATGCAAGGCACAGGAAGTTGTGTATGGAGCATTTCTTTCAAACGTTGTTCTTCAATCAAAATCTTGGGTCGTCCTTTGGTGGCAGTGACTTCTTGTGTGACACATGGGGCTGGACGTTCCAGATGTGCCCTCACAAGGTCAAAGAGCTCTTGCAAAGCCAGGGTGATAGCAGGAGGTACTTCAATGTGATTAGACAGGGCCTGCAGAAGATACGGCTCCTGATGACAAAGGAACTCCAGCTAATCCAAATTTAGTGGAGTCGCGCTGAATCCCATTTCTATTTTATGCAGAAGACTTTGGAGAAGGTGGTATCTGAGCTGTTCACAGAACAAATTATAGTTAATGAGGTGTCAAGATCTTGTCTCTGATCCACACACTAGGCCTACCATTCAAAAGTTTTAATTATGAAAATGAAATCTTTTTGTTTTGTGAGGTGCTTGTTCATGTATGATGATACATTTTATATAAAGTTAAATAAAATCCACCAAAAACACTTACTCAGTGGAGATTCCAATGTAGCAGGCAGACAACTTTATGGCTTTAATAATGAGTGTATTTAGCAGCTACAAGGACAAAAGATATTAAAAACCTCTCCATTCTAATGCTAATTTAATAAACATTAACAGATAGCACTTAAGGTGGTTTCGCCTATAGTCTGCTAACACTAACCCAAGAACTCATATCTGAGGAGCGCTCTTCCCAGGATTTGAATTTATTAAATTGGCTTTGTGATGTTGTATTAAGAAATGTTATTCACAATGCAATTTACCGTACATTGGCCCATTCTTTTATATACGGTAAGACGAAGCGGGAAATTCCCAAATTATGATAGCAGACTGTGAATAAATAATATTGCACGAGATACCAGCTATACCGCATTGAATGACAAGTACCCAGCCCCTTTGTTCCCTCTGATAATCATCAGTCCTACTCTGAATGCCTTCACCACTCTATTCCTGAATAGGTACACGTTTAAATATGCTAGCAAGATCAAGGTATTGGGATAACCGTTAGTTTCTTTTTATACAATGAAATAGCATACAGGGGGAGGCATGGTGGTGCAGTGGGTAGCACTTTTGCCTCACACCTCTGGGAGTCTCCGCCTGGGTCACGTGGGTGTGGAGTTTGCATGTTCTCCCCATGTCGTCGTGGGGTTTCCTCCGGGTACTCCGGTTTCCCCCCCATAGTCCAAAAACATGCTGAGGCTAATTGGAGTTGCTAAATTGCCCGTAGGTGTGTATGTGTGAGTGAATGGTGTGTGAGTGTGAGCTGCGATGGGCTGGCCCCCCATCCTGGGTTGTTCCCTGCCTCCTGCCCATTGATTCCGGGATAGGCTCTGGACCCCCCGCGACCCAGTAGGATAAGCGGTTTGGACAATGGATGGATGAATGGATGGAAATAGCATACAGATAAACCTGTACTGTGCTATCTGCTTATAGTAGCTGTCCATTGTATATACATCACTGTATGCATACTGTATTAAGAGCTAGATAAGGACAGTGGGTCCTGCTCATTTTCCTATACCCGTTACACTAAGTGATACCCCCACTAATGTCCTCTTTCATCCACTTTCGGGCATCTCTTGATCAGTGTATATTATTTACTATGGACCTTGGACATACATGCCATTGGAGACACACACACACACCCGAAATTGCAGTACCTACTTTTGGCCACGAGATGGCAGCAAGAAAATTAAAAAAATATTTTCTACTAGCAGAAAATCTCTACTAGCAGGTTGTGTTTTTTTGCCCGTTTTTGGTGTTAAGTTTTCATTAAAATAGTTTGACTTGGTCCAATGTATTTTTAATATAAACAATTGGCACACAAAGCTGCTAGTACACTGTGGGAAAATAATTTCTGTATTTCGGGAAGAAATGATTTAATTGTTTTCAAAATGCAATATTCACATTTTGCCACAAGACGGCAGTATAAAGAGTAAAAAAAAACGAAATTGCAGTACCTACTTTTGGCCACGAGATGGCAGCAAGAAAAAAGAAAAAAATAATCAACCATCTGTGCAAGCAGGTAAACATTTACCATCTATATAAGTATTGCACATTGCATAGAGAGTGTCCAATCTATATTAAAGGTGACTCGAAAGAAGTCAGACTTCAGTAAAGACTGTACGTTGGCAGCCATAACATAAGCCGTAAATAATTACCAAATGAGTCATCCCCTTTCGGAAACATTTATTGATATTCCTTCATAACACACAGACGTAAGTTTTTTTTCCAACTGTCAGCATCCGGTCCAAATGGGATTCCCATTTCCTTTCTGTGGGATCCAACAGAACACGGGCTGACCATCAGTCAACATGCCTTCAACCGTGCAGGACAGGACCCAGTCCCGGCCAAACCTCACGGTGCTGGTGTTGATAAAAAAATGTAAGGAACATGCAGCTGCAGCTCACCCACAAACACAGTCCACAGCATCCTGAAATACTTTATTGTACAGTACAGTAAGTTTCTTTTTATACAATGAAATAGCATACAGGGGGTGGCATGGTGGTGCAGCGGATAGCACTGTTGCCTCACACCTCTGGGACCCGGGTTCGAGTCTCCGCCTGGGTCACATGGGTGTGGAGTTTGCATGTTCTCCCCATGTCGTCATGGGGTTTCCTCCGGGTACTCCGGTCTCCCCCCACAGTCCAAAAACATGCTGAGGCTAATTGGAGTTGCTAAATTGCCCAGAGCGATATTTATTACTATTGTTTAGATTAAATATATAACTGTTTAATGATTGAATATAACTTGATATTGTTGTTTGTGTTGTTTAGTTTGAGGTTCTAGTTTCTGTCTTTATCCGCTTTTGTTTCAGTAGGCAGCTGGTTCATCCCAGGCTCAGGGTCTCTCTGCTCTTCATCAAACCCACACCCCCAGTTTGGGAGCACTCTCTCCCTCTCTTCCCCCCACGGCTGTGACCGTTACTCCTCCTTGAGGAGTAACCGCTCCGCACCCTACCCCAGCCCCTATACCCACAGGAGTGCATCACCCAGTGAGCAGCCGCCCTTCCTGTCCCCTCAGACAAGCGCACACTGAAATCATGGTCCTAAGCTTTCTGTGTGGGTCACCACGATAGTACAGCACACCAACGATTACCCTCTAACTGAAACAGAATCAGCTTTATTTGGCCAACTATATTTACACATACTGGGAATAGTCAGACATTTAATCAAAATAATTAAGACAAGACATACACATACAGTTCTGTTGATATGCGACATATATAACCTCTGCATTCGCAGCCCTGCTTCAGTTATCGATTGAAGAGCAAATTTCCAAAACTCACTCAGTCCGATAACCTAAAGTAATAAGTCATAATCCTCTTCATATGTTGCAGTAATGGCAATGAAATCTCACTCAGTGTTTATGTAATCGAGCGATGGAATTTCGTGAAATTTCCAAAAGTCCACAGAAATCTTCTGAAAAACATTTCTGCGGACTGAGTTTTTGATATTTGCTTTTCAATTAACACAATTTTCTTCAGTCTGAGGTTTAACAGAATTCAGCCATATGCTGTTCAAAAGAAACTCCGCAGAACAAAAACAGAAAGGACTTTACATCTGTCTGAAAGGAAAGTTGACACAGGCTACAGCAGTGAACAAATCAATCACTGTATTAAAGTTAGGCATTAAGTAACTGGAGGTAGTATATACATAACATGATGACATGCCTTTTCTGTACTGACCATATTAAGGACGCTGTAACACTGCCCACCACATACCTGCTTCATTTATTGTTTTATACTTGCAGCTGCTTATTCAGACACCTCGTCTACCTGTCTGTCCATGTTGCCGTCCCATGACAACTGGTCCAGCCTACAGGTGCCGTCCGATTCCGGCATGTTACCCATGAGTCATAGCGGCACCTCCGGGAGCAGCTCCAGGTGAGCCTGTGCCTCCCCTCCCCCACCTGCCCCCATGCTGAGTCTCGGGCCCCCGTCTTCCCTCTTGTTCTCGCCTATACCCACATCCTGGCCTGTGTCTGCATCGTCTCACCTCGTTAACAGGTCTTTTATCTTCTTCTGTCCTGATCCATTCAGGCCCATCACCTCATTCTGGGACATGCTTTGATTTATTTCAACATAGTTACTCTTTGTTTTCCTTTGTACTTTGTACTCTACAAGTAAAATGAATAAAAAATAGGCATTATTTTGATATTGTTTTAGTACAGTGACACTATTTGTTGTTTTTTCCAGGCAACACTGCATGCTGATTTAACGTCTTTCCTTAATCTCCACCCCATTGCTCACACATAGCCAGTATCCCGGTTTGTGGTCAATGAGCTCCTCCTCGCTCACTCCAGTTTCCCAGTCCAGTAGAATGTACAACAGCTTGGGCTCTCAGTTCCTGCGCAGCTCTACAACTCATTACCCAGGGCTCTCGCACGCGGCCACAGTGCCCCTCTCAGGCTCCCCCCTGTATGACAGCACTGCCCCATCGGAAGTTCATAAAGCCTCACAGTACGACACCTCTCCCCACGCACGCTTAGCCACCACCTGGACTCCCATCACTCCTCCTTCCCTGTAGGGCGGCGCACTTCCATTATTATTGCAGTTTCTATTGTCGCTCTGTTGCTTTTCTTGGTGCTGGACTTTTGACTGATAAATACAACATTATTTCTTGCATTCAGGGACAAAAGTAAGATTGGTCTGTTTAACACCCTCAGTCTCCACCCTATGAGCCCCTTGTTGGCGGCAGAATCAGGAAGATGTCAGAGAAAGTAGAGGTAAAGTGAATAGTCACCTCGACAATAATGTGGAAACCGCTTATGGTGATCATGCCTGTGTGGGTGAAATGGATCACTACAGTATAAGCGGATGAAGATTATAGCCGATTTTTCCCTTTTTCTTTATGTCTGGCAGTTTACCATCTAATAGGCATTTTTTTTCTTTTTATGCACTTTGAGATGTGTGTAGGTCAGATACGACCAAAATATTTTTCTTATTGCAGAAGTGGAAAAAAATATTGCTCTCAGATTCTGTTCAGTTGTATCTTTATAAAATAATGTACCTTGATTTGTGTTTGTTTAAAATGCCATTACCTGCTGCTTACTGGGCCGCTGAAAATGTCTGGCCCAGCTAAATTTCTTGGTTTGAAAATCTGGCCCAACTACTTTCCAGACCCGGACTAGCCCTACTGAATCATACACTAATGTTATTCTGTTGTGTGGGCTGTTGTGATAGGGAGATTTACAGGATGCTGCACGACGGGTGGTGTCCCTGCTGCAGAATGCCCTGTCTGAACCAGCACCAAGAGACAGTGAGGGTTGTTGTTATCACCTTAATATTGTATATACGTATATATACGTAATCTGTTATTTCTTAACTAATTTAATTGTGATGTATTCTTCTGATATGATGTGCACAGCTAACAAAAAAGAGAAAAATGCAAAACCAAAGGAAGGCTTTCTTTTCTCTTAAAAGTCTTTTTTTCTAAACCAACTGAGAGTCAGTTAGAGGGGTGTTCATTATCACTATTGTTGCTGGAATTTCTGAAAACGTGCCAATTTTACTCAAGTGGCTACTTTTCAAATGCAGTCCCTGGCCAAGATGAAGAAAGCCATTAAGTCGGGTTAAAACAAAGTTCATGAAGACTACACGATGATATTAAGCACTGACATAACATACAACATTTTTACATGCAAAATATACAGGAAATATACACTGCAACAGGCTAGGATAGACAAATAACCAAATACACTTGCAAGCCTGACCACTTTAGACCCCAGATTAGAAACTGCTGGTGAATGAGCATATATTTTTTCCAAGTATTGTTTACTTTGCTGAAAGCAATTTAAGGGCATTCAAGTTCTCACAAATAATAAAAAAAACAAAGATTTTCCCACTATAGCCAGATCCAGTTTCTGTGGGGGGGGGGGGCGGTGACAATTTGTAGTAATAACTATTTCCTGCTGAAAAACACTGGTAAACTATCCACATGTCTCTGAATATCTGTGAGTCCCGAGACCTCCATGACACATAGATATAAGCTGCCAGTGTTGATCGGCAGGAAATCTTCTCCAAAGCCCCACCACCACCTCACACCAATCCACCCAGGGCTGTAGATGAACAAACTTCAAATAAATTTGCTGTTAATACAAACCGGATCAACTTGTGGTTTGTGTCCACGTTGTACCAGAGACAAGGGCCCTGGTACAGAGTACATTCTGCGTACAACACAGCCGAGACTTGACAACCTTGATATGATGCTCATGGAATCAACCCTATGCATGGAGGCTGCAACTCTTCTCCACCGAACTGTAGCCCATTGACTGCAGCCTCCCTCTGACCATCTTGTAGCCTGCATTTGGTAGATCATTCTTGACAGAAGAAACCAAATTGTCAAGTTCCTCATCACTGATGGAATTATATGTGTCCCTAACACAGAGCTCATACTCTTTCATTCTTCTTAAAATTGTTTTTCTTGAAACACCCATCAGTGTGGCTATGCAAGGCACAGGAAGTTGTGTATGGAGCATTTCTTTCAAACGTTGTTCTTCAATCAAAATCTTGGGTCGTCCTTTGGTGGCAGTGACTTCTTGTGTGACACATGGGGCTGGACGTTCCAGATGTGCCCTCACAAGGTCAAAGAGCTCTTGCAAAGCCAGGGTGATAGCAGGAGGTACTTCAATGTGATTAGACAGGGCCTGCAGAAGATACGGCTCCTGATGACAAAGGAACTCCAGCTAATCCAAATTTAGTGGAGTCGCGCTGAATCCCATTTCTATTTTATGCAGAAGACTTTGGAGAAGGTGGTACCTGAGCTGTTCACAGAACAAATTATAGTTAATGAGGTGTCAAGATCTTGTCTCTGATCCACACACTAGGCCTACCATTCAAAAGTTTTAATTATGAAAATGAAATCTTTTTGTTTTGTGAGGTGCTTGTTCATGTATGATGATACATTTTATATAAAGTTAAATAAAATCCACCAAAAACACTTACTCAGTGGAGATTCCAATGTAGCAGGCAGACAACTTTATGGCTTTAATAATGAGTGTATTTAGCAGCTACAAGGACAAAAGATATTAAAAACCTCTCCATTCTAATGCTAATTTAATAAACAGTAACAGATAGCACTTAAGGTGGTTTCGCCTATAGTCTGCTAACACTAACCCGAGAACTCATATCTGAGGAGCGCTCTTCCCAGGATTTGAATTTATTAAATTGGCTTTGTGATGTTGTATTAAGAAATGTTATTCACAATGCAATTTACCGTACATTGGCCCATTCTTTTATATACGGTAAGACGAAGCGGGAAATTCCCAAATTATGATAGCAGACTGTGAATAAATAATATTGCACGAGATACCAGCTATACCGCATTGAATGACAAGTACCCAGCCCCTTTGTTCCCTCTGATAATCATCAGTCCTCCTCTGAATGCCTTCACCACTCTATTCCTGAATAGGTACACATTTAAATATGCTAGCAAGATCAAGGTATTGGGATAACCGTTAGGTTCGCTGTTCAGAGAGTTGCAGTGAAAACCATCATACACAGTGGCCCTTTCTGGATAAGATTACCTCCCTCTGATCTAACGGGTAAAAATCAAAGCAAGGTGCATTGCAATGTCTGACACCCAGCACACTACAGCATATAAAATACAGGTATCCATCCACTTCCGCATTTGGAACCAGGACCACTTGTTGCAAGTCAATTTGGGCGTATCTCAAGTTATACGAGAGAGGCAAGACATTAAGGACAGTATACACAGTACTGAAATAATAATGTACATATTAAACCACAGCACTTAATAAACAGATACTGCACTTACATTTCACAAAAAAATAAAGCACAGATTGCACTAAGAAATCAAAAAATGCATGTGCTAGCAAACAGTGGGAGCTGAGGAAGAAGCAGTAGTAAAATACTTTATTGTACAGTACAGTAAGTTTTCTTCATGTATTGTACAGTACATGTTTTCTTCATGTAGCCAAGACTTTGGTGATCAGATATCTGAGATCAAAACAAACTTCCACCATTGATTACTATGTACTTTTATAATGTTTCTGCAAGTGTTCTAAACTACATTTTGTAATTTCTATACTTTGATGGCAAATTACGAACTTCACATAAATCTGCCATATTTACAAAGTACATTAAAATAAAGATGAGTGTAATGCCAAAACAAATTTATAAGAAATTATTTATTTGCCATGAAATAAGTTCGATATTGAATGGAATGTGTGATCATGCCCCAGTCAGTCAAAGTATGTTCCCTACCCTTAGACCCCAGAGCGTTAAAGTGATGTCCTCCATCATCAGTGTGTTGGATACCTGGTGAAACTCTCGGAGGTCAGCCAGCGAATGGACTTTGAAATTATTCGTATTATGGAGGAGCAAGAATTGCAAAATGGTTCTGACACCTTCCCCTGGGCTTTGGGCCAATGCTGCCCAAACAGCAATTTCTGTTACGATCCTCAGTCTAGGGTTGAGGACCGTCAGAAAGGTAAAGGGAATGGAGAGGGGAAAACGAGACAACCAGGGGATGGGAGAAGGGAACACGGGACACAAAGGGATCTTTTCTTGTATTTTTATATGTTTATTCGCAAAGATTTTCACAAAAAAATAGGGCCACAGACTTCGGGAGTGACACAGCCAAAACAATAAACAAAACAGCACTACCGAACACGTCCCCAACTAAACTAATTCTAAACAAAACGAAAAGATGAGAAAAAGAAATGACACAGACTAAGCCTAACTCCCTAACCGAAACACAGAATAAGCCACACGTACGCAAAACAAAATAGCAGTCACTCCCTACGCACTTAACAGAAACGAACATACAGAACACACCAAAGCCGAAACACAGTAACCAAAGGGGCGAGGCAAAGAGAGTAGTCAGGAGGAAGGCAAGAGATCAAAACCAGTAAACAATCAAAACCAAAGGCAAAGGTACGGAAGGGGCAAAGCGAGAGTCAAAACCAGGAAACCAGAAATCTGTCATACACAATTAATCAACACACAAGCGATCCAATAACAACCAACAGTGAGCAGAGCTCCCGCTAATTTCCCGCCACGGCTTTTTCAACACTCGATGCGGAAGCAGCATCGAAGGTTGGGGCGTGGCCAGGTCCGGGAGGCGGAGTCGAAGGGAGCTGGGCAACGATCAGGATCTGCAGGACAATCCCTCCCCTATCGTTACGGCACGTAACACCCCCCCACACAAGAGCGAACCTGACAGGTGTTCGCAATCCTCCGCAACTGAGGGCATACAAATAATAAATTGGAGATTCGAGGACTAATAGTCAGGGAGAACCGGCATCAGGTTCGGGAGAGGGCTTCCGAAAGCAGAAGGATCAGCTCTGGGCACGTATGGAGTACAAGACAGCTGTGAGGATGTATAATATGCTGTTTTATGATTCCTAGAAGGGGCTGGGCTGGGCTGGATGGTGCCCCAGTAAATTACATTAATTTACCCATCCCCTGCACACTGCAGCAGGAGGGCTGTCCAGACCCAGGAACCCTATAATTCGGACTACACAAGGAGCCCAGAGTGTAAGTGCAAACTCTAAATGCCAGTTTGTCTTTAGTACATGGGCTGCAAGATTTTATGCACTCTGTTCTGATTTTATGCACTCTCCAAACCAGCATTAAATAGCTGTGTAGGACAGTTATCTCAAGATTGCCAATTCTTATGCGCCTGGCATTACACGCAGTCAGACCCTCATGCTCAAGCAAGAAGTCCTACAGCTAATCTATATTATTCCATTACAAACCAAAAATTAGCTACATCAAACCCTACAGACCATTTACATGGTACTGTAATAAATCTGTTACATACATGTAAATGTGAGTGCAGACTTGTCTCAAATTGACAATCTCACACCAGCCAGCTGACCAAAGATTACAACCCTGTCGTCTTATTTACCACAAAAACTATTTTTATGTGGCAGTCAAATGTGGTTGCATAAATCAATAAAAGTTGATGTTTTTAACCCTTATATATTAAAAAAAATCTGGTAATGATGCAGTAGAAGCAGAAATAAACAGGCAAATGTGCTCTAGTAAAAGTGGCCTTTCTACTTAAGTAAAATATTTGTTTGTAAATATACTGAAAGTCCTGTCCTGTTTTTTCAGAGAAGTTCGAGAAGTTGATGCTGTGGGGCTCATGGCCCTAATTGTGCCGTCTTTTCAGTCAGTGGCCGGGAAGAGGAGGTGACGGCAGAGAAGGCGGCGAGGCCCAGCGAGGGGCGGGCACCCCACAGTGGGCAGAAGGCGGTGATGCCACTGTAGCCAGGGCAAACTGGAGCTAGTGCAGCAGACGCACCAGATACTTCAGGGACTGGATCACATCACATGTTATTTTTTTGACGATATCCTGATCACTGCCAGCACAAAGCAAGAACATGTACAAAAACTAGATGAAGTCCTCACTTGCCTGGAAAGGTACGGCATTGCAGTAAAGCTTTCGAAATGCGAATTTTTGGAAAGCACCATTGCAAACTTAAACCATCAGATTGACAAAAAGGGTCTGCACCCTACAGATGAGAAGGTGACAGCAACCATTAATGCACCTAAGCCTAATACTAAAATGGAGCAGTGATTAGTTTTGAACATTATGATCAGTTTCTTCAGAATCTTCCTAGTTTGCTGTAGGTTCTACACCTTTTCAATAAAAGGATGAATGGTGGAATTGGACTATTTTGTGTGATTAAAGTTTGGGTTTCTTCATAATCTTTCTAGTTTGCTACAGCCTCTGCAACTTTTGTCAATATTTGGAGGAAAGGTGAAATTTATCAGTGCGATGAAACTTTTAATAAGAAAAACAGCTGATGTTGGCAAGTTATCGCTGTAAGTGCCTCCCCAGTAGTTCATGGTCGAACGGTAAGTGCCTAGGCTGTGTCCAAATTCAGGGAGTGCATCCTTTGAAGACTGCATTTGAAGTCCGTGTGTGTCACAGTGGTGTGACAAAGCAGTCCTATTTCGACGCTTCCTTCAAATGCAGTGTAGAAACAGGTCTTCCTTTTGTCAAGTCGCGAAGGATCCACCTGATGGATACTTCACAGTCCACCATATCCCAAGACTCATTGCACAGAGGTAAAGTAGGTGTGTCCAGGCTAGGCAATAGGAGAAACGCTTCATGACTCAAGGCTACTCATTTATAGACCGCGTCCTTCAAAGTTTGCAGCTCCCAAATTCAGACACAGCCCTAGTCTGAGGTTCTGGAACTGCCTCTAAGGAACTACAATTGGGCCAAGTCCAGTCTGTTCTGTTCCCTGGGCATCTTTAATGGTCTCCCTGTTCAGCTTTGCTCTGGCTCCCATGCAGCCCATCCTGGTCTTGGTGCTGGCAGTACCTCATGTGCCTGGAGTCTGCACATGGAGAGGGGTGTACTAAGGACCAATGTTTAAGCAATGAAATAAATATTTTCCGGTTAAAGATTTGGACAGGGTTGGAGGGGAGTGGAGTCAAGTGGTCAGATATCCTTTTAGTCTATGGGACCAGATGGAAAGGTTGGAGCTCAGTACTGCGCTGCTGCCTCCGGTTCCTTCTGCTTCAGCAGCAGAGGCCTACTCACCTCCAGATTCTGAACAGCTGGAAACTGTCAGAAGCACCAACAAATGTTACTGTAAAAAGGTTCCAGTTCTTTAGGACAATTATCAGAGAGTATCTGGCCCACATGAAGCCTGGGTGAGAGATGGGCTGATATAAAAACTCATATCAACAATTCCTGCACCATTCACCACCATGGTAAGCTATCACAGGTTGGTCACATAGCCAAGGAGTGCTGCACTTCTGCCAAATCTCACCTCGTTTTCCCCGTACACAATGTACCAAAATTGCAGCACCCCACTCCAGTGCTGTACCTGTGGCAGTCAGTACTGCAGACTGGATGGTACTCAGCTTGTCAGCAGGTCGACTCAGGTCTGCCAGGCCAGCCAAAATCAGGCCCTGAGGGGGAGGCTGTATTGTCAGCAGACTTTCATCCAGCTCACTCAAACAGATTTGCAGCTGAACAAGGAACGACAAAACATGGCATCAATTTCATGTCAGTAACCAAAGCAGGAATTTGCATTCTTCACCCATATGAACCTTGGAGCTCAGAATAGTCGTTGGACCTTAAAGGCAAGAAAAAGCAGCAGCAATGTCAGCAACTGAAATATAAAACAAGTAAACTGTAGATTATACACAGTACTGTTCAAAAGTCTTAGGCAGCCAAAAAAAAATTATGTTCAAATAACTGTTGGTGTAAAACTATGCTGTTACGCCTAGCAAAATGCGTCAGCTTAGCCATTTCAAAACCTCTGCTAAAATAACCCTATTATTTCCAGCAACCATACAATACACCCATGTATTTTTTGACCTGACCACTAGCCCACCTCATATATCTATTCAATATCTCGTTCACTTTTTTAACTAATTAAGTTAACTAATTAAGCGAGCTGTTGGTGAAATTTAATAAATACATAGAATGGTTCGGGTGCTGAAGTGGTGTTCATCTAGCTATCCAAGTAGATATCAGTAACTTTTTGGAGAATAGAAGACATTTATACTAGTTTTTATCGTGTTACTCGTAATTTTCATATGTTCTTATGTCAAATTATATTTTTTGTTCTAAGAAAATGTGCACTTATTACCCAGAAAAACAGCGGTAAACATTTCTTTTGAGTGCCTAAGACTTTTGCACAGTACTGTATATACATAATACATATACATAGATATGCACTGGTGAATATATATAAAGAGACATACATCCAAGTACAGTAGTTCGGCAGTTTTGAGTACCATATTTGAGACAGACATTCTATGCCGCTGGCACTGAGATTTTTATTAGACATCTATTTATTATGTTTCTGCATAGCTTGCTCACTAAGCCACATAATACATAGTCATCAGCACAAGTACTATGTGTCATGTAAGTGCTGTGACACGTAAAATTAGATTGCATTCCTTTTATCTGGGATGTCAGAACTCGCTGGGAGCTGGGAATGACGTCACAAACACAAGATAACAGTGTTCCAGTACAGGTAGTTGGAAAGCCATTTAGCAATACCAGGGATCCGTTTCAAAAACCAAGACTCCTTGCTTACCCAGCTAAATTGTCAGATTTAATTCACCCAAGTTTAAATAGCCTTTGTCTTTGTCCACTTATATTTAGCCCAGACTGCCTTAAATCTGACACGTTGTCCACTTAAGCAAGAAATCCTGCTTAATGAAACAGGCCCCAATTCTAGCCCAGTAATTTGTCAGCCACTGTTAGCAATATCAGTTGGTAACACATTACGTAGTGTTCTGAGCATAAGATAGCAGTTGGACAGTACTGCGTGTACAACCAATTCAATGAGTCACAAATAAGACATGAGTGCTAATACACAGTACCAAACTAACGTCTGTTGATAAAGGGCGCAGCCCTTTTGAATTCAGAGCTCTGGGGGCATTCCAGTTGAAATTCCTGACAAGGAATACGGAATTTACGAGTTTAATAGGAATGCAGCATTAGGCCCCAGTTCCAACCCATAATGGAGAAATACTTGACTTAATACCCATCTAATTTTCAGGGTTGCAGGTCTGCTATGCCTTTCCATTCTGTGACATCACAAACCCATTTTCTATTCTGTGACATCACAAAAACATTACGAAGTGGACTCTTTGGGAATTTGGGAGTTTTTTTTGTGTTAGATTGTATATTGTATATACTTTCCATTAATAATAATGATGGTGTTGCTACTTTTAAAAAAGTTCCACTTCATAACAGTTTTGTGATGTCGCAGAATGGAAATGTTTTCAAAGTAGCAGACATCACCAACCAGTAAATGTTGTAGATGAAAGATTTTTTATAGAATGGGTGATGTCACCTTCACATTTCAGTTTAAAAGAGTCACAATGAAACACAGAAGCATGCATATTCAATTGCAACGGTCGGCATTTTGTTTCACAAACTTGCCAACCAACCAGCTGAAGAGCAAGGAGTTTTGGGAGTACTTGAGGTGCACTTGTTTAAAAAAATCCAATATGCATGAATATGTTTCTGTTTGATTGCAGCACTTCTGGGGCCCAGTAGCAAACTGGGGTCTGCCCATAGCAGCGATGAGTGATATGAAGAAGAGCCCTGACATCATCAGTGGTCGAATGACCTTTGGTAAGAGGCAGAGGGCTCACCTTCCATTTGTGTGAGCGTCCACAAGGTCACTCGGGACTCCAGAGGGACTTTTTAAAGGTTTAAGCTAGTTGCTGTGAACTTCACATTTCAGTTTGGACAAAAGCGACATACGTGCATGCACACTGACTTTAAAATGGCAAGGAATTTTTTTCAGAGAGCTGTAAACCAACTTAGAAACAAAGAGTTTCAGAAGTATCTGAGGAGGTATGTGCATCCAGAGGCGCTTGCAGTTTATTTAAAAATCCAACATGTAAACTTTCCTTGTCGATTGCCATCAGTGCATAAGTAGCTTAAACTCTTCGCTTTGTTGTAGATGTAAGCATAAAGTCACTGCTTACATTTGGGTCCATCATTGCAGAAGTGCTGCTGGTGATCACAGAATTGCACTTATAATTTTTTTTGTTTGTTTCCTTTGTGTTTCCGAGGTCTAAATGTGCCTGTTGGGAAAACCTTCCAACAAAAGCACGGGAAGAAAGTCACAAACTGATTTTTTTGTTAATATAAATATAATTTTATGACTACTGTTTAATAATTTCACACTAATATATTGTAAGAATCCTCTGGAATTTCTTTAATGGTACCTTCACCCTGCTGCATGTTAGATCAGCTCTGTGTTTTATTGTTTGATTTCAGCACTTCTGGGGACCTATTATTAATTGGGGTCTGCCCATTGTTGCTGTGACAGACATGAGGAAGAGCCCTGAAATAATCAGCGGTCGAATGACCTTCGGTAAGAGGCAGAGGGCTCACCTTCCATCTATATGAGCATCCACTGGGTCACTCGGGACTCCAGAGGGACTTTTTAAAGGTTTTAAGCTGGTTGCTCTTCTTCTTTCTGGCCCCTGCATGATCTCTGTCTCCCCAGCTCTTACCTGTTACTCGGTGATATTTATGAGGTTCTCATATCGAGTCCAGCCCCGAAACTGGCTCCTCTTTACTTGCCATATGGCCAATGTGACGGCACAAATAATCCAGGGAGGCCGGCTCATCCGACACAAGTAGGTCCCCACCAGGCTCCCTCTAGAATATTTAAATCTCCACCCCTCATCTGTTGATTAATGCCATATTATTGCTCGACATTGCCTGGCTGCCGGCTGTAAATGCTATCACTCAGCCAGCTTTTCTCCCAGTCAGATCCTTCCTTAATAGTGTCACACAAGTACCTTTTATAGGTTTGTGTTCTTCATGAATGTTTTTTTTTTCTTCCATTTCAGAATGCAGAAGAAAAATGTGAAATGAGCCTTTGCGTCCATAAAGAAATCTCCCCTCCTTCCAAATATATATAAATTTATATATCTGTGTATTCATTTCTTTCATTTTTCTTATTATGAAACCACACGTGAGTAGGGGCAATTCACTGCCCATACAAAGTGCGAGGGGAAAATATATACCTAATGAAGACTGTAGTCCTGTATTAGACAAAATCATTTTATCATATGGTCAGTTATTTTTATACCTACATAAGAACATGATAAATTTACAAAGGAGAGGAGGCCATTCGGCCTGTCAAGCTCATTTGGGGAGAACTCAACTAACAGCTCAGAGTTGTTATAATCTTATCTAGCTGGGATCCCAGGGATTTAGCTTGCGCTACCCTAGTTCAGCCAAGGAACTGGCTCCTCTTTGTGTGTCACATCACAAATGGGACGGCGTAACTGATCCAGGGCAACTAGCTCATCAAATACAAGTAGGCTGCCGCCAGGGCTTTGAACCAGCTCACTGTTCTTGCGGAGGCTCCCTCTAGTACATATAATAGTATATATAAGGGGTAGTTCACCATAAAACAGAAAAGCAGACAGTTCACCTCCAACACTAGGCATCTCCTAAAACTTTTTCAGTTTTAGGGGGAACCGCCCCTGTAAATCACCACCCCTCATCATTAATGCCACATTACTGCTCGACATAGGATTTGTAGCCAGCAGCCAGGCCATTATTCAACCAGTTTTTCTCCCAGTGTGGTCCTTCCTTAACGGCGCCACACAGGTGGCTTTCATAGGTTTGAGTTCTTCATGAATGTATTTTTTCTTCCTTTTCAGAATGGGGAAGAAAAGTGCCAAGTCTCTGTGTCCTGTCTTGGCACAGAAATGCAGATAGACTGGAACAGACTGACAGACAGAGACAAAGACAAAATGAGTGGTGGCAAATTAGTGACAAAGTGAGTCTCGATGTGCTGTGCAGACTCGCCCTCCTTGTCCCGTCCTTCCCAACAAATAAATGAATAAACAAAGAATTAAATGTGAGGTCCTTTCAATTTTCCTATGAATCCACACATTACTAAACCCAATTCACTGAGCATGCAGAGCACAAGGAGAAAACATATACCTAATGAAGACTGTAGTACTGTATTAAACAAAATCGTTTGGGTCAATTTTTTAGTTGTGAAACCATACCCTAAACAGTGTTAGTCTGATTTAAAATGATGTAATTTTTATTTTTTAATTATTTCAAAATGACTACTGTATGTGTGCCCTTTGCACAGACTAGTTGTAGTTTGTCATTCTATTGACAAAATGCAGCCGACCTTTTACTGTGTCTCCAGAATGGTGTTGGGATGTAGGACTTCAAATTTGGTTATGGGAAGACAAGGCATCACCAAGTTCTAGTTGTCTGATTAAAACTGCCGTGATTAAGGTTATGTTTGAGCGTTTTTTTTTTAACAATTATTAACCAGCTCAGGGGTCTGACTGGTCTGACATCACAATTGTCAGTTAGAAGAGGTACGACTACCTCACAAAAGTAGGTTTTTTGAAATTATGCTAATCAGCTGAAATACTACATAGGCAGAGCTTACCAGCCCCACTGGCACATTGGTAGGGCATGGCCACCAAAAAGAAAAGAATTTCGACTCCAGAACTAACAATTCAGAAGATATTGGAAAAGGGGGTGTTACAGCACCCCACCCTCCCACCCACACTGATTTCAGTCGGATGGTCTCAGTAGTGGGTAGGTCTTGGTCTTATAGCCACTTATTCCCAAATACATGTGTATACCACAGTTCACATATTAACATAAGCAGGTGAATCACTCACATTAACAACCAGAAAAAAAAAGTTTTAAAAAATGTACAAGTTAAAATCAAGCGCTTGTCGTTGGGGCCCATCGTTGGTGCACAGTGATGTTCCTGGAGCTGAATCCAGCAGACACTACACTGCATCCACTTTAAAACCCAGATTTGCCAATGCCACAGATATGTGTGCGTATCAGTATAGGTGTAGGTTACTCACTCACTTTGGTTTCACTCATTTCCGCAGCATAGAACAAGTGTCCTGCTGCTGCTTCCGCTGAAGTTCCAGAACAATCTATGGCGAGGTCAGTTATGGCCAAAACACTTGGCACACAGCAGCGCGATGAGGGAGCAGTTTCCCCGTCTCAGGTAATTCCTGTGCCTCCAGTGGGTGCAGCGACAAGATGAATCAGTTTAAAAGGCGCTGGCCCCTGCTAGTCAGCATGTAGAAACCATCTGGTAATTTCTAACACTCCAGTTACACACAATTGCAACCACAAACCACAATTAAAATAACAAAAGAAAAAAGTACATACAAGACAAGAAGTCTTTGCTGTCAGACTGGGTGTTTTTCTTCTCTGCCAAAATGGACACTTCTCCAAGTACTGGACCTCCATTGTAACTGGTCCATCCAAAATAATGATACAAAGATCTTGAACAACAGGAATGTACAAACTGCCCAGCATGCTGGTAAATGTAGTATAGTGGGAAAACAGAACAGCTGAGTATCCTAATAACATACACATAAACCAGATTATATTGATCCTTACACACACACACCCCCCCCCCACCAAATATACTGCATGGGGTCACACACACAGCAGAATGATCAACAAATAAGAAAACAAACAGCCTAGCATACAGCTGCATGGCACCAGTGAGGGCCAATGTGCACAGTTAATGCACAGAGCTTGTGAATTACACCACCAGGCATGAGAGTTATTGCAACTGTCTGGGAAACTTCAAGTCTCCATTAATAAAATTTTTACTATTTTACAGTTGTGGTAACGAACTGAGAAATTATGTCTTTCATGCGAATAGAGTCAGAGTTTACTCTGTCCGAAATTGAGCCCATTCTTGTTAATGCCGAACAACAACAAAGGTTTAATTCCCAATGAACCCCCCCTGGAGCCAAAGGGGGATGATGTATATCTATATAAGAGTCTGAATGGAGGAAAATCATGGAATTTTGATTTGACCAAATGCAGTGGAAACAGAAAGAGTTAAATTTTGGGCTGCAGCTATCGATTATTTTAGTAGTCGAATATTCTATCGTTTATTCCATCGATTAATCGGATAAGAAATACTTTTGTCTTATTAAAAAACAATAGTAACTATTCGAAAAAGAAATAAATAGGTCTCTTAAAATGAATGAACTCATGGGTTTCCTTTATAGGAACATTTTTAGTGATTGAACTCCATATACAACAACTGACAAAAGAACTAAACCATTTTAGTGCATTTATGTATATATATGTAATTTTTTTTCAACAAAACACTTTCTTAAATGCAAAATGAAATAATATCAAATCAAATTACTGAAAAAAGGTATATCTATATAAAGTAAGGCACAAATTAAAATGGCCTTTACGCTCTGTATTTTTGTACATTTATAGGAGGCATAAAAAATGTTCTGACAGGATTGTATCTCCTGGATGAGGTAGGAATGGTGTGTGCATATTCATGTGTGTAAGTGTGAGTGAGAGCATGTGTGTGTTCAAGTGTGTTAGAGAATGAGTGTGTGTGTGTCAGCCTTTAAATGAGCATGTGGTGGTTGCAATGAAGAAAAATGAGCATATCAACATGCTCAGAACTGAGGCTTGCCATCCGCTTTGACGCAATGTTTCCTGCTGCACGAAATAGACGTTCTGATGGTGTAGATGTTGCCGGAACACACAGAAAGCACTTTGGTAGCTTTGCCATGGTTGGATATCACGCTGCATTTGTTTTCCACCATTGACAGAGGGCCCATGGCTGTGACATGTTCAAAATGCTGTCGTTCAACTCAACAGCTTGCTGTACTGAACATGGTGCAGTTGCCCTAACAAAGCTGTCCATAGGACACTGTGATTTACTGAAGAAGAGAGGAAATAATAATAAATTCAGTGTTTCAGAGTTTTACTGTCCCAAGACTGTTGAGGGAGGGGTAATTATTATATTATATTTATATAATATTATTTATATTATTATAATTATGTAATATTATTCATATCAAACTTTAGACATTTTTCATCTTTTTCTCTGACTTTCCTCGCTATTTTCCCTGTCTTCCTCCACTGCGCCATCAAATCAAACCTGCTACACGTAATGCAGCGTAAGCACACTGTGCGACAGTGATAATCCCCCGAGTGAAACACGCTGATCACTAAGCAGTACATAGTCATGCGGATTACACGAAGCATCAAAGCAAAGAATTTGCATCGAGGATCTTTTGTAATCGAGTTATTCGAGTTACTCGATGAATCCTTGCAGCCCTAGTCAAATTATAACAACATTTTAAAATACAGTGGCAGAGTGATGAAGCGGTATTACCATATTAGGACACCTCAGTATGACAAGGCATCATCAGAATTTAACCCTCTCGGGTCTAGGGGTAGGGAACACACGTTCACTGACTGGGGTCATGGTCACACATTTCATTGAGCACTGGGTCAAAAAACAAGGGGGTACAAGGGAAGGTGTGAAGGTACTGAAAGACCAAATCGACACTCTCATTGATTCAGCCAACAGAGATGAATTTGAGGCACAATGTTCCAAATTTGTGAATGGGTGGTCAGAGGAATTTGTCAAATACTTCCACCAGCATCTGAAAGCAGATTTATGTGACAACATAGTCTCCTTCCACACCAAGCAATTGGAAGCATTCAAACACAAACAATATCAGTGAGACCATAAACAAAATGATCAAATCACAAAATGAGTGGAGGGAACTTCCCGTTGATGCAATGGGTCTGTCTTTGTACTACATGCAGTCATATTTCCTTTTAGAATTTCAAAGAGCCAGATGTGTTTTGGGTACTGGGCTATGTTTCTCCACAAAACAGAGTACAGCCTTTCATTAATGCAGAAAAGGCGTAGAGGAAGTGAGAGCAAATCCGGAAGAAAAAAAACCATGAACAAAAGTTTATGATTACTCAGTGAATCCGGCCCCAGATTCATTACTTTCAAAAATGCATGGCTCCCTGTTGCATGATATGTCCCAAGTTCTCCCTAATGTCACTATAAAACAGGACAACACGGATAATTGTGATATGACTATGCACACATCAAATTCTGGGGGAGACAGCAGCAGTCATCATACTAGGTGGTCTGGTATGGTGAGAATCCCAGAGGCAGAATCTGATCTGGAAAAAAAAACACAAACAGGGCAAAACATATTTGCTCCTCGGCTGCACATAAAAATCAATGAGCCAAGCTGGTCAACAGTAGGGCTGTGCAAAAAAAAATTGATCCATCAATATATCCCGAATTTTCCTTTCATGACATACTACATCGATTTCTTACTCCAAAAATCGATATTTTCAAGGGGGAGAATCATGGAAAATATAAACGGACGTTTTGGGATTTCCTACAGCTACAATCTCAACTGCTGTAGATGTCGCTGTACGGCTAGGTATTCTGAATTACCGCTTGGCATGTCTGGCAGATTGAAATCGCAAAACATGGCAGACCGAGCGGTTGTCATTAGAGCGGCCCCTTCAACATATAAAGCCGACGTGTGGGCACACTTCTGTTTTAAAAATTAGCCAGGTAGTATGGACTTGGATAAAGGAAATGCAATTTGCACGCTGTGTCACGCTTCTGTATAATAATGTAAAATATTCAGGTAAGACAACCAATTTACGAGCTCATTTGAGCATGCACCATCCAGATACAGTACGGCAACAACCGAAGCCTATCAACACAAAAAGACAAAGTACGCTCGATATCGCAAACTCCCATCCACCTTGCCTCGTGCTCAAAAAATTACAGAATCGGTAGTGTTTTTTATTTATCAGGATTCGCACCCCTATAGCGTGGCAGAAAACACCAGCTTCAGGTACACTGTCAACACCCTGGAGCAGTGCTATGTGATCCCAACTTGCAAACAACTGACGGAGGTAAGTTGAGGAGGTAACGCAAGCTGTAAAAAAAAAAACTCTTCTCTCTGCAGAAAGAGTGGCATTTACGTGCAATTGCTGGACTTTGTGAGCCACTGAATCCTACATTACGATCACGTCGCACCTCATTAATGAGGACTGGCAACTGATTTCCAGTGTTTTGCAGACAAGGGCATTGCATGAGAACCATACTGCCGGTAACATCGCCAAGCTGTTGAAAGGGGCAGTGGAGGTATGGGACATAAAAAGCATAGTCAAACATGACCATTGCAGCGCAGCTTGCCAATATGCCATATTTTAAATGCTTTGCTGACACACTGAATTTAGCTTCACAGTGTCCACTAACGCTAGCATCAGTCACTCGATTGCCGGGAAAGGTTAGAAGAATAAGCAGTTTTTTCAAACACAGCACTACAGCCAGCCATGTACTCCGTGAAAAACAAAAGTTGCTGAACTTACCTCAAAACACATTGCTCACTAACATTGTTACCACGTGAAATAGTGCACATGACATACTGGAGCACTTTTTAGAACTACAGTCAGCAATCCATGCCGCCCTCTTCTCAGCTGAAGTGAGGAAGACGGAGAAGGAGATCTGCGAGTCAGACATAACAGCTGCTGAAGAAATTGTCACTGCGATGAAGCCCATGAAGATTTTTTATGTGGCCTCAGATGTAGATCCAAGGCTTGAAGTCCTGCCCTACCTTATAGAGGACCAGCGCCAAGACACGTATGCTAGAATTATTGCAGAAGCTGCAAGGAGCAAGGGGGCACTACAGGTAAGATAAATATTTTAGTTTATGGCATTGTTTAACTACTGTAAACAACAATTTACATTCTGAAAACATTCTACATATCCATTCATTTAAAAATCATCCATATTTAAAATATGGATAAATACAACATAAATACTTGTGAATGATAAAGTCTGGTAAATTTAATTGGATTTTGGATTAATGGATTTTATATTTACTAATCTTATATTTATTAATTCTGTAAAGCTAATATTGATGCATTGCTGTTTCACAGCAGAGTGAGACAGGAGTGGAGATTGAAGAGGCAGAAACTGATGTAAATGTGCTGCCAGAAAAAGACATGGACGGCAATCATTGTCCTCAGCAAGAAGATATCTCTGCAGTAACATCAAAGAGATCAAGGCATTCTTGCTCTCTAGCTGACCTACTTGGTCAAACACATGCTGCAGGTTAGTTTGATAATACTTTAAAGGTCACTGGAAAAAATAATTACCATAATGTTTCATCATAAACATCTCTGAAAGACGTGTTAAGTTTGCTTTAAAAAGTTACAATTCACTAGCAGCCTGTGATGAAAGGGTTTCGGACAAAGTCACTCAGTGCCTATTGCTGTAAACAAACAATGTATTTAGAATGATATTCTATTGTGACATTACTCATACTTATTTACTGTGTTGTCATACTCTGCTACAGGTTCGACAAAGAAATTGAAAAAGGCAGAGGACCAGGCAAAGGAGGAGATGCCAAGATACAAAGAGGAAGCTCCCCTATCGCTCAGTGTCAATCCACTGCACTAGTGGAAAGCACATCAAAGTAGGGCTGCAAGGATTCATCGAGTAACTCAAATTACTCGATTACAAAAAATTCTCGATGCAAATTCTTTGCTTCGATGCTTCGTGTAAACCGCATGACTATGTACTGCTTAGTGATCAGCGTGTTTCACTCGGGGGATTATCACTGTCGCACAGTGTGCTTACGCTGCATTACGTGTAGCAGGTTTGATTTGATGGCACAGTGGAGGAAGACAGGGAAAATAGCGAGGAAAGTCAGAGAAAAAGATGAAAAATGTCTAAAGTTTGGGACCATTTCAAACAAAAGAAAAGTGAACATACTGTACAGTGTGTCCATTGTAAAGTCGAATTAGCTTACCACCATAGCACAACATTAATGATTGAACATCTCAACAGAAAGCACCCAGTCTATGCATCCACTCCACATAGCGGAACCAATACCAGATTAGCGAGAGCGTTTCACTCACATTCGCGGTTAAAATAGACCTGCGATAGAAATGTATTTATGGGCATATGTGTGAATAAAAAAAGCATAACGAGACTCAGCTCAAGCAGCCCCTATTTTTCCTAAATAAAAACATTGATAACATAAGAGCAGTGAAAATGATGCTGTCGTAATTTAATTAACATGGAGCTGGAGCCTGTCTATACACTAACAGCAAAGAGACGGTTCCGTTACAGAGATGGTGAACTCAGGTGGAGTGAAGGAAAACAACAGTAGTGCTTGTAATCGCTACTAAACCTTTACCGGTAAAGAGCTGGCGAGAGTCCTTAATTAAACCAGCTGTTCAACAAGCTGAAATGTGAAGAAAAGCGATGTTTTCAGCTGCCCCCATCCACCGCCGTTTGTGTTCCACAGCAGCAAGGCTATAGTAAAGCTATACAAGTTAAAGTAGAAGCTGTTTGTATGCAGATAAACTGTTAGCTTAGTTTGACACAGTATTTATATTTGGAAACTTGCAGCAGGCTGACAGCAGCCGTTATACTTTTTCTCAGTGATATCTGCAGCATGCAGGGGTGAGTCTAAAGGGGAGCATGGAGTGTACTCAACTAGATCTATTTCAAGGCTTTAGTGAAATTATTTTGCAGATTTAGATTAATATGAATGATATTACATAATTATAATATAAATATCATAGAAATATAATACAAAAATTACCCACCCACCCCTTTCCCCCAACAACCTTGGGCTAGTGAAACTCTGAGACGCTGAATTATCCAACCGCCACATGCTCCTTTAAAGGCTTACACACACACACCCATTCTCTAACACACTTAAACACACACACTCTCACTTACATTCACTTACACACACATGAACATGCACACACCATTCCTACTTCATCCAGGAGATACAAACTTGTCAGAACTTTTTTTATGGCAACTACAAATGTACAAGAACACAGAGAGTAAAGGCCGTTCTAATTTATACCTTAGTTTAAGACATATGTATACCTTTTTTTCAGTAATTTTATTTGACATTATTTTATTTTGCATTTAAGAGAGTGTTTTCTTTCAACAAGAAAAAAAAAACAAGTACCGTATTTTTCGGACCATAAGGCGCATTTAAAAGCCTATATTTTTGTCAAAAATCAACAGTGCGCCTTATATTCCGGTGCGCCTTGTGTATCACTTCCAGCTGTGTTTACGGACCTAGCTGCGCCGCTGAGTATTTTGCCCACGGGATTTTGCCGCCTTGTGGAGTAATACACATTATGTTTTTGACATAATAATTACCGTAACATTGTCGTGTGTATTTAATGACCCCAAAATGGCTCCTGTGAAGAGACATGCTTACGAAGCGGAATTCAAGGTTAAGGCCATCAGTCACGCAGATCAACATGGAAATAGAGCAGCTGTCATGCCCGGCTCGTCCGCTCCTCGTGTGTGCCACGCCCCCTGATTACCCACGTGTGCTTCCCCAATCGTACCCATCTGTGTCTGCTTATTTTGATTAGTCACGTCCTATTTAAGTCCTGGTCTTACCTGTTCCCCTGAACCGTCATTGTGGTCTTTCTGCATCTGATGTTCCCTGCTCCCAGTTCCCATATTAAAACCCCTAGTTTGCCCTGGTTCCGACCTGTTTGCCTGTTCCTTACCTGCCTACCCGCACGATCGCTGCTGTGCCTGCCCGCGATCGTGACAGCAGCTGCGAGAGAATTTAATATTAAGTAACAAGTAACCAAGTAACAGCAATGAGACTGACTCGGATGAGGAGAAGAGGGATGCGGGTCTGCTTGACGCTGCAATCGCGCAACTGTTTAACTCAGACACTGATGGTGAAGATTTTGAAGGATTTGCGGAAGAGGAATGAACTGATAAGTATGTGTATTGTTGTTGTTGTATTTCAGGAGTTACAGCTGAACATTTTTGAGTTTGAAATTATTCAGTTAATTTCGTATTTCATGAATTAAAACTGAAAAATGTTGAGAGTTATTGAAATTATTGACTTTATAATAAGTCAAATATTACTCAATTTATTTATCTGGCCGTTTTGTCTTGTTGAATTGATGAGCCTTACAATCCGGTGCACCTTGTTTATGAAAATTGACACAACTATTTATAGTGCGCCTAATGATCCGGTGCGCCTTATGGTCCGAAAAATACGGTATATACATAAATGCACTAAAAGGGTTTAGTTCTTTTGTCAGTTGTTGTATATGGAGTTCAATCACTAAAAATGTTCCTAAAAAGAAAACCCAGGAGTTCATTCATTTTACGAGACCTGTCTATTTTTTACTTTTTAGAATAGTCACTATTGTTTTTTTAATAAGACAAAAGTATTTCTTATCCGATTAATCGATGGAATAATCGATAGAATATTCGATTATTTATTTTTTCATTTAAGAAAGTGTTTTTTTGTTTTAAAAAGCAAAACAAATATGTACATCAATGCACTAAAAGGGTTTAGTTCTTTTGTCAGTTGTTGTATGGAGTTCAATCATTAAAAATGTTCCTAAAACGGAAACCAATAAGCTATTAATTTTAAGACTAGTTACTATTGCTATTTAATAAGACAAAAGTATTTCTTATCTGATTACTCGATGGAATAATTCATAGAATACTTGAGTACTAAAATAATCGATAGTTGCAGCCCTAATTATGACTTTATTTTCTTTATAAGAACAGCTAATATGCTCAGCGTTTTGTTGAACTAAGACCTGTGTAACCTCTGTAGGGTCCAGGTATCACCTCATGCTGCCAGTAGTGACACTGACCGTAGCTCAAATGCAAAAGTAGTGAAAAAAAGAGTCAGAAAAAATGAGGATGAAAAAATGCCAGTGGCCTCCACCTGCTAACCCATTCCTGTTTTGGGGGTCGTCTCATTGTTGCACCTCTAGTGCACCTGTTATTAATTTCATTAACACAAAAGCAGCTGAAACAACCACATCTGCTACTTAACTGACCAGATCAATATCCCAGAAGTTTAATAGACTTGATGCTATACTCTGATTAAAAAGTATTCCTTCATTTTTTGAGCAGTGTATTTTGTAATATATTCCACTCATGTGGTGCATAAGAACAAAAGGCGGATTTCCTCAGTTCTGTGAGTGTGGTGGGAGGCTGAAGGAGAAGCTTAACTGATGAACGGGTTCTGTATGTATTGGTGCGGAATGTCAGCAAACTACATACGTACTGAGGTAATTTGCCCATTAAAGCCTTTGTAATAAAAACCAGGCAATGCATTTTCTTTCTAAGAAAAGGAAATCTATAAGCAGTTAGCCAACAAACATGTTAGCCATCTGTTATCATTAATGCAAAGGCTAATAATAAAATAATATCATTAACGTGGGAACAACACAAAAACGTAAAACAAAAATGTGTCACATAAAATGTGGTAAACGCCCAGTCATACTTAATTAAAAAAAAAAAAAAAAAACATTCCATACCGTGAAACTGATCTAACTTTGAAAAATACCATGATATACTGTAAACCTTTGGTCATACCGCCCAGCTCTAAACTCCACCTTGCAAAGGTGAAAGCTAAGTCATATGAACACTAAGAACTGGGCCCTGTGCCACTCGTCAAAATGTAAGGTTGATCCAGAGTACAGGGATGAGAACATTTTGTGTATCATTTGTTGGCGGTGGTTTCACCTTAAAGTGCATAAAGACAACTGATCATTTAGTCGTTGCTTGTACCGACTACCACAAATGTCTAATGTGTTCTAGCTGCATCAGTGAATATGACATTTTGACTGGGAATCTTTCATATGTATAAAAAAATCTGATTTTTAGTTTTAAATACTAAGAATTACAAAGAATAAAACTTGTGCCAACTTTCTTTTGTTCAGATGATTTATCTTTCATATGTGTAAAAACTTAAAAATGTCAGTTAAACATGCTAAGAATTCAAAACCGCAAAATATGTGTCATCTAATTATTATAAATGAAGATAAACAGTCAAATAGCAAGTTTATTTAAAACATGATAGTAATAAATAACAACAGGCAGATTTTGAGGATCCCTGTGGGGAATGACAGCAAACTTGACTGTGAAGGTAGCTACCAGTTGTGGCACCTATAGGGAGCTGGGGGTCACAGGCCTTGCTCAAGGGCCCCCACATGCGCTGACAGTGGGCTTGAACTGGTGACCTTTGAACCATGAGTAGAGAGGCTTAGTTCACACAGGTGTATGGAACATAAGCTGAATAAGGTGCTAACACAAAAACACTGTTTACAGAGTTTTGGCAGTGTCATTTCTGACCCAAAGATTGCCTGTTCAAGCCCAACCCAGCACATGTCTGGGCACTGTTTTTGTACCCCTGGGCACTGCAATGGGTGAAGCCGTAGCATACTAAACTCAAATTTTAAAGTCTTTACACATATGCAAGATAAATCTTACGGAAATACAATAGGTTGGAACAACTTTTGTTGTTAGCAATTGTATGTACAACTAAGTTTTTATGGATATGACAGAAATGATCTGAACGAAAAATAATTGCTCAGCATAACAGTAGGTGTTTTTCTTCAAAACTTAAAAAACTCCAAAATTTAGTGCACTAAGTTGCCTTTAAATTTTAAGTTGTCTTAACTTTTTGTTTTTTTACAGTGAAAGGATTGACACAGTAACTGACTACTCGGGAAACAGTATAATGCATAAATTGCAATTAAAAACAAATCACAAATATTAAGAACCTTGCCTACCGATGAATACAAAAACGTCTTAAATCCTAAATCTTATGTAGTGCAACAACGTTCGCCCCTTCTGCGGACTAAAAAACTGCTTATCCAACACATTTCATGCCACGACCTCATACAAACAAGTGAGACCGAGGAAACACCTTGTATTTGAGTAATTTAAAGTAGAGGTAAATATTTATCTTATTATATTTATTCTTATTTATCGAGCGCTTGTCGTCGGGGCCCGTTGTTGGTGCACAGTGATGTTCAACTCTGAAGGAGTTGAATCCAGCAGATATTACAGCGCTTCCACATTCAAACCCAGACCTATCGATGCCACACGTACGCGTGTATCAGTATAGGTGTAGGTTACTCACAAATGGTTTCTCTCAGTCACGGAGCCTGTGACAGGTGGAGCGGGTGTCCTGCCACTACATCCAATGAGTAGATAGGGAACATCCTATGGCGAGGTTGGTTACAGCCGACCACATGGCACACAGCAGCACGATGAGGGATCCGTCTCCCCGCCTTAGATCCAGTGTCTCTGGTGGGTCCAACACCGGACTACGAGTTTGAATTAATTTCTTCACCGAATTTCGGAGGGGCGGCAAGATGAATTAGTTTAACCGCGGTTGGCTCCTCCCGGTCAGCTAGCATTATCCTCCTGGTAATTTCTAACTTTGCCTGCTGTACACAACTCCAACCGCAAACCACGAATATATTAACTAACAAGCAAAATAAGCCTTTGCCGACAGACTCGTTATCTCTGCCAAAAAGAACACCCTCACTCAAGCAACTGACGCATTGCAGCCGCGATTTCGCGGGCTAAGTGGATTTCTCCACTGTAATTGGTCCGTCCAAGATGAAAAAAAAACTACCTTAACGGTGGGAATGTACAAACTGCACAGCATGCTGGTAAAGGTAGTATGGCGAAAAAACAGTACAGTATAGAATTCCAGATTTTACAGTTAAATATTTAAAATATCTATTTTCTTCAAATTGGGTGTATTTCATTAAAAAAAAAACAGTTTACTCCAATAAACAGTTATGTTTACTCCCAAAAAAGTGGGTGCAAATTGTTGCCTTATTTTATTCAAGGCTCTCAAGTTTCATCAAAACCTTTAAGATAGATTACATTATGGGAGAAACGCGTGTCTCACTGTTAATGCGTGAGACTTGAGACCCCTGCCTACCGCATTCATCGGATCTTGCTCTTACGCTTCCACCTTTTCTGCACTCCGTCTGTGTGCGCATTCATGTAAATAACGTATTACGTATTATTATTTGCAGCGGGATCACACGTAACTTATTTATTATTCCATCCATCCATCCGCTTATCCTTCTGGGTCGCGGGGAGTCCGGAGCCTATCCCGTAAGCAATGGGCACGAGGCAGGGAACAACCCAGGATGGGGGGGGGGGCAGCCCATCGCAGGGTACACGCACACACCAGTCATATTTATTATTCCATCCATCCATCCATTTTCCAAACCGCTTATCCTTCTGGGTCACGGGGTGTCCGGAGCCTATCCCGGAAGCAATGGGCACGAGGCAGGGAACAACCCAGGATGGGCGGCCAGCCCATCGCAGGGCACACTCACACACCAGTCTTATTTATTATTCGCAGCTTCTTATTCGGATTTTCCGGTCCGCCTTAAATGTTGCGCAGATTTTCAATTTGAGACAAGTCTGCACACACCTTTACATGTCTTTAATAGATTTATTACAGTACCTAAATAGTCTGGACTCCAATGCTTTTAATGCTTGGAATTTTCTACGTTTATGACTAAATCCCATATAAAACATAGTTGAATCTTCATGTAAGTCACAATAATTTACAAACACTGTGTCATATAATTAAGATACACAGATTTTCAGAGAATATTTGACCGTATTGTATAAAGTAGGAAAAAGTAAGTGAACCCCAAGTAAATGACTTTTTTTAAAAGCTTAAAAATTTAGCACACCTGGAGTCCATTTAATGAAACGAGTTCAGGGGTGTGGCCTAGAATTACTTTGGTTGATAAAAACCACTGAAAAGGTTCAGTTTGGGCTTTTGACAAGAAGCATGTCCAGATGGGAATCATGCCTCGCACAAAAGAGCTGTCTGAAGAACAAAGATCAAGAATTGTTAAGTTACATGAGGCTGGAAAGGGTTACAAAGTTATCTCAAAGATTTTACATATTCATTAGTCTACTGTTAGGCAAGTTGTCTATAAATGGAGACAATTTGGTACCATGGCTACTCTACCTAGAAGTGGGCACCCTGCCAAGATGACCCCAATAGCACAACGCAAAGTCATCTTTGAGGAAAAGAAGAATCCTAAAGTGACAGCGAAAGAAGTCATTAGAACTGTCTAGCATCTGTGTTCATGAATCAGCTAGAAAGGAGTCCATGGCAGAGCACCAAGAAGGAAGCCACTGCTGTCAAAAAAGAACATTGCTGTACGCCTGAAGTTTGTGAAGGAGCACTTGGACACTCCACAGCGATACTGGGAAAATGTTTTGTGGAGTGAACTAAAATTGAACTATTTGGGAGGAACAAGCAGAACTTCATTTGGCGTAAAAAGGGCACTACATATCAACATAAATACAACATCCCTACAGTAAAGTATGGTGGAGGGAACATCATGATTTGGGTCTGCTTTGCTGCATCAGGGTCTGGAAAGCTCGCCATCATTGAGGGGAAAATGAATTCCCAACTTTATCAGCAAATTCTTCAGGATAATGTGAGAATGTCTGTCCTTCAACTGAGGCTGGGTGATGTAACAGGACAATGACCCCAAACATCGCAGTGGAGTGGCCCAGTCAATCTCAATCCTATTGAGATGCTGTGGAATGACTTTAAGAGAGCAATATACAGAAGACAACCAAAGAATATGGAAGAGTTAAGGCAGTTTTGCAGGGGAAGAATGGGCTAAAATTCTCTCCACACGATGTGCAGGTCTGATCTGCAATTACAGGAAGTGCCTGGTTGAGGTCATTGCTGCCAAAGGAGGGTCAACCAGTTATTCACTTACCTTTTCCAGTACCACTGTGAATGCTGAATATGTTTGTATAATAACTTGAAAGAGTAGAACCTTTTTTGTGTTATTGGCTTAAGCTCATTGTGTATATCTGTACCTGTGACTTAGATGAAGATCAGGGCCCGTATTCACAAAGCTTCTTAAGCCTAAAAGTTGCTCCTAGTGATGAAATTCTAAGAAAAATCTTAGAATTATGGCATTTTCCTAGAATTTCCCCTTAAATTTAGGATTAAATCTTAGTAAAGATAAAAATGATTCACAAAACATCTTAGCCCTAAAAACAGCTCCTAAGGTAAAATTTGTTAAGAGTAGAGAGGAGGACTTTTAAGAGGCTTAAGAGTTTCTATAGCAGAGGACAAAATGGCGGACAGAAGAAATATTCTCCAAACACTGAATGATCATGAGTTAATTAAACGCTACAGATTGGATCATGATGGGATAATGTTTGTGGTCGAACTTATTAGAGATGCGCTCACATCTCCCACTCAACGTAGTAATGCCATAACGCCAGAAATGAAAGTGATTACAACACTGAGGTATTTGGCAACTGGAAAAATGCAACAGTGCAGTAGTGATGACTTGTGTCTGTCACAACCTTCAGCAGAGTGATCACACAAACTATTAAAGCGCTTTCACAGTCTCATATAGTGAAACAGTTCATTTCATTTCCACTGGACGTTCGCACTCTGCAGGCTCACAAAAGGGCATTCATGGACATAGCGGGGTTTCCCGGTGTTGTCGGTGTAATTGATGGGACACACATCTGCATAATCACACCATCGGAAAATGAAGATGTTTTTGTGAACAGAAAGAGGTTCCACAACATCAACACGCAACTTGTTTTCAGTGCAGATTACAAGATTTTAGACATTGTTGCAAAGTGGCCAGGCTCAACACATGATGCCAGGATACTGTCCGAGAGTGGCCTGAAACAGCTTTTTGAAGGACATTATGTGCCAGTTAACTGTCATTTGTTAGGGGACAGTGGCTATCCATGCAAACCATGGCTCCTCACACCGTACCTCCGCCCAGACCCAGGACCACAGCTAAACTACAACAGGTACTAAACAGTAGACTAACAGTGAATCATTGTCCATGAAAATAAAGTGTAGTTACAAATGTGCTCGAATATACCACAAACAAGAGAAGGCTCTTTAATCAAACATATCCACATTATTGTTGAGTACATTAGGCCACCTTAACTTATATCTTTTGATATTTTCTCTTTTAGAGCCCACAAGAAAACACGTTCAGTAGTTGAGCGGGGTATTGGCCAGCTGAAGAGGAGGTTTCATGTGTTGCATGGAGAAGTGCGCCTGTCACCAGCTAAGGTCTACAAAGTCATTACAGCCGGTGCAGTGCTTCACAACATCTGCAAAGTACGACAAATCCCCGAACCTCTCGAAAGCAGCCATGGTAACAGTGATGAAGGTGATTGTAATGAATATGATGAAGACATTCAGTTTACCCAGGGGAGAGACATGTCCCAGAGTGGGCTTCGTCACAGAGCTCAATTTACAAATTTCCATTTTAGGTAAGTGACAGTAACTGCTGTCTGTAGCCCATTGAACAAATATTCCATACAACTATAGTTGAACACAAATGCTGTTATAAAGACCACATGACCATGATACACTTTTTATTTTTCATTCTTTTTACATTTTAGCAGCTCAATTTTTAGCTTATAATACTCCTCCTGTAAACAGAGAACTTTTTTGTGCTGTGTGAGAGTATCAATTTCGATCTCCAATTTTCTGTCCAGCAGGGATGGTGTTGAGGTGGCTGCAGCAGGCTGGCTTATCTGATACACTGGCCGAGGGTCACACACCTGCGACGTTGACGGCCGCGGTTCCTCTGATGGTTCCATGCTGCAAAAAATGCAGAAAACAATTCTTTTGTTTATTGTTTTGTTTGTTGTTCACATGCGAGTGCACAAAAGATGGCACATTGTCTATATATTAAACAGCACTTGTTCTTGACAAATAAAATTTGACTTGAATACACAGTCATACACAGTCATACACTGTACGATATGCAGTGAAATGGTTATACGACCGCCCGTGACCTTGAAAATAAAAGCTTATTAATAGGAAATAAATATGAATAAAAAGAAATACAATAGAAAATACATTTAGCTAGGATAAAAATATTCTGTACAATATAGAAAATATTGAAATTTTAGTATAAATAAAAAATAAAAATATCTATTTATTTGCCTATTGTACACTTTAAAAAATGTGTCCTACCTTTGTTGTATTCCCATTAGCTGGATCATTGAGCTGTCTGTGCCTTCCTTCAGCCCAGTGACAGATATTTCTGAGTGTCCAAGTACATTAAATACAGTTTCCGCTACCTGAGACAGTTGTTTAGCGGGTGGTCCTCCACCTAAAAACACAGTAGCTTAGGTGTACAGTCCTGTAGGCATATTCAATCAAGCCAGATATAGTAACAAACTGCAATAATCACTCACCTGTGCTTGAAGAATCCCGTTTGTGTGCTGCAATCTCCCTCCTGGCTTGAGACTGCAACACATACCACCGCTTTTCACATTCCTCACTGGTGCGCACAACCAGAGGGAAAGAGGAGTTTATCTGCTGAGATATTTTCTCCCATTTTCGCCTCTTTCCTTGAGCTGTGACACCGGAGCCAAATTTACCTTTTAAAATTGCTTTCTTTTCGTCAACTAACTGAGCTAAAAGTAAACACTGCTCTTCTGTCCAATTTGGTTTTCGTGGTCTTTTACTTCCTTCCATCTCTCTTGGATTGTTGGCTACATACCATCCAAAAGTGCATCTTGAATAGACTGGCCTGCAATCATGTACATTGGTAAAAGTGGAGCCATTTTGCTCCATCCATCCATCCATTTTCCAAACCGTTTATCCTACTGGGTCGCGGGAGGTCCGGAGCCTATCCCGGAAGCAATGGGCACGAGGCTGGGAACAACCCAGGATGGCACACTCACACATCGCAGGGCACACTCACACACCATGCACTCTCACATGCATTCCGACGGGCAATTTAGCAAGTCCAATTAGACTCAGCATGTTTTTAGACTGTGGGGGGAAACCGGAGTACCTGGAGGAAACCCCACGACGACATGGGGAGAACATGCAAACTCCACACACATGTGACCCAGGCGGAGATTCGAACCCGGGTCCCAGAGGTGTGAGGCAACAGTGCTAACCACTGCACCACCATGCCGCCCCATTTTGCTCCAATCAATCTGAAATGGATTACAAGTAATAAAATCAGTATGGTAAATAAATGTAAGAACGTACTTATAGTAACTGCTGCGTGGAAATTGGTTGCTTTAAAAGTAGACACATTTTCAACGTTTGGCTATTTTAATTACCTTTAATATATTTTGCCTATAACAGAAACTTTGCATAAAGTATCCTGTAGTCATGATTATACAATTTCTTTATATACAAACATTATGATTTCACTGTCTGTTCTATTATCATATATTCTATTTTTACCAAAAGTCCATTTTAAGACCTTTACAGATTTTTTTTGTTATCAACCAATCACAGTCCTTGAATTGCTGCATCATCCCTAGCAACGGAGTCGACCACACCTCCTCACTAAGATAAAGGTTTTTGTACTTTCCTTACTCAGAGTTGCTCTAAGAAGTTTTCTAAATCACGTTTAGTCTAAGACTCCCAGCTAGGACTTTTTAGGCTAAGATAGGAGCTCTCTGAGAGCATTCTAAGAAGCTATAAGAAGTATACTCATAGCATCAAGTTGCCCATGTGAGCTTTAATCACTTGTTAGTTGTGTTAGAATTATACAAATAGGCTACTCTACAAATCAGCCTAATTTTGTTTAATCTGACATAACAAGCAGCTAAACCTATTGTTGTGTTTTTCTACTCTTAACAACAACGTAATAATCATACGGATAGGAGGTTCACAAACTCTTTTACTGAACATCACTTGAACTGGTACACTCCATACATCTCTGAGAACGGTATCAATCCGCAGCTTGATAGGAAAACATAGTGCCATGTTACTACGCATAATATAGTTCCTACAGAACACAGTAGGTCATTTGAACATAACAACTCCTCCCTTTCTAGCATGTAAGTACATCACAAACAAGTCTCGAACATTCCTTATGTAGAATACAGAAGCCCTTTCCTTAACTCAACTGCAATGTAAAGATATCATTTAAATCTTACCATATCAAACAGGTTGATCACATAACACGGTTTAACCTGAATAACTACTTCATTGACACTACATATCTAATCTTTGTGGCGGGAGTCGGAGGCGGACCGGATAACGCCTGTCTTGTGACTCAGGAGCAGGCCTAGGAGACGCTGCTGGGTTTACAGTCTCTGAGGTAGGCGTGTCTATCGCAGGTGGTGTGTCTGATGCAAAGGATGGGAACACCTCAGTGTCGTCGGTGCCATCCGCACCACTCTCTGTGTTGACTCGGTTAGAGTGTCGGGTCGTACTGTCCAGTAACTGATCCACGTGCCTGCGCCAGATCAGTCCAGGGGACACTTTCACAGTGTAAGTGAGGGGTCCTGTTTTAGAGACAATCTCACCAGACTCCCATCTCTGTTTACCTTGGCGGTAGTCCCTGGCAAGCACTGATTGTCCCACTTCAAATGTTCGTAGTGGCGGCGACTGTTTCTTCATTTGGCCACTTAGTCTCTTTGACACGTCCCGGTGTAGGTCTGGCTTTAAGAGATCCAGGCGTGACCTGAGAGATCGCCCCATAAAAAGAACGGCAGGTGCCTGACCTGTAGTGTCAGTGTTGCGGTAAGACAGCAGGAAGTTGGCCAGTTTCTCTGATATGGACATTTTGGTGCTCGCCATGGCTTTCATGGACTGTTTGAAGGTTTGCACAAATCGCTCGGCGAGCCCATTTGTTGCAGGATGGAATGATGGTGATGTGCTTAATTGTTGCAGGTGGTGATGTGCTTAATTCCATTCTTTTTGGTGAACCACTGAAATTCTCCAGAGGTAAACTGACTTCCATTATCGCTTACCAATTGTTGTGGCAGTCCTGTACGAGCAAACAGAGTACGAAGAACATCTATTGTCTCTGCTGATGTTGCATTCCTTACTGGGAACACTTCAGGCCATTTTGAGTAGGCATCGACTTCTACGAGGAACATCTTATCCAGAAGAGGACCTGCGTAGTCAACGTGAATTCGCTGCCACACTGTCTTGGGCCACTCCCAGGTGTGTAGGGGAGCTACTTGCGGCTGGCACTGTGTTTGTTGACATCCTGAACATGACTTAGCGATGTCCTCTATTTCACGATCAATGCCAGGCCACCAGACGTAGCTTCTGGCCAAGCTCTTCATTTTAACTACACCTAAATGCCCTCCATGAAGAGATTCGAGCACTCTGGAACGAAGCTTAGGAGGTATGATGACCCTAGTGCCCCACATGACACAGCCTTGACACACGGACAGCTGATCTCTATGGTTTGCGTACTCAGGTAAGTGTACATCATCCTTATGTGGCCACCCCTTCACTGTTAAATCATAGACCCTCGCCAGTGTGGGATCCCTGCCTGTCTCTCTTCTAACGTCAATACAGGTCACAGGGAGACTTTCAATTTGTGACAGATGGAAAAGGTCAGCTGGATCTGTGGATGCCGTAGTTTCACCTGGCTCATGAGGAAGACGCGATAGTCCATCTGCGTTTCCATGCAGCTTTGTGCCTTTGAACTCGATGGCGTAGTAATGGGCACCTAAGAATAATGCCCATCGCTGCAGACGTGCAGCCATCATGGCAGGAACTGCCTTGCTGGGGTTGAAAATAGCCACCAAAGGCTGATGGTCCGTGATCAGTGTGAAACGCTTGCCATAAAGGTATTGATGAAATTTTTTTACTCCCCAGACCAGACTCAAGCCTTCCCTGTCAATTTGGGCATAATTCTGTTCAGCCTTGTTTAACGATCTTGAAGCAAAAGCAATAGGCCGTTCAGCACCATCAGTCATCTTATGCGATAAAACAGCCCCAATACCATATGGTGATGCATCGCAGGCTAAACGCAAGGGCAGGTCTGGGTTGTAATGTGTCAGTACCTTGTCTGAGGTTATGAGGTCTTTTGCAGTCTTAAACGCTTGTTCACATACTTTTGTCCATTTCCAGGAATGTTTCACCTGCAGCAAGCTGTTTAAGGGGTGCAGCACTGTAGCTACATTTGGCAAAAACTTAGCGTAATAATTAACAAGGCCCAAGAAGGAGCGCAATTGACACACATTTTCAGGGCGGGGTGCCCTCAGGACAGCATCCATCTTGTCTTGTGCCTTATGAAGACCTTCCTTGTCAATCTTGTGTCCGCAGTATTCAATTGAGTCTTTGAAGAACTCACATTTCTCTTTGTTTGCTCTCAGTCCGAACTCTAATAGTCTCTTTAAGACTGCTTCCAGATTGGACAAATGCTCACTTTCATCACGGCCTGTCAAAATTATATCATCTAAATAACATTGCGTGCCAGGAATGCCTTGCAAAACCTGGTCAATAGCTCTCTGCCATACAGCTGGGGCAGAGGCTACTCAAAAAACAAGCCTGTTGTATTGGAACAGTCCCTTATGAGTGTTAATGGTCAGATATTTCTTTGAGGATTCTTCCAACTCCATTTGTAAGTAGGCTTGCGCTAGATCTATCTTAGAAAAGTGCTGACCTCCTGCGAGGGAGGCGAAAATGTCCTCTATACGGGGTAGCGGATACTGGTCAGTGTGGAGTACTGGATTTATACTGACCTTAAAATCACCGCAAATGCGCAGCGCGCCAGTCTTCTTTACCACAGGCACGATGGGCGTTGCCCACTCTGACCACTCCACCTTTGACAGGATACCTTGGTCCTCTAGGTGCTTGAGCTCTGCTTCAACCTTTGGGCGTAAGGCATAGGGTAGAGTGCGTGCTTTGTGGAATTTTGGCTGTGCATTTTCCTCTATGGCAATTTTGGCCTTAATTTGTGCAAGTGTTCCAACTCCATCTTGAAAAACTGGTGAGAAACGATCTAGTAAGTTTTTCAATCTCTCTGGGGTAGGCTGCACTCTGTTCTCAGTCGTCTCCATCCTTTTGATTGACTTCCAGTTAAGCTGGATGTTTCGCAGCCATTCTCTCCCAAACAAGGGGACATTGTCATTTTGCACCACATACAAGTCCAGCACTCGTTTTGTATTTTCATATTTTACTTTCACCTCTAGTTTTCCCAGTGGAACAACTTTTCCCCCTGTGTATGTCTTCAACGTCACTGATGTGCGTCTCAGTTTCACTTTGGCAAACTTGTCTTGATAGTCTTTGCGTGAAATGATAGACAGGGCTGACCCAGTGTCCAGCTCCATTCTTAGTTTCTTCCCTTCAACTTCTGGACTCACCCAAATGACTCTGTGTTCATTGTCCTTTACAGTATGAAGCTCCAAGCATGCCAAGTCTTTCTCATATTCATCAGAATCTGTCTCATTTGAATCAACTTCATTAAGTTCATTTACCTTTTTGTGTTTCATTTTGAAGTGTGACTTCTTTTCATACTGTCTGGTTCGGCACATTTTCTGTATATGGCCCTTTTTGTTGCATGCGTTACAGTCTTTGTCTTTAAACCAGCAGTTACCAGGGCTATGTGATTTCTTTCCACAGCGGTAACATGTAATTTTCTCTGGTCGTTTTGTTGCAATTTTGTTCACTGTGCATTCACTCGTTGTTTTCTTTTGTAACTCCCGTGCGTCTTTCGCAGCTGTTTCCATGGATATGGCTACTTCCAGTGCCCGCGCAGGTGTAAGGTCTCTCTCTGTAAGGAGCCGCTTCTGTGTGCCTTCATGTTGCAGTCCGCACACCAATCTATCTCTTAGTGTGTCGGACAATCCATCTCTAAATTGGCAATATGCTGATAACCTGCGAAATTCGGCCATATATTCCGTGATTGACTCTGTTTCCTTTTGATTTCGATTGTGAAATCTAAACCTTTCTGCTATGACCAGCGGTTTTGGGTTCAAGTGCTCCTGTAACACTTTTACAATGTCCGTGAAACCCTTCGAAGCTGGCTTATCCGGCGCCAACAAGTTCCGTAACAATCTATATGTTTTTGGACCCATGACGCTCAATAGCACGGCTACTTTTCTGTCGTCTTCTATTTTGTTAGCGATGCAATACTGCTCAAGTCGTTCAATGTATGTAGCCCAGTCTTCCACAGTGCTATCAAAACTGTCCATTTGCCCTACACATCCAGCCATCTTGCTTTAATACGTTTGTCTTTCAACTTACAATATGTAGACGTTTTCTTCTTTTAGTATTTTCGTTGCCACTCCCTGTTCTTTTCTCTGCGTTCCGTTTCCCTCCTCCGGTCCTGTTTAACGATAGCCAGCTAGCTGGTCCGTACAGTCTACTAGCATTCACAGCGGGGAAGGCAAAAACAGACGAAAAGAGACAGTCGACAAACTTCTCACTCGGTGCGTGTGACATTCACTGCACACATGGATTCAGCGAATCCTCGTCGCCAATTTGTTGTGTTTTTCTACTCTTAACAACAACGTAATAATCATACGGATAGGAGGTTCACAAACTCTTTTACTGAACATCACTTGAACTGGTACACTCCATACATCTCTGAGAACGGTATCAATCCGCAGCTTGATAGGAAAACATAGTGCCATGTTACTACGCATAATATAGTTCCTACAGAACACAGTAGGTCATTTGAACATAACACCTATATCATGTTAAAAGCCAGCATTTCTATACACCCACTCTACATCGCATTGACATTCATTTGTTTACAACGTATGAGTTTACATTGTTTGCGTTAGGAACACATCTGTGTGAGCAAGCTGAAGCTATATAGTGGCAACAGTGTCTACTGGAGTCACAGAATACAATGGTCACAGAATTGCTGTTACACATATATTTAACAAAAAAAAATGACAATGCTTGTGTCGAATGTACACTTTCTTTGGAGGAAATACTGAAGGAGCAGGGGATATTTGCATATTTCACATAATTGAATTTTATAAAAGCATTTTAGCACAATAAAATTAGGTGCACATTTAAAAAACAAGTCTGAGAACCACATATTTTAACTTTGATCTAATCCATCATGTAGTTTTTGAGATATTCACAAAATACCAAAACACAAAGATGTGTTTTTGTATTTGTTTGACTTTTTAAATAAATTTTAAATTAAATCAACTGTCCTACCCATGGATTATACAGAAGTTATGAATTTGAATTATCCAAGTTACTGCAATCAATGGTCAGCTTTGATTTCAGCTATCAGACATAATTCACATCTGAGGTTATATAGTAACCAAACCAAAGGCAAAAAATTGGCCCAATCAAGCATGAAGCCCTGTCAATTCCCATAAGGTTAAGTGTCTACACTTCATCAATGTTTATTCCTACTTGTAAACTGCATTTATAATTAGTAGTAATACTGATTCCGGTTGCACCACCTGCACAATTTTAACCTTTGTCCTTGATATCAAATTTATATATATGATTTAAAAAATAAATTATTTCATGATATTCATACTTCATGATATTCATCATGTTTTGATGGGTTTTCTTGGGTTGCACTACCTGGCATGGAAACTGTTCAAAATGTTTTAAACATAGAATCATGCCAAGCTAAATTATTCTTCTTTTTCCTCTTCTGATTTAGTTAGTTAAATACCGATTTTAATCGTTTTTTCACTCTGCTCATTGGAGTTGTCACTACCTGACATTTTTGGAGTTTTTTGTGAGAAAAAAATGCAAAAGGCCAATATTGTTCGAAGGTTTTGAAAATATATTTCCATTAACGAGGTTTCCTACAATACCTTTTATGGAAATGGAATTCCCACTCCAAGAGATTAACATGTCATCAGGAGTCACGCTGGGCCACGTTCTGGGTGATTACAGTCAGAGCCACATTGGGCCTTGTGTCATGTGAGTAACATCTGATTTCACACAGAGACATGAACAGAAGCAGGTTTATGATTTCTAATATGAAAAACATTAGGTTGATTTGTAATCAGTTGCAGCTGGAAGGCTGATATATGTCTTAATCATTAACTCAGAGATTATTAATATAGTATCATTACCTCTGAGCTATGATTTCCGTCTGAGACAGTCGAGCTTGTTCACAGTCTTGTATAAAGTACCCGAAAGTCACACTTAAGTATAAGTACAGATACCCTCCCAAGTCACCAACTAGAATTCCACTCAAGTAAAAGTCTTAAAGTACCTAGTGTTCACTGTACTTAAGTATTACAAATAATCTATAACTAACTGTACTTGAGTAAAGTGCAAGTAAATATAAATAACAACAGAATGCTGTCTAAACTTTTAATATCAAAACGTTTACTCAGCATTTTAAAGCATGGAAAAGAAAAATTTTGCATACAACACACACTTCAAAAAGAGGGCTTTAAAAACCTAAACAGGAGTAGGCTGTTGTTAAAAAAGAAGCAAAGGTTAATGTTAACGTATTTTAAAGCCATTTCTGAAAACACAAGTTACCGTTTTTCCTATTACCAGCATGGGGTTCATTATCTCAGTCACAAAACCCTGTTTTTCAGCTTACATAACTATTTCAGTGTTCATTTTTCAAATGTCCAAGTTAACAGGAAACAGCTGAGCACAATCGGGGAAGCACACGTGGATGATCAGGGGCGCATGGCACACAGGAGGACTGGACGCACAGGTCATGACATTAATAGGTTTCCCTATGACCAGATATACAAATAAAAGTTTTTTGTCAACAGCTTTTCCTAGAACCATTCCTTCAGTTGTCACAGTATCACTTACATAAATTAATGCATGAAACATTTATATACATTTGGAAAATAATGCAAAATACAGCATACCATATTTATCTCAAATATCCCATACAGAAAACTCAAAACTAATCCATTTCCAGACATATTCAAGACATCCCATATATTTCATGCTTCCTAGACCACTCCATGCATCTCATATGAGGAAGAGCATTCTTAAGCCAACAACTGATTCTTTAGAGACATCACTTTTGAGGAACGTTTTGGCCCTTCAATTCCCAGGAACATTTTTGGCAAAACTTCAAAAGTATATTTCATCGTTTTTGGGTAATGCAGATTAAGGGCATAAATTACCCCTAGAATAGCAGCACACACCTGTGGGACATTTGTGATACAAGACAGTACCTCTTGCCCTTCAAGGATTATACCAATGTCTTAGTAACTGTTACCCTCTGATGCACCCTCCTTCTTGATTATGTAGATATTGATGAGATGTTGGGAGAAGTCGAGTTCTTTCCCAATCCCTTCCACATCCTGTGAAAATTATAAGCAGAAAAGGTGTGATCAATAAGGGTGAGAGTTAATTACTAAACAATTTCTGTTGCTCAGGAAATATCTCTAACATCACTTCTTTATGGTTATCAACAAACAACAAAAACCCGGAAATTTTACTTACAGTATATTCCATAAAAAGGCCACGTTCTCCCATATACTCTATCAAAAACCACATGACAACTTCTCTTTGTTTCTCAATGGAACTTTCCCCCGATGAAGTATTTGGCAAAAACTGTAATATATATGAATTGATTCTGTATTATGGTAAGAGTTTCCTCTATTGAACACCTTGTGTAGGTGATACATTATGTCCCGTGTCCTCCTCCCCATATCACCTCCCTTGGCACTGAAGATGGAGACCAGTCTCGGTGAAAACTTGTCAAGCAGTAGCATGAATTTTGCCTCCAGATACAATGTAATAATACGCTGAAACTCCTCTTTAATCTGTAAATCATAAACCAGGAAAAATACAGTCAAACATTTTTTTTAATTCATGTGAACCTATTCGTATTGCCTACATTCAGTCTAAGTCAGTATAACTAGTTCAGTTCTGAATAAAATACTGTCAAGAATTTGTAAGCTATGGACTCACCTGAGATAAGTTAAACAGCTGTTTTTCAGCTCCTAAATCAGTAAACACCAAAAAGCAGCAGCAAAACTACAATAAGCTAGGGGAGGGCGGGAGGTGCCGTTGGGGGACGGGGTGCCCCCCTAATAGAATGGTAGGGGAAACACTGGTATAGCATTTGAGGAAGGGTCAATCCTGTTTTCTTTTTCCAATCAAGAATGGCACAGACTTTGATTCCTCTACAGTAGACTATGAGAAATCCAGGAGGAAAGCCAAACTGGCTGACAAGACTCCATATTTACAGTCACATTCTGACAGCAGTCTGGGGAAGAACCAGGCAGTGAATCTCTTAATGTCCTCATAAACGTAATTGCGTGGCATTGATTATCATTTAAACATAAAACAGTCATTTTTTATTGCATTACTTGTGTTATATTTAAAGTGCGGGCAAATACTAACTGTAAATTCCAAGCAAATTTAAAACTAATGTGAAAATTGAAACGCTCATTATACTGCATTTAAATCCTAGAAAAATATTTAGCATTTTTAATACAAAAAAATATTCATACCAGACTAAATACTTGTCACGGGTCGTGGTGCGCGAGCGCGGCGGAGAGCGGCGATTGTGCGGAAGGAGGAAGCAGGCAGGCAGGATACGGGACGAACGGGGTTTATTTGTGAATACGGGGATCTCACGCAAACAAACATCAGGAGACATCAATGACGGACACAGGACTCGGGTAAGACACGGACTGAAATACACAGGACTGATTGAAAATAATCAGACACAGCTGGGTACAATCCGGGAAACACACGTGGGTAAGCAGGGGGCGTGGCACACAGGAGGAGCCGACGAGCAGGGCATGACAGAACCCCCCCCAAAGGCGCGCTTCACCGGGCGCGCCAGGGAGGAGGCAACAGACGGGACACGGGAACCGGGACCTGGAGCAAAAAAAAAACAGAACCATCAACGAGAGACGGGAAACAGGACCGAGGCACAAAACAGGGCAAGCGACAGGACGTGCGACAGGAGCTGACAAAGGGACGGGAAGGCAGAGAGACAAAGCAGGAAGGGAGAAACAGAGGGAACAGGCGGAACAAAAGGAGCGGGAGTGACGGGAGGGAACGACGGGAAACCAGGAACAGAGCGGGGCAGAACAAAGGGACCAGGAACAGAGGACGGCGGGACAAAGGCAGGAGGAGGAACAAAGACAGGCGGGACAGAGACAGGAAAGAAGGGAGAGAAGGCGGGGGAACAAAGGGGAGCCCGTGGGAGCCCCAGCGGGCGACGGGAGGCAGCCGGAGGGGCCGCAGGCGGCCGGGAGGCCGGAGCCGGAGGGGACCACGGAGGGGCAGAGGAGACAGGGCGAGGGACCCGCGGAGGGGCCAGGGAGGGAGCAGGAGGGAGCACCAGGGAAGGGGACGAGGGAGCTGGAAGGGGCCAGGGCGAAGGGAAGGCGAGGGGGGGAGCCGCCGCAGGCGGCGACGTCCTCCGACGAGCCGCAGGTAGGGGCCCCGCAGGCGACCGAGGAGCCGCCGTCGGGGAGCCCCCCGGCGACCGACCAGGCACCGGAGGGGGGAGCGAGTCAGGGCGACGAGGCACCGGAGAGGGACCCGCAGGCGACAGCCGACCCGGAGGGCCAGGACCCGCAGGCGCCAACCGAGCCCCAGCGCAGGCGAGGCAGGGCGAGCCAGGGGGCAGGGCGGGCGGGACCCCAGCCCTGCGTCTGTGTCCCCTCCCTTTACGGGACACAGACATGACCCCAGGTCGGGGTCGAGTTCGCCGGGGCGAGGGAGAAACCGTCCCAGGGGGAGAAGGGACAGGAGCGCGGTCAGGACTTGGAGCGCGGTCAGGAACAGGAGGTGGCTGCAGTGGGGGCGCCGGCCCGGGAGCTGCAGGTGGCTGCAGTGGGGGCGCCGGCCCGGGAGCTGCAGACGGCGGCTGCAGTGGGGGCGCCGGCCCGGGAGCTGCAGGTTGCTGCAGTGGGGGCGCCTGCCCGGGAGCTGCAGGTTGCTGCAGTGGGGGCGCCTGCCCGGGAGCTGCAGGTTGCTGCAGTGGGGGCGCCTGCCCGGGAGCTGCAGGTTGCTGCAGTGGGGGCGCCGGCCCGGGAGCTGCAGCAGGCAGCGAAGGCGGCTGCGCAGTCGGCGGCGGCAGCGAAGGCGGCTGCGCAGGCGGCGGCGGCAGCGAAGGCGGCTGCGAAGGCGGCTGCGCAGGCGGCGGCGGCTGCACGGGAGCGGGGTCCGCCGGCAATGGCGGCTGCACGGGAGCGGGGTCCGCAGCCCTCTGGAGCTGGAGGAGCTGCCGAACCCCCTCTGCCATTTTCTCCAGATCCCCCCGGTCGGAGGCGGGAGTAAACGCGGCAAAGTCCTTCTGGAGCCGCGTTATAATGTCCTCTGCCTCCGGACTCACTGGAGTGCCCAGTCCCTCCCAGATCCTCCAGAATAGCCCCTGGAGGGCGAAGAACTGGGAGATGCAGTCGGCCGTCTTCCCTGGTTGAGGCGCGGACGGCGCCTCCGGGGTGGCTGCTGCAGGGGGGATGAGCAGTGGGTCCGGGTATTCGATGGACTCCTCCTTGCTCCTCTGGCGCCTGGTGGCAGCGGGAGGTGGCGCAATGTCTGCCAAAACAGACGGCGAAAACACCGGCTCCCGCTCCAGGTAAGGGAAGAGGAAGGGCTCTTCCTCCTCGTCCTCACTCGAGGGCCAGAACATGGAGACTGGGCAGGTACCTCGCTGGAGCGGCCCCCGGGCTGGAGACCGGACGGGTACCTCTTCCTCCGGAGCGATCCAAAGCCTGGAGAGCGAGCAGGCTCCCAGGCGGATCGGCTCCTCCGGGATCCTCCTTCTTCTCCGCTTACTTTTCTTTTTCAGGTCCGTCATTCTGTCACGGGTCGTGGTGCGCGAGCGCGGCGGAGAGCGGCGATTGTGCGGAAGGAGGAAGCAGGCAGGCAGGATACGGGACGAACGGGGTTTATTTGTGAATACGGGGATCTCACGCAAACAAACATCAGGAGACATCAATGACGGACACAGGACTCGGGTAAGACACGGACTGAAATACACAGGACTGATTGAAAATAATCAGACACAGCTGGGTACAATCCGGGAAACACACGTGGGTAGGCAGGGGGCGTGGCACACAGGAGGAGCCGACGAGCAGGGCATGACAATACTAGACATCAATACTAACCGATGAGGATAAGATCATTAAATGATTAGTGATTTCAGCTTTTAGAGCTCTTTTGGAGTTAAAATATTGGAAGAAACTTTTAATGCCATCCTTAGTGTCATGACCTGCGTGTCCTCGTGTGTATTATGCCTCCTGATCATCCATGTGGGCTTCCCCGATTGTGCCCAGCTGTTTCCTGTTATTTCGGCTTGTCTGGTGTATTTAGTCCACGTCTAAGTCGGTATTCTCCAGATCATTGATGTTCGTCGCCGTCTTCCCTGTCTTCAGTGACTAAACCCTGGTTTCCTTTATCCTGCCTACCTGCCTTGTCCTTTCCCCACTTCCTGACTGCCCATCCTTCCTGCCGATCGCAACATAATGAATGATCTCCCGAAAGAAGCACTGCGGCGGGCCGAGGACCAGCGCCTTGATCTATTGCAGGAGGTGCTTTATTGGCTAATTCACCTGGAGGTCCAGGAGGACCCAGCATCCTGTGATTTGGCCAACCGGAGCGGGGACCTCCTAAGTGAGGCAAATGCAGTGGATTACTGAGCCGCGAGCCCAGTCAGTAGCGCTGTACTACGCGGAGGCTGCTGTACTGCCTCCCGACCATGAGGAAATGGCCCAACCTCCATCCACCGCTGCAAGCCGGAGAAAGAAGAGGAGGAAGCCCTAACGATCATCCTGGGGGCTTGCTCTCTCTTCCCCGGCTTCTCTCCTTGCAAGTGATCGGGAGGGCTCCCCAATCAGCTCGGACGTTGCCTTCGCGGGCAGCTTCCCCCTTCCGGGGAACACGCCTGGCTCTGAAAGGGGCCAGGGCAGTATGGGACGCTATCCCACGGGTTCCACGGGCTCTTAAAGGGGCAATGCCTGCTAGTGAGGCAGCAACCCTGGAGCCCGTGCCTGTCCCACCTGTCCTGCCTGATCTGCCTGTCCAGCCCGTGCCTGATCTGCCTCTCCTGCCAGCTGCCGCACCGCCCAGCAAGGCTCTGGCCACTGCGACGGCCCTTGTTGGCCCAGAGTCAGCGGTGCCTGCGGCACCCGAGGCGCCTGCCACGGCCCCGCCTCCAGCTACTGCTCCACCTGAGGCCCCTCTGCCTCCGCCAGTCCCTTCTCCGCCCGAGGCCACTCTGCCTCCACCCGTGGCTCTGCCCGTGCCTGTGACTCCTGCCCCTGTTGCCCATGTCCCTGACCCAGCTCCAGTCCCCCCATCACCGGTCCCAGTCCCCGAGGAGGTCCTGGACAATCTAACCACTGCTCCTTCCTCCTTTAGGCACATCCTCAGGCTGCATGTGTGTGGAAACTGGACACCTTACCCAGATTCTCTTCAATGTATTCTGTTAAAAATTAAGCGAATAGTAGTGCCCATTGTGGACAGCAATATCTGCAGGGGACCAACGACATATAGGGAGGCCCTGTGCGTACCAAAGTTAATCTATTGACGCAGGCTGTGGTGACAGTTGCTAGGCAAAGGAGAACAACAGGGTGTACCAGATAAGGCGAAATTGCCAGAAAATGGAAAAGTATGGACAGGGGCGGAGGCAGCTTGTAGAAGGGGTATAAGACAAACATGAACAACAAGGAAGTCGAACTCTGTTGGGATACGGTGTGTCGCAGAGTTCCCAGATCAATCTGTTGGAATAAAAGGAATAAAAGGTTATTGGACAACTCATCCAAGCCTCAGGGTGATCACTTCTCATCCACGGACCCGGTGGAATCGGCGTAACTCCAACACCATGGGGATGTTTAAATGTTTAATGAAAATTTTGTATATTATATTCTTTATATAATTCCTTATGTACATTTTATTATATATTTTTCTATACTTTATTATAGGAGTCTTTTTTGTTGTTTTATTGTTGAGGAAACACCCCAGTGCAATTCTCATCTTAAATTAATGATGAAATATACATACAGGGGGCAGCATGGTGGTACAGTGGTTAGCACTGTTGCCTCACACCTCTGGGACCCGGGTTCGTGTGTGGGGAGTTTGTATATTCTCCCCATGTCGTCGTGGGGTTTCCTCCGGGTACTCCGGTTTCCTCCCACAGTCCAAAAACATGCAGAGGCTAATTGGAGTTGCTAAATTGCCCGTAGGTGTGCATGTGTGAGTGAATGGTGTGTGAGTGTGCCCTGCGATGGGCTGGCCCCCAATCCTGGGGTGTTCCCTGCCTCGTGCCCATTGTTCCTGGGATAGGCTCCAGACCCCCCGCGACCCAGTAGGATTCCAGTGGTTTGGAAAATGGATGGATGGATATACATACAGTCGTACCTGCGGTTCATGAATGCTGCGGTCTTTTGATTTGCGACCAAAAATGTTGTGGAAAAGAATGCACTGGTTCGCGCACTTAATTCGCTTGACGAACATATTCCTGGACCAGATTCCTTTTTCATGCCAGTGTAGCACCGGCAGAGCGCATGTACCAGCATGCCCCGATTTCAATTGTAAACAGAAAAATCACAACAGGCTACCAACAAGTACCGAACCCAAATACACAGACGCTGCACTGCAAGATGCACATGCAGTGGATGATTTACACACGCTAAAAACACGTGAGGATCAAACCGGGTATACACACGACATGGGCAAACAATAGGGAAATGCAACTATTAATATTAACAACAACAATACAAGGAGTTTAATGACTGTTAATAAAGACGAAGGTGTGGTTGCGGGTCTTCGCTGCAACTCCCTATTTAGATTACTAATTGGCTGAAGAGTCCTCACACCTGGGTGTGACCTACAGATTACCCCAAAAACCTGCATACACACCGGCCCTTTGCGGATAAGACTGGACACCCTTGTGTAATTGTTATTCTAGAAAAAGTGGCAGAGTAGCATTCGTTACAACAGGAGGGAATCTGCGCCAAGATTTTTCATTGGCTTGGCTGAAAAATATTTAAAATGTAATAAAAACAGTGATTCTAATGAGTAATACAACAGTGAAAGTATGAGCCCAGGAACTATTTGTTTTTTTTAATTATTTTAATTACATTTTTATTACATTTAAATGAAAGTGAAATGTAATTACAAGAGTCTGCAAAATTAAAGCCGCCGCTCCACCTTCTGGTCATTGAAAGGTACTACTCTCCCCACAGGAAATGCCTACTGTGTGCCTTTCGTGACTTGGCAAATGAAGAAATGCATTTAGTTGTTCCAAAGGCATTGCATAATTCCACAGAATCGATTTCACCCACAAAATTACTTTCTTTCATTCATGAAATGCATTTTGTCCAGAAAATGACATTCTTCCATTTAGTTACGGTCTGTTTCAAAGGAGATGCTGGAACAGTTACGTAAGCTACATTCGGAATTTAAATCATAATGTTGTCAGATGTTCATCTCAGAGCGACATTTTCCACAGCAAGGATTATCTATGAATCTGTATAATTTATGTTTTGTTTTAAACTTGTCAGCAAACCAGTACTCAGAATGTTTTCCCGCCTTGCAAGATCAGCACAAATCATCATTCGGAACTTGTCCACCTCCATCCAGAACAATGCCAAGGTGGCAATGTTGGGTGCATCGGCCAGGACCCCTGGTAAGCCAGTTCTGCCTCTATGATATTATCTACACTCCCGGTGTTGCTGCTGACCTTAGTCACATTGAGACCAGATCCCAGGTCACTGGCTACATCGGCCTAGATCAATTCAATGCTGCTCTGAAGGGGAGTGAAGTTGTGCTAATTCCTGCTGGAATGCACAGAAAGCCCAGAATGACTCACGATGATCTCTTTAACACCAACACCACCATCATGGCCACCCTGGCTGATGCCTGTGTCTGCAAGTGCCCTGAACCAACCCTGTAAACTCTACTATTCTCATTGCCTCAGATGTTCTGAAGAAGCATGGAGTTTACAACCCCAACCGAGTGTTTGGTGTCATGACTTTGTACATTGTCTGAGCTAATACCTTTGTGGCTGAAACCAAAGGTCTGGATCCAGCTTGCGTCAATGTTTCCGTGGTTGGTGGCCATGCAGGAAAGACCATCAATCCTCTCATGTTCCATTGTGCTCCCAAATTTGAGTTCTCTGCCAATATGCTTGCTACCCTTATGGGCCGTATCCAGGAGGCAGGCACTGAGATTGTGGAGGCCAAGGCTGGGGCAGGCTCTGCCACACTCTGGATGGCATATGCAGGGGCTGGATTCACATTCTCTCTGCTGGATGCTATGAATGACAAAGAGGGGGTGTGGAGTGTGTGTTTCTGAGGTCTGAGGAAAGTGCAAATACTTCTCCACCCCTCTCCTCCTTAGGAGACATGGAATTGAGAAGAACCTGGGCCTTGGCGAGCTCTCCACCTTTGATGAGAAGCTGGTGGCAGAGGCTTTGGGCTTGAAGTTGACAGCCTCCATCATGTAAGGGGAGGATTTAGTGCTGCTCAAGGGCAGCCCCACAAAAATGGACCGTGACAACCTGGAGCAAAAGTAAAAAGACAGTCCTTCTCACGCAGGCTTTTTGCAACATTTTCTCTGTTCTGCTTTTCTAGGATCTAAATATTCCTGGAATGATGGGAATGAGAAGGATCTGGCTGTGGCTAACATCTACTGTCCTCAGATCTACTTGTAGTAGTCTTACAACCTACTTTTCTGTGTGTTGTTTTTTGGTGTGTCAAACAAAAAATTGAGAGTAAAGTAAAGGTTTATATGTATTATTTTGATCTGTTTCGGATTTTAAGTTTTTATAAGCTGCCAAACTAAAAAAAAGTTTTCAGAGTATTCCTCATTGCCCTCTGTCTCTACTGCCTGCTTGTTTCCTTAAAGGCTCCCTGTGTGTGTGAAAGTGAGTTAATTCTTTATTTTCTCTCGTTGTTTAACCGCTGAGATGATTCTTTTTTCATGTCTGGAGTTAAGCTGTTTATGCACTAACTGTACTAGTGCGGCATGTTTTTGTTTCACCAAGTTGCCAACTGTTATTATCAGGGCTCTCAAGTCTCATGTATTTCAACCAGTTCACACGTTCACATGCTACACCTTATATTTCTCACGCTGAGTGTCACACCCTGCTCGCCTGTTCCTTGTCTGTGCCACGCCCCCTCATTTACCACGTGTGCCCGTCTTCTGAATCAAAGCCTGCCCAACTCGTGATTCCCCGCTTCCTACTTGCTCGCTCGACATGGATCGTTACAGAATGACAGACCACCCTGAAGACTCACCACAGCGAGCCGAGAGCCCGCTGGAGGTCATGTACTGGCTCAACCAGCCCGAGGTCGGCGTGTGCTTTCCTCACACTGTTCAGTGAGTAAAAGTAGTTTCAGCATGAGGAAGAACAGACTCATAACTTTAACCCTGCAGCTAAGATAATTGCATATTTCAGCTTAAATGTAGCTTGAATGTTTCCTGGTCAACATTAGACAGAGGAATACAAGCCAGCTAACCCCTAGTCAGTGCCCCCCCCAGCGGAGACACCGGGTTGGTCTCATAAGTTCTTGATCTGAGCTTTTCCGAAGGGATGTTGAGGCACACTGTTAAGGCTCTTCAGGTGGTGGGCCGCCCTGAAGATGGGCCCCAGTCAGCAGGAGACAGCAGGTCCATCCAGAGCAGACTACAGCAGCAGGGATCAGGAAGAGGAATCCTTGAGATCCTGGGGTCTCCCACGCATTATCAAGCAGCACGAAATGGCACTGCATAATAAACGTATATGTCTGACATACTTGTCCTTTTTTAATTCCAAATACTATATTGGGAAATAAAAAATAACCTCCTCCTTTTGCATACAGAATGAAATATTGTTATTTACGTCTAAAATGGAGTAATGGAAGCCCCTAATGTTGAGGTTTTAAGTAAATACTTCCATTAATATTACCTTCAGCAGACCAATTAGAACCAACTTCTATACTGGATTTATCCGTGTGTATGGAGCCACCATTTTCAGAGTTACTGTGTGTTATGTCTGCTGTACAGCCCTGATGTGGTAGCTGCTGAAATCATTCACTGGAGTTACCATTTGTTTTGTGTCTGGTAAAATTGTTGCTTTTTAGAATACAGTCAAAATACTTCATATCTGAGTGTGATATTTGGACGGTATCAAAAATTATATACTGTATTGCCTACTACTATTAAATATGTCGGTTATATAAGACCAAATCCATCGATTTACTAAAATTAAGTATTAGTTTGGAAATTATCTGTTGCTAAAACTAAAACCTGGTCTTCAAGTACAAATGTCTAATCATTGTGATTTAAGTGGGTATTACACGGTTATACCCAGAAATACCATATGGACAAAAGTTTTGGGACACACTTCTGAATCACTGAATAAAGGTGTTTCATTCAAACCCATCACCAAAATCAAGCACCTAGCCATGTAGTCAGGTTTACAAACATTTGTGAATGAATGGGTCATTCTGAAGAACTCAATGAATTCAAGTGTGGTACTGTCATAGGGTGACACCGTGGCAATTAAAAAGTTTGCGAGATTTCTTCCCTGAAAGATATGATTCAGATCACGTATAGCAATAATGCTGAGCTTGCAGAATGCTGAGGTGCATAGTACTAAAAAATTCAAAATCCCAACAAGAAAACTGTGTGCCAGGATCTTCATGAAATGGGCTTCCATGGCTGAACAGCTGCATGCAAAGCTCATATCACGGAGTGGTGTAAAGTATGTTACCACTGGACGGCAACAGTGGAAACATGTTCTGGGGAGGGACCACTCACACTTTTCTGTCTGGAAGTCTGACAGAAGAGTCTGTGTTTGGTACATGCCAGGAGAACATTACCTGCCTGACTACATTGTTTTAACTGTCACGGATGCTGGAGGAGAGGTAATGGTATGGGTTAGGGTTATGCCCCTTAGCTCCAGTAAAAAGAATTCTGCCAGCAAACCCAAATAGCTTATTATTTGTGATAAGTTAAATAAGCTGGCTGCAAATTTGACTGTTTTTCAAATATCATGCATAAAATATATTCTCAAATTTTAACAACATTTAGATGTTTTATCAACACATTTATAATGTTTACATATATAATATTTATTATTGCAAGTACAGAACCAGACTTGAAGGAAGAGAAAGGAAACCATTCGGGGAACGGTGTGAAATCAATCAATTTCAAAATAAAGTTTACAACATTTAAAATGAGACTTGTCAGGGAAACTAGAACAGAAAGGCACGGATCCAGAGATGCAAGCCCACATATGCTTTATTTTACCAGAAGGGAAAGGCGAAAGGCAAGGTCGAGGGACAGGCAGGTAGGTCGTAATCCGGGGAAGCAATCCGACACGGAGGTACGGGACAGGACCACACAGGGGTACGGGGACGGGATGTGCTGGGCTCGGTGGGGAAAACGGGTCAGGTGCGGGAACGGGTCTGGAACGGGAAGGAAAAACAGGTAAGGCAAATACACGGGGCAAACAGATCAGGTTAGGAGTTCGGGTAAGACGATAGACAAGAAAGTGCTTGGCAAGGCTATAAATCATTAGCGCAATACTTCGCGTTTGGCTGTTGCGACTTGGCTCTTTTTATCCACCCTCTCGTTAAGCATAATACTCTACAGCTTGTGGTGCCCGCCTGTGGGCGTGACAAGACTAATGCTTTAGGGTACAGTTTCACAATAACCGACTACAAACAAATTTAAATGATTTGAAAAAAACATGTCTGACATTTCAGGAAGGATCTGACTGATAGAAAAGCTGGCTGAATTATTGCCTGGCTGCCGGCTGCAAATGCTATGTCGAGCAGTAATATGGCATTAATCAACAGATGAGGGGTGATTTAAATATACTGGAGGGAGCCTGGCAGGGGCCTACTTGTATCTGATGAGCCGGCCAGCCTGTATCAGCTGTGCCCATTTACCAATGATATGTAAAGAGCACAGTTCACCCTAAAACTGAAGGATTTTTTTAAAGGATTTAGTGATATCTAACCATCTAGTTCATTGCACTGGGAGATGCCTGATTTTGGAGCTGAACGGCCCCCTTTTCTCAGTTTTAGGGTGAATTGTCCTTTTTAATATATTACAGGAGCCTTTGAATGGACAGTGAGCCGGTTTGAAGCCCTGGTGGCAGCCTACTTGTATTTGATGAGGATTAGTTTGGATTAGTTTCACAGGCTTAAACCTCCTTTAAAAAGTCTCTCTGGAGTCCCGAGTGACCCAGTGGACGCTCACACAGATGGAAGGTGAGCCCTCTGCCTCTTACCGAAGGTCATTCGGCCACTGATGACCTCAGGGCTGTTCTTCATATCACTCATCGCTGCTTTGGGCAGACCTCAGTTAATGAGGTCTCCATAAGTGCTGAAATCACACAATAAAACACAGCTGATCTAACATGCAGCAGGGTGAAGGTACAGTCGAACCTCGTTACTACGTACCCCGGATACAACGTTTTCACCTTTTCAATGTACAGGTTTCTAATTCCCGTTTTTAGCCTATGTATTATTCCAATAGCAGCCAGTTTACAGCGTACACCCTTACAGCGTAAACTTCGATACAACATCCAAATTTCTAGAGGAAATACGAAAACTAACCATCCTTCCAACGTACAGCGCTCTCCCCGCCCACCACAACTTGTGTCGCTACATCTACCTGTATCTACCTGATCTTCGCCGGACAATGCACATTTGTCTGTTGCGTTGCTTGGCGTTAAATGAGTTGCCTTGACCGATCGTTACTGGACTGCGTAGTAATGGCTTAAGTGTTGTGTGCGTATTCTTTGTTTATTAAACCTTGTGAAATACCGGTCATGTCGGTAATTGTGAATTCAGAATAATAATGGAAGTAAAGGGTTTTATGATTTAATTTGACCAATATTTCATTAATATTTTCAAGCCAAATGCCAATTTGGATGCAAATGTTTATTTTAAAAATCCATTTTGACCAGCCGTTGTGTATTTTCGTTGCCGTTTATCGCCGGCCGGCACTAAGTAATCGTGAGTAATTTAAGGAAAATTTCAAGGATCCAAATGAGCTTTGTCAAATTATTTAACAAGTAATAATGTGTTCGTTTGTTTTGTAGTCAATTTAAGGGTCTGTTCTATTAAAGTTTTATCATTTACATGGATATTTCGTGAGTTCTTTCATCCATCTTGCACTAAGTGGTTACAACGTTCTATGCTTATAACGTACATGTTTTTGATATCCCGTCTTGTACGTAGTAACGAGGTTCGACTGTACCATTAAAGAAATTCCAGAGGATTCTTACAACACATCAGTGTGAGATTATTAAACAGTAGTCATAAAATTATACTTATATTAACAAAAAAATCAGTTTGTGACTTTCTTACCGTGCTTTTGTTGGAATGATTTCACAACAGGCACATTTAGATCACGGAAAAAGATCATGCAGGGGTCAGAGGCCAGAAAGAAGAAGAGCAACCAGCTTAAAACCTTTAAAAAGTCCCTCTGGAGTCCCGAGTGACCCAGTGGACGCTCATATAGATGGAAGGTGAGCCCTCTGCCTCTTACCGAAGGTCATTCGACCACTAATGATGTCGGGGGTCTTCCTCATATTGCTGACTGCGACCATGGGCAGACCCCAATTTATTACTGGTCCCCAGAAGTGCTGAAATCAAACAATAAAACACAGAGCTGATCTAACATGCAGCAGGGTGAAGGTACCATTAAAGAAATTCCGGAGGATTCTTACAATATATTAGTGTGAGATTATTAAACAGTAGTGATAAAATTACATGTATATTAACAAAAAATCAGTTTGTGACTTTCTTGCCGTGCTTTTGTTGTAAGGATTTTCCCAACAGGCACATTTAGATCTCGGAAAGTCAAAGAAAACAAACAAAAAAATTATAAGTGCAATTCTGTGATCACCAGCAGCACTTCTGCAAAGATGGACCCAAATGTAAGCAGTGACTTTATGCTTACATCTACAACAAAGCGAAGAGTTTAAGCTCTATATGCACTGATGGCAATCGACAAGGAAAGTTTACATATTAGATTTTTAAATAAACTGAAAACGCCTCTGGATACACATACCTCCTCAGATACTTCCGAAACTCTTTGTTTCTAAGTTGGTTTACAGCTCTCTGAAAAAAATTCCTTGCCATTTTAAAGTCAATGTGCATGCAAGTATGTCGCTCCTTGTTCCTCAGTTGGTTCATAGCTTTTCGAAAGAAATTGCTTGCCATTTTAAATTTGACGTGCCGACAGACCTGTTATCTCCGCCAAAAAGAACACCCTCACTCCAGCAAGTGACTCATTGCCGCCGCGATTTCGCGGGCTAAGTGGATTTCTCCACTGTAATTGGTCCATCCAAGATGAAAAAAAAAACTGCCTTAACGGTGGGAATGTATAAACTGCACAGCATGCTGGTAAAGGTAGTATGGCGAAAAAACAGTACAGTATAGAATTCCAGATTTTACAGTTAAATATTTAAAATATTTATTTTCTTTAAACTGGGTGTATTTCACAAAAAACAGTTTACTCCAATAAACAGTTATGTTTACTCCCAAAAAGTGGGTGCAAATTGTTGCCTTATTTTATTCAAGGCTCTCAAGTTTCATCAAAACCTTTAAGATAGATTACATCATGGGAGAAAGGCGTGTCTCACTGTCAATGCGAGGACCCCTGCCTACCGCATTCATCTTGCTCTTACGCTTCCACCTTTTCCGCACTCCATCTGTGTGCGCATTCATGTAATAACGTATTACGTATTATTATTTGCAGCATGATCACACGTAACTTGCTTATTATTCCATCCATCCATCCATCCATCCATTTTCCAAACCGCTTATCCTTCTGCGTCGCGGGGGGTCCGGAGCCTATCCCGAAAGCAATGGGCACGAGGCAGGGAACAACCCAGGATGGGGGGCAAACCCACACACACTCACACACCAGTCATATTTATTATTCGCAGCGTCTTATTCGGATTCTCTGGTCCACCTTAAATGTTGCGCAGCCGAATGCAATGACGCGATTGCGCATGTAGGGGGAGCATTTTAATACCTTAAACCTCTCTGAACCAAGCAAATATGAACTTCTCAGTACACGTCAGGTTTCCGCAATATAGAATAAGTCACATTGTCCTGGCCCAGACTGATTTAATGTATTAAAATGAGCATGGAAACCTGGCTTCTCATTCACACCTTTGTGCGCTATAGTATGGCATGCCTTGGTTCCATCTGATCTTTAAAGTATTAAATCAGTCTGGGTCAGGACAATGTCACTTTTCCTATATAGTGGCATACCTGACGTGTACTGAGAAGTTCATATTTGCCTGATTGGGCATATTACTGGGCCTGATTGGGAGTGGAGAGACGTCTGCGTTTGTCTCATTTTCTGATAAAATACACACATACTATTACTGAAACTGCCCAGATATATACTTTCCTCAAAGTGGCAACAAGTCAGTATAATCGTGTTCAGTTAATAGGAATCGAAAGCCAAATGAAGTTCTGAATGTAACCCTCGCTAAATGAGCCCCTCTACAGGCGCAATCGCGTCATTGCATTCGGCTGCGCAGCATTTAAAGTGGATCAGAAAATCTGAGTAAGGAGCAGCAAATAAGGAGCCAACTTCAGCCTTATTCGGGAAGCTCCACTCCGCATGCCAGCGCATCCACTAATTCTATATAAGGGGACACGTTAGTAGGCGTTATTTCTTTCGCTGAGTAAAGTGTGTGGGCTGGTTGGAATGTGTATGTCTCACGGTCAATGTGTTGTATTAAATTTTACTGATTTATGCAACGAGATTTGACTGCCACATAAAAAACTAGTTTTGATGGTAAATAAAACAATAGGGTTAAGAACTTTGGTCATCTGGTTGGTGTGAGATTTTCAATTTGAGACAAGTCTTCACACACCTTTACATGTCTTTAATAAATTTATTACAGTACCTAGTCTGTACTCCAATGCTTTTAATGTATCTAACTTTTGGTTTATAACAGAATAATATAGATTTGCTGTAGGACTTCTTGCTTAAGCGTGAGGGCCTGACTGTGTGTAATTCCATATGCGGGAGAGTTGGCAACCCTGAGACAACAGTCCTATTCAACTGTTTACATGCTGGTCTATGATAGTTAATTCTGATCTGCTTGTGTGGTAAGAAAATTATGAATCAACCTCTCTGATAACTCTAGTTGAGCCACTTAGAATTAAACTCCAGACCTCTCAGTTGGTGAGAGAGTTCTCTTTTATTCAAGCAATCCAGCAAAGTGCTCAGGTCACGCTCTGGCACCAGGTGCCCCGAGCACAAAGAGCAACCAGTTGATAGACTATAATAGCCAATTCCCTATAAGGACATCTAAGTCCTGATTGGTCATGAAACAACAAGAAATCAAGTTCTATTGGTTCACATCTGCAGCAAGGTAAAATTCACCCATTTTCATCAATTTACCAGAACAGCCTCCTACCTGAGATAAGAATATAGATATTGATTATATTGACATTGAATCACAGTGAATATTAGGTTGACCTATGATTCAAAAATGATTCCTGGTCTTTGAGGAATGTCATACGAGGAAAGGTTACTTGAGCTAAATCTGTTCAGTCTCAAGCAAAGGAGACTGAGGGGGGACATGATCCAGGTATATAAGATTCTAACAGGTTTGGATGCTGTTTAACCAAATAGTTACTTCAGCATTAGTTCAAATACATGAACTCGTGGCCATAGGTGGAAATTAGCGGGAGAGCATTTCAAACTGGATTTAAGGAAGCACTTCTTTACACAGCGCGTACTCAAGAGTATATGTTTTGTATAAGTATGTTTTGATACCATTCAGATATCACACTCAGGTATAAGATATTTTGAATGTATTTAAAAAAGCAACAGTATTCCAGACAAAACACAAACAAATGTTAAGTTGCACTGCTGTACCTTCTTATAAAATTTAGTGACACTGTCTCCAAAAATGATCTCAAAATGTGAATAAATTGTCCCAGCCTGGAGCCCTACAAGCAAAGTCTTTGTGTGGGAAATACTGATCTTTATGGCATCAACTGGAAGGAAGGCCAGGATGCAACAAATGAAAAAAACTCTTGAACTTTATGTATGAAGTTGGCAATAAGATTTATTTATTTATTAAATGAAGGTGTCAGAACCCTGTTCCAGATCTTTCCAGCCCACTTGAAACCCTGCTTAACATATTCAGCTAGGAGACTGGATAAAGTTAATGTGACATTAACCATGGACATAAACCATGAATTTATTTAAATTTTATTTCTCTAATGCTATTTTGCTCAACATTAGCTCTTACTCTGCACCTTGGGTCTGTTCCCTTCTCCTCCCTTTGCATATATCAATACACATTAAGGATATGATGGCTCATCTATTATACAAGTTAAGAAAATAAGAGTAATTAAACATTCTAAGCACTATACACTAACAACATGCCCTTTAATCCAGGTAAGCCTGAAATATAATAATAACACTTTATTGATCCCTGTGGGGAAATTCTCATGACGATCAGGCATTTTGAACTTCCTTTGATGCGACACTTTCTCTGCGTGGCTTTGAGCTGCATGGCTCTTTCTGGAGGTTAAGGTGTTGGAGTACACTGCTGTTTCTGCTTGGCTCCAGTGAATGATTTCAGCAGCTACCACATCAGGGCTGTACAGCAGACATAAGACACAGTAACTCTGAAAATGGTGGCTCCATACACACGGATAAATCCAGTATAGAAGTTGGTTCTAATTGGTCTGCTGAAGGTAATATTAATGGAAGTATTTACTTAAAACCTCAACATTAGGGGCTTCCATTACTCCATTTTAGATGTAAATAACAATATTTCAATCTGCATGCAAAAGGAGGAGGTTATTTTTTATTTCCCAATATAGTATTTGGAATTAAAAAAGGACAAGTATGTCAGACATATACGTTTATTATTCAGTGCCATTTCGTGCTGCTTGATAATGTGTGGGGGACCCCAGGATCTCAAGGATTCCTCTTCCTGATCCCTGCTTCTGTAGTCTGCTTTGGATGGACCTGCTGTCTCCTGCTGACTGGGGCCCATCTTCAGGGCGGCCCACCACCTGAAGAGCCTCAAGAGTGTGCCTCAACATCCCTTCGGAGAAGCTCAGATCAAGAGCTTATGAGTATTCCTCTGTCTAATGTTGACCAGGAAACATTCAAGCTACATTTAAGCTGAAATATGCAATTATCTTAGCTGTAGGGTTAAAGTTATGAGTCTGTTCTTCCTCATGCTGAAACTACTTTTACTCACTGAACAGTGTGAGGAAAGCAGCCCAAGGGAGGGCATGTAAGCTACCTGGGGCTAGTTAGCCAGTTAACATTCCCTTGTTCACCGACAAGGGCGGATCTAGAGAAATTTTCTTAGGGTGGCATGAGGGTGGCATGGAAATCAGTTGGGGTGGCAAAATCAAAGCCGTTTCTTTATACATTTGCAGGTGTTACATTAACTAATACTGCATGTACCATATATGGTTAAAACACATGAAATCCAGGGAACTCAGGCAGTCTCTCCTCCCTAGCACCTCAGCTTTGGAGTGTATGTCTATTCATACTTCCTCTGCTGCTTACCTGTTTCACCTTCTTGCCCTGGCTCAGCTTGATCTTCTTCTTCTTGCTCCTTCTCCTCTTTCGCCATCCGCAACTACGTCTGCTTTTCCTCCCTGATCCCTCCTCTTTGTGTGTAAGAAACTAGTGATGTCATCCTTTCTCTTCATACCTCTCAGTAGTTTCTGAAATCATGCAAATGCAGATTTAACATTCCTGTTAATACTTACGATTACCGCATTTTGTTTTTGATAACCACAGGTTTCAGCCTATACTATAGCACAAAACAACACTAAATCATACACATTGACTGATAATCTCCCTGCACTTCATGTAGAAAATGTTAAACCTCGTTTTCATGATTTATTGGGCTAATAACACTTATCTTGATGCTATTGCCAGAGTGTAACAATCAAACCGTCTGTGCTGAAATCTGAAATGCCCCCGGTGTTGATTCCAAATGTTCTCTGTCACCAATCTTATGTGTGGTCATAGGTTGCTATTGGCAACAAGAAAAAAATAAGGTGCGTTCAACTTCATGCAGCCACTTACAGCGCTGTCTTAAAGCAATGCATTCTGGTCCTGATGCAATGCATCATGGTTAGATTTTTTTGTCTGGCACTGCAAAACGTCACCACATGTCACCATGTCATATGGTACAAAAACCTCGCGAGAGCAAGATGACTTAAGACAGATTGTGCAGCCAGCACGCAAAGGGTACTGACAGTGCTGCACGATCTGTCTTAAGTCATTCTGTTCCAAGAATGCGTACCCATGCGCACTCGGAAAGTCGACATGTTGCTGCTGGATAGGTCTCATGTCGTAAAAGACTGTCTTACAGTTCATGGCACAGTCGGATCTGCGTTTTCTGTTACTGTGAATTACTGCGTTCAAAGCCAGCGAAGCCTGGGACATATGTGAGCTAATTGGAGTTGCTAAATTGCCCGTAGGAGTGCATGTGTGAGTGAATGGTGTGTGAGTGTGCCCTGCGACGGGCTGGCCCCCCATCCTGGGTAGATCCCTGCCTCGTGGTCATTGCTTCCAGGATAGGCTCCGGACCCCACGCGACCCAGTAGGATAAGCAGTTTGGAAAATGTATGGATGGATATATATATATATATATATATATATATATATATATATATATATATGTGTATACACACACACACACATATATGCACAGTGTACATATATGTGAGTGTGTGTATATATAGAAAATGTAGATAGATAGATAGAATTAATAAAATTGGATTTAAGAAATAAAAAAGGATACTCAAATCAGGTCATTTAGAAAAGGTAAATAGTTTAAAAACAAATAATACAAAGAAAGAACTTAAACTAAATAAGCACAATGCTTGTGTCCATATAAAAAATTATATATTTTTTTTACAGTTTAAATGGTGATGCTACAAATATAAACATACAATAAAAAGGTATTTGAATTTGAATCATATCATGACATATATCAATATTGGCTGATAAAAAAAATATCAAGAGATTTTTCCCATATCGCCCAGTCCTACATGTAACACGTGCTTGCATACTATTGTTTAAACTGGAGAAGCTTAAGACCTCTACATAAGCAGATGCAGTTTGGTTATAATTTTGCATATTACAGATGGCAAATTGCAGTCTATGGAGGAATCTATGGCTTTAGTCGTCTTATTGTTTACCTTAATGATGCAAGGAATAACGAAGCTTAAACGATGATGATCATGAAGCAGCATCTACGGGGAGCCCTCATGAGAAAGGTCTGACTTGGTCAAAGAAAATATTGAAGTTGCACGCTTCATGGTGTCGACCAGAGGCCTGAACAGGAATTCCCATCTTACTGGCAGCAGCACACACAGCCAGAGGCAATACAACTTTGAAAAAAATGTATAATATCTTCATTACTTTTAGATATGAACCGACTGAAACTGTAGCTTGACCGAAAATGTTTTACAAGCAATATATACAGATTCATTCTGTATTTAGTGTGGTCTCTCACTGGTATTAAAAGCTATGAACATGAAATGTTGTAGGAAATCTAATTTGATGGCAGGTTTTATCCTTTTCTGTCTATCTTTCATTGATAACCACACAACCTCAGCAACAACTTGTCTGTATTTTTCTTGTTTTCCTCTACTTATTTAGAATAGACTGTGGAGATCTCTTTGGAGGAGTGCTGGACCTTTTCTATACAATGTTCTGCAACCTGGACAGGACAGACCAGCTCAATTCAGAGGAAGAGATCTACATGTATGCACTGCACTGGAGCTTTCATCCTCATGTCCAGAAGCTGGAATGGAATGGATGGATGGCAGGAACCATCATCAATTGTGCAAAGAAGGAAATCAGTCAACATATCATTTATGGATGCAAAATTAACATGAAGGAAGTAAAGATCTTCTCTAGGTTTGTTTAAGGAGGATCATTTTTAATCTTATGCGCTGGTCTTAAAAATCAACATAACTGACAAGTAACCAATATTCATCATTTATACTTTACATATGAAGAGTATAGGATACTAAATGGGTGTACACTGCGTTACTTCTGTAATAGACTGAATCCTTTGTCAATTCAATATGCACTGTTTATTAGCAATGAAGAAATGCACTGGACAAGAGAAACCTACTGCTCCAACCTCCACCAGCTGATGCAGCACCTGACAGCAAGGAGGCTGGGGTTTGACGCGCCGTATAGCGAGGAGGCAGCGTTCCAGCCCTCCGTCCCGTCGGACGCCAAACAGCCTCCCGCAACCGTGTCCACCAAACGGCGAAAGAGGAAAAAGAAGCCGGCGAACGTCCAGACGCTCACCTTGGGAGCATGCACGCTCGTTCCTGCTTTCCTCCCAGCGGGTGAGCTGGAAGACTCCCCGGCTTTCCTGAACGTCACCCCCATCGCTGCCAAGCTGCCCACGCAGGCAGCTTTCCCCGCAAGGGGAGAGCACCCAGCCGCTGCCGACCTGCCACCGCCCCTAAAGCGGTATGTCTTCCGGCTCAACCGGCTGGCCAATAAGGGGGCCAGCACAGTGCGGGATGCCATCCCGCGTGTACCCCGGAGTCTTAAAGGGGCCACGCCCGTCCTGCCCGCACGGGACTTGCCGGTCCCGCCCCCTGCGGCCCCAGAGCCCGAGTCGCCACCTGCGCCGCTCCTACAGCCTGCAGCCACGGAGCAGGCGCCCCCACTGCCTGCAGCAGCTCCCGCGGCCCCGGAGCCCGAGCCGCCGCCTTCTCTGCCCGCGGCCTCGTCCCCCGGCCTCGCTCCCTCCTCTGGCGTCTCATCGGGCTTCTGCGGGCTCCCCAACGGTGGCTCCCCCCCTCACCTTGCCTTCGCCCAGGTCCCCTCCGGCTCCCTCGTCCCCTTCCCTGGCTCTCCCTCCAGCTCCCTCCTCTGCCCCTTCGTCGGTCCCTCGCCCTGTCTCCTCGGCCCCTCCAGGGTCCCCTCTGGCTCTGGCCTCCCGTCGCCTGCTGGGGCTCCCTCGGGATCCCCTTTATTCCCCCTCCTTCTCTCCCTCCGCTCCCATCTTTGTTCCTCCTGTCTCTGTCCCTCCTCTCTTCGTTCCTCGTCCCTTTGTTCCTCCCGTCCCGGCTCCTCATCCTCCTGTATTCCCTCCGTTCACTCCTGGCCCTTGTGTCCCGCCTGTTCCCTCTGTGTCCCCTTTCCTTCTCTGTCTGTCCGCGTTCCCTGTCCTCTGTCAGATCCTGTCCCATTTCCTGTCTTTGTGCCAGTTCTGTCTGTCCGTCCTGTTCCCTGTCCCTCGTTAACGGCTTTTTGTTCTTCTGTTCCAGGTCCCGTTTCCCTCGTCCCATCCATCGCCTCCTCCTGGGCGCGCCCGGTGAAGCGAGCCTTTGGGGGGGGGCTCTGTCATGCCTGGCGCATCCGCTCCTCGTGTGTGCCACGCCCCCTGATTACCCACCTGTACCTCCCTGATCGTCTCCAGCTTTGTCCGCTTACTTTGATTAGTCTCTGTGTATTTAAGTCCTGGTCTGACTCGTTTCCCCTGTCCGTCATTGTAGTTTGTTGTGCTTATGGTGTGGTGTAGCGTCTCCTGCCCCCATTTCAGGAATAAACCCCAGTTTTGCCCCGTATTTGCCTGTGTGCCTGCTGCTTGCTCACCTCAACTCTCCTGCAACGTCTTTTGTCGGACAGAGGGTGGTGCAGGAGACTTGCAAGCATGGGCATCTTCTTATTTTTGTCCAGTCTTCTTATAAGACTCTAAAAGAGCTCTAAAAGCTAAAATCACTAATCTGCAGGATTGAAAGAGTCTTATTATTAAAAGTGAAATTGATATAGTTAATAAGTTTAATGATTGTTTTGCATAGGTATCTGTAGAGCAGTGGTCCCCAACCTTTTTGCCACCATGGGCCGGTTTTATTCCGTTATCATTTCCCCAGACTGGTTGGGGGCCGTCTTGTGACGTGCAAAAATTCACAACGGTCCCCAACCTTTTTTGTACCATGAAACAATTTCATGTAAAACAATATTTTCACGGACCGATATAGAAACAACTAAAAACAAAGTGTGTAAAAATACAACTCACCATCCCGCTGAATTAGTGGCAGCCCTGAGCTTGTTTCTCTCTTACAAGCCGGGTTGGGGGAGGGAGCAGAGACGTGTAACAAAGATAACGAGGTGCGCGATATTTAACTACAGTAAATCCAGTTATAACGTTATAACTTCAAGGGACCTGGCAAAACAGTCCATTATATCCAAAATCCGTTATATCCAGAGCTGCTGTATGCCCAGAACACAACTACAGGACACCATTTACTCGTGCCACAGCCCAGCAGACACACTTGTGGCATAGATTATTATATTGTACATGTACTAAGTATGGGGCGGCACTGTTGCCTCACACCACCTCTCGGACCCAGATTTGAGTCTCCGCCTGGGTCACATGTGCATGGAGTTTGCATGTTCTCCCCATGTCGTCGTGGGGTTTCCTCCAGGTACTCCGGTTTCCCCCCACAGTCCAAAGACATGCTGGGGCTAATTGGACTTGCTAAATTGCCCGTAGGAATGCATGTGTGTATGAATGGTGTGTGAGTGTACCCTGTGATGAGCTGGCCCCCCGTCCTGGGTTGTTCCATGCCTCGTGCCCATTGCTTCCGGGATAGGCTCCGGACCCCCCGCGACCCAGTAGGATAAGCGGTTTGGAAGATGGATGGATGGACTTTAAGTATTAGCAATAAGGTTGTGCCATATCAATCGTCCACGATAACACTAGCATACATTTTTTTGTGATAGAAAGTGTCATATCGCTATTTCAATGATATAGCGATGCGATTAGGGCAGCCACTTACAACAATATTTTTCTGTAGGTTAATTTATCAACTATTTTACTGATGGTTTGATTAATCTATGTGATTATTTGTTCTCCAGAAAATCATACTGACCGTCTCATTTAAGTTAAGTTTATTATGACAGCAACATACTGTATGTCATTGTAGGGCATACGTAATGGATGCCGGAGTTTCAGCACTATGTGGACATTTATTTACGCCCACAATTGTATGAGCCAGAATTGTGACGGCCAGAAGTTAGTAATCTGCATGAATTCGTCATATCCTTATGTTTATTAAATTCAGTTTTATAGAAGCGATAAGCATGGAAGTCATAAGCTTTGATGAGGCTATATTTGTCATTGAGAGAAAATGACTTTCTTCTTCCCGTCATATTTTCCTTGCATGCCACATTGGCCTCAGGTAGCTAGCCAGAAGTAGGTAGGTCACTGCAAGACAAAATAGGGTGATCAAGGTACTGCGACGACTGTGAGCAGTAGGGAAAGGGGAATCAGGAGCAAGCAGACGGGAATCCAGGAAACGAGGTTTATTTAAACAAAGCGACAAGGCAAGGCACACACGGTAGGCAACGCCAATGACCGGGCTGGGGAAACAGACTTGAACGCAGATTAAATACACAGGACTATTCAAACTGACAGAAAACAGCTGGTTACAATCGGGGTAGAACACATGGTTAATAAGGGGGCGTGGCACACACGAGGATAATACGAGCAGGTCATGACAGGTAGAGTAAAAAAAAAGAATATTACAGTTTTAATTTTTTCCATATGTTCTCATGTAAAAGAAGACCCAAAATTAATGCTGTAAGTGGACTACTTGATTACTATAAGCAGATTATTTAAACATTATTTGTACTGGAATGATTCTGTCCCATAATAAATCACCCATATATTTATGAAAAATAAACAAACATCTGTCTTTCCAAAAAACTTGGCACAATAATCCATATGATTGATTGTCACAGCAGAGCTGAACGGCAGGGGCTACTCTATCACAAAACCCAGTATGATCCCGATTTCTCTTGCAAATAAAAAACTGACATTTTTAATGTAGTATGAGTCGATATATATACCAAACATTTATCATGAGAAAATGGAGTGACATGATTTTGACCTAATGAAGTGCAGAAGCAGAGATAAGCCTGCTTTGTGACCTCCAGATTGCGCTGCTTCTCAGCTAGGTTGAGGTTATATATAATTTCCAGCAAAATTACCAAATCTAAAACTAGTCAGATGTGTGTGAGTGAATGGTGTGTGAGTGTACCCTGTGATGAGCTGGCCCCCCGTCCTGGGTTGTTCCCTGCCTCATGCCCATAGCTTCCAGGATAGACTCCGGACCCCGTGCGACCCAGAAGGATAAGCGGTTTGCAAAATGGATGGATGGATAATCATTGTGAGTGCACTCATCACCGAGGAGGCTGATCACCAGTTAATTCATGAACCTGGACATGTTTATTTTAGTAGTAATACTAGTCAATGAAATCCTCTGTCAGCATATTTACAGCCTTATATTCTTTGTTATTTATTCATAATTTTGTTCATATTTCATTTAGTTATCTATGTTGCAGTGGGAGTGGATGCATCAAAAGTTGTTCAGCCTCTTTTGATTAATTCATATGAGGTAGACAAAGCTGTACTGACATACTGCCCTAGTATTACTAACTTCTACTCTGTGTGCCGTTATGTACAGCAGCCAAAGAAAGGCTCCTGAACTTCTGATTCAGGCACTTGATAAGGTTTCTCCTAAAGGAAGATTCTCAATGGATATGAACAGAAAACAATGTCTCACCAACCTCTCCATCAGTGACAGTAGGACAGAAGACACAGCTGTGTATGACTGTGCAGTGAAGCCCACAGTGACACCGAGTGTGTGTCTGATGGTACAAAAGTAATGTTAGAGCTTCTCCCAGAAATAGCAGAGATTTGCCTCACAAGAGCGATAAGATACTAACTGCAACCTCACACAGGTATGGCCTACTCAGAAAGTCACCTTCAGAGCCGCGATAGCCATATCACAGATAAAAGTGCAGAACCTGACTAATCTCCAACCTAGTTTTAAGAAAAAGGACTCATTTGTACTTGATGCTCACAACATACATGTATACACATCATGGCCATTCCAAGCGTCGTAGGTGCACCTATGTGAGGAGTGTGATAGAAAATTCTTGATTATGCTAATCAGTAATCAATAATGGAATATAGATGATTATGTAAAATGAATTACCTAATCAGTAATTAACAATTACGTTTATAATGGTGCTGTTGATTTACACATAGTGGTTGAAACAATGTAATTTACTTGTCATTCATTGAATGTATCAAACAATAATGCAAATCTGCTTAAGTAAGAAATTTCTATTTTCTACAGGGGAATTAACATGTTTGCCATATATTGCTTGTTAAGCAAGAGGCCCAGGTCAAAGCAAAGGCATGACCTCAGAAGTAAGCTGTTGAAGATATTATAAAATGAATGCATGGTATTGGATAATATAAAATGTAGAAAAAGAGAACAACGAGTCCTAGAATAATATAGCAAAAAGTCCCAAATAGATAGACTTGTTCTAAGCTTATAGGTGGACCTTGAAAAAGTAGAAGAAACTGGTATCTCCAGATGGCCAAATTTTCTTTGAACTGCTTGGACCTTGAAAGGCAGAAGTAACTGGAATGTCCAGATATCCGACTTGTCCTTGATTTCAGTGGCGGCTACTGGTCTGTCAAATAGGGGAAGCTCATTTTTGGCCTACATCATAAAATTGTCTATTTATTTAAACGTAAATTCTGCCCTACGTTCCTTTTCAAGAAAATGGTCTGTGACCCTGTTATTTGTCACAGCACTTCCAGTCAGCCAGCTAACTTTGTCATACCAGGAGAGCTGAAAAGACCTGTTATTTTTCTCTATCTTTTGCACTAAATCAATTTTAGGTGTTGATCTGCCCTGCTGTTTAATTCTAAGTTTTTCCTCGTAAGGAACACTTTCAAATGGCTTCGCCAAAATCAGGTCGACAATATTAGCACTGTCTGCCATCGTGTGCAGTTTCACCCACGAGGCTAGCCTAGCCTAAGCCTACTATATGAATGAATGAATGATCTAAAAAAAATATTAAACTCTGTAAAAGTGAAACAAGGAATGTGGTGTATAATTGTGTGAAATGTATGATGAAAATCAAGCAATTTCGCCAAGCAAATATAAAGAAATAGGTTGCACCAGTTTTTATTTCGACTGAATTTGAGAAATCCGCGATGGGACTGAGCGCGAATAGCTTCAGCGATTCCTTATAGTACAAACTCGCTGTCAGTCAAAAGGAGATGCAATCTTTCGACAGACCCTCCAATCATCACGCAGAAGCTCGGAGTCCAGGCCAGCCCACTCCTCATTTTCTCCTCATTCACCCCCAGAGACGCTGAGCGTCCGTGGGCGGGACATAATCGCAGCGTTTATCCAATGACCGTCTAGTTTCAAAGCACTGAAAAAAACGTTCAAAGCAGCCGCATTGAAGTCAATGGACGCTGGGCTTCAACGGGGAAATGCACTGTGACGCTACGGGAATGTATGCGAAGAAAATCAAGTCAGCCGACCTGCTATATCTAACTGATTCTGAACGAACTCGTCTTTGAGATGAACGTTTTCTAACGCATTTTTAGTCAATAAAATGTTAATACAATAATACATAATTTGACCATTAATTTTGTGACATTATAGGGGAAGCTGAGCATTTGTTGCTCGGGGAGCAGAACATGAGACGCATGATTGCTGAGTGTCTGTTCCCTTTGAGCTCATCGAAAAATAAAGTTCTGTCAAACACTTAAACATCAGACTTTGAGAAATTTCTTCCACAGATTTGGGGGCTCGTCCGGGATCGGAGAAAGGGAGCAGCCAGAGCGCACGAGGAATGAGGTGTCCTGTTAGAATGGAGCGGTGAGACGTCACTGCCAGCCAAGGAGCGAGGGAAAAGTTACTCGATCTGGCTCAGGACGAACACCTGGACATCCCAATCCGATCAACGGACCAAAATTGAAGAGAAAAAAACTGTAAGTTGATTTATTAAATCACAAGTCGATGTTTAAGTCTGTATAGTATCTATATGTGCTGTTTGACAAACTTTGGGAAAAGCGCTAGTGGATTGCGATCCACAGGAGGATCCTCATATTCACAGGAAGGTGAATACAGGTATTTGCAAGGAAGCAAATACAGGTGTCTACAGAGACACAGGTCTTTCACAAGGAAGTGAAAGGGTTTTCACGAGGGAGTGAAAACAGGCTGGTCGGTTGGCATTTGCCCCACCGGGGTATAAATAAGGTTGTGTGTGGAAACTGATCCGTCAGGCAGTTAACACGGCTCTGCCGGGGGCAGCCTGGTAGCGGACTGAATCCTGCCAGGGAAGTGAATGAATAGTACCTGCCACGCAGTGATTCGTGTCCTGCCGGAGGAAATTGTTTGAATGTGTGAAGCGTGTAAATATCCTGGTTGTGATGATTGTGAATGTGTTGTGTTGTTTAGTGCAGAATATCAGGTAAACGAACTAATAAGTGTCCAGAAAATTAGACAGAGATACCAGTGTAAAAAACGCCGGAGGCCAAGCGGCCAGGCCCAAACTAAATTTATCTCATTTATGAGTCTGGTGCGCATAATAAAATATTAATTATATTATTCACCAATCCTGCTAAATCAAAGTATTCGTTTGTGTTCATAATAAATAGCTTGCTCTGTCGCAAGGAAGGAATTTGCTTTTGCTTTCTCGCAAATTCTGTTGCGACGAAGAAACTTGCTTCTGCTTTCGCAACGAAGTAAACTGCTTAATTTCCTGAAGTACTTTGTTGAGGGTAACTGGTGAACAGATAGGGCAGTTCATGGGCAGTTCAAATAGCAAAGAAAGGAAATGGGCTCCAGATCCTGCATATGACCCAGAGGGTATGACAAAATTTGAAAAACAAATGAGAAAACACAGTCGTCAAAAGCCAGGCGAGAAACGTATATGTCGGGATGTGGTCGAGACTGAGATGGGAGAGAGTTTTAGCAAAGAATGTGCCAAATGGACCCGGGTTCGAGTCTCCGCCTGGGTCACACGTGTGTGGAGTTTGCATGTTCTCCCCATGTCGTCGTGGGGTTTCCTCCGGGTACTCCGGTTTCCCCCCACAGTCCAAAAACATGCTGAGGTTAATTGGAGTTGCTAAATTGCCCGTAGGTGTGCATGTGTGAGTGACTGGTGTGTGAGTGTGCCCTGCGATGGGCTGGCCCCCCATCCTGGGTTGTTCCCTGCCTCGTGCCCATTGCTTCCGGGATAAGCTCCGGACCCCCCCGCGACCCAGTAGGATAAGCGGTTTGGAAAATGGATGGATGGATGGATGATAAGTTTGAAAAGTGGATATATGTGGCTAAATTGAAAGAGTTAGAGAAGGAAAAGGCAAATAATAAGGGACTGCGGGACAAACGGGGACAGGGGGACCAGGGAGACAGCGGAGTTAAAGGCTGAAAGGGCCAGGAATGAGGCTCAGGCGCAATCCCTCAGCATGGTGTTACAGAATACTAAGAAGAAAAAGGAAGAGATACCTCTGTACCCTCCTCTGCCGAATGTGCCCCCTCCCCTGCTTATCATCCTCAGCTAGGAGCAGCTGCAGCAGCACCGGCGTCTGTGGAGGCCACTGCCCCTCCCTCAGAGAAGAAGGAGGAAGATGACGCAGTGGGGGAAGCAGGAGCCCCGCCGCTGAGACAGAGCCAGAGACTGCTGCAAAGGGGGAGAGACTCAGGCTCACAGCCATCGCAGTTGTACCCCTTGGTGGAGATACCTGACCCAAGGGGCCCTGCGCCTGATGGAACACCAAGGATGGTGTACTGTACGTCCAGCGCAACTGGGACTTGGCAGAGCTGAGAGAGGTGGTCAACTCCCTCCCTGATCCACAAGAGGTGGGGAGACACCGCTTCTGGCAGGAGGTGATGAACCTGGACGACGTCTACCAGCACCACGACTCCACTGCACAGCCACTTATGTGGAAAACCCCACACAACACGATTTGGATGATATGCAAGACTTCATGGGGAATGGATTTCCTACAGAAATGATTCAAATTGACTGTATTTATGTGGGACATCAAGCCACTGCTGTTTCTGTGACACTCCAAGAACAACAGCTTCGCTGGTTCTGCCCTGGAGATGAAGGCGTTCCACATGTCTCCTTGGGAAAGGTAGAAGGTAAAAACTGGAAATTTCTAGGATTATGGGTAAAAGAGTGTAAGGAGCGAGATGATTGGGTGAATGTGGAGAAAGGTAGATGGGTAACTAAGGACGGGACTGTACAAAGGTATGACAAGGTTTTAATTGTTGAGGTAAAACGGTGAATTCATTGCGATAATAGAACAAAAGGGCAATCTGTAGAGAGTGAGGATTCACCAGCATGGCTGGATGAGATCCCAGAAAACTTTTGGGCAAAGGGGAAAAACGATTTTGGGCAAATTGTGACGGCTGAACCTCTACGGGTAATGCCTAAGTCTCAGTACAGACCACAGCGCACGCAGTACCCCCTCTCCAGAGAAGCAGAAGAGGGAATTGAAAAAGTGCATGGCGATTTGCTGGCTCGTGGGGCCATAGCTGAGATAAGCTATTCTCCGGTGAACTCCCTCATCCTGCCAGTAAAGAAAGCAGATGGGTCCTGGAGATTTGTGCAGGACCTAAGGGGGGTAAATGACTCAGTGTATCCGCGAGCGCCCATAGTCCCTAACCCAATCACCATTCTATCATCCATACCCCCAGAGTCTAAATGGTTTTCAGTTATTGATCTGGCAAATGCTTTCTTCTCTGTTCCAGTTCACCCAGACTCTCAGTACTGGTTTGCACACACCTTTAAAGGGAAAAGGTACACCTGGACAGTCATGCCACAGGGCTATACTGAGTCACCGAGTGTTTATGCTCAGGAGCTAGGAAAAAACTTAGAGCGCTTCACCCCCCAGGGGGAAGTACACTGGTGCAGTATGTGGATGATTTGTTGCTGTGTGCAGAAACGAGAGAGAGTTGTGAGAGAGATACGTGAGCGTTGTTGTTGTTCCTTGCAGAGAATGGACATAAGGCCTCTAAAAGCAAGCTGCAGCTGGTAAGATCTGAAGTGCACTACCTAGGACATGTCTTGAACTCCCAGGGTAGAAAGCTGGGAGCCAAAAGGGTGGAAGCTATCACCCAGGCACCAAAACCTGCAACCAAAAGGCAAATGATGAAATGGATGGGTATGATTGGCTATTGCCGTCCATGGATTCAGGATTTTGCCACAAGGGCCCAGCCCCTGCAAGACCTAATGCATGGTAAGGGACTGGGACCCCACGATGTGTTAGAATGGACAGATGAAAGCGAGCGGGCATTCACTGATCTAAAGCAGGTGCTTTGTGTGACCCCGGCATTGAGGGTCCCAAATTACAAACGCCCATTTCAATTGTGTGTGGATGAAAGAGGTGGTTTCATGACTGCTGTTCTGGGACAGGAGCACGGGGGCCAATTCCGACCTATTGCTTACTATTCTAGGAAGTTGGACTCTGACGTGCTCCCTCCCTGCGTGTCTTCGGGCTGTGGCAGCCACTGCTGAAGCTGTGTTAATGTCATCTGATCTAGTGCAAATGCATCCTCTCCAGGTCCGCGCCTCTCATGCAGTACATGCCCTTCTGACTCAGGTGAGAGGTTTTCACCTAACTGCTGCTAGGCTGATCTATTATCAGAACGTTTTGCTAACTTTAGCAAACGTGACGATGGTGCGATGTGGAGCAGTCAATCCTGCTACACTACAGGGAGTGCAGAATTATTAGGCAAATGAGTATTTTGTCCACATCATCCTCTTTATGCATGTTGTCTTACTCCAAGCTGTATAGGCTCGAAAGCCTACTACCAATTAAGCATATTAGGTGATGTGCATCTCCGTAATGAGAAGGGGTGTGGTCTAATGACATCAACACCCTATATCAGGTGTGCATAATTATTAGGCAATATAACAAAAAACAAATATATACCCATATCAATAATTTATTTTTACCAGTGAAACCAATATAACATCTCCACATTCACAAATATACATTTCTGACATTCAAAAACAAAAACAAATCAGTGACCAATATAGCCACCTTTCTTTGCAAGGACACTCAAAAGCCTGCCATCCATGGATTCTGTCAGTGTTTTGATCTGTTCACCATCAACATTGCGTGCAGCAGCAACCACAGCCTCCCAGACACTGTTCAGAGAGGTGTACTGTTTTCCCTCCTTGTAAATCTCACATTTGATGATGGACCACAGGTTCTCAATGGGGTTCAGATCAGGTGAACAAGGAGGCCATGTCATTAGTTTTTCTTCTTTTATACCCTTTCTTGCCAGCCACGCTGTGGAGTACTTGGGATAGGCGTAATGGAGCATTGACCTGCATGAAAATCATGTTTTTCTTGAAGGATGCAGACTTCTTCCTGTACCACTGCTTGAAGAAGGTGTCTTCCAGAAACTGGCAGTAGGACTGGGAGTTGAGCTTGACTCCATCCTCAACCCGAAAAGGCCTCACAAGCTTATCTTTGATGATACCAGCCCAAACCAGTACTCCACCTCCACCTTGCTGGCGTCTGAGTCGGACTGGAGCTCTCTGCCCTTTACCAATCCAGCCACGGGCCCATCCATCTGGCCCATCAAGACTCACTCTCATTTCATCAGTCCATAAAACCTTAGAAAAATCAGTCTTGAGATATTTCTTGGCCCAGTCTTGACGTTTCAGCTTGTGTGTCTTGTTCAGTGGTGGTCGTCTTTCAGCCTTTCTTACCTTGGCCATGTCTCTGAGTATTGCACACCTTGTGCTTTTGGGCACTCCAGTGATGTTGCAGCTCTGAAATATGGCGAAACTGGTGGCAAGTGGCATCTTGGCAGCTGCACGCTTGACTTTTCTCAGTTCATGGGCAGTTATTTTGCGTCTTGGTTTTTCCACACGCTTCTTGCGACCCTGTTGACTATTTTGAATGAAACGCTTGATTGTTCGATGATCATGCTTCAGAAGCTTTGCAATTTTAAGAGTGCTGCATCCCTCTGCAAGATATCTCAGTATTTTTGACTTTTCTGAGCCTGTCAAGTCCTTCTTTTGACCCATTTTGCCAAAGGAAAGGAAGTTGCCTAATAATTATGCACACCTGATATAGGGTGTTGATGTCATTAGACCACACCCCTTCTCATTACAGAGATGCACATCACCTAATATGCTTAATTGGTAGTAGGCTTTCGAGCCTATACAGTTTGGAGTAAGACAACATGCATAAAGAGGATGATGTGGACAAAATACTCATTTGCCTAATAATTCTGCACTCCCTGTAGTTCCCACTGAGGTGGACGGTGACGAGCATGATTGCATTGAGGCGACCCAGGCATTGGCAAAGCCTAGGGATGACTTGGAGGAGGACCCCCTAACAGAGGGAGAACTGGTTTTTGTGGATGGGTGTTCACTCCGGCTGGAGAATGGGGAGCCCTCCACATCATATGCAGTTGTCCGGCCGAATGGGGAACTAATAGAAGGAGGGAAGTTACCAAGGACGTGGTCCGTGCAGGCAGTAGAGCTGTATGCCCTAACTCAGGCTAGTAATAAAATGAGAAACCAAAAAGTGACTATTTTTACTGACTCAAGGTATGCGTTCGGAGTCTGTCATGACCATGGGGCACTGTGGAAACAGAGAGGATTTCTCACAAGTTCAGGCAAACCTATTCAAAATCATTCACTTGTGTAGGACCTTCTCCAATCCATTCAGCTGCCAAAACGATTAGCCATTGTGAAATGTAAGGCACACACTGAGCAAAAGGACGAGGTGAGCGTGGGGAACAACTGGGCTGATTGGTGGGCAAAGAAAGCCGCCACAGACCCAGAGGCCCCAGTGAAGCTGATGATGTGCATTACTACTAATCCTGCTGACCTTTCTCTCCTACAGACAGGGGCAACTCCGGAGGAAAAAGGACACTGGAAACGAAAAGCTGGAGTGTTGGGGAGTGATGGGGTCTGGAGGGAACAAACAACTAATCTTCCTTACCTCCCAAAGTCTGCCTTTCCAGGATTGGCAAAGGTGGCCCATGGATTGGACCATGCCTCACGCGATGCAATGGTTCAGTTGGTCCAGAGACACTGGGCCGCCCCTTCATTCACGGCTTATGCTCAAACTTTCGTTTCCAGGTGTTCCACATGTATGACTCACAACATGGGTCGTGCATTGAAGCCACCAACTGCCACAACTCCTCCAGCTGAGGGTCCTTTCCAACATTTGCAGATGGATTTCATAGAACTAACACCCTGTAGAGGTTATCGTTATTGTCTGGTGGTTGTTGATCTCTTTTCCAGATGGGTGGAAGCCTTCCCGGCCAAGCAAGCAACGGCCCAGATAGTTGCAAAAAATCTGTTAAAAGAAATAATCCCGCGATGGGATGTTCCAACATGCGTTACCACTGATAATGGTACACATTTCTCTAATCAGGTGGTCCACAAGCTCTCTGAGTGGTTGAAAATCGACCGTCGACACTACTGCGCTTATCACACGCAGAGTGGAGGGATTGTTCACTTGCTTGTCCTTTTTCTTCCCACTGCACTGATGGACGTACAGTTCTCCATCCGTTTGCAGCGCTGGCTTAAACCAATGCATTCTGGTCCCAACGCAATGCATCATGGTTAGGATTTTTTGTCCGACTTCAGCCGGCGCTGCAAAACGTCACCACCTCGCGAGAGCAAGACGACTTAAGTTGTATGTATACAAGTCGAACGCACCCTGTAGCACTGCCCCTACCCCTATTGCTCATTGCAGACACGCATTGTGTAGTTGACCAATCCATGCGGCTTGGAAAAAAAAATAGAGAAAGAAAAATAGCCGCTCTGACTCCGGCTCACAGGCAGAAGCCGATGTTCTGCCATTTTTTGCTGCCTTGCCAGTATTTCCTACCCATACTCCTGAATGGACATCTGTATAAGGATTTATGCTATCAAAATAACTTTCCTGTACTTTAGAGGGGGCTATCAGTTTTTTACACTAAGAATGTAATGTCATAAAATAATCATCGTTGATGAAGTAGTTATTAGCTTCTTATGCCCCATGCATTTCTGCTGGTTTTAACCACATTGTGGGCATCTTATGTGATTTAAAAAAAAATGTTTCCTCAGTTTTATAATAATCTGTGAACAAACAAGCAGGTTTAAAGAAAAACTGAACAAAGTTTATTTTTCTGAACATTTGTCACAAACATAAGTCAAGTGTTTCTTGTATTTGGTACATTAGAAATGTGCCCACCTACTGCAGAGGTCACACTGCACCTAAAATTAATTAAATTAATATGTCATCTGAAACAATGAAACAAACCTTTATGACAGGTCTTTGGAGAAACGTAATATTTTTAATCTATATTAAAATATGTGAGGTTAGGACAAGCATTTTATGAGTTCATAATAAAGTGCATTAACCGTTGGCTCCATTAAAATATCTTCATTACAAGGATCAGGTATATTTCCAGGAGTTCTCCTTTTGTGAATTCAGCCAATGCTGTACTGGTTGGAAATGTTTCTTTGACAAGTTGAGATGTTAAAGTAGAAACAGAATAATTTGTATGGGAGTACGACTTCTTACCATTTCAATCATGCTTTCATCAGCATTTCCTTCCAACATAGAGCGAACCACACAGTAGTCCTCTGCATTTCCTAGGAGCATACCATTTGAATAATCTATTCAAAATGAAGTGAAAAATCCAACTACAATTCAGCAAATTATAGTCCACAACATTTAAAGTTGGGTTAAAAGAACATGATTTGGAATATCCCTAAATTACTACACTGTTACTGCACAATACACTGTAGTTATTACTGTAATTCTATTGCATTGTTGACCATGTAACACAGTATACAACTGACCACAGACTTGGCTACAAACGACACGCTTTGTAATGTAAATGATTACCGATACAGATCATATTACCAAAAAATTCACAAAACATTCATTTATGACAGTTGATACTAGAACAGGATTTGTACGTCCAGTGTAGTTACCATGTGAATATTTTGTGCCTGTTGTGTACTGTCACCATCCCACAAGACCTCTCTCTGAGGGTGTTTCATCTGGTACATCCAGATTCTTAATCTTCTTTTCATTTGTAATTGCCAAAATATTAGCAATAGTCCTAAACATACCTCGACATTCCAGCAGTGCACATGCAATTTCCATTCGAGATGCGCTCACAGCACTTTGGCTCGTCTTCACATCACTGATGTGACCCCTTGAAAGGTGCAAACTGCAAAATTCAGTTGTATTAATATTAATTCAAAGTAATAACTGCCCAGTATAACTCAGCAAACAGGTACCTTCAAAATAAGAACTCCGCAACTGCTGGAATCTTGCTGTAGCTCGGGTTTGCACTTGCCACACTGCATTGTGCTCGGCACAGTCTCTCATCTTCAGAAAATTTCTAGATATTGTAAAAGACATTAAAAACTGTATTCAAATCTGGGAACATAAAAAATCATGCTAAGAATTAAAGCCCGTGTTTTCTCTCCAATGGTCATTACTGAAATGCATGTAATAACTCTTAACATGTTTTCAATTAAATTACATCGGAGTGACTTGTTTAATTAGAAATATTCCCACATGACATCATATGCACAGTTACCTCCAATTTCTCAGAACTTTACGTTCATATGCATCTTCCTTTTCCAATGGGTCTACAATTATAATGGTCTCATTGGACATCTTTAAAAAGGCAAATAATGTATAATAATTTCACAAGGGCACAAATTACATCTAAAACATAGCAGAAGCAAACTGGATGAGAAACATTCCAAAGCTCTGCTCGTGATGATGTTGTTATAATTGTGATTCCTCAATTTTACAAATGTAGAAAAATTTTAAAGCAAAAACAGAAATGAAATTCCAGGACATTTTGCCATTTGTATCACTTTACAGGTCATTTCAATGACTGGAAAATAACCCTAAAAATGTTCGGGTTTTCAGGACACGTGGGAACCCTGTAAGAGGAATGTAGAAAGGAAGGTTGGATTGGAGGCTAAGGATGACAAGTTTCCCATAATATTTTAACTCCAAAAGAGCTCTAAAAGCTGAAATCAGTAATCTGTAGGATAGTAAGGGTCTTATAACTGAAAATGAAATTGATATAGTAAAAACAAGAGTTTAATGATTCTTTTACACAATAGAGAACACAGGTAACCTGCCACCATTTAATACAAATAGAGTGTCGTCTATGACCGATATATGTATAACTGAGGCTGATGTGGTACAAAGCCTTGCTAAGCTCAAAATAAATAAATTGCAGGGCCCTGATGGCATCTTACCTATAGTTTTTAAAGAGATGAGGGATATTATTAGCCAGCCTTTAACATTACTATTTGAGAAATCCTTATCTACTGGTGTGGCACTTTCTAATTGGAAGCATGCCAATATAACGCCCATATTCAAAAAAGGGGATAGAAGTAATCCAGCAAACTATAAACCAATCAGTTTAACTTGCATAACTGGAATGGTAATGGAAGCTATAATCCAAGTGAAAATGGTAGATTACCTGGATGCAAATAACATTCTGAGGGATAGCCAACATGGATTTAGGAGAGGTAGCTTCTGTTTAACTAATCTACTTGAGTTCTTTGAGGAAGCTATGAAAGAAATTGATCACAAAAAGGCCTATGATGTTATCTGCTTAGTTCTGCAAAAGCCCTTTGATGTTGTCCACCACAAACGGCTCTTGCTTAAACTCCAAACTGAAGGGATTTTAGCAACTGTAGCAGCTTGGATTGAGAACTGGTTAACAGACAGGAGGCAGCAGGTAGTTATTAGAGCAGCACGGAGGCTACAACGGGATCTTGATTTAATTTGCGACTGGGCTGATACCTGGCAGATGAAATTTAATGTAGATAAATGTAAGGTAATCCATGCAGGGAGCAGAAATATAAAGTACAGATATTTTATGGGTTCCACTGAAATAAAGGTAGCTGATTATGAGAAAGACCTTGGTGTGTATGTTGATGCTTCCATGTCCCACTCTTGCCAGTGTGGGGAAGCAATTAAAAAGGCCAATAAGGTGTTGGGTTACATCTCTAGGTGTGTGGAGTTCAAGGGAACTGATGCTACGATTATTTAATTCCTTGGTAAGACCCCACCTAGAATATTGTATGCAGGTTTGGTCACCATTCCTTAAGAAGGACATTGCTGCCTTGGAAAAGGTGCAATGTAGGGCTATGAGAATTATTCCTGGTCTTAGAGGAATGTTTTATGAGGAGAGGTTACCTGAGCTGAATCTGTTTAGCCTCGAGCAAAGGAGACTAAGGGGGGGACATGATCCAGGTATATAAAGTTCTAACAGGTCTGGATGCTGTTCAATATTTCAATATTAGTTTAAATACTAGAACCGGTGGCCTTAAGTGGAAATTAGCGGGAGAACATTTCAAAACGAATTTGAGGAAGTACTTCTTTACACAGCGTGTAGTTAGAGTACGGAATAGTCTTATTACTAGTGTAGCGCAAGCTAAATCCCTGGGTTCCTTTAAATCAGAGCTAGAGAAGATTTTAATAACTTTGAGCTATTAGTTAAGTTGTCCCCAAAAGAGCTTGATGGGCTGATTGGTCTCCTCTCGTTTGTAAATTTCTTATGTTCTTTTGTAAGATTTTAACAACTCTGAGCTGTTAGTTGAGTGCTCCCCAAACGAGCTTGATAGGCCAAATGGCCTCCTCTCATTTGTAAATGTATGTTCTTATGTAGGTATAAAAATAACTGACCATATGATAAAATGATTTTGTCTAATACAGGACTACAGTCTTCATTAGGTATATATTTTCCCCTCGCACTTTGTATGGGCAGTGAATTGCCCCTACGTACGTGTGGATTCCTAATAAGAAAAATGCAAGAAATGAACACACATATAGTCAGAATAATTCTCATGTTGTCAACTATTGAGTGCAATTCAAATTTTATTGAACAAATGTAATGATTACAGTATTTTTTTGTCAAATAAAACACTTACAATGAACTGTTCCAAATTATTATGCACAGTAAGCTGCAAAACACTTTATAAGTGAAGAACTGAAAATTGTCATTTGTTGTGTTTGCAGCATATGTACTGAAATCAAACAGGTCACGTCACATTTTGACATAGGACCCCTTATTTGATAGCAGCTTCACAACTCTTGCATCCATTGAACATGTGTATTTGGACAGTTTCTGCTTGTGAGCACTGGTTAGTGGTGGCCGAATAGAAGGTTTATGCACAGTTGCAGTGGAGGACTCTACACCTTGATGTCCATGGGACTCCAGAGGCACCAGCAGCTTCAAATATCTGTTTGCTGCTACATAATGGCATTTTAGCAGCTGCTCTCTCGATCTGATGCATGGATCTGGCAGAAATCTTCCTCAGTTTCACTTATCTGCACGAACCCGTCTGTGCTCTGCTCTACAACATACAAAGGCTCATTTCGCATTTTTGTTCTGCATTCTGAAATGGAAGAAAAAAAACATTCATGAAGAACACAAACCTATAAAAGGTACTTGTGTGACACTATTAAGGAAGGATCTGACTGGGAGAAAAGCTGGCAGAGTGATTGCCTGGCTGCCGGCTGCAAATGCTATGTCGAGCAGTAATATGGCATTAATCAACAGATATGAGGTGAAGATTTAAATATTCTAGAGGGAGCCTGGTGGGGACCTACTTGTGTCGGATGAGCCGGCCTCCCTGGATTGTTTGTGCCGTCACATTAGCCATGTGGCAAGCAAACAGAAGCCAGTTTCGGGGCTGGACCCTATATGAGAACCTCATAAAAATGAGCGAGTAACAGGTAAGTGCTGGGGAGACAGAGATCATGCAGGGGTCAGAGGCCAGAAAGAAGAAGAGCAACCAGCTTAAAACCTTTAAAAAGTCCCTCTGGAGTCCCGAGTGACCCAGTGGACGCGCATATAGATGGAAGGTGAGCCCTCTGCCTCTTACCGAAGGTCATTCGACCACTGATTATTTCTGGGCTCTTCCTCATATCCATGACAGCGACCATGGGCAGACCCCAATTTATTACTGGTCCCCAGAAGTGCTGAAATCAAACAATAAAACACAGAGCTGATCTAACATGCAGCAGGGTGAAGGTGCCATTAAAGAAATTCCAGAGGATTCTTACAATATATTAGTGTGAGATTATTAAACAGTAGTCATAAAATTACATGTATATTAACAAAAAATCAGTTTGTGACTTTCTTACCGTGCTTTTGTTGTAAGGATTTTCCCAACAGGCACATTTAGATCACGGAAAGACAAAGGAAACAAACAAAAAAAATTATAAGTGCAATTCTGTGATCACCAGCAGCACTTCTGCAAAGATGGACCCAAATGTAAGCAGTGACTTTATGCTTACATCTACAACAAAGTGAAGAGTTTAAGCTTCTTATGCACTGATGGCAATCGACAAGGAAAGTTTACATATTGGATTTTTAAATAAACTGCAAGCGCCTCTGGATGCACATACCTCCTCAGATACTTCTGAAACTCTTTGTTTTTAAACTGGTTTACAGCTCTCTGAAAAAAATTCCTTGCCATGTCAATGTACCTGCACGTATGTTGATTTTGTTCAAAATGAAATGTGAAGATGAATTTGCCGTTTATATAGGAATGCAAATGACATCAGAACTCTAGATTCTAGAACTTACATACGTAGGCTACTGCTTATGTAACTGACGTAACTGTTCCAACATCTCCTTGGAAACGGACTGGAATTGAATGGAAGAATGTTAGTGGGCGAAATGAATTTTGTCAACTGAATAAATTCATTTTGTGTACAAAATGCATTTCCTGAACGAAAGTCATTTTGTGGAGGAAAGGAATGTCATAAATGATACAGAGTCATTTCGTGGAAGAAATCGATTCTGCGGAATTACGGAGTGCTTTTGTGGAAGCAGGAAATGCATTTCATCTGTTGCAGAGTCACGAAAAATCAGCGCTTGACACTTGGCATACCATAAAGTACAAAGTACTCAGCAGGCATATGGACGCAGACACATCTGTATCCACACCTGGATATTTCAGTGTGACTTTTATTGCGTGGATTCTTACTACAGTGGTGCCTGCGGTTCACGAACACAATCCGTTTCCTGTACGCGATCCAAGGCAATTTTCCCAATAAGAAAGCATTTAAATTCGATTAATTCGTTCAGAAGTCTACCAAATAATAATTTGTTGTCAATTGATTTTCTGGTTTTTATAGTGAAAACTTTAAAGAAAAACACAATATAGTGTGGCGACGGGCGGACCGAGGCATCACGGGAGACATGGAGACTTGCTTGCTGGGGAAATTACGCTTTTTATTAACAGTCATTAAACCCCTTGCATTGTTGTGGTCGTTAATGTTAATGGTTGCATTTCCCTATTGTCGCGTGTGTGTTTGGTCGTACCCGGTCCGATCCTCACGTGTATTTAGCGTGTGTAAATCATCCACCGTGTGTGCATCTTGCAGTTCGGCGTCTGTGTATTTGGGACGTGTCCCATTGGAAAGACATTGGGATTTTGGCTTTTAAAAGCTCAATCTAAAGAAGCACATCGAGGAAAGCTAAACTAATGGTAAACACCAGTGAATTAACTTCAGTTATCACGATTAGCCAGGATAACAGCTTGGGGTGAGCTTTGTGTCTGATGTTAAGTGAACGTTTTCTTCTCTTGGTGATAGGCTGGTTAGGGCATTTGAATCACTAATATTAACTTGGACATTTGAACAATGAACACTGAAATAGTTATGTAAGCTGAAAAACAGGGTTTTGTGACTGAGATAATGAACCCCATGCTGGTAATAGGAAAAACGGTGACTTGTGTTTTCAGAAATGGCGTTAAAATACGTTAACATTAACCTGTGCTTCTTTTTTAACAACAGCATACTCCTGTTTAGGTTTTTAAAGCCGTTTTTGAAGTGTGTGATGTATGCAAAATTTTTCTTTTAAATGCTTTAAAATGCTGAGTGAACGTTTTGATATTAAAAGTTTAGACAGCATTCTGTTGTTATTTATATTTACTTGCACTTTACTCAAGTACAGTTAGTTATAGATTATTTGTAATACTTAAGTACAGTGAACACTAGGTACTTTAAGACTTTTACTTGAGTGGAATTCTAGTTGGTGACTTGGGAGGGTATCTGTACTTATACTTAAGTGTGACTTTCGGGTACTTTATACAAGACTGTGAACAAGCTCGACTGTCTCAGACGGAAATCATAGCTCAGAGGTAATGATACTATATTAATAATCTCTGAGTTAATGATTAAGACATATATCAGCCTTCCAGCTGCAACTGATTAGAAATCAACCTAATGTTTTTCATATTAGAAATCATAAACCTGCTTCAGTTCATGTCTCTGTGTGAAATCAGATGTTAATCACATGACACAAGGCCCAATGTGGCTCTGACTGTAATCACCCAAAACGTGGCCCAGCGTGACTCCTGATGACATGTTAATCTCTTGGAGTGGGAATTCCATTTCCATTTTACCGTTAAACAAAATACGTTGACTTTAAGTATTAGCAATAAGGCTGTGCCATATCAAACCGTCCACGATAACACCAGCATATGTTTTTAATTTGATAGAAAAGTGACATATGCCAATATCAATGATAGACATGCATTTAGGGCTGCCACTAAAAACTATTTTTCTATAGATTAATTTCATTTAATATCAGCAATTTTACTGATGGCTCAATTAATCTATATGAATACTTTTCCTCCAGAAAATCAAACTGACCGTGTCATTTAAGTTAAGTTTATTTTGACAACAGCATACTGTATGTCATTGTAGGGCTTTAAATAATGGACACCGGCGTTTCGGCACTATGTGGACGTTTACTTATGCCCACAATTCTATATCCTTCCTTGGTGAATGTCTTCGCAAACGGGGACTTTTGTTTTGAAAGCTGGGACCATGATGTATGCAGAGTGATGTGAGGAAGTTATACATTGCAAGCAAGCTGGCATTATGGGCATTGCTGAAAGTTTACACTGCTTGTTGTTAAATGAAGTTAAAACAGGAAGAATTACAGATGATTCCTTTGAAAGTATGCCGCCAACGAGGTATTTATCGCTTTGCATATGCTTTCTTGTGAGCTTTTCTACTATTTGTGTAAGCTAATGGCTAATTTGACCTGTAATACCATGTATTGCTGTGCTTGTTAGTTTTCACGGTTTGAAGGTGGTCTTTGGTGATTTGAAGATATGAAGGCTTCACTAACCCATAAAAGGAAATCACTTGCGTTTGTACGTGCTTGAAAAGGAGTCACGCTCCATCTTCCATACTGTTCCCCGTGTTACGTTTGCAGTTACTGACCACCTTACATTGGCACATAAATAACCCTATTAAATGGACAAAAATATATCCCATAATAAATCACCCATATTTTTCAGATAAATCAACAAACATGCTTTCAAAAAACTTGGCTCAATAAACCATATGACTGATTGACTGAGCAGAGCTGTGTGTAGGGGGTTACTGTATCACGAAATCCAATATGATCCCGATTTCTCTTGCAAAAGAAAACAAAAACTGACATTTTTAATATAGCACAAATCGACATATACCAAACATACATGATGAGAAAACTGGAGTGACAATTGACCTAATTAACTGCAGAAGATAGATCACATTCTTACATTTACAGACAAGCATGCTTTGTGACTTCCAGATGGTGCTGATCCTGAGTTTGAATGTTATTTCAAACAAAATCCACCAAATCGACAAGCTAGTTAGATGTGATGTTACTACTCATTGTGAGTGCATTTATCACCCAGGGTATTGATCACCAGTTAATTCATGAATCTTATCTATGGGCATGTTTATTTTAGTAGTAATACTAGTCAATGAGCTCCTCAGTATATTTACAACTATATGTTGTTTAATTATTCATAATTTTGTTCATATTTCATTTAGTTCTTTATGTTGCAGTAGGAGTGGATACAGAAAAAGTTGATCAGCCTCCTTTGATTAATTCACCTAAGGCAGACAAAGCTGTACTGACATACTGCCATAGTATTACTAACTTCTACACTGTGTGCCGTTATGTACAGCAGCCAAAAAAGGCTCCTGAACCTCTGATTCATGCATTTGATAAGGTTTCTCATAAAGGAAGATTCTCAATGAATCCCCATCAGACATCCATCTCTCCATCAGTGACAGTAGGACAGAAGGCACAGCTGTGTATTACTGTGCAGTGAAGCCCACAGTGACACAGAGTGCGTGTCTGATGGTACAAAAACAATGTTAGAGCTTCTCCCAGAAATAGCATAGATTTGCCTCCCAAGAGCGATAAGATACTAACCGCAACCTCACACATGTATGGCCTACTCAGAAAGTCACCTTCAGAGCTTTGACACTCTCACAATGCAGATAATGTGCCTCATTCAGGACTCCTCTAACAACCGCTCCTTCGACACAAACTTGAACCAGCGGTACCAAAGTCTTTGTCTTGGCTCACTGGATAGAAGTTCCAGTGCGGATAATCATTTTTTCTTTGCCTTGGTGTTGTTTGCTCTACGCATCCATCCATCCATCCATCCATCCCCTACCAAAAAGGAGAAAAAAACAAACCTAACACAACCACATGAAAAAACTGCCTTACAATGCTCGCTTCACTCTTATTGTCCTAGGAAATAAATTAATAGGTTGTTCAAAGACAGGTTACAGATGGAATTAATTTGCAGAACTGATAAGGAAGCACAGAGAACCAAAAATACACCACAGTACATAAATTATAAAACACAACCATATTGTCACGATCGCTGTGAATTAAGCGGGTGAGCGGGGGAGCGCTCAGGCAGGGCGATCGGGAAAGGAGCAGGCAGACAGGCAGAGTATGGGGTAAACGGGGATTTATTAAACAAACGAGGACTAGGGAACATCTGACAAAGACTAACGTCAATGACGGACAACGTACACAGGCAAGAGTTGGACTGAAATAGACAAGACTGAGCAAAATAATCGGAGACAGTTGGTAACGATCAGGGAAGCACACGTGGGTAATCAGGGGGTGTGGCACACACGAGGAGCAGACGAGCCGGGCATGACACATATGTTGTTTCTTTCCAACTGCCTACACATAGCCCCTGTCTAACACTTTGGTGCTGTTCACTTTTTAATATTTATGAAGTTTAAATATCGGCTAAAGTTGATACGTCTAGATTTTTTGTGAATATTGACACCAAATTTACTCTGTTTACGTTAGTTACCTGCAGGGACCTACTGGGTTTTCTGGCTTGCAAGTTAGCTGGCTATAGGTACTGTAGTAGGGATGGGATGATAGCCGACTTCCATACAGTATCTGCGATGATACAATCAAAGAAAATCTACCGTTCTGTCCACTGGTGCAACTTGTAAGCCTACTTATCACACACTCATTGTTGACTCAGAACTCTAATTGGCACTCAACTGCTCATCCTGGATGTAGAAGGTTGAATTTCAGACCGTATTTTAAACCACTGAAATTTTGACAGTGTATTTGTAAAGCGATAATAAAAGGAATGAATATCCATCCATCCATCCATCCATCCATTTTCCAAACCGCTTATCCTACTGGGTCGCGGGGGGGTCCGGAGCTTATCCCGGAAGCAATGGGCACAAGGCAGGGAACAAACCCAGGACGGGGGGCCAGCCCATCGCAAGGCACATTCATACACATTCACTCACAATTAAGTAACTCCAATTAGCCTCAGCATGTTTTTGGACTGTGGGGGGGGAACCGGAGTACCCGGAGGAAACCCCACGACGACATGGGGAGAATATGCAATCTCCACACACATGTGACCCAGGCGGAGACTCAAACCTGGGACCCAGAGGTATGAGGCAACAGTGCTAACCACTGCACCACCATGCCGCCCCCGGACTGAATATTACCCCTTAAATTATGAAGATGGCATTAAAACATGTCGAATGTTTCCAACTAAATTTTTTTGTCATGAAATTTATTTTGAGGCAAAAGTAAATGGACTGAATTCAGCTGACTGTATTATAAAAATGAACTTTATAAACTGTATGTTTTTTAACTGAATTGTGGTAGCTGAATATTTTTGCATTGAATATTTTACCAATGATAGTACAACTGAAATATTTTCAATTGAAATATTAAATGTTTAAATGTACACCCACATTAAATTCCAACCCGCAAATAGTCACACATTATCAAATGCAATGCATTTATATATAGTAGTGCAATTCAATGTGCTTTTCTGCATCAACGAGTTTTGCCATTAATTTACTTCCATGAATTCCTTAATGATAAGATGCTCGCCCATTAGAATATCTGTCTATGCAGTGTCTGTAGGACAAGACACATATGCATATCCATGTATCTGAATCACTAACGCTAAAAAACTACAGTAATACAATATAACTATTTTTTTATCTTAACATCAATCACTTTAACAATGACAATGCCAAAATAATGTTAAATTTAACTAGTAGTACTTTACAACAAACTGAATACATCTTACTTACCTTGTTAACATCAACAGATCAGGACATCATCACCACCTTGGAGTACCTGACGGAAGAGATGGCCATTTTCTAGCAGATGCTCCTCTATCTCACTAATAGCTCCTATACATTGGCCATATTGCCAGAAGCCATTAATTTACCTCTCACAAACATGCGGGAGGTGGAGGTCACAGAAAACTTGCTGAAGACCAAGCTTGTTTCATTGGAATGGTATTGTAAGTTTGCAAAAACATTGAATGTTCAAAAAACTCACCATTATAACATTTTCCATTATGGTAGAAAAATTATAAATCAACCGCTCTGATAACTGAGATACTTAGAATGAAAGTTTGGACCTCTCAGTTTGGTGAGTAAAGAAAGTGTATTTTATTCCAGCAATGCGTTCCCGTCACACTCTGGCACTCGGTACCAGGTCACCTGGAGTACAAAGAGCAACCAGTTGATAAACCATAACTCCCAATTCCCAATAAGGACTTCTAAATCCCGATTGGTCACAAAACACCAACAAACCGAGCTCAAACGTATAACAGGCACAATTCTCCTGCTCTATTGGTTCACCTTGGTAGCAAGGTAAAATCCACACATTTTGCAGATTTTACCGGAATCTGTCTCGGCTTCCAGATTCTACTTGAGATATGTATATAGATATTGATGATATGACGATGAATCACTATTAATGTTTGGGTGTTCCGTTGATTAATGATTAATACATTGACACATTGTCATTGAATCACTGCAAATACATGGTTAACATATGATTAGTATGATTAATGTAACAACTACTTATACATTTGCACTACCGTGCAACATATTATATATTGTCTACTGCAACTATTTTATAAAGCTATAACTCTTTGTGCACCAGTTGGGGTAGCCTGGAATCTCTTCCTGCAGGTGGTTTCTCCTCGCCTTTGCTCCACTGTCTGTCTCTCCATGGTCTGATCTCTTTTCAGTGTCTGTGGAACTAACCTCAGACCGCTATCACGAAGCGAGGTCACGCAGTATTCAAAACAATCTCTTCTTACCTAAGGCCTAAGACATAATAGACCCAAAATGCTTCCTCTCCCGGGCTACCAATGTCCAATTTTACTTCCACACCATTTTAATATTTTCTGTGTGTGTATTTCTGTTATTTCTACCTTTATTTATGTTATAAATGTCCATATTTAGGTTAAATTTGTGTCTACTATTGGTGGAACAGACTCCACATCCAACACTTGGCAAGTTCTGGGCCATGTCCTCTCAACCCCACTGGCCCTACAGTTGTGCTGGCAGGGGTCTGGCCAGAAGGAGGCCTTTGGAGACATGCTCCTCTGTAAAGCTGTCATTGGTGTGTATTCATGTTCTTATATGGGGAAAATCTTGAATACAAATTTTTAAAACTCAACTAAAAATATCACAAAAACAACAAAAAGCACAAATAAAAGCAGTTTTCTCATAGCTTCCAATTGATATTTCAAGTATTAAGCGGAATGAAACAAGGTTTAAGCTGCAATAATTTCTGATCACATAGGGAGCAAATTAGTACAGGTTTTACCAGCAACAGGCCTGCAATGATAATGTTAAGTTAATTAGCGAACACACTAGTTACACAATAACTAACTAGTTAATATGCTACTTGGCAAATTTACATTTAAATTCAAAGTACTTACGTATCTTACTACAGGTGTGTCCATGTATCTGGCCGCTGACGTTCATTCATTCATCAGTTTTCTCCGTTCAACTTTGTGCAGCCACACAATACTCAATACTCTGGATACTCTCGTCAGCCCCGAAGTGAAATCTGTTTTTGGCTGTATATTCAGATCCACACTCTCCACATTTAGCGGCGGTGTTTCACTCACGCTAGACAGCATAAGGCAGTCGAAAGACGGCCAGATCAATTCCACAGCCTCGGAGACGCTCACGCACCGCTGACTTAGGGAACCATCATCGAATTAGTCAGAATAATAAAATACTGATTACTGGCAATAACTTCAATGCAATGGGATCCAGTAACTCCAAAATGAGTGCATATTCTACAACTGATATACACAGGACACAGTGAATTTTACTCATTTTTAACACTTTATTGCATTTTATATGATCGTTTTAAAAGTAAAAAATGGGTAAATAGATTTTTTTCAATAGCTTCTTGTCATGCCCGGCTCGTCCGCTCCTCCTGTGTGCCACGCCCCCTGCTTACCCACGTGTGTTTCCCGGATCGTACCCAGCTGTGTCCGTTTACTTTCAATCAGTCTTGTGTATTTAAGTCCTGGTCTCCCCAGTTTTCCTTGTCTGTCATTGATGTTCGTTGCCGTTAGATGTATCCTGATCCCCAGTTCCCGATTAAACCCTCGTTAGTCCCCGTATTCTGCCTGCCTGCTTCCTGCTTACCCGCATGATCGCCGTTCTCCCTGCGTCCGAACGTGACAACTTCTAGACAATGGGAGCTTATGACTCCCAAATGGATGCAAATTATACTACTACCTGAGCAGTATAGGACATAGCAACTTTCATTAAATTTTAACCCTTTGTTTACTTGATATGATTTTTTTTCTCTAAAATTAGCCAATAACGGCAAAGTTGTGTCGTCATGGTGCGCTGCACGATATGTCTTAAGTCGTCTGGCTCTCGCGAGATTTTTGTACCATGTGACATGGTGATGTTTTAACAAGCACCTCTCAGCCGGCTGCACAAACTGGAACTGCCTCTGTAACGACACAGCTTTGCCCTTATTGGCTGAAGAGTTTAGTCACACACATGACGTTTGTATCCCAGGAAGTTCCTTCTGTTATTTCTCCCGAAAAGCACGTAAAGCAATGAGAACTGGTTTTCAGTTAATTTACCTGGTAAAATAAAGTTTAAATAAATTACATAAATGCTCTAATAATACACATAAGTTAGTGGTTTACTTGTCGTTAGTTATTGTAATGTTGCGCTGCTTTATTTGTTTAATCGTCCAGTCTGTGGTAGCAAGTGTCGCTATCGACTTTATATCGACTATATTTTTCAATCGAGGAAATTTTATTTTGCAGTCATTATCTCTATCGTTTTATCGCCCAGCCCTAGTTGCATGTTACTCTAAATTGCATATCATTCAAATATTGTACCGTATCAGTTTGTGGTTACCATGTATATGCCATAAACTGTTATGCACTGGTACAAAGTATCACTTGCGTCTCAAAGTCTGCAAGCCTAGAGTATGCATCTCAACACCTTGAGGACCCACGTGACACATGGCTTCCTTTAGCAATAGACACAAAACACAAAAACATTTACATAAACATCTACTAAATACACATATGTGACCCGTGCTGGCAAAATGAGTCACAATGAGGAAATTTTCAAAATGGAGTTTGGTCTGTTGAAATTGGACAAAAAAATGACCGAGTTACATTCGTTAGAAGTTGTTTACATCAACAGGGCTTTATAAAATCGAGTTCTATTGGTTCAGAGTGATGTCATTGGAAATTCTATGCAAATTTTTAGAAAGTAGGCGAGCCTCGCTTCACGGTGATACTAAACAATTGGTGGGGGATTCCCAGTCATGCCGCGGGAGTGGAAAAAAGAAGGATTTGCTAAGAAAATTTAAGATAAAGGACTAATTTCTGAAGACAAAGCCCGTACAAAACATTCAAATTATGATGGTTCAAGGTATTTATTTGCTGTTTTGATTATTGGGATAGATAGACGATGACGATGGCAAGCCTGAGAGTTTCTGTTACTCTGTAACATATGCCTCGAGCGTTAAGATGACGAATCATCACTTTACTGTATATCCGGTATGTGGGTGGCAGCTGAGGACCTCATGCACAAGTTCTCTTCATCCAGCTCTTCAATCCCAAGGTTGCTGAATAGGTCTGATTCCATTTAGAGCAGCACAATGTCATATTTTATTAATTCCTAAAAATATAAGCTATCTAGCCAGTGTTATGCATTTTATGATTACTAGACAGATGTCCAGTTAGCATGTTAACATTCGGTGTTTAATTGTGCCTTCAGTAACCCCGAATAGGGTTGGAATGTCACGAATAGGTACCCCCTGCAAGCAAGTAGCTCTGCAGTATTTGTACTGGCACTACATATGAAGGGCATCCCACTAATTTGAAACTTTTGCTTCCTCTGACATTAATAAGATGGATGACTTCTTCCAAAATATCGAAGATGCCACAGTCAGCCTCATCACATTCATACAACACTAATAACAAGAGGATCGAACAGGATTCACGTAAGTCACGAGCAAACATAGATGCCACAATGGGAAATAATAACTGTTAATTATAACAGTTACAAACAGGGCTATGTATAGTACATTGCCCACGAGCATGCTGGGACATACAAATCCCACCAGCGCTACAGTACTTTTAATCACGACCTGTGAATCAGGGAATGCTAACTGGTTAGCTGGCTCCAGGTAACTTACCTACCCTACCTCAGGCTATATTCCTCGCATTGTTCGGTGAGTAAAAGTAGTTTCATCATGAGGAAGAGCAGACTCATAACCCTAACCGTGTTAAATAAACTGTGTTTTTCAGCTTAAATGTAGCTTGAATGTTGATTATGTAGAAGAATACAAGCTGGCTAATGCTCTGTTAGTGCGCCCCCAGCGGAGACATCAGATCGCTCTTCAGGTGGTGGGCCGCCTAGAAGATGAGCCTCAGTCAACAGGAGACAGCAGGTCCATCCAGAGTAGACTACAGCAGCAGGGACCAGGAAGAGGAATCCCTGAGATCCTGGGGTCCCCCACACATTAACAAGCAGCATAAAACGACTGCTTTCTTACATTTATAGAATTTGGCAGACGCCCTTAAGCCAGAGCGACTTACATAAGTGCTTAGAATTCTCATCAGTGAATACATTGTGATAATGGTTCAACAGAACCTGGCTAAGAAGACTATCACTCTAAAAAACTCTGTTGGCAAGTAATACATCCATCCATTTTCCAAACCGCTTATCCTTCTGGGTCGCGGGGGGTCCGGAGCCAATGGGCACGAGGCAGGGAACAACCCAAGATGGGGGGCCAGCCAATCGCAGGGCACACTCACACACCAGTCACTCACACATGCACTCCTATGGGCAATTTAGCAAGTCCAATAAGCCTCAGCATGGCATTGGACTGTGGGGGAGACCGGAGTACCCGGAGGAAATCCCACGACAACATGGGGAGAACATGCAAACTCCACACTCAGGTGACCCAGGCGGAGACTTGAACCTGGGACCCAGAGGTGCCAGGCAACAGTGCTAACCACTACACCACTATGCTGCCCCACAAGTAATACAGTGAATTATTATTTTTTAAATAATAAAAGTATCATCCTGGAAGTGCTAATCCAAGTACTTCCAAAAGATTTCTAGTCGCCATTTAAGGGTACCCAGTGACTCAGCTGTTCGGACATATAGGGAAAGTTGATTGTCCATGGATACCCCAAGGTTACCGAAGTGACCGAAGGACAAATCATAGTATATGGTTTAGTATGCCCTCCCTCATATGTTGTTTTTTTTAATTTTGATTCTTTTCCTGTAGTGCCATAGTTGTCCCAAAAGAAATCACTTGCTTAATTTACTGCATGCAGAAAAACGTCATGCTCATTTATTCCTCTGGAGTCAACGGCATCATCGGCGATGCCGCGTATCTTGCTAGTGTTGAAAACATGAAAAAACGCTGACTAAATCAGTAAACTGTATTCTTTTCAAAACGTCAATTGTTGGAAGTATTAAAGTTTTCAAAATTAGGTTAAATCGGCAAAAAAGTAAACCATGTCACCTTTCTTCGTTTTGCCTCAATCCGGGGCGTGTAGTGCTGCTCTCTTCTGAAGATCACTATTCACCTTTTAAATAGCGCATTTCCACGTATTCAAATCGCAACTGCATGGTAATTTGATGAACAACACAATGGTGAAACGCGATCCAGATACATCCCCATCAGTGCCATAAAAAGGTGGGGGTGTGCCCAGGCGTGAATGGCTCATGCACACACAGGAAAGTTGCTACATATTCAATGAAAGGAGCCCAGAAATAGTGACACAAGTTAGGTTTTTCTTATTTATTTATCCAACTGAATGTTGCAACTACACCATTTATGTGTACATCTTCATGTAGCCAAGACTTTGGTGATCAGATATCTGAGATCAAAACAAACTTCCACCATTGATTACTATGTACTTTTATAATGTTTCTGCAAGTGTTCTAAACTATATTTTGCAATTTCTATACTTTGATGGCAAATTACAAACTTCACATAAATCTGCCATATTTACAAAGTACATTAAAATAAAGATGAGTGTAATGCCAAAACAAATTTATAAGAAATTATTTATTTGCCATGAATTAAGTTTATGATATTGAATGGAATGTGTGATCATGCCCCAGTCAGTGAAAGTATGTTCCCTACCCTTAGACCCCAGAGCGTTAAAGTGATGTCCTCCATCATCAGTGTGTTGGATACCTGGTGAAACTCTCGGAGGTCAGCCAGTGAATGGATTTTTAAATTATTCGTATTATGGAGGAGCAAGAATTGCAAAATGGTTCTGAGACCTTGCCCAAACAGCAATTTCTGTTACGATCCTCAGTCTAGGGTTGAGGACCGTCAGAAAGGTAAAGGGAAAGGAGAGGGGAAAACGAGACAACCAGGGGATGGGAAAAGGGAACACGGGACACAAAGGGATCTTTTCTTGTATTTTTATATGTTTATTCACAAAGACTTTCACAAACAATAGGGCCACAGACTTCGGGAGTGACACAGCCAAAACAATAAACAAAACAGCACTACCGAACACGTCCCCAACTAAACTAATTCTAAACAAAACGAAAAGATGAGAAAAAGAAATGACACAGACTAAGCCTAACTCCCTAACCAAAACACAGAATAAGCCACACGTACGCAAAACAAAATAGCAGTCACTCCCTACGCACTTAAGAGAAACGAACATACAGAACACACCAAAGCCGAAACACAGTAACCAAAGGGGCGAGGCAAAGAGAGTAGTCAGGAGGAAGGCAAGAGATCAAAACCAGTAAACAATCAAAACCAAAGGCAAAGGTACGGAAGGGGCAAAGCGAGAGTCAAAACCAGGAAACCAGAAATCTGTCATACACAATTAATCAACACACAAGCGATCCAATAACAACCAACAGTGAGCAGAGCTCCCGCTAATTTCCCGCCACGGCTTTTTCAACACTCGATGCGGAAGCAGCGTCGAAGGTTGGGGCGTGGCCAGGTCCGGGAGGCGAAGTCGAAGGGAGCTGGGCAACGATCAGGATCTGCAGGACAATCCCTCCCCTAACCTTACGGCACGTAACACCCCCCCACACAAGAGCGAACCTGACAGGTGTTCGCAATCCTCCGCAACTGAGGGCATACAAATAATAAATTGGAGATTCGAGGACTAATAGTCTGGGAGAACCGGCATCAGGTTCGGGAGAGGGCTTCCGAAAGCAGAAGGGTCAGCTCTGGGCACGTATGGAGTACAAGACAGCTGTGAGGAGGTATAATACGCTGTTTTATGATTCCTAGAAGGGGCTGGGCTGGATGATGCCCCAGTAAATTACATGAATTTACCCATCCTCTGCACACTGCAGCAGGAGGGCTGTCCAGACCCAGGAACCCTATAATTCGGACTATGTGCAGCGGCAAATGTGCTCTAGTAAAAGTGGCCTTTCTACTTAAGTAAAATATTTGTTTGTAAATATACTGAAAGTCCTGTCCTGTTTTTTCCTGTATACATTTACCAGCATGCTGTGCAGCATGTACATTCCTGCCATTTGAGTGTTTTTTTTTTAATTATTATTATTTTGGATGAACCAATTACAATAGAGAAATTTGCTCGTGAAATCACGGTGTGAATGCATCAGTTGGAGCACCAGATACTTCAGGGACTGGATCACATCACATGTTATTTTTTTGACGATATCCTGATCACACCAGCCAGCTGACCAAAGATTGCAACCCTGTCGTCTTATTTACCACAAAAACTATTTTTATGTGGCAGTCAAATGTGGTTGCATAAATCAATAAAAGTTGATGTTTTTAACCCTTATATATTAAAAAAAATCTGGTAATGATGCAGTAGAAGCAGAAATAAACAGGCAAATGTGCTCTAGTAAAAGTGGCCTTTCTACTTAAGTAAAATATTTGTTTGTAAATATACTGAAAGTCCTGTCCTGTTTTTTCCTGTATACATTTACCAGCATGCTGTGCAGCGTGTACATTCCTGCCATTTGAGTGTTTTTTTTTTTTTTATTATTATTATTTTGGATGAACCAATTACAATAGAGAAATTTGCTCGTGAAATCACGGTGGGAATGCATCACTTGGAGCAGTGCAGCGAGAAGTTGATGCTGTGGGACTCATGGCCCTAATTGTGCCGTCTTTTCAGTCAGTGGCCAGGAAGAGGAGGTGACGGCAGAGAAGGCGGCGAGGCCCAGCGAGGGGCGGGCACCCCACAGTGGGCAGAAGGCGGTGATGCCACTGCAGCCAGGGCAAACTGGAGCTAGTGCAGCAGACGCACCAGATACTTCAGGGACTGGATCACATCACATGTTATTTTTTTGACGATATCCTGATCACTGCCAGCACAAAGCAAGAACATGTACAAAAACTAGATGAAGTCCTCACTTGCCTGGAAAGGTACGGCATTGCAGTAAAGCTTTCGAAATGCGAATTTTTGGAAAGCACCATTGCATACTTAAACCATCAGATTGACAAAAAGGGTCTGCACCCTACAGATGAGAAGGTGACAGCAACCATTAATGCACCTAAGCCTAATACTATCATGGAGCAGTGATTAGATTTGGATTGGTTACATTATGATCAGTTTCTTCAGAATCTTCCTAGTTTGCTGTAGGTTCTACGCCTTTTCAATAAAAGGATGAATGGTGGAATTGGACTATTTTGTGTGATTAAAGTTTGGGTTTCTTCATAATCTTTCTAGTTTGCTACAGCCTCTGCAACTTTTGTCAATAATGGGAGGAAAGGTGAAATTTATCAGTGCGATGAAACTTTTAATAAGAAAAACAGCTGTTGTTGGCAAGTTATCGCTGTAACGGTAAGTGCCTAGGCTGTGTCCAAATTCAGGGAGTGCATCCTTTGAAGACTGCATTTGAAGTCCGTGTGTGTCACAGTGGTGTGACAAAGCAGTCCTATTTCGACGCTTCCTTCAAATGCAGTGTAGAAACAGGTCTTCCTTTTGTCAAGTCGCGAAGGATCCACCTGATGGATACTTCACAGTCCACCATATCCCAAGACTCATTGCACAGAGGTAAAGTAGGTGTGTCCAGGCTAGGCAATAGGAGAAACGCTTCATGACTCAAGGCTACTCATTCATAGACCGCGTCCTTCAAAGTTTTTAGCTCCCAAATTCAGACACAGCCCTAGTCTGAGGTTCTGGAACTGCCTCTAAGGAACTACAATTGGGCCAAGTCCAGTCTGTTCTGTTCCCTGGGCATCTTTAATGGTCTCCCTGTTCAGCTTTGCTCTGGCTCCCATGCAGCCCATCCTGGTCTTGGTGCTGGCAGTACCTTGTGTGCCTGGAGTCTGCACATGGAGAGGGGTGTACTAAGGACCAATGTTTAAGCAATGAAATAAATATTTTCCGGTTAAAGATTTGGACAGGGTTGGAGGGGAGTGGAGTCAAGTGGTCAGATATCCTTTTAGTCTATGGGACCAGATGGAAAGGTTGGAGCTCAGTACTGCGCTGCTGCCTCCTGTTCCTTCTGCTTCAGCAGCAGAGGCCTACTCACCTCCAGATTCTGAACAGCTGGAAACTGTCAGAAGCACCAACAAATGTTACTGTAAAAAGGTTCCAGTTCTTTAGGGAAATTACCAGAGAGTATCTGGCCCACATGAAGCCTGGGTGAGAGATGGGCTGATATAAAAACTCATATCAACAATTCCTGCACCATTCACCACCATGGTAAGCTATCACAGGTTGGTCACATAGCCAAGGAGTGCTGCACTTCTGCCAAATCTCACCTCGTTTTCTCCGTACACAATGTACCAAAATTGCAGCACCCCACTCCAGTGCTGTACCTGTGGCAGTCAGTACTGCAGACTGGATGGTACTCAGTTTGTCAGCAGGTCGACTCAGGTCTGCCAGGCCAGCCAAAATCAGGCCCTGAGGGGGAGGCTGTATTGTCAGCAGACTTTCATCCAGCTCACTGAAACAGATTTGCAGCTGAACAAGGAACGACAAAACATGGCATCAATTTCATAAGTCAGTAACCAAAGCAGGAATTTGCATTCTTCACCCATATGAACCTTGGAGCTCAGAATAGTCGTTGGACCTTAAATTAGATTAGATTAGATTAGATTCAACTTTATTGTCATTACACATGTATAAATACAGGGGCAACGAGATTCAGTTTAGCATCTAATCAGAAGTGCAAAGAGCAGCAAGTGCAATAAATATAGTATGTGATATGTATGGTTAAATGCAGTATGTACAGTTAAGAGCACAGTGAAGGTGGGAATAGATATATAGATAGATATACAAATGTTCAAAAAAAAAATGCGGATGGCAAATATATAGATGTACAATATACGTGTATGTACAATGTACAATATACAGATATATACAGATGCGTTATGTATGTGCTGAGATACTATAGGTACTATAATATATATATATATACACAGATGTACAATATACAGATGCGCTATGTATGTGCTGTAATACTAAGAGTGCTATAATATATATATATATATATATATATATATATATATATATACACATACACAGATGTGCAATGTACAGGTGTGTTGTGTGTTTAGCGGGGGACTGAGTTCAGTAGTGTGACCGCTGTGGGGAAAAAGCTGTTCCTGAACCTGCTGGTTTTAGTCCGAAGGCTCCTGTAGCGCCTTCTGGAGGGGAGGAGCTGGAAGAGTTTGTTGGCTGGATGAGAGGAGTCCTTAAGGATGTTGCGTGCTCGGCGTAGACATCTCTTCTTGTGGACATCCTCAATGGCAGGAATTGAAGTCCCTGTGATTCGTTGGGCGGTTTTTACCACCTGCTGCAGTGCCTTGCGGTCAGCCACAGTACAATTCCCATACCATGCTGTAATACAGTTGGTCAGAATGCTTTCTATCGCACAGCAGTAGAAGTTGCCCAGTATGTCAGCAGACAGTTGGTTCTTTTTCAGTGTCCTCAAGAAGAAGAGGCGCTGATGGGCCTTTTTGACCAGGCTGGAGGTGTTGGTTGTCCAGGACAGGTTCTCTGAGATGTGTGTCCCCAGGAATTTGAAGCTGGAAACCCGTTCAACAGCCATGCCATTGATGTGGATGGGGTGGTGGGTGTCTCTCTTCTCCTTCCTGAAGTCCACAATGAGCTCCTTGGTTTTGGAGGTATTCAGGAGCAGGTTATTATCAGCACACCATGCAGCTAGGTGTTTTACCTCTTCCCTGTAGTCAGACTCATCGTTGTCACTGATGAGACCGATCACCGTGGTGTCATCTGCAAACTTGATGATGGAGTTGGATCCATACATAGGCCTGCAGTCATGGGTGAAAAGGGAGTAGAGGAATGGGCTCAGCACACAGCCCTGTGGAACGCCAGTGCTGACTGTAATGGTGGTAGAGCAGTTATGGCCTGACCTGACATGCTGGGGTCTGTTGGTCAGGAAGTCCGTGATCCAAATACAGATAGAATTGTTATCCCCAAGTTTAGTGATCAACTTGGAAGGGATGACTGTATTGAATGCTGGGCTGAAGTCAACAAACAGCATTCTTGCATAAGTGTTCTTATTGTCCAGGTGTGAGAGTACACAGTGAAGCGCTGTGGATATAGCATCCTCTGTACTCCTATTGCTTCGGTAGGCAAATTGGTGAGGATCCAGTGTGGGGGGCAGGCATGTCTTGAGGTGTGCCAGGACCAGTCGCTCAAAGCACTTCATAGCTATAGGCGTGAGTGCTACAGGGCGGTAGTCGTCCAGGCACATCGGTGATGAGTGTTTCGGCACTGGCACTATGGAGGTGGTTTTGAAGCATGCTGGTACTGCTGCCTGGGCAAGGGACAGGTTGAAAATGTCTGTAAAGACCCCTGTAAGCTGTTCAGCACTTGCCCTAAGCACACGTCCAGGAATGCCGTCAGGGCCAGCAGCCTTACGAGCATTGATACGGCTCAGTGCATCATGTACCTCTGTGTGGGTGAGTGTGAGGGTATGGCAGTCATCAGAGTGTAGGGTTATGGTGGACTTTTCCTTATTGTCCTTGTCAAAACGAGCGTAGAAGTCATTCAGCTCATTAAGGGAGGACACGTTCATGGCTGTCTGTGTGGAAGTGCTAGGCTTGTAGTCAGAGATGGCCTGGATGCCCAGCCACATACGACGGGGGTCAGAGTTGACAAAGTGCTCCTCCACCTTCAGTTTGTAGCTAAGCTTGGCCTTGTTGATGCCCCTCTTCAGTTCTGCCCTGGATGTACTGTAGGCCTGTGCGTCACCTGATCTGAAAGCTTTGTTACGTGCCTTTAGCAGAAGTTGTACTTCCCTGTTCATCCATGGTTTCTGATTTGGATACGTTGTGATCTGCTTCTCTGTAGTAACACTGTTAATTGTGGTGCTGATGTATTCCAGTACTGAGTGTGTGTAACAGTCAATGTTTATATATGAGTTGAAGGTGGCCTGAGAGACAAACATGCTCCAGTCCGTGTCCTTAAACCTGTCCTGGAGTGCAGAGTCTACCCCCGCTGGCCACACTTTGATAGTCTTTACTGTTGGTTTCACACGGTTGATGAGTGGTGAGTACTTGGGGGTGAGAAACAAAGAAAGGTGATCTGACTGTCCCATGTGGGGGAGGGGTGTAGCTGTGTAGGCTCCAACAATGTTTGTATAAACATGATCCAAAGTTTTATCCCCTCTGGTATGGCAGGATACATGTTGGTGAAATTTAGGTAGCACTGTCTTTAGGTTGGAGTGGTTGAAATCCCCTGCTACAATAAATGCAGCCTCGGGGTGAGCAGATTGTTGTTTGCTAATGGCTGCATATAGTTCTTTCATAGCAAGCTTAGCATTAGCATCCGGTGGGATATAAGCAGCTGTTATTATAGTGGAGGTGAACTCCCTCGGCATATAGAATGGTCTACACTTAACCATGAGATACTCAAGGTCAGCTGAGCAGTGTTATCCAACAATGACAGAGTTCGTACACCGAGCCTTGTTAACATAAATGCACAATCCTCCGCCTCTTGTCTTACCGGAAACATAAGCTGTTCTGTCCGCCCGGAGAGTTTGGCGCCCGACTAGCTCAATAGCATCGTGAGGTATACCGCTGTGTAGCCATGTTTCCGTAAATATTAAGATGTTACAGTCCATAAGTCTCCTGTTGTCGGTAATCCAAAGTCGTAACTCATCCATTTTGTTCACCAGGGACCGCACATTAGCGAGGAAAATAGTGGGTAAGGAAAGCCGATGTGGTGATAGCCTTAGCTTAGCTGTTAGTCCTCCGCGTTTCCCCCGCCTTTGTTTACGGTCTCTGCGCCGTCTTCGAGCACTTCCGGTCGGCCGAGTAGCCTGCAAAGCGTCGGGTGTTCTTCTTATCTCAGGGATGAGACAAAGGCTACTGATAAAACAGTCGGAGTTGTGCAAATCTATATCCAAAAGCTCTTGTCGGGTGTAAGATGTAAAAGCGAAGCTGTTCTGAACGAAGAGACCCGAAATGAGCAGGAATATAACTGCTATTTTGCAAAATCTGAAGAGACGCTGAGCCTCGCGTGACGCACGCGCCGCCATTTTCGCCATCAAATATTGATGGCTTAAAGGAAAGAAAAAGCAGCAGCAATGTCAGCAACTGAAATATAAAACAAGTAAACTGTAGATTATACACAGTACTGTTCAAAAGTCTCAGGCAGCCAAAAAAAAAAATTATGTTCAAATAACTGTTGGTGTAAAACTATGCTGTTACGCCTAGCAAAATGCGTCAGCTTAGCCATTTCAAAACCTCTGCTAAAATAACCCTATTATTTCCAGCAACCATACAATACACCCATGTATTTTTTGACCTGACCACTAGCCCACCTCATATATCTATTCAATATCTCGTTCACTTTTTTAACTAATTAAGTTAACTAATTAAGCGAGCTGTTGGTGAAATTTAATAAATACATAGAATGGTTCGGGTGCCAATGAGGAGAAGTTTGGAAACTGAAGTGGTGTTCATCTAGCTATCCAAGTAGATATCAATAACTTTTTGGAGAACAGAAGACATCTATACTATTTTTATTGTGTTACTCGTAATTTTCCTATGTTATGTCAAGTTATATTTTTTGTTCTAAGAAAATGTGCACTTATTACCCAGAAAAATAGCGCTAAACATTTCTTTTGAGTGCCTAAGACTTTTGCACAGTACTGTATATACATGATACATCTATCCATCCATTTTCCAAACCACTTATACTGTTGGGTTGCGGGGGGGTCCGGAGCCTATCCCGGAAGCAATGGGCACTAGGCAGGGAACAACCCAGGATGGGGGGCCAGCCCATCGCAGGGCACACTCACACACCATTCACTCACACATGCACTCCTATGGGCAATTCAGTAACTCCAATTAGCCTCAGCATGTTTTTGGACTGTGGGGGGAAACCAGAGTACCCGGAGGAAGTACCATGGGGAGAACATGCAAACTCCACACACATGTGACCCAGGCGGAGACTCGAACCCGAGTCCCAGTGGTGTGAGGCAACAGTGCTAACCATTGCACCACCATGGCGCCCCATGCATAATACATATACATAGATATGCACTGGTGAATATATATAAAGAGACATACATCCAAGTACAGTAGTTCGGCAGTTTTGAGTACCATATTTGAGACAGACATTCTATGCCGCTGGCACTGAGATTTTTATTAGACATCTATTTATTATGTTTCTGCAAAGCTTGCTCCCTAAGCCACATAATACATAGTCATCAGCACAAGTACTATGTGTCATGTAAGTGCTGTGACACGTAAAATTAGATTGCATTCCTTTTATCTGGGATGTCAGAACTCGCTGGGAATGACGTCACAAACACAAGATAACAGTGTTCCAGTACAGGTAGTTGGAAAGCCATTTAGCGATACCAGGGATCCGTTTCAAAAAGCAAGACTCCTTGCTTACCCAGCTAAATTGTCAGATTTAATTCACCCCAGTTTAAATGGCCTTTGTCTTTGTTCACTTATATTTAGCCCAGACTACCTTAAATCTGACACGTTGTCCACTTAAGCAAGAAATCCTGCTTAATGAAACAGGCCCCAATTCTAGCCCAGTAATTTGTCAGCCACTGTTAGCAATATCAGTTAGTAACACATTACGTAGTGTTCTGAGCATAAGATAGCAGCTGGACAGTACTGCGTGTACAACCAATTCAATGAGTCACAAATAAGACATGAGTGCTAATACACAGTACCAAACTAACGTCTGTTGATGAAGGGCGCAGCCCTTTTGAATTCAGAGCTCTGGGGGCATTCCAGTTGAAATTCCTGACAAGGAATACGGAATTTACGAGTTTAATAGGAATGCAGCATTAGTTCCAACCCATAATGGAGAAATACTTGACTTAATACCCATCTAATTTTCAGAGTTGCAGGTCTGCTATGCCTTTCCATTCTGTAACATCACAAAACCATTTTCTATTCTGTGACATCACAAAAACATTACAAAGTGGGCTCTTTGGGAATTTTTTTGTTAGATTATATATTGTATATACTTTCCATTAATAATAATGACGGTGTTGCTACTTTTAAAAAAGTTTCACTTCATAATAGTTTTGTGATGTCGCAGAATGGAAATGTTTTCAAAGTAGCAGACGTCACCAACCAGTAAATGTCGTAGATGAAAGATTTTCTATAGAATGGTTGATGTCACCTTCACATTTCAGATTGAAAGAGTCACAATGAAACACAGAAGCATGCATATTCAATTGCAACGGTCGGCATTTTGTTTCACAAACCTGCCAACCAACCAGCTGAAGAGCAAGGAGTTTTGGGAGTACTTGAGGTGCATGCACCTTAGGCACTTGTTTAAAAAAATCAAATATGCATAAATATGTTTCTGTTTGATTGCAGCACTTCTGGGGCCCAGTAGCAAACTGGGGTCTGCTTACATTTGGGTCCATCATTGCAGAAGTGCTGCTGGTGATCACAGAATTGCACTTATAATTTTTTTTGTTTGTTTCCTTTGTCTTTCTGAGATCTAAATGTGCCTGTTGGGAAAATCCTTACAACAAAAGCACGGTAAGAAAGTCACAAACTGATTTTTTTGTTAATATAACATGTTTTGTTTTATGTTGTTTTATGACTACTGTTTAATAATTTCACACTAATATATTGTAAGAATCCTCTGGAATTTCTTTAATGGTACCTTCACCCTGCTACATGTTAGATCAGCTCTGTGTTTTATTGTTTGATTTCAGCACTTCTGGGGACCAGTAATCAATTGGGGTCTGCCCATAGTCGCAGTCAGCGATATGAGGAAGAGCCCTGACATCATCAGTGGTCGAATGACCTTCAGTAAGAGGCAGAGGGCTCACCTACCATCTATATGAGCGTCCACTGGGTCACTCAGGACTCCAGAGGGACTTTTTAAAGGTTTTAAGCTGGTTGCTCTTCTTCTTTCTGGCCTCTGACCCCTGCATGATCTCTGTCTCCCCAGCTCTTACCTGTTACTCGATGATTTTCATGAGGTTCTCATATCGAGTCCAGCCCCGAAACTGGCTCCTCTTTACTTGCCATATGGCCAATGTGACGGCACAAATAATCCAGGGAGGGCGGCTCATCCGACACAAGTAGGTCCCCACCAGGCTCCCTCTAGAATATTTAAATCTCCAGCCCTCATCTGTTGATTAATGCCATATTACTGCTCGACATAGCATTTGCAGCCAGCAGCCAGGCAATCGCTCTGCCAGCTTTTCTCCCAGTCAGATCCTTCCTTAATAGTGTCACACAAGTACCTTTTATAGGTTTGTGTTCTTCATGAATGTTTTTTTTCTTCCATTTCAGAATGCAGAAGAAAAATGTGAAATGAGCCTTTGCGTCCATAAAGAAACCTCCCCTCCTTCCAAATAAATATATATATATATATATATATATACACATATACATACATATATATATATATATATATATATATATATATATATCTGTGTATTCATTTCTTTCATTTTTCTTATTATGAAACCACACGTGAGTAGGGGCAATTCACTGCCCATACAAAGTGCGAGAGGAAAATATATACCTAATGAAGACTGTAGTCCTGTATTAGACAAAATCATTTTATCATATGGTCAGTTATTTTTATACCTAAATAAGAACATAATAAATTTACAAAGGAGAGGAGGCCATTCGGCCTGTCAAGCTCATTTGGGGAGAACTCAACTAACAGCTCAGAGTTGTTATAATCTTATCTAGCTGGGATCCCAGGGATTTAGCTTGCGCTACCCTAGTTCAGCCAAGGAACTGGCTCCTCTTTGTGTGTCACATCACAAATGGGACGGCGTAACTGATCCAGGGCAACTAGCTCATCAAATACAAGTAGGCTGCCGCCAGGGCTTTGAACCAGCTCACTGTTCTTGCGGAGGCTCCCTCTAGTATATATAATAGCATATATAAGGGGTAGTTCACCATAAAACAGAAAAGCAGACAGTTCACCTCCAACACTAGGCATCTCCTAAAACTTTTTCAGTTTTAGGGGGAACCGCCCCTGTAAATCACCACCCCTCATCATTAATGCCACATTACTGCTCGACATAGCATTTGTAGCGAGCAGCCAGGCCATTATTCAACCAGTTTTTCTCCCAGTGTGGTCCTTCCTTAACGACGCCACACAGGTGGCTTTCATAGGTTTGAGTTCTTCATGAATGTATTTTTTCTTCCTTTTCAGAATGGGGAAGAAAAGTGCCAAGTCTCTGTGTCCTGTCTTGGCATAGAAATGCAGAAATGCAGACAGACCAGAACAGACTGACAGACAGAGACAAAGACAAAATGAGTGGTGGCAAATTAGTGACAAAGTGAGTCTCGATGTGCTGTCCAGACTCGCCCTCCTTGTCCCGTCCTTCCCAACAAATAAATGAATAAACAAAGAATTAAATGTGAGGTCCTTTCAATTTTCCTGTGAATCCACACATTACTAAACCCAATTCACTGAGCATGCAGAGCACAAGGAGAAAACATATACCTAATGAAGACTGTAGTACTGTATTAAACAAAATCGTTTTTTGTTGTGAAACCATACCCTAAACAGTGTTAGTCTGATTTAAAATGATGTAATTTTTATTTTTTAATTATTTCAAAATGACTACTGTATGTGTGCCCTTTGCACAGACTAGTTGTAGTTTGTCATTCTATTGACAAAATGCAGCCGACCTTTTACCGTGTCTCCAGAATGGTGTTGGGATGTAGGACTTCAAATTTGGTTATGGGAAGACAAGGCATCACCAAGTTCTAGTTGTCTGATTAAAACTGCCGTGATTAAGGTTATGTTTGAGCGTGTTTTTTTAACAATTATTAACCAGCTCAGGGGTCTGACTGGTCTGACATCACAATTGTCAGTTAGAAGAGGTACGACTACCTCACAAAAGTAGGTTTTTTGAAATTATGCTAATCAGCTGAAATACTACATACGCAGAGCTTACCAGCCCCACTGGCACATTGGTAGGGCATGGCCACCAAAAAGAAAAGAATTTCGACTCCAGAACTAACAATTCATAAGATATTGGAAAGGGGGGTGTTACAGCACCCCACCCTCCCACCCACACTGATTTCAGTCGGATGGTCTCAGTAGTGGGTAGGTCTTGGTCTTATAGCCACTTATTCCCAAATACATGTGTATACCACAGTTCACATATTAACATAAGCAGGTGAATCACTCACATTAACAACCAGAAAAAAAAGTTTTAAAAAATGTACAAGTTAAAATCAAGCGCTTGTCGTTGGGGCCCATCGTTGGTGCACAGTGATGTTCCTGGAGCTGAATCCAGCAGACACTACACTGCATCCACTTTAAAACCCAGATTTGCCAATGCCACAGATATGTGTGCGTATCAGTATAGGTGTAGGTTACTCACTCATTTTGGCTTCACTCATTTCCGCAGCATAGAACAAGTGTCCTGCTGCTGCTTCCGCTGAAGTTCCAGAACAATCTATGGCGAGGTCAGTTATGGCCAAAACACTTGGCACACAGCAGCGCGATGAGGGAGCAGTTTCCCCGTCTCAGGTAATTCCTGTGCCTCCAGTGGGTGCAGCGACAAGATGAATCAATTTAAAAGGCGCTGGCCCCTGCTAGTCAGCATGTAGAAACCATCTGGTAATTTCTAACACTCCAGGTACACACAATTGCAACCACAAACCACAATTAAAATAACAAAAGAAAAAAGTACATACAAGACAAGAAGTCTTTGCTGTCAGACTGGGTGTTTTTCTTCTCTGCCAAAATGGACACTTCTCCAAGTACTGGACCTCCATTGTAACTGGTCCATCCAAAATAATAATACAATGATCTTGAACAGCAGGAATGTACAAACTGCCCAGCATGCTGGTAAATGTAGTATAGTGGGAAAACAGAACAGCTGAGTATCCTAATAACATACACATAAACCAGATTATATCGATCCTTACACACACACACACCCCCCCCCCCCACCAAATATACTGCATGGGGTCACACACACAGCAGAATGATCAACAAATAAGAAAACAAACAGCCTAGCATACAGCTGCATGGCACCAGTGAGGGCCAATGTGCACAGTTAATGCACAGAGCTTGTGAATTACACCACCAGGCATGAGAGTTATTGCAACTGTCTGGGAAACTTCAAGTCTCCATTAATAACATTTTTACTATTTTACAGTTGTGGTAACGAACTGAGAAATTATGTCTTTCATGCGAATAGAGTCAGAGTTTACTCTGTCCGAAATTGAGCCCATTCTTGTTAATGCCGAACAACAACAAAGGTTTAATTCCCAATGAACCCCCCCTGGAGCCAAAGGGGGATGATGTATATCTATATAAGAGTCTGAATGGAGGAAAATCATGGAATTTTGATTTGACCAAATGCAGTGGAAACAGAAAGGGTTAAATTTTGGGCTGCAGCTATCGATTATTTTAGTAGTCGAATATTCTATTGTTTATTCCATCGATTAATCGGATAAGAAATACTTTTGTCTTATTAAAAAACAATAGTAACTTTAAAAAAGAAAAAAATAGACAGGTCTCGTAAAATGAATGAACTCCTGGGTTTTCTTTTTAGGAACATTTTTAGTGATTGAACTCCATATACAACAACTGACAAAAGAACTAAACCATTTTAGTGCATTTATGTATATATATGTAATTTTTTTTCAAGAAAATACTTTCTTAAATGCAAAATGAAATAATATCAAATCAAATTACTGAAAAAAGGTATACATATATCTATATAAAGTAAGGCACAAATTAAAATGGCCTTTACTCTCTGTATTTTTGTACATTTATAGTAGGCATAAAAAAATATTCTGACAGGATTGTATCTCCTGGATGAGGTAGGAATGGTGTGTGCATATTCATGTGTGTAAGTGAATGTGAGTGAGAGCGTGTGTGTGTTCAAGTGTGTTAGAGAATGAGTGTGTGTGTGTGTGTCAGCCTTTAAATGAGCATGTGGTGGTTGCAATGAAGAAAAATGAGCATATCAACATGCTCAGAACTGAGGCTTGCCATCCGCTTTGACGCAATGTTTCCTGCTGCACAAAATAGACGTTCTGATGGTGTAGATGCTGCCGGAACACACAGAAAGCACTTTGTTAGCTTTGCCATGGTTGGATATCGCGCTGCATTTGTTTTACACCATTGACAGTGGGCCCATGGCTGTGACATGTTCAAAATGCTGTCGTTCAACTCAACAGCTTGCTGTACTGAACATGGTGCAGTTGCCCGAACAAAGCTGTCCATAGGACACTGTGATTTACTGAAGAAGAGAGGAAATAATAATAAATTCAGTGTTTCAGAGTTTTACTGTCCCAAGACTGTTGGGGGAGGGGTAATTATTATATTATATTTATATAATATTATTTATATTATTATAATTATGTAATATTATTCATATCAAACTTTAGACATTTTTCATCTTTTTCTCTGACTTTCCTCGCTATTTTCCCTGTCTTCCTCCACTGCGCCATCAAATCAAACCTGCTACACGTAATGCAGCGTAAGCACACTGTGCGACAGTGATAATCCCCCGAGTGAAACACGCTGATCAATAAGCAGTACATAGTCATGCGGATTACACGAAGCATCAAAGCAAAGAATTTGCATCGAGGGTCTTTTGTAATCGAGTTATTCGAGTTACTCGATGAATCCTTGCAGCCCTAGTCAAATTATAACATTTTAAAATACAGTGGCAGAGTGATGAAGCGGTATTACCATATTAGGACACCTCAGTATGACAAGGCATCATCAGAATTTAACCCTCTTGGGTCTAGGGGTAGGGAACACACATTCACTGACTGGGGTCATGGTCACACATTTCATTGAGCACTGGGTCAAAAAACATGGGGGTACAAGAGAAGGTGTGAAGGTACTGAAAGACCAAATCGACACTCTCATTGATTCAGCCAACAGAGATGAATTTGAGGCACAATGTTCCTCAAATTTGTGAATGGATGGTCAGAGGAATTTGTCAAATACTTCCACCAGCATCTGAAAGCAGATTTATGTGACAACATAGTCTCCTTCCACACCAAGCAATTGGAAGCATTCAAACACAAACAATATCAGTGAGACCATAAACAAAATGATCAAATCACAAAATGAGTGGAGGGAACTTCCCGTTGATGCAATGGGTCTGTCTTTGTACTACATGCAGTCATATTTCCTTTTAGAATTTCAAAGAGCCAGATGTGGTTTGGGTACTGGGCTACGTTTCTCCACAAAATTACAGTACAGCCTTTCATTAATGCAGAAAAGGCATAGAGGAAGTGAGAGCAAATCCGGAAGAAAAAAAACCATGAACAAAAGTTTATGATTACTCAGTGAATCCGGCCCCAGATTCATTACTTTCAAAAATGCATGGCTCCCTGTTGCATGATATGTCCCAAGTTCTCCCTAATGTCACTATAAAACAGGACAACACGGATAATTGTGATATGACTATGCACACATCAAATTCTGAGGGAGACAGCAGCAGTCATCATACTAGGTGGTCTGGTATGGTGAGAATCCCAGAGGCAGAATCTGATCTGGAAAAAAAAACACAAACAGGGCAAAACATATTTGCTCCTCGGCTGCACATAAAAATCAATGAGCCAAGCTGGTCAACAGTAGGGCTGTGCAAAAAAAAATTGATCCATCAATATATCCAGAATTTTCCTTTCATGATATACTACATCGATTTCTTACTCCAAAAATCGATATTTTCAAGGGGGAGAATCATGGAAAATATAAACGGACGTTTTGGGATTTCCTACAGCTACAATCTCAACTGCTGTAGATGTCGCTGTACGGCTAGGTATTCTGAATTACCGCTTGGCATTTCTGGCAGATTGAAATCGCAAAACATGGCAGACCGAGCGGTTGTCATTAGAGCGGCCCCTTCAACATATAAAGCCGACGTGTGGGCACACTTCTGTTTTAAAAATTAGCCAGGTAGTATGGACTTGGATAAAGGAAATGCAATTTGCACGCTGTGTCACGCTTCTGTATAATAATGTAAAATATTCAGGTAAGACAACCAATTTACGAGCTCATTTGAGCATGCACCATCCAGATACAGTACGGCAACAACCGAAGCCTATCAACACAAAAAGACAAAGTACGCTTGATATCGCAAACTCCCATCCACCTTGCCTCGTGCTCAAAAAATTACAGAATCGGTAGTGTTTTTTATTTATCAAGATTTGCACCCCTATAGCGTAGCAGAAAACACCAGCTTCAGGTACACTGTCAACACCCTGGAGCAGTGCTATGTGATCCCAACTTGCAAACAACTGACGGAGGTAAGTTGAGGAGGTAACGCAAGCTGTAAAAAAAAAAATCTCTTCTCTCTGCAGAAAGAGTGGCATTTACGTGCAATTGCTGGACTTTGTGAGCCACTGAATCCTACATTACGATCACGTCGCACCTCATTAATGAGGACTGGCAACTGATTTCCAGTGTTTTGCAGACAAGGGCATTGCATGAGAACCATACTGCCGGTAACATCGCCAAGCTGTTGAAAGGGGCAGTGGAGGTATGGGACATAAAAAGCATAGTCAAACATGACCATTGCAGCGCAGCTTGCCAATATGCCATATTTTAAATGCTTTGCTGACACACTGAATTTAGCTTCACAGTGTCCACTAAAGCTAGCATCAGTCACTCGATTGCCGGGAAAGGTTAGAAGAATAAGCAGTTTTTTCAAACACAGCACTACAGCCAGCCATGTACTCCGTGAAAAAGAAAAGTTGCTGAACTTACCTCAAAACACATTGCTCACTAACATTGTTACCACGTGAAATAGTGCACATGATGTCACACCCCTGACGACGGGGTCCGCCGACGGCTCCGCCTAATCCCCGCCCGTGGGCGGGTCTAACCGGGTGTTTCGCATGAGACCAATGACAGACCATTTTTAGCACGGAACACCCGAGAAAACCACGCGAAGTATTGAGCCATTCCCATGTGCCTTACTGAGCGATTGCTTATCCTCCGTGTTCCCTTTGCTTCCTCCCTTTCTCGTCTACCTTGTGTACTTACCGCTCCCTATTCCTTTCCTCTCCCCAGACCCGTTCCCGCACCTGAACCGCCTTCCCCGCCGAGTCCGGCTCCTCTCGTGCCCCAGTCCCTTTGTGCTCGTGTTGTGTGCCTCTTCGTTGGACAGACCTCCCGGCTTCAGACCCTTGCTCTCCATTACCGACCTTCCTATTTGCCTAGCCCTACTTGTACCTTTGTTCCCGGACACCCATTAAAGACTTGGGCTGCACGCACGTACATCCTCCCTCATGCTAAGGATCCTATCATCCTGGGTCTCCCCTGGTTACAACTACATAATCCACGACTGGAGAACCGGTGAGATGTCCGCCTGGTCCTCCAAGTGTCTCTCTGCCTGTCTCTCTGTTTCCTGTCGCGCCTCCAGCATAGAAAGTCCCGAGTGTGAGGATCAGGATCGGCTCCCCAGTGAATATCAGGACTACCGCGACGTGTTCAGCTGATCCCGAGCGTTTACTCTTCCACCACACAGGAATTGTGACTGCGCCATTAACCTCCTAGAGGGGGTCGACCATGCCCAAGGGAAGACTATAACCCGTGTCAATCAACGAGGAAGAGGCGCTCGAGAAATACATTCGTGAGAGTTTACTACAGGGGATTATTCGACCTTCTACCTCACCCGTTACAGCCGGATTTTTCTTCGTTAAAAAGAAGGACGGGGGTCTACGGCCCTGTATAGACTATCACGCACTCAACGCGATATCCGTTAAGAGGAGAGAGCAGCGCACTTGAACTGCGATTTGTAGGCGAAGGTGAAAATGGCACTGATGCTAATGAAGAGTGTCCGTAACAGCCCAGTGACCTCCTCCTGGGTTGGATATACTGTGGCCAGGTGTCTAAGCACATCCACTCACCTCCAGGCTCCAGGTCAACCTAAAAGCAAAAAGACCCTAGCCAAAGCTAGTGTGAAGAACATCGTTTTAGTGGAGGGGGTCCGCACACCCTTTCTGATGGCTGGTACCACATACAATTATCTGATGCCCCATGACCTGGCCAGAGCTTCTCTCCAGGGTCTCCTGACTAAGACCGGCCTCCCAAAGGACGCGGTTGAGTACCTCGTGTTTGGTACAGTGATTCAGGAGGTGAAGACCAGTAATGTTGCCAGAGAGGCCGCTCTTGGAGCCGAATTTTCTGATAAGATCCCAGCCCACACGGTAACGATGGCCTGCATCTCCTCCAATCAGGCTATGACCACTGCTGTCGGCCTGATAGCGGCGGGACAGTGTGACACCGTGGTGGCGGGTGGAGTCGAGTTCATGTCCGACGTTCCCATCCGGCACAGTCGCAAGATGAGGAAGACCATACTATCCCTGAACAAAGCCAAGACCTTCGGCCAGAGGATGGCGCTGCTGGGCAAGATGCAACTGAGCCACTTTGCCCCTGAGCTGCCTGCCGTGGCGGAGATCTCCACCGGGGAGACCATGGGTCACTCCGCGGACCGACTGGCGGCCGCCTTCAGCGTCACCCGCCTGGAGCAGGACGAGTTCACTTTTCGCTCCCACACTCTCGCCAAGAAGGCACAGGATGCCGGGTTCCTCAGTGATGTTCTCAGCATCAGTGTACCAGAGAAGGGCATGGTTTCCAAGGACAACGGCATCCGCCCAAGCTCCTTGGATCAGATGGCCAAGCTGAAGCCTGCTTTCATCAAGCCCCACGGCACAGTCACTGCCGCCAACTCTTCCTTCTTGACCGACGGCGCCTCCTCCACTCTTATCATGTCAGAAGAGAAGGCTTTGGCCATGGGATTCAAGCCATTAAAGACTTGGGCTGCACGCACGTCTGGATCCTTGCTCCCAATCCTTGACCGGTATAACACATGACATACTGGAGCACTTTTTAGAACTACAGTCAGCAATCCATGCCGCCCTCTTCTCAGCTGAAGTGAGGAAGACGGAGAAGGAGATCTGCGAGTCAGACATAACAGCTGCTGAAGAAATTGTCACTGCTATGAAGCCCAGGAAGATTTTTTATGTGGCCTCAGATGTAGATCCTGCCCTACCTTATAGAGGACCAGCGCCAAGACACGTATGCTAGAATTATTGCAGAAGCTGCAAGGAGCAAGGGGGCACTACAGGTAAGATAAATATTTTAGTTTATGGCATTGTTTAAGTACTGTAAACAACAATTTACATTCTAAAAACATTCTACATATCCATTCATTTAAAAATCATCCACATTTAAAAATCATAAATACTTGTGAATGATAAAGTCTGGTAAATTTAATTCAACTGGCATTTGGATTTTATATTTACTAATCTTATATTTATTAATTCTGTAAAGCTAATATTGATGCATTGCTGTTTCACAGCAGAGTGAGACAGGAGTGGAGATTGAAGAGACAGAAACTGATGTAAACGTGCTGCCAGAAAAAGACATGGACGGCAATCATTGTCCTCAGCAAGAAGATATCTCTGCAGTAACATCAACGAGATCAAGGTATTCTTGCTCTCCAGCTGACCTGCTTGGTCAAACACATGCTGGAGGTTAGTTTGATAATACTTTAAAGGTCACTGGAAAAAATAATTACCATAATGTTTCATCATAAACATCTCTGAAAGACGTGTTAAGTTTGCTTTAAAAAGTTACAATTCACTAGCAGCCTGTGATGAAAGGGTGTCGGACAAAGTCACTCAGCGCCTATTGCTGTAAACAAACAATATATTTAGAATGATATTCTATTGTGACATTACTCATACTTATTTATTATGTTAAAGAAATTGAAAAATGCAGAAGACCAGGCAAAGGAGGAGATGCCAAGATACAAAGAGGAAACTCCCCTATCGCTCAGTGTCAATCCACTGCACTGGTAGAAAGCACATCAAAGTAGGGCTGCAACGAATCATCGAGTAACTCAAATTACTCGATTACAAAAAATCCTCAATGCAAATTCTTAGCTTCGATGCTTCGTGTAAACCGCATGAAAAAAGCTTGTAATCGCTACTAAACCTTTACAGGTAAAGAGCTGGCGAGAGTCCTTAATCAAACCAGCTGTTCAACAAGCTGAAATGTGAAGAAAAGCGATGTTTTCAGCTGCCCCCATCCACCGCCGTCTGTGTTCCACAGCAGCAAGGCTATAGTGAAGCTATACAAGTTAAAGTAGAAGCTGTTTGTATGCAGACAAACTGTTAGCTTAGTTTGACACAGTATTTAGATTTGGAAACTTGCAGCAGGCTGACAGCAGCTGTTATAGTTTTTCTCAGTGATATCTGCAGCATGCAGGGGTGAGTCTAAAGGGGAGCATGGAGTGTACTCAACTAGATCTATTTCAAGGCTTTAGTGATATAATTTTGCAGATTTAGATTATTATGAATAATATTACATAATTATAATATAAATATTATAGAAATATAATACAAAAATTACCCACCCACCCCTTTCCCCCAACAACCTTGGGCTAGTGAAACTCTGAGACGCTGAATTATCCAACCGCCACATGCTCCTTTAAAGGCTTACACACACACACCCATTCTCTAACACACTTAAACACACACACTCTCACTTACATTCACTTACACACACATGAACATGCACACACCATTCCTACCTCATCCAGGAGATACAAACTTGTCAGAACTTTTTTATGCCAACTACAAATGTACAAGAACACAGAGAGTAAAGGCCGTTCTAATTTATACCTTAGTTTAAGACATATGTATACCTTTTTTTCAGTAATTTTATTTGACATTATTTTATTTCGCATTTAAGAGAGTGTTTTCTTTCAACAAAAAAAAAAAAGAAGTATATACATAAATGCACTAAAAAGGTTTAGTTCTATTGTCAGTTATGGAGTTCAATCACTAATAATGTTCCTAAAAAGGACACCCTGGAGTTCATTCATTTTACGGGACCTTCTATTTTTTACTTTTTAGAATAGTTACTATTGTTTTTTTAATAAGACAAAAGTATTTCTTATCTGATTAATCGATGGAATAATAGATAGAATATTCGATTATTTATTTTTGCATTTAAGAAAATGTTTTTTTGTTTTAAAAAGCAAAACAAATATGTACATCAATGCACTAAAAGGGTTTAGTTCTTTTGTTAGCTGTTGTATGGAGTTCAATCATTAAAAATGTTCCTAAAACGGAAACCAATGAGTTATTAATTTTAAGACTAGTTACTATTGCTATTTAATAAGACAAAAGTATTTCTTATCCGATTACTCGAAGGAATAATTCATAGAATACTTGAGTACTAAAATAATCAATAGTTGCAGCCCTAATTATGACTTTATTTTCTTCATAAGAACAGCTAATATGCTCAGTGTTTTGTTGGACTAAGACCTGTGTAACCTCTGTAGGGTCCAGGTATCACCTCATGCTGCCAGTAGTGACACTGACCGTAGCTTAAATGCAAAAGTAGTGAAAAAAAGAGTCAGAAAAGATGAGGATGGAAAAATGCCAGTGGCCTCCACCTGCTAACCCATTCCTGTTTTGGGGGTCGTCTCATTGTTGCACCTCTAGTGCACCTGTTGTTAATTTCATTAACACAAAAGCAGCTGAAACAACCCCATCTGCTACTTAACTGACCAGATCAATATCCCAGAAGTTTAGTAGACTTGATGCTATACTCTGATTAAAAAGTGTTCCTTACATTTTTTTGAGCAGTGTATTTTGTAATATATTCCACTCATGGGGTGCATAAGAACAAAAGGCGGATTTCCTCAGTTCTGTGAGTGTGGTAGGAGGCTGAAGGAGAAGCTTAACTGATGAACGGGTTCTGTATGTATTGGTGCGGAATGTCAGCAAACTACATACGTACTGAGGTAATTTGCACATTAAAGCTTTTGTAATAAAAACCAGGCAATGCATTATCTTTCTAAGAAAAGGAAATCTATAAGCAGTTAGCCAACAAACATGTTAGCCATCTGTTATCATTAATGCAAAGGCTAATAATAAAATAATATCATTAACGTGGGAACAACACAAAAATGTAAAACAAAAATGTGTCACATAAAATGTGGTAAACGCCCAGTCATACTTAATTAAAAAAAAAAAAAAAAACATTCCATACCGTGAAACTGATCTAACTTTGAAAAATACCATGATATACTGTAAACCTTTGGTCATACCGCCCAGCTCTAAACTCCACCTTGCAAAGGTGAAAGCTAAGTCATATGAACACTAAGAACTGGGCCCTGTGCCACTCGTCAAAATGTAAGGTTGATCCAGAGTACAGGGATGAGAACATTTTGTGTATCATTTGTTGGCGGTGGTTTCACCTTAAAGTGCATAAAGACAACTGATCATTTAGTCGTTGCTTGTACCGACTACCACAAATGTCTAATGTGTTCTAGCTGCATCAGTGAATATGACATTTTGACTGGGAATCTTTCATATGTATAAAAAAATCTGATTTTTAGTTTTAAATACTAAGAATTACAAAGAATAAAAGTTGTGCCAACTTTCTTTTGTTCAGATGATTTATCTTTCATGTGTAAAAACTTAAAAATTTCAGTTAAACATGCTAAGAATTCAAAACCGCAAAATATGTGTCATCTAATTATTAAAAATGAAGATAACAAACAGTCAAATAGCAAGTTTATTTAAAACATGATAGTAATAAATAACAACAGGCAGATTTTGAGGATCCCTGTGGGGAATGACAGCAAACTTGACTGTGAAGGGTAGCTACCAGTTGTGGCACCTATAGGGAGCTGGGGGTCACAGACCTTGCTCAAGGGCCCCCACATGCGCTGACAGTGGGCTTGAACTGGTGACCTTTGAACCATGAGTAGAGAGGCTTAGTTCACACAGGTGTATGGAACATAAGCTGAATAAGGTGCTAACACAAAAACACTGTTTACAGAGTTTTGGCAGTGTCATTTCTGACCCAAAGATTGCCTGTTCAAGCCCAACCCAGCACATGTCTGGGCACTGTTTTTGTACCCCTGGGCACTGCAATGGGTGAAGCGGTAGCATACTAAACTCAAATTTTAAAGTCTTTACACATATGCAAGATAAATCTTACGGAAATACAATAGGTTGGAACAACTTTTGTTGTTAGCAATTGTATGTACAACTAAGTTTTTATGGATATGAAAGAAATGATCTGAATGAAAAATAATTGCTCAGCATAACAGTAGGTGATTTTCTTCAAAACTTAAAAAACTCCAAAATTTAGTGCACTAAGTTGCCTTTAAATTTTAAGTTGTCTTAACTTTTTGTTTTTTACAGTGAAAGGATTGACGCAGTAACTGACTACTCGGGAAACAGTATAATGCATAAATTGCAATTAAAAACAAATGACAAATATTAAGAACCTTGCCTACTGATGAATACAAAAACGTCTTAAATAATAATTCTAATGTAGTGCAGCAACGTTCGCCCCTTCTGCGGACTAAAAAACTGCTTATCCAACACATTTCATGCCACGACCTCATACAAACAAGTGAGACCGAGGAAACACCTTGTATTTGAGTAATTTAAAGTAGAGGTAAATATTTATCTTCAAACTATATCAAAGTGTAAAAAAAGAAAAGCTATCCGGACATACTCTATGTTCAGTCTGTTTATGTAATCTTCTGCTGATGTACCGGCCGTATTGTAATGACAACTTTTTGTTTTATTTTGTTTCTTGTTCTCTCTACCTTCACTTAATCTCCTTGGTCTGTAGTGTGTACTCTTGTTTGTTATGTAATTTACTGAAAAATAAAAATAAAAAAGCGAGACCGGAAATGAAGGAGCTGAGCAAGATGGTTGTCTCGCACTGCCCCCTGGTGGACACGACCCTTAATCCTCCAGATAAACCTACACTACGCACGCAGTAGCGTATACGTTGTGTCAAGTTTATCCTGGCCCTAACTGTTCACACTTTAACATAAGCAAATGAATCAGTCACGCTGCCAACCAAAAAGAGAAAGAAAGAAAAGAAAAGAAAAAAAAATATATATATATATAAATCAAGCGCTTGTCGTCGGGGCCCGTTGTTGGTGCACAGTGATGTTCAACTCTGGAGGAGTTGAATCCAGCAGATATTACAGCGCTTCCACATTCAAACCCAGACCTATCGATGCCACACGTACGCGTGTATTAGTATAGGTGTAGGTTACTCAGAAATGGTTTCTCTCAGTCACGCAGCCTGTAACAGGTGGAGCGGGTGTCCTGCCACTACCTCCAATGAGTAGATAGGGAACATCCTATGGCGAGGTTGGTTACAGCCGACCACATGGCACACAGCAGCACGATGAGGGATCCGTCTCCCCGTCTTAGATCCAGTGTCTCTGGTGGGTCCAACACCGGACTACGAGTTTGAATTAATTTCTTCACCGAATTTCGGAGGGGCGGCAAGATGAATTAGTTTAACCGCGGTTGGCTCCTCCCGGTCAGCTAGCATTATCCTCCTGGTAATTTCTAACTTTGCCTGCTGTACACAACTCCATCCGCAAACCACGATTATATTAACAAACAAACAAAATAAGTCTTTGCCGACAGACTCGTTATCTCTGCCAAAAAGAACACCCCCATTCCAGCAACTGGCGCATTGCAGCCGCGATTTCGCGGGCTAAGTGGATTTCTCCACTGTAATTGGTCCGTCCAAGATGAAAAAAAAACTACCTTAACGGTGGGAATGTACAAACTGCACAGCATGCTGGTAAAGGTAGTATGGCGAAAAAACAGTACAGTATAGAATTCCAGATTTTACAGTTAAATATTTAAAATATCTATTTTCTTCAAATTGGGTGTATTTCATTAAAAAAAAACAGTTTACTCCAATAAACAGTTATGTTTACTCCCAAAAAAGTGGGTGCAAATTGTTGCCTTATTTTATTCAAGGCTCTCAAGTTTCATCAAAACCTTTAAGATAGATTACATTATGGGAGAAACGCGTGTCTCACTGTTAATGCGTGAGACTTGAGACCCCTGCCTACCGCATTCGTCGGATCTTGCTCTTATGCTTCCACCTTTTCTGCACTCCGTCTGTGTGCGCATTCATGTAAATAACGTATTACGTATTATTATTTGCAGCGGGATCACACGTAACTTATTTATTATTCCATCCATCCATCCATCCGCTTATCCTTCTGGGTCGCGGGGAGCCCGGAGCCTATCCCGTAAGCAATGGGCACGAGGCAGGGAACAACCCAGGATGGGGGGGCAGCCCATCGCAGGGTACACGCACACACCAGTCATATTTATTATTCCATCCATCCATCCATTTTCCAAACCGCTTATCCTTCTGGGTCACGGGGAGTCCGGAGCCTATCCCGGAAGCAATGGGCATGAGGCAGGGAACAACCCAGGATGGGGGGCCAGCCCATCGCAGGGCACACTCACACACCAGTCTTATTTATTATTCGCAGCGTCTTATTCGGATTTTCCGGTCCACCTTAAATGTTGCGCAGATTTTCAATTTGAGACAAGTCTGCACACACCTTTACATGTCTTTAATAGATTTATTACAGTACCTAAATAGGATGTACTCCAATGCTTTTAATGTATCTAATTTTTGGTTTATAACAGAATAATATAGATTTGCTGTAGGACTTCTTGCTTGAGCGTGAGGGCCTGACTGTGTGTAATTCCATATGCTGAAGAGTTGGCAACCCTGAGACAACAGTCCTATTCAACTGTTTACATGCTGGTCTATGATAGTTAATTCTGGTCTGCTTGTGTGGTAAGAAAATTATGAATCAACCTCTCTGATAACTCTAGTTGAGCCACTTAGAATTAAACTCCAGACCTCTCAGTTGGTGAGAGAGTTCTCTTTTATTCAAGCAATCCAGCAAAGTGCTCCGGTCACACTCTGGCACCAGGTACCCCGAGCACAAAGAGCAACCAGTTGATAGACTATAATAGCCAATTCCCTGTAAGGACTTCTAAGTCCTGATTGGTCACAAAACACTAACAAATCAAATTCTAAAGGTTCACATTGGCAGCAAGGTAAAATCCACCCATTTTGATCAATTTACCAGAACAGGCTCCTACCTGAGATAAGAATATAGATATTGATTATATTGACATTGAATCACAGTGAATATTAGGTTGACCTTTGATTCAAGATTGGTATTGACATCTTGTCATTGATTCACTGTAAATACATGGTTAATGTTTAATAGGATTAACGTAATAATATATTTGTACTACCGCATAACATATTGCATAAGGCCTACTGCGACTACTTTATAACTACAACTCTATGTGCACCAGTTGGGGTAGCTACGAATACCTTCCGCAGGCAGTCCCCCCCCCCCCCCCCACTGTACTCCACTGTCTGTCTCTCTAAGGTCTGATCTCTATTCAGTGTCTGTGGAACTAACTGCAGACAGCTATCATGAAGCGAGGTCACGCAGTATTCAAAACAATCTCTTCTTGCCTAAGGCCTAAGACATAACAGACCCAATATGCCTCCCCTCCCGGGTCTACCAATGTCCAATTTTCTTTCCACACTTTCACGTGAAGCTGTTCCACCAGCAATATTTCATTAATGATGCTGGTCACCCAGCACTAAAACACAATATATGCTGGTATAATCACATGCATTATGCTGGTCATGCTGGTTACCAGCTATGCTGGTCTTTGTTGGTTTTTTCAGCAGGGTTAACAGTTAAATTTTATACATTGAACAACAGAGTTCACCGTAATTATCTAATGACCAACTAATAATGTGAATAAATCTACAGAAACACATCTTACCCCAGAGGTGATACTCTTTCTGACAGCAGGTTTGGAGACTGTCACAGTAAAGCCGTAAAATGTCTTCAGGCTCGTGATCTCCAACACTAATTGCAATATCCAGAATGCATGCGAAGTTGGGAAAAAATAACAGTCCTGTATTTGCAATAATATGGACTCTTAGTGTAATCAAAATACAGTACTTTGTCTTGTATGAGCATAGATATTTTTACAGTGTAAATATCATAAATATAACAAAACATCTTAATATGTTAATAAAAATTGACATACTTTATTATTTTATACATAATATTTGAAAAACAGAAAGCTATTCTAAATTGGATACAGCATATTTAACACCTCGTCATAAAAAATCAGAATGTGCATAAATATGTTATTGATGCAAAAATGGACGGTAGGCTCCTTATTTATGTGCAGAGTTGTTGTAAAACGGGAAAACGTAGTTCATGGACCCTTACCGGTTGCCTTATGATATGCAACCATAGGCCTGAGCGTAACTGGGTCAATGGTAGCATAAATGAATCGGTCCTCTTACTTTTTGCCAACACCCTGATTGCCGTGCATAAGCCGCACTTGGCACAACTCCTGTAAGCCACTGCTAACTAAACCGACACTGCAGCACATCAGCCGAGCCCAACCCGAGTCTTCCAGCTACACTCTATGGACAAAAGTACTGGGACATCTGGCCACAATACCTACAGGAAATTCTATGAAATCCTTAAGCATCAATGTGGAGTTGGTCCTCCCTTGCAGCTATAACAGCTGCCAATGTTCCTGAGAGGCTGACCACAAGATTTTGGAGGGTGTCTGTGGGATTTTTTTCCATTCATCCAGAAGAGCATTTGTGAGGTCAAGCATTAATGTTGGACATGACCTGGCTCCTGTGTCCCAAAACATTTGTCCATATAGTGTATCTGGGTATAAGCATGTAATACCTACGAAAACCACAGTTCTTAGACGTTTGTACATGAAGACTAACTTTTAGTTCTAGCATCAGATAATTTCGTAACTACGCGTAACACTTACTTGTGGTATAATTCAATCCGGTGGATTGGGTCATATATAACCAAAAGATTTAATAGTATTAGGCGATATCTAATTGTTGATACCATTCAGATATCACACTCAGGTCAAATTTAGTGACACTTTCTCCAAAAATTATCTCAAAATGTGAATGAATTGTCCCAGTCTGGAGCCCTACAAGCAGTCTTTGTGTGGGAAATACTGGTCTTTATAGCATCAACTGGAAGGAAGGCCAGGATGCAGCAAATGAAAAAAACTCTTGACTTTATGTATGAAATTGGCAATAATATTTATTTATTTATTAAACGAAGGTGTCAGAACCCTGTTCCAGATCTTTCCAGCCCACTTGAAACCCTGCTTAACATATTCAGCTAGGAGACTGGATAAAGTTAATGCAACATTAACCATGGACATAAACCATGAATTTATTGTAAATTCTATTTTTCTAATGCTATTTTACTCAACATTAACGCTTACTCTGCACCTTGGGTCTGTTCCCTTCTCCTCCCTTTGCATATATCAATACACATTTAGGATATGATGGCTCATCTATTATACAAGTTAAGAAAATAAGACACTATATACACAATATACACTAACAACATGCCCTTTAATCCAGGTAAGCCTGAAATATAATAATAACACTTTATTGATCCCTGTGGGGAAATTCTCATGACGATCAGGCATTTTGAACTTCCTTTGATGCGACACTTCCTCTGCGTGGCTTTGAGCTGCATGGCTCTTTCTGGAGGTTAAGGTGTTGGAGTACACTGCTGTTTCTGCTTAGCTCCAGTGAATGATTTCAGCAGCTACCACATCAGGGCTGTACAGCAGACATAACACACAGTAACTCTGAAAATGGTGGCTCCATACACACAGATAAATCCAGTATAGAAGTTGGTTCTAATTGGTCTGCTGAAGGTAATATTAATGGAAGTATTTACTTAAAACCTCAACATTAGGGGCTTCCATTACTCCATTTTAGACGTAAATAACAATATTTCAATCTGCATGCAAAAGGAGGAGGTTATTTTTTATTTCCCAATATAGTATTTGGAATTAAAAAAGGACAAGTATGTCAGACATATACGTTTATTATTCAGTGCCATTTCGTGCTGCTTGATAATGTGTGGGGGACCCCAGGATCTCAAGGATTCCTCTTCCTGATCCCTGCTTCTGTAGTCTGCTTTGGATGGACCTGCTGTCTCCTGCTGACTGGGGCCCATCTTCAGGGCGGCCCACCACCTGAAGAGCCTCAAGAGTGTGCCTCAACATCCCTTCGGAGAAGCTCAGATCAAGAGCTTATGAGTATTCCTCTGTCTAATGTTGACCAGGAAACATTCAAGCTACATTTAAGCTGAAATATGCAATTATCTTAGCTGCAGGGTTAAAGTTATGAGTCTGTTCTTCCTCATGCTGAAACTACTTTTACTCACTGAACAGTGTGAGGAAAGCACACGCCGACCTCGGGCTGGTTGAGCCAGTACATGACCTCCAGCTGGCTCTCGGCTCGCTGTGGTGAGTCTTCAGGGTGGTCTGTCATTCAGTAACGATCCATGTCGAGCGAGCAAGTAGGAAGCGGGGAATCACGAGTTGGGCAGGCTTTGATTCAGAAGACGGGCACACGTGGTAAATGAGGGGGCGTGGCACAGACAAGGAACAGGCGAGCAGGGTGTGACACAGCGTGAGAAATATAAGGTGTAGCATGTGAACGTGTGAACTGGTTGAAATACATGAGACTTGAGAGCCCTGACAATAACAGTTGGCAACTTGGTGAAACAAAAACATGCTGCACTAGTACAGTTAGTGCATAAACAGCTTAACTCCAGTCTTGAAAAAAGAATCATCTCAGCGGTTAAACAATGAGAGAAAATAAAGAATTAACTCACTTTCACACACACAGGGAGCCTTTAAGGAAACAAGCAGGCAGTAGAGACAGAGGGCAATGAGGAATACCCTGAAAACTTTTTTTTAGTTTGACAGCTTATAAAAACTTAAAATCCGAAACAGATCAAAATAAATCCAGTGCAACGGAATACATATAAACCTTTACTTTACTCTCAGTTTTTTGTTTGACACACCAAAAAACAACACACAAAAAAGTAGGTTGTAAGACTACTAAAAGTAGATTTGAGGACAGTAGATGTTAGCCACAGCCAGATCCTGCTCTTTCCCATCATTCCAGGAATATTTAGATCTTAGAAAAGCAGAACAGAGAAAATGTTGCAAAAAGCCTGCGTGAGAAGGACTGTCTTTTTACTTTTGCTCCAGGTTGTCACGGTCCATTTTTGTGGGGCTGCCCTTGAGCAGCACTAAATCCTCCCCTTACATGATGGAGGCCGTCAACTTCAAGCCCAAAGCCTCTGCCACCAGCTTCTCATCAAAGGTGGAGAGCTCGCCAAGGCCCAGGTTCTTCTCAATTCCATGTCTCCTAAGGAGGAGAGGGGTAGAGAAGTATTTTCACTTTCCTCAGACCTCAGAAACACACACTCCACACCCCCTCTTTGTCATTCATAGCATCCAGCAGAGAGTATGTGAATCCAGCCCCTGCATATGCCATCCAGTGTGGCAGAGCCTGCCCCAGCCTTGGCCTCCACAATCTCAGTGCCTGCCTCCTGGATACGGCCCATAAGGGTAGCAAGCTGCCAGAAACAATGGGCACGAGGCAGGGAACACCCCAGGATTGGGGGCCAGCCCATCGCAAGGCACACTCACACACCATTCACTCACACATGCACACCTACGGGCAATTTAGCAATCCAATTAGCCTCTGCATGTTTTTGGACTGTGGGGGGAAACCGGAGTACCCGGAGGAAACCCCACGACGACATGGGGAGAATATGGGCTGGACAGGCAGATCAGGCGGGACAAGGACGTCAGGCGCCGGTGGGACAGGTAGGACAGGCACGGGCTCCAGGGTTGCTGCCTCACTAGCAGGCATTGCCCCTTTAAGAGCCCGCTAACCCGCGGGATAGCGTCCCATACTGCCCTGGCCCCTTTCAGAGCCAGGCGTGTTCCCCGGAAGGGGGAAGCTGCCCGCGAAGGCAACGTCCGAGCTGATTGGGGAGCCCTCCCGATCACTTGCAAGGAGAGAAGTGGGGAAGAGAGAGCAAGCCCCCAGGATGATCCTTGGGGCTTCCTCTTCTTTCTCCGGCTTGCAGCAGTGGGGCTGCCTCACTTAGGAGGTCCCCGCTCCGGCTGGCCAAATCCCGGGATGCTGGGTCCTCCTGGACCTCCAGTTGAATTAGCCAATAAAGCACCTCCTGCAGTAGATTAAGGCGCTGGTCCTTGGCCCGCCGCAGTGCTTCTTTCGGGAGGTCCGTCATTCTGTTGCGATCGGCGGGGAGGATGGGCAAGCAGGAAGCGGGGAAAGGAGAAGGCAGGTAGGCAGGATTAAGGAAACCAGGGTTTAGTCACTGAAGACAGGGCAGACGGCGACGAACATCAATGACGGATCTGGGGAATACGGACTTAGACATGGACTAAATACAGTATAAAATGTAGTTTTAAAAGAGATGAGGGATATTATTAACCAACCTTTAACATTACTATTTGAGAAATCCTTATCTACTGGTGTGGCACTTTCTAATTGGAAGCATGCTAATATAACACCCATATTCAAAAAAGGGGATAGAAGTAATCCAGCAAACTATAACCAATCAGTTTAACTTGCATAACTGGAATGGTAATGGAAGCTATAATCCAAGTGAAAATGGTAGATTACCTGGATTAAAATAACATTCTGAGGGATAGCCATCATAGATTTAGGAGAGGTAGGTCCTGTTTAACTAATCTACTTGAGTTCTTTGAGGAAGCTACGAAAGAAATTGATCACAAAAAGGCCTATGATGTTATCTGCTTAGTTCTGCAGAAGGCCTTTGATGTTGTCCACCACAAACGGCTCGATTATATAATTCCTTGGTAAGTCCTCACCTAGAAAATTGTGTGCAGGTTTGATCACCATACCTTAAGAAGGACATTGCTGCCTTGGAAAAGGTGCAACGTAGGGGTACCAGAATGATTCCTGGTCTTAGAGGAATGTCTTATGAGAGGTTAACTGAGCAGAATCCGTTTAGCCTTGAGTAAAGGAGACTAAGAGGGACATGATCCAGGTATATAAGATTCTAACAGGTCTGGATGCTGTTCAATATTTCAATATTAGTTTAAATATTAGAGATCGTGGCCATAAGTGGAAATTAGCGAGAGAACATTTTAAAACAAATTTGAGGAAGCACTTTTTTACACATCATGTTTTTAGAGTAAGGAATAGTCTTGCTACTAGTTTAGTAAGTAGTAAGCTAAATCCCTGGGTTCCTTTAAATCAGAGCTAGATAAGATTTTAACAACTCTGAGCTATTAGTTAAGTTCTCCCCAAATGAGCTTGATGGGCTGATTCGTCTCCTCTCGTTTGTAAATTTCTTATGTTCTTATGTAGGTAACTGTAACTGACCCATATGATAAAATGATTTTGTCTAATACAGGACTACAGTCTTCATTAGGTATATCTTATCCACTCTCACTTTGTATGGGCAGTGAATTGCCCCTACTCACGTATGGTTTCATAATAAGAAAAATGAAAGAAATGAATACACAGATATATAAATTTATATATATATATATATATATATATATTTATTCGGAAGGAGGGGAGATTTCTTTATGGACGCAAAGGCTCATTTCACATTTTCTGCATTCTGAAATGGAAGAAAAAAAAAACATTCATGAAGAACACAAACCTATAAAAGGTACTTGTGTGACACTATTAAGGAAGGATCTGACTGGGAGAAAAGCTGGCTGAATGATAGCATTTGCAGCTGGCAGCCAGGCAATGTCGAGCAATAATATGGCATTAATCAACAGATGAGGGCTGGAGATTTAAATATTCTAGAGGGAGCCTGGTGGGGACCTACTTGTGTCGGATGAGCCAGCCTACCTGGATCAATCGTGCCGTCACATTGGCCATATGGCAAGTAAATAGGAGCCAGTTTCAGGGCTGGACTCTATAAGAGAACCTCGTGAAAATCACTGAGTAACAGGTAAGAGCTGGGGAGACAGAGATCATGCAGGGGTCAGAAAGAAGAAGAGCAACCAGCTTAAAACCTTTAAAAAGTCCCTCTGGAGTCCCGAGTGACCCAGTGGACGCTCATATAGATGGAAGGTGAGCCCTCTGCCTCTTACCGAAGGTCATTCGACCACTGATTATTTCTGGGCTCTTCCTCATATCCATGACAGCGACCATGGGCAGACCCCAATTTATTACTGGTCCCCAGAAGTGCTGAAATCAAACAATAAAACACAGAGCTGATCTAACATGCAGCAGGGTGAAGGTACCATTAAAGAAATTCCAGAGGATTCTTACAATATATTAGTGTGAAATTATTAAACAGTAGTCATAAAATTATATTTATATTAACAAAAAAATCAGTTTGTGACTTTCTTCCCGTGCTTTTGTTGGAAGGTTTTCCCAACAGGCACATTTAGACCTCGGAAACACAAAGGAAACAAACAAAAAAAATTATAAGTGTAATTCTGTGATCACCAGCAGCACTTCTGCAATGATGGACCCAAATGTAAGCAGTGACTTTATGCTTACATCTACAACAAAGTGAAGAGTTTAAGCTTCTTATGCACTGATGGCAATCGACAAGGAAAGTTTACATATTGGATTTTTAAATAAACTGCAAGCGCCTCTGGATGCACATACCTCCTCAGATACTTCTGAAACTCTTTGTTTCTAAGTTGGTTTACAGCTCTCTGAAAAAAATTCCTTGCCATTTTAAAGTCAATGTGCATGCAAGTATGTCGCTTTTGTCCAAACTGAAATGTGAAGTTCACAGCAACTGGCTTAAACCTTTAAAAAGTCCCTCTGGAGTCCCGAGTGACCTTGTGGACGCTCACACAGATGGAAGGTGAGCCCTCTGCCTCTTACCAAAGGTCATTTGGCCACTGATGATGTCAGGGCTCTTCTTCATATCACTCATCGCTGCTATGGGCAGACCCCAGTTTGCTACTGGGCCCCAGAAGTGCTGCAATCAAACAGAAACATATTCATGCATATTGGATTTTTTTAAACAAGTGCCTAAGGTGCATGCACCTCAAGTACTCCCAAAACTCCTTGCTCTTCAGCTGGTTGGTTGGCAAGTTTGTGAAACAAAATGCCGACCGTTGCAATTGAATATGCATGCTTCTGTGTTTCATTGTGACTCTTTTAAACTGAAATGTGAAGGTGACATCACCCATTCTATAGAAAATCTTTCATCTACAACATTTACTGGTTGGTGATGTCTGCTACTTTGAAAACATTTCCATTCTGCGACATCACAAAACTGTTATGAAGTAGAACTTTTTTAAAAGTAGCAACACCATCATTATTATTAATGGAAAGTATATACAATATACAATCTAACACAAAAAAACTCCCAAATTCCCGAAGAGTCCACTTCGTAATGTTTTTGTGATGTCACAGAATAGAAAATGGTTTTGTGATGTCACAGAATGGAAAGGCATAGCAGACCTGCAACCCTGAAAATTAGATGGGTATTAAGTCAAGTATTTCTCTATTATGGGTTGGAACTGGGGCCTAATGCTGCATTCCTATTAAACTCGTAAATTCCGTATTCCTTGTCAGGAATTTCAACTGGAATTCCCCCAGAGCTCTGAATTCAAAAGGGCTGCGCCCTTTATCAACAGACGTTAGTTTGGTACTGTGTATTAGCACTCATGTCTTATTTGTGACTCATTGAATCGGTTGTACACGCAGTACTGTCCAACTGCTATCTGATATGGTGGACTGTGAAGTATCCTTCAGGTGGATCCTTCGCGACTTGACAAAAGGAAGACCTGTTTCTACACTGCATTTGAAGGAAGCGTCAAAATAGGACTGCTTTGTCACACCACTGTGACACACACGGACTTCAAATGCAGTCTTCAAAGGATGCACTCCCTGAATTTGGACACAGCCTAGGCACTTACCGTTCGACCATGAACTACTGGGGAGGCACTTACAGCGATAACTTGCCAACAACAGCTGTTTTTCTTATTAAAAGTTTCATCGCACTGATAAATTTCACCTTTCCTCCCATTATTGACAAAAGTTGCAGAGGCTGTAGCAAACTAGAAAGATTATGAAGAAATCCAAACTTTAATCACACAAAATAGTCCAATTCCACCATTCATCCTTTTATTGAAAAGGCGTAGAACCTACAGCAAACTAGGAAGATTCTGAAGAAACTGATCATAATGTAACCAATCCAAAACTAATCACTGCTCCATGATAGTATTAGGCTTAGGTGCATTAATGGTTGCTGTCACCTTCTCATCTGTAGGGTGCAGACCCTTTTTGTCAATCTGATGGTTTAAGTATGCAATGGTGCTTTCCAAAAATTCGCATTTCGAAAGCTTTACTGCAATGCCGTACCTTTCCAGGCAAGTGAGGACTTCATCTAGTTTTTGTACATGTTCTTGCTTTGTGCTGGCAGTGATCAGGATATCGTCAAAAAAATAACATGTGATGTGATCCAGTCCCTGAAGTATCTGGTGCTTCTGCTGCACTAGCTCCAGTTTGCCCTGGCTGCAGTGGCATCACCGCCTTCTGCCCACTGTGGGGTGCCCGCCCCTCGCTGGGCCTCGCCGCCATCTCTGCCGTCACCTCCTCTTCCCGGCCACTGACTGAAAAGACGGCACAATTAGGGCCATGAGTCCCACAGCATCAACTTCTCGCTGCACTGCTCCAAGTGATGCATTCCCACCGTGATTTCACGAGCAAATTTCTCTATTGTAATTGGTTCATCCAAAATAATAATAATAAAAAAAAAAAACACTCAAATGGCAGGAATGTACACGCTGCACAGCATGCTGGTAAATGTATACAGGAAAAAACAGGACAGGACTTTCAGTATATTTACAAACAAATATTTTACTTAAGTAGAAAGGCCACTTTTACTAGAGCACATTTGCCTGTTTATTTCTGCTTCTACTGCATCATTACAAGATTTTTTTAATATATAAGGGTTAAAAACATCAACTTTTATTGATTTATGCAACCACATTTGACTGCCACATAAAAATAGTTTTTGTGGTAAATAAGACGACAGGGTTGCAATCTTTGGTCAGCTGGCTGGTGTGAGATTGTCAATTTGAGACAAGTCTGCACTCACATTTACATGTATGTAACAGATTTATTACAGTACCATGTAAATGGTCTGTAGGGTTTGATGTAGCTAATTTTTGGTTTGTAATGGAATAATATAGATTAGCTGTAGGACTTCTTGCTTGAGCATGAGGGTCTGACTGCGTGTAATGCCAGGCGAATAAGAATTGGCAATCTTGAGATAACTGTCCTACACAGCTATTTAATGCTGGTTTGGAGAGTGCATAAAATCAGAACAGAGTGCATAAAATCTTGCAGCCCATGTACTAAAGACAAACTGGCATTTAGAGTTTGCACTTACACTCTGGGCTCCTTGTGTAGTCCGAATTATAGGGTTCCTGGGTCTGGACAGCCCTCCTGCTGCAGTGTGCAGGGGATGGGTAAATTAATGTAATTTACTGGGGCACCATCCAGCCCAGCCCAGCCCCTTCTAGGAATCATAAAACAGCATATTATACCTCCTCACAGCTGTCTTGTACTCCATACGTGCCCAGAGCTGATCCTTCTGCTTTCGGAAGCCCTCTCCCGAACCTGATGCCGGTTCTCCCTGACTATTAGTCCTCGAATCTCCAATTTATTATTTGTATGCCCTCAGTTGCGGAGGATTGCGAACACCTGTCAGGTTCGCTCTTGTGTGGGGGGGTGTTACGTGCCGTAAGGTTAGGGGAGGGATTGTCCTGCAGATCCTGATCGTTGCCCAGCTCCCTTCGACTCCGCCTCCCGGACCTGGCCACGCCCCAACCTTCGACGCTGCTTCCGCATCAAGTGTTGAAAAAGCCGTGGCGGGAAATTAGCGGGAGCTCTGCTCACTGTTGGTTGTTATTGGATCGCTTGTGTGTTGATTAATTGTGTATGACAGATTTCTGGTTTCCTGGTTTTGACTCTCGCTTTGCCCCTTCCGTACCTTTGCCTTTGGTTTTGATTGTTTACTGGTTTTGATCTCTTGCCTTCCTCCTGACTACTCTCTTTGCCTCGCCCCTTTGGTTACTGTGTTTCGGCTTTGATGTGTTCTGTATGTTCGTTTCTCTTAAGTGCGTAGGGAGTGACTGCTATTTTGTTTTGCGTACGTGTGGCTTATTCTGTGTTTCGGTTAGGGAGTTAGGCTTAGTCTGTGTCATTTCTTTTTCTCATCTTTTCGTTTTGTTTAGAATTAGTTTAGTTGGGGACGTGTTCGGTAGTGCTGTTTTGTTTATTGTTTTGGCTGTGTCACTCCCGAAGTCTGTGGCCCTATTGTTTGTGAAAGTCTTTGTGAATAAACATATAAAAATACAAGAAAAGATCCCTTTGTGTCCCGTGTTCCCTTTTCCCATCCCCTGGTTGTCTCGTTTTCCCCTCTCCTTTCCCTTTACCTTTCTGACGGTCCTCAACCCTAGACTGAGGATCGTAACAGAAATTGCTGTTTGGGCAAGGTCTCAGAACCATTTTGCAATTCTTGCTCCTCCATAATACGAATAATTTCAAAATCCATTCGCTGGCTGACCTCCGAGAGTTTCACCAGGTATCTGGTGACATGGAAAAGCTGAAGAGAGTTCAAAAGGATCTCAAATATAAGATCCGAGATGGCAAGAAGCACTTCAGGAAGAAGATGGAAAACCAACTCCAACAAAACAATGTCAGAGAAGTCTGGAGGAACATGAAAAAAATCTCTGGACACTTCAAAGACATTGGAGGAGCCACAGTGTCTGCTGACCAGGGGTGGGCCAACGACTTGAATCTTTTTTTCAACAGATTCGACTCAGGGCCATCAACCACCTCCTCCACCCCCCAGCTTCCATCAACTCCCCTCGTTATGCTGTCCCCCCTCCGTCCTGGTGGAATCCCATTATTACCTGAGCTCTCTTCACACCACCACCCAGTTCCACCCCCATCCACATATCTACCCACATGTGAGCCGGCCCCATCCCCCAACCCAGCCCAGCCTGACATCTGCCTCACAGTCGATCAGGTGAGGTGCCAGCTCAAGAGGATGAAGACAAGGAAGGCAGCTGGTCCTGACGGAATCTGCACCAGACTGCTCAGGGACTGTGCAGACCAGCTCTGTCAGGTGGTCCAGCATATCTTCACCCTGAGCCTGAGTCTAGAGAGGATTCCTGAACTGTGGAAGACTTCCTGTGTCATCCCGGTGCCGAAAATTGCACACCCCAAGGAGCCCAACCATTTCAGACCTGTGGCCTTGACCTCTCATTTGATGAAGACCTTGGAGAGGCTCATCCTGCACCACCGCCCACTGGTGAGCTCAGAAATTGACCCCCTGCAGTTCGCATACCGGTCTGGAATCGGGGTGGAGGATGCTGTCATCTACATGTTGCAACGAACCCTCTCTCACCTAGAGCAGGCAGGGAGCACTGTGAGAGTCATGTTTTTTGACTTCTCCAGTGCTTTCAACACTATCCAACCTGCACTACTGAGGGGGAAGCTGGAGGGAGCCGGTGTAGGCAAGCAGCTGACTGCATGGACCATCGACTTCCTAACCAACAGACCGCAGTATGTGAGGCTCCACAACTGTGTGTCCGAGACGGTTATCTGCAGCACTGGCGCGCCGCAGGGCACGGTTCTCTCACCCTTCCTGTTCAGCATGTACACTTCTGACTTCCGTTATAATTCGGACCTGTGCCACCTACAAAAGTTCTCGGATGATACGGCCATCATCGGTTGCGTATCAGACAGGACCGATCATGAATACAGGGGGGTCATCAGTGACTTTGTCGGCTGGTGTGAGACTAATGCTCTCCAAATCAACGCCAGCAAGACGAAGGAGATGGTCATTGATTTTAGGAGGAAGGCACCTCCTCCAACACCGGTGAGCATCCAGGGAAAAGTCATTGAGATAGTGGACTCTTACAAGTACCTGGGTGTTCACCTCAACAATAAACTGGACTGGACTACAAATCGGACGTCCTGTATAAGAAGGGCCAGAGTCGACTCTACCTGTTGAGGAGACTGAGGTCCTTCGGAGTATGCAGGACCCTGTTAAGGACATTTTATGATTCTGTGGTGGCATCCGCCTTTTTCTATGCAGTGGCCTGCTGGGGGAGCGGATGCACGGCAAGGGACAGAGGCAAAATTGACAAACTGGTGCGGAGGTCAAGCTCTGTACTGGGATGCCCTCTAGAGACTGTGGAGGTGGTGGGTGAGAGGAGGATGTTAGCGAAGCTGACATCCATCATGAACAACCCTCATCACCCCCTGCACGAGACTGTGAGTGCGCTGAGCAGCTCCTTCAGTCAGAGACTGATACACCCTCGCTGCAGGAAGGAGCGCTTTCGCAGATCATTCATCCCGACAGCAGTTAGACTCTATAACACAATGATGTCATGAGTCACCAGAAACTACCTCTGAGGTCACCATTACCTACCACTTCATACAAAACGCACCTTGTAGTGGTATTGGCATGTGCATGTATATGTGTATGTTTATGGTATGCATCGATAGTTTATGTATATGTAGAGGCATATCTGTATACAATGTATGGATGTATGTATGGATGTAGGTGCATAGAACGGGTGTATATATGTACATGCCAATACCCAGCACTACCTCAGTAGGAATTGTATATATAGTGGTTAAACAGTTGATTTTTTTTATTACTACTTGCACTTTCCACAACCCACTACCCATATTCCATACGGTATGGGTGCACATAGGCATTATTATTTATTATTATTATTATTTGCTCTTTTTATATATTATATTATATTTTATATATATATATATCTTTTTATATTATTTTTATTTTACATTCTTACCTGTATTTGTTATATTCTTTACTCTTGGCTGTCTGGAGCTGCGTTAACACGCAAATTTCCCCACTGTGGGATCAATAAAGTCCTATCTTATCTTATCTTATCTTATCTTATCTTATCCAACACACTGATGATGGAGGACATCACTTTAACGCTCTGGGGTCTAAGGGTAGGGAACATACTTTCACTGACTGGGGCATGATCACACATTCCATTCAATATCATAAACTTAATTCATGGCAAATAAATAATTTCTTATAAATTTGTTTTGGCATTACACTCATCTTTATTTTAATGTACTTTGTAAATATGGCAGATTTATGTGAAGTTTGTAATTTGCCATCAAAGCATAGAAATTGCAAAATGTAGTTTAGAACACTTGCAGAAACATTATAAAAGTACATAGTAATCAATGGTGGAAGTTTGTTTTGATCTCAGATATCTGATCACCAAAGTCTTGGCTACATGAAGATGTACACATAAATGGTGTAGTTGCAACATTCATCCATCCATCCATCCATTTTCCAAACCGCTTATCCTATTGGGTCGCGGGGGGTCCGGAGCCTATCCCGGAATCAATGGGCACGAGGCAGGGAACAACCCAGGATGGGGGCCAGCCCATCGCAGGGCACACTCACACACCATTCACTCACACATGCACACCCACGGGCAATTCAGCAACTCCAATTAGCCTCAGCATGTTTTTGGACTGTGGGGGGAAACCGGAGTACCCGGAGGAAACCCCACGACGACACAGGGAGAACATGCAAACTCCGCACACATGTGACCCAGGCGGAGACTCGAACCCGGGTCCCAGAGGTGTGAGGCGACAGTGCTAACCACTGCACCACCATGCCGCCCCGTTGCAACATTCAGTTGGATAAATTAATAAGAAAAACCTAACTTGTGTCACTATTTCTGGGCTCCTTTCATTGAATATGTAGCAACTTTCCTGTGTGTGCATGAGCCATTCACGCCTGGGCACACCCCCACCTTTTTATGGCGCTGATGGGGATATATCTGGATCGCGTTTCACCATTGTGTTGTTCATCAAATTACCATGCAGTTGCGATTTGAATACGTGGAAATGCGCTATTTAAAATGTGAATAGTGATCTTCAGGTGAGAGCAGCACTACACGCCCCGGATTTAGGCAAAACGAAGAAAGGTGACATGGTTTACTTTTTTGCCAATTTAACCTAATTTTGAAAACTTTAATACTTCCAACAATTGACGTTTTGAAAAGAATACAGTTTACTGATTTAGTCAGGGTTTTTTCATGTTTTCAACACTAGCAAGATACGCGGCATCGCCGATGATGCCGTCGACTCCAGAGGAATAAATGAGCATGACATTTTTCTGCATGCAGTAAATTAAGCAAGTGATTTCTTTTGGGACAACTATGGCACTACAGGAAAAGAATCAAAATAAAAAAAAAAAACTCAACATATGAGGGAGGGCATACTAAACCATATACTATGATTTGTCCTTCGGTCACCCCCCGGTAACCTTGGGGTATCCATGGACAATCAACTGTCCGAACAGCTGAGTCACTGGGTACCCTCAAATGGCGACTAGAAATCTTTTGGAAGTACTTGGATTAGCACTTCCAGGAGGATACTTTTATTATCTAAAAAATAATAATTAACTGTATTACTTGTGGGGCAGCATAGTGGTGTAGTGGTTAGCACTGTTGCCTGGCACCTCTGGGTCCCAGGTTCAAGTCTCCGCCTGGGTCACATGTGTGGAGTTTGCATGTTCTCCCCATGTTGTCGTGGGATTTCCTCCAGGTATTCCGGTCTCCCCCACAGTCCAATGCCATGCTGAGGCTTATTGGACTTGCTAAATTGCCCATAGGAGTGCATGTGTGAGTGACTGGTGTGTGAGTGTGCCCTGCGATTGGCTGGCCCCCCATCCTGGGTTGTTCCCTGCCTCGTGCCCATTGGCTCCGGACCCCCCGCGACCCAGAAGGATAAGCGGTTTGGAAAATGAATGGATGGATGGATGGATATTCATTCCTTTTATTATCGCTTTACAAATACACTGTCAAAATTTCAGTGGTTTAAAATACGGTCTGAAAGTCAACCTTCTACATCCAGGATGAGCAGTTGAGTGCCAATTAGAGTTCTGAGTCAACAATGAGCGTGTGATAAGTAGGCTTACAAGTTGCACCAGTTTACAGAATGGTAGATTTTCTTTGATTGTATCATCGCAGATACTGTATGGAAGTTGGCTATCATCCCATCACTACTATAGTACCTATAGCCAGCTAACTTGCAAGCCAGAAAACCCAGTAGGTCCCTGCAGGTAACTAACGTAAGCAGAGTAAATTTGGTGTCAATATTCACAAAAAATCTAGACGTATCAACTTTAGCCGATATTTAAACTTCATAAATATTAAAAAGTGAACAGCACCAAAGTGTTAGACAGGGGCTATGTGTAGGCAGTTGGAAAGAAACAACATATGTGTCATGCCCGGCTCGTCCGCTCCTCGTGTGTGCCACACCCCCTGATTACCCACGTGTGCTTCCCTGATCGTTACCGGCTGTGTCCGATTATTTTGCTCAGTCTTGTCTATTTCAGTCCAACTCTTGCCTGTGTACGTTGTCCGTCATTGACGTTAGTCTTTGTCAGATAGTAGTCCCTAGTCCTCGTTTGTTTAACACTAGATTTACCGAGTTTTTATTCTCTGCTGAGAGTCCCAAGGTGTTTGTCACCCCTGCTGTGATTTTCGCAGGTCTTCAGCCCCATCCTCCTCCTGCTTTTGTTGTGCAAACACACCCATTACCTGTGAGGCCTGGCGCATTTGCATTTTTTACTCAGAGTAGCTCAAATCCAAGGCAGGCTAAACCTCTGTGTGTGACATGGAAACCTTCACAAAAGTCTGCCATATCTATACCAAATATCCCACATGCTGACTGACCTGCAAATATGAAAGACGCACATTCACAAAATATATGGAAACACAAGTCTGTGTTATTTATAAAACAAATTGAGTGAAAATAGAATGAAAAGTTGCTAATAGAATGAAATGAATAAAATGAAAACATGCTAACACTTCAGTCTCCAATGCATGTTTGTATATAAATGTCATAAGCTGAGTGAAGTCATGGTCCATGGTTTTTGACATGCTCATACACATACAGAATAAAATGTCATTTCATTTTCATTGGCCATCACTGAATTATAACACCAAAAGTGAATTTTGTTTTTGTGTGATCTCTCCAGCTTTGCATGTTTGGCTGTTCATGTAAAAATTGATGTATCCGTGCCTCAGTTCCAGGTTCATCTCTTCGTCATCTTTCTGCCTTTTGTCTCAGTGGTTACTGTCCCACACAGTCTGTCTATCTTTCAAAGTCTGTGTTTGCAGCGTTTGAAAACCCAGTGACCATCATCCCTGTATTTGGCAATGGAGTTCCTTGGCTAGAAGAATCGGAAACAATCTTCTTTTTCCTTTCCACCCTGTAGATGCTTTGTACAGAACGTAGGCATTCACCGCCACCAAGTCCAGCATGTTGTAAAACACAGCTACTGGCCACTTGCTTGTTGCTGCTCGTACTGAATACATGCGCGCCATTCTAAACACTGACGTGGAGAATTCCTCTCCCTGTGCAGTGTCCTTTGCCAATGGAGGAAGTTCATGGCAAACGTTATTCACCATGCCCAGTAAAGTGAAGCAGTCTGTGTGACAGTGACAGTGAGGTGAAGAAATTGTCCATTGTGACATTTCTCCCGTCATCCAGAAATGACTCCATCAGACTCATGACCACGTTCTCTGCCAGCCTTCACCAAGAACTGTGCTGAAAGTTTCACTCCAGGAGAACACATGAACATAGATGTACAGCTGTTCTCGACCAAGGTTCATTGTTCATGCAGTATATTTACATTTACATTTACAGGATTTGGCAGACGCCCTTAGCCAGAGCGACTTACATAAGTGCTTTGAGACTCTGCAATGAATTTCCGATGCTAGCTCAATAAGGACCCCAGCTACGAATACTATCTCTGAGAATGCCATTGAGTAGTGCAGAATTTTTATTTTATTTTATTTTTTTAAAACACACACCAGAAAAAGAGTCGAGTAAGAATATAGAAGTTCTACGTCAGGTATTTCTGAAAAAGAAAAGTTTTGAGTCGTCGCTTGAAGACATTCAAGGATTCAGCTGTTCGGACATCTAGGGGGAGTTCATTCCATCAATTAGGTGCCAGGACAGAGAAGAGCCGAGATGCGTGTCTTCCTTGTGCCTTGAGGGGAGGTGGGACCAGTCGAGCAGTGCTGGAGGATCGGAGAGATCGTGGTGCAGAGCGGGGTGTGATGAGGTCCTTTAGGTAGGATGGTGCCAGAGAATTTTTGGCTTTGTATGCGAGCATCGGTGTTTAGAATCTGATGCGTGCAGCTACAGGAAGCCAGTGGAGGGAGCGCAGCAAAGGAGTGGTGTGGGAGAACTTGGGAAGGATGAAAACAAGACGAGCAGCTGCATTCTGAATCAGTTGGAGGGGACGGATGGCGCTCAGTGGTAAACCCGCTAGAAGCGAGTTGCAGTAGTCAAGGCGTGAGATGACGAGGGACTGGACGAGTATCTGGGTAGCCTGGGTGGAAAGAAATGGACGTATCCTCCTGATGTTAAAGAGGAGAAACCGACAAGAGCGAGAAAGACTGGTGATATGTGAGGAAAATGACAACCGATCATCTATGGTAACTCCAAGGTTTCTAGCAGAAACCGAAGGACGGATCAGGGAGTTGTCAAAGGAGATCGCAAGGTCCTGGAGGGGGGATGAGTCAGCCGGGATGTAAAGCAACTCAGTTTTACTAGTTTTGAGTTTTAGCTGGTGAGTGGTCATCCAAGATGAGATGTCTGCCAAGCATGTAGAGATCTTAGTGGAGACATGAGTGTCTGAGGGAGGGAAGGAGAGGATGAGTTGTGTCATCGGCATAGCAGTGGTAGGAGAAGCCATGTGAGGATATAACTTCGCCAAGAGATTTAGTGTAGAGGGAGAATAGGAGAGGGCCAAGAACCGAGCCCTGAGGGACACCGGTGGAAAGACAACGTGGAGTAGATGTGGATCCATTCCATGTCACTTGGTATATCGCATCCAAGCCGGACAAATTTGGGATCAAGTTCTGGATGGCCACGGATTTGGAGACCAAATACGTCTGCAACGTGTCCCCTAACTTGGGAAAGGACCCCAGTCACCAGAAAAGGGAGAGGCTGGCAGAGAACATGGTCATGAGTCTGATGGAGCCATTTCTGGATGACGGAAGAAATGTCACAACGGACAATTTCTTCACCTCACTGGCACTGTCACACAGACTGCTTCAGCGCAAAACAACACTACTGAGCACAGGGAATAAAGTTTGGTATGAACTTCCTCCAATTTCAAAGGACACTGCACAGCAAGAGGAATTCTCCGCGTCAGTGCTTAGAAGTGGCAGTGTCTCCTTGACAATTTATGCACCTAAAAAAACAAGATTGTGTGTGTTCTGAGTTCCTTGGACCAAGATGTGGCGATCTGTGAAGGCAGAAAGAGGAAACCCAACACAATAACAGACTATAACCACATGAAGGTATGTGAATGTGTGTATAATTTTACATCAGTGCTACAATGTTTTCTGATATGTACTATACAGGCCTATATAGAAAGAAGGTAGAAAAAAAGCAAATACACTCATGACTCTCTCTCTCTCTGCTGTTATAGTGTGGTGTAAATGTGTTGGACCAAATGGCGCGCATGTATTCCGTAAGAGCAGCAACATGCAGGTGGCCAGTAGCTGTATTTTACAACATGCTGGACCTGGTGGTGGCAAATTCCTACGTTCTGTACAAGGCATGTACAGGGTGGGAAGGCAAAAGAAGATTATTTTTGAGTCATCTAGCCAAGGAACTCCATTGCCAATTTATGCCACAAAAGGCTATGGGGACAGAGGAAGGCTGCTGCTGTGCCAGGACTTGTATGGACAACTCAGTGTCAGGTACAGGAGAACTGCAACAGAAACCGCAGCAGGTTTACCAGTGCAAAGTGTTACAAATTCACTTGCGCCAAATGCAGGGTCTGGGTCTGCAAACACTGCAAAGTTTGAAACACTCAATTTTTTTTATAAATAAAACAGACTTGTGCTTCCATATATTTTGTGAATGTGTGTCTTTCATATTTGCAGGTCAGTCAGCATGTGGGATATTTGGTATAGATATGGCAGACTTTTGTGAAGGTTTCCATGTCACACACAGAGGTTTAGCCTGCCTTGGATTTTAGCTGCTCTGAGTAAAAAAATGCAAATGTGCCAGGCCTCACAGGTAATGGGTGTGTTTGCACAACAAAAGCAGGAGGACAATGGCCCAAGAAACTCTCAGCAGGGATGCTAGTAGGTGTTAGGCCCAGGGAATTTACGCAAATTTGCGTAGATTTGGCAGTTCTAGTGTTAATAAATCCCCGTTTACCCCATACTCTGCCTGTCTGCCTGCTCCTTTCCCGATCGCCCTGCCTGAGCGCTCCCCCGCTCACCCGCTTAATTCACAGCGATCGTGACAATATGGTTGTGTTTTGTAATTTATGTGCTGTGGTATATTTTTGGTTCTCTGTGCTTCCTTATCAGTTCTGCAAATTAATTCCATCTGTAACCTGTCTTTGAACAACCTATTAATTTATTTCCTAGGACAATAAGAGTGAAGCGAGCATTGTAAGGCAGTTTTTTCATGTGGTTGTGTTAGGTTTGTTTTTTTCTCCTTTTTGGTAGGGGATGGATGGATGGATGGATGGATGGATGGATGGATGCGTAGAGCAAACGACACCAAGGCAAAGAAAAAATGATTACCCGCACTGGAACTTCTATCCAGTGAGCCAAGACAAAGACTTTGGTACCGCTGGTTCAAGTTTGTGTCGAAGGAGCGGTTGTTAGAGGAGTCCTGAATGAGGCACATTATCTGCATTGTGAGAGTGTCAAAGCTCTGAAGGTGACTTTCTGAGTAGGCCATACATGTGTGAGGTTGCGGTTAGTATCTTATCGCTCTTGGGAGGCAAATCTATGCTATTTCTGGGAGAAGCTCTAACATTGTTTTTGTACCATCAGACACACACTCTGTGTCACTGTGGGCTTCACTGCACAGTAATACACAGCTGTGCCTTCTGTCCTACTGTCACTGATGGAGAGATGGATGTCTGATGGGGATTCATTGAGAATCTTCCTTTATGAGAAACCTTATCAAATGCATGAATCAGAGGTTCAGGAGCCTTTTTTGGCTGCAGTACATAACGGCACACAGTGTAGAAGTTAGTAATACTATGGCAGTATGTCAGTACAGCTTTGTCTGCCTTAGGTGAATTAATCAAAGGAGGCTGATCAACTTTTTCTGTATCCACTCCTACTGCAACATAAAGAACTAAATGAAATATGAACAAAATTATGAATAATTAAACAACATATAGTTGTAAATATACTGAGGAGCTCATTGACTAGTATTACTACTAAAATAAACATGCCCATAGAAAAGATTCATGAATTAACTGGTGATCAATACCCTGGGTGATAAATGCACTCACAATGAGTAGTAACATCACATCTAACTAGCTTTTCGATTTGGTGGATTTTGTTGGAAATTACATTCAAACTCAGGAACAGCACCATCTGGAAGTCACAAAGCATGCTTGTCTGTAAATGTAAGAATGTGATCTATCTTCTGCAGTTAATTAGGTCAATTGTCACTCCAGTTTTCTCATCATGTATGTTTGGTATATGTCGATTTGTGCTATATTAAAAATGTCAGTTTTTGTTTTCTTTTGCAAGAGAAATCGGGATCATATTGGATTTCGTGATACAGTAATCCCCTACACACAGCTCTGCTCAGTCAATCAGTCATATGGTTTATTGAGCCAAGTTTTTTGAAAGCATGTTTGTTGATTTATCTGAAAAATATGGGTGATTTATTATGGGATATATTTTTGTCCATTTAATAGGGTTATTTATGTGCCAATGTAAGGTGGTCAGTAACTGCAAACGTAACACGGGGAACAGTATGGAAGATGGAGCGTGACTCCTTTTCAAGCACGTACAAACGCAAGTGATTTCCTTTTATGGGTTAGTGAAGCCTTCATATCTTCAAATCACCAAAGACCACCTTCAAACCGTGAAAACTAACAAGCACAGCAATACATGGTATACATGGTCAAATTAGCCATTAGCTTACACAAATAGTAGAAAAGCTCACAAGAAAGCATATGCAAAGCGATAAGTACCTCGTTGGCGGCATACTTTCAAAGGAATCATCTGTAATTCTTCCTGTTTTAACTTCATTTAACAACAAGCAATGTAAACTTTCAGCAATGCCCATAATGCCAGCTTGCTTGCAGTGTATAACTTCCTCACATCACTCTGCATACATCATGGTCCCAGCTTTCAAAACAAAAGTCCCCGTTCGCGAAGACATTCACCAAGGAAGGATATAGAATTGTGGGCATAAGTAAACGTCCACATAGTGCCGAAACGCCGGTGTCCATTATTTAAAGCCCTACAATGACATACAGTATGCTGTTGTCAAAATAAACTTAACTTAAATGACACGGTCAGTTTGATTTTCTGGAGGAAAAGTATTCATATAGATTAATTGAACCATCAGTAAAATTGCTGATATTAAATGAAATTAATCTATAGAAAAATAGTTTTTAGTGGCAGCCCTAAATGCATGTCTATCATTGATATTGGCATATGTCACTTTTCTATCAAATTAAAAACATATGCTGGTGTTATCGTGGACGGTTTGATATGGCACAGCCTTATTGCTAATACTTAAAGTCAACGTATTTTGTTTAACGGTAAAATGGAAATGGAATTCCCACTCCAAGAGATTAACATGTCATCAGGAGTCACGCTGGGCCACGTTTTGGGTGATTACAGTCAGAGCCACATTGGGCCTTGTGTCATGTGAGTAACATCTGATTTCACACAGAGACATGAACTGAAGCAGGTTTATGATTTCTAATATGAAAAACATTAGGTTGATTTCTAATCAGTTGCAGCTGGAAGGCTGATATATGTCTTAATCATTAACTCAGAGATTATTAATATAGTATCATTACCTCTGAGCTATGATTTCCGTCTGAGACAGTCGAGCTTGTTCACAGTCTTGTATAAAGTACCCGAAAGTCACACTTAAGTATAAGTACAGATACCCTCCCAAGTCACCAACTAGAATTCCACTCAAGTAAGTCTTAAAGTACCTAGTGTTCACTGTACTTAAGTATTACAAATAATCTATAACTAACTGTACTTGAGTAAAGTGCAAGTAAATATAAATAACAACAGAATGCTGTCTAAACTTTTAATATCAAAACGTTCACTCAGCATTTTAAAGCATTTAAAAGAAAAATTTTGCATACATCACACACTTCAAAAACGGCTTTAAAAACCTAAACAGGAGTATGCTGTTGTTAAAAAAGAAGCACAGGTTAATGTTAACGTATTTTAACGCCATTTCTGAAAACACAAGTCACCGTTTTTCCTATTACCAGCATGGGGTTCATTATCTCAGTCACAAAACCCTGTTTTTCAGCTTACATAACTATTTCAGTGTTCATTGTTCAAATGTCCAAGTTAATATTAGTGATTCAAATGCCCTAACCAGCCTATCACCAAGAGAAGAAAACGTTCACTTAACATCAGACACAAAGCTCACCCCAAGCTGTTATCCTGGCTAATCGTGATAACTGAAGTTAATTCACTGGTGTTTACCATTAGTTTAGCTTTCCTCGATGTGCTTCTTTAGATTGAGCTTTTAAAAGCCAAAATCCCAATGTCTTTCCAATGGGACACGTCCCAAATACACAGACGCCGAACTGCAAGATGCACACACGGTGGATGATTTACACACGCTAAATACACGTGAGGATCGGACCGGGTACGACCAAACACACACGCGACAATAGGGAAATGCAACCATTAACATTAACGACCACAACAATGCAATGACTGTTAATAAAAAGCGTAATTTCCCCAGCAAGCAAGTCTCCATGTCTCCCGTGATGCCTCGGTCCGCCCGTCGCCACACTATATTGTGTTTTTCTTTAAAGTTTTCACTATAAAAACCAGAAAATCAATTGACAACAAAGTATTATTTGGTAGACTTCTGAACGAATTAATCGAATTTAAATGCTTTCTTATTGGGAAAATTGCCTTGGATCGCGTACAGGAAACGGATTGTGTTCGTGAACCGCAGGCACCACTGTAGTAAGAATCCACGCAATAAAAGTCACACTGAAATATCCAGGTGTGGATACAGATGTGTCTGCGTCCATGTGCCTGCTGAGTACTTTGTACTTTATGGTATGCCAAGTGTCAAGCGCTGATTTTTCGTGACTCTGCAACAGATGAAATGCATTTCCTGCTTCCACAAAAGCACTCCGTAATTCCGCAGAATCGATTTCTTCCACGAAATGACTCTGTATCATTCATGACATTCCTTTCCTCCACAAAATGACTTTCGTTCAGGAAATGCATTTTGTACACAAAATGAATTTATTCAGTTGACAAAATTCATTTCGCCCACTAACATTCTTCCATTCAATTCCAGTCCGTTTCCAAGGAGATGTTGGAACAGTTACGTCAGTTACATAAGCAGTAGCCTACGTATGTAAGTTCTAGAATCTAGAGTGCTGATGTCATTCGCATTCCTATATAAACGGCAAATTCATCTTCACATTTCATTTTGAACAAAATCAACATACGTGCATGTACATTCACTTTATCATGGCAAGGAATTTCTTTCAGAGAGCTGTAAACCAGCTTAAAAACAAAGAGTTTCGGAAGTATCTGAGGAGGTATGTGCATCCAGAGGCGCTTGCAGTTTATGTAAAAATCCAATATGTAAACTTTCCTTGTCGATTGCCGTCAGTGTATAAGAAGCTTAAACTCTTCACTTTGTTGTAGATGTAAGCATAAAGTCACTGCTTACATTTGGGTCCCTCATTGCAGAAGTGCTGCTGGTGATCACAGAATTGCACTTATAATTTTTTTTGTTTGTTTTCTTTGTCTTTCCGTGATCTGAATGTGCCTGTTGGGAAAATCCTTACAACAAAAGCACGGTAAGAAAGTAACAAACTGATTTTTTGTTAATATACATGTAATTTTATGACTACTGTTTAATAATCTCACACTAATGTATTGTAAGAATCCTCTGAAATTTATTTAATGGTACCTTCACCCTGCTGCATGTTAGATCAGCTCTGTGTTTTATTGTTTGATTTCAGCACTTCTGGGGACCAGTTATTAATTGGGGTCTTCCCCTAGTCGCAGTCAGCGATATGAGGAAGAGCCCCGACATCATCAGCGGTCGAATGACCTTCGGTAAGAGGCAGAGGGCTCACCTTCCATCTATATGAGCGTCCACTGGGTCACTCGGGACTCCAGAGGGACTTTTTAAAGGTTTTAAGCTGGTTGCTCTTCTTCTTTCTGGCCTCTGACCCCTGCATGATCTTTGTCTCCCCAGCTCTTACCTGTTACTCAGTGATATTTATGAGGTTCTCATACCGAGTCCAGCCCCGAAACTGGCTCCTTTTTTCTTGCCACATGGCCAATGTGACGGCACAAGTGATCCAGGGAGGCCGGCTCATCCGACACAAGTAGGTCCCCACCAGGCTCCCTCTAGAATATTTAAATCTTCACCTCATATCTGTTGATTAATGCCATATTACTGCTCGACATAGCATTTGCAGCCGGCAGCCAGGCAATCACTCTGCCAGCTTTTCTCCCAGTCAGATCCTTCCTTAATAGTGTCACACAAGTACCTTTTATAGGTTTGTGTTCTTCATGAATGTTTTTTTTCTTCCATTTCAGAATGCAGAACAAAAATGCGAAATGAGCCTTTGTATGTTGTAGAGCAGAGCACAGACGGGTTCGTGCAGATAAGTGAAACTGAGGAAGATTTCTGCCAGATCCATGCATCAGATCGAGAGAGCAGCTGCTAAAATGCCATTATGTAGCAGCAAACAGATATTTGAAGCTGCTGGTGCCTCTGGAGTCCCATGGACATCAAGGTGTAGAGTCCTCCACTGCAACTGTGCATAAACCTTCTATTCGGCCACCACTAACCAGTGCTCACAAGCAGAAACTGTCCAAATACACATGTTCAATGGATGCAAGAGTTGTGAAGCTGCTATCAAATAAGGGGTCCTATGTCAAAATGTGACGTGACCTGTTTGATTTCAGTACATATGCTGCAAACACAACAAATGACAATTTTCAGTTCTTCACTTATAAAGTGTTTTGCAGCTTACTGTGCATAATAATTTGGAACAGTTCATTGTAAGTGTTTTATTTGACAAAAAAATACTGTAATCATTACATTTGTTCAATAAAATTTGAATTGCACTCAATAGTTGACAACATTAGAATTATTCTGACTATATGTGTGTTCATTTCTTGCATTTTTCTTATTAGGAATCCACACGTACGTAGGGGCAATTCACTGCCCATACAAAGTGCGAGGGGAAAATATATACCTAATGAAGACTGTAGTCCTGTATTAGACAAAATCATTTTATCATATGGTCAGTTATTTTTATACCTACATAAGAACATACATTTACAAATGAGAGGAGGCCATTTGGCCTATCAAGCTCGTTTGGGGAGCACTCAACTAACAGCTCAGAGTTGTTAAAATCTTACAAAAGAACATAAGAAATTTACAAACGAGAGGAGACCAATCAGCCCATCAAGCTCTTTTGGGGACAACTTAACTAATAGCTCAAAGTTATTAAAATCTTCTCTAGCTCTGATTTAAAGGAACCCAGGGATTTAGCTTGCGCTACACTAGTAATAAGACTATTCCGTACTCTAACTACACGCTGTGTAAAGAAGTACTTCCTCAAATTCGTTTTGAAATGTTCTCCCGCTAATTTCCACTTAAGGCCACCGGTTCTAGTATTTAAACTAATATTGAAATATTGAACAGCATCCAGACCTGTTAGAACTTTATATACCTGGATCATGTCCCCCCCTTAGTCTCCTTTGCTCGAGGCTAAACAGATTCAGCTCAGGTAACCTCTCCTCATAAAACATTCCTCTAAGACCAGGAATAATTCTCGTAGCCCTACATTGCACCTTTTCCAAGGCAGCAATGTCCTTCTTAAGGAATGGTGACCAAACCTGCACACAATATTCTAGGTGGGGTCTTACCAAGGAATTAAATAATCGTAGCATCAGTTCCCTTGAACTCCACACACCTAGAGATGTAACCCAACACCCTATTGGCCTTTTTAATTGCTTCCCCACACTGGCAAGAGTGGGACATGGAAGCATCAACATACACACCAAGGTCTTTCTCATAATCAGCTACCTTTATTTCAGTGGAACCCATAAAATATCTGTACTTTATATTTCTGCTCCCTGCATGGATTACCTTACATTTATCTACATTAAATTTCATCTGCCAGGTATCAGCCCAGTCGCAAATTAAATCAAGATCCCGTTGTAGCCTCCGTGCTGCTCTAATAACTACCTGCTGCCTCCTGTCTGTTAACCAGTTCTCAATCCAAGCTGCTACAGTTGCTAAAATCCCTTCAGTTTGGAGTTTAAGCAAGAGCCGTTTGTGGTGGACAACATCAAAGGGCTTTTGCAGAACTAAGCAGATAACATCATAGGCCTTTTTGTGATCAATTTCTTTCATAGCTTCCTCAAAGAACTCAAGTAGATTAGTTAAACAGAAGCTACCTCTCCTAAATCCATGTTGGCTATCCCTCAGAATGTTATTTGCATCCAGGTAATCTACCATTTTCACTTGGATTATAGCTTCCATTACCATTCCAGTTATGCAAGTTAAACTGATTGGTTTATAGTTTGCTGGATTACTTCTATCCCCTTTTTTGAATATGGGCGTTATATTGGCATGCTTCCAATTAGAAAGTGCCACACCAGTAGATAAGGATTTCTCAAATAGTAATGTTAAAGGCTGGCTAATAATATCCCTCATCTCTTTAAAAACTATAGGTAAGATGCCATCAGGGCCCTGCAATTTATTTATTTTGAGCTTAGCAAGGCTTTGTACCACATCAGCCTCAGTTATACATATATCGGTCATAGACGACACTCTATTTGTATTAAATGGTGGCAGGTTACCTGTGTTCTCTATTGTGTAAAAGAATCATTAAACTCTTGTTTTTACTATATCAATTTCATTTTCAGTTATAAGACCCTTACTATCCTACAGATTACTGATTTCAGCTTTTAGAGCTCTTTTGGAGTTAAAATATTATGGGAAACTTTTCATCCTTAGCCTCCAATCCAACCTTCCTTTCTACATTCCTCTTACAGGGTTCCCACGTGTCCTGAAAACCCGAACATTTTTAGGGTTATTTTCCAGTCATTGAAATGACCTGTAAAGTGATACAAATGGCAAAATGTCCTGGAATTTCATTTCTGTTTTTGCTTTAAAATTTTTCTACATTTGTAAAATTGAGGAATCACAATTATAACAACATCATCACGAGCAGAGCTTTGGAATGTTTCTCATCCAGTTTGCTTCTGCTATGTTTTAGATGTAATTTGTGCCCTTGTGAAATTATTATACATTATTTGCCTTTTTAAAGATGTCCAATGAGACCATTATAATTGTAGACCCATTGGAAAAGGAAGATGCATATGAACGTAAAGTTCTGAGAAATTGGAGGTAACTGTGCATATGATGTCATGTGGGAATATTTCTAATTAAACAAGTCACTCCGATGTAATTTAATTGAAAACATGTTAAGAGTTATTACATGCATTTCAGTAATGACCATTGGAGAGAAAACACGGGCTTTAATTCTTAGCATGATTTTTTATGTTCCCAGATTTGAATACAGTTTTTAATGTCTTTTACAATATCTAGAAATTTTCTGAAGATGAGAGACTGTGCCGAGCACAATGCAGTGTGGCAAGTGCAAACCCGAGCTACAGCAAGATTCCAGCAGTTGCGGAGTTCTTATTTTGAAGGTACCTGTTTGCTGAGTTATACTGGGCAGTTATTACTTTGAATTAATATTAATACAACTGAATTTTGCAGTTTGCACCTTTCAAGGGGTCACATCAGTGATGTGAAGACGAGCCAAAGTGCTGTGAGCGCATCTCGAATGGAAATTGCATGTGCACTGCTGGAATGTCGAGGTATGTTTAGGACTATTGCTAATATTTTGGCAATTACAAATGAAAAGAAGATTAAGAATCTGGATGTACCAGATGAAACACCCTCAGAGAGAGGTCTTGTGGGATGGTGACAGTACACAACAGGCACAAAATATTCACATGGTAACTACACTGGACGTACAAATCCTGTTCTAGTATCAACTGTCATAAATGAATGTTTTGTGAATTTTTTGGTAATATGATCTGTATCGGTAATCATTTACATTACAAAGCGTGTCGTTTGTAGCCAAGTCTGTGGTCAGTTGTATACTGTGTTACATGGTCAACAATGCAATAGAATTACAGTAATAACTACAGTGTATTGTGCAGTAACAGTGTAGTAATTTAGGGATATTCCAAATCATGTTCTTTTAACCCAACTTTAAATGTTGTGGACTATAATTTGCTGAATTGTAGTTGGATTTTTCACTTCATTTTGAATAGATTATTCAAATGGTATGCTCCTAGGAAATGCAGAGGACTACTGTGTGGTTCGCTCTATGTTGGAAGGAAATGCTGATGAAAGCATGATTGAAATGGTAAGAAGTCGTACTCCCATACAAATTATTCTGTTTCTACTTTAACATCTCAACTTGTCAAAGAAACATTTCCAACCAGTACAGCATTGGCTGAATTCACAAAAGGAGAACTCCTGGAAATATACCTGATCCTTGTAATGAAGATATTTTAATGGAGCCAACGGTTAATGCACTTTATTATGAACTCATAAAATGCTTGTCCTAACCTCACATATTTTAATATAGATTAAAAATATTACGTTTCTCCAAAGACCTGTCATAAAGGTTTGTTTCATTGTTTCAGATGACATATTAATTTAACTGTCTTTTAGGTGCAGTGTGACCTCTGCAGTAGGTGGGCACATTTCTAATGTACCAAATACAAGAAACACTTGACTTATGTTTGTGACAAATGTTCAGAAAAATAAACTTTGTTCAGTTTTTCTTTAAACCTGCTTGTTTGTTCACAGATTATTATAAAACTGAGGAAACATTTTTTTTTAATCACATAAGATGCCCACAATGTGGTTAAAACCAGCAGAAATGCATGGGGCATAAGAAGCTATTAAAATAATCATTGTTGATGAAGTAGTTATGACATTACATTCTTAGTGTAAAAAACTGATAGCCCCCTCTAAAGTACAGGAAAGTTATTTTGATAGCATAAATCCTTATACAGATGTCCATTCAGGAGTATGGGTAGGAAATACTGGCAAGGCAGCAAAAAATGGCAGAACATCGGCTTCTGCCTGTGAGCCAGAGTCAGAGCGGCTATTTTTCTTTCTCTATTTTTTTTTCCAAGCCGCATGGATTGGTCAACTACACAATGCGTGTCTGCAATGAGCAATAGGGGTAGGGGCAGTGCTACAGGGTGCGTTCGACTTGTATACATACAACTTAAGTCGTCTTGCTCTCGCGAGGTGGTGACGTTTTGCAGCGCCGGCTGAAGTCGGACAAAAAATCCTAACCATGATGCATTGCGTTGGGACCAGAATGCATTGGTTTAAGCCAGCGCTGCAAACGGATGGAGAACTGTACGTCCATCAGTGCAGTGGGAAGAAAAAGGACAAGCAAGTGAACAATCCCTCCACTCTGCGTGTGATAAGCGCAGTAGTGTCGACGGTCGATTTTCAACCACTCAGAGAGCTTGTGGACCACCTGATTAGAGAAATGTGTACCATTATCAGTGGTAACGCATGTTGGAACATCCCATCGCGGGATTATTTCTTTTAACAGATTTTTTGCAACTATCTGGGCCGTTGCTTGCTTGGCCGGGAAGGCTTCCACCCATCTGGAAAAGAGATCAACAACCACCAGACAATAACGATAACCTCTACAGGGTGTTAGTTCTATGAAATCCATCTGCAAATGTTGGAAAGGACCCTCAGCTGGAGGAGTTGTGGCAGTTGGTGGCTCTCAATGCACGACCCATGTTGTGAGTCATACATGTGGAACACCTGGAAACGAAAGTTTGAGCATAAGCCGTGAATGAAGGGGCGGCCCAGTGTCTCTGGACCAACTGAACCATTGCATCGCGTGAGGCATGGTCCAATCCATGGGCCACCTTTGCCAATCCTGGAAAGGCAGACTTTGGGAGGTAAGGAAGATTAGTTGTTTGTTCCCTCCAGACCCCATCACTCCCCAACACTCCAGCTTTTCGTTTCCAGTGTCCTTTTTCCTCCGGAGTTGCCCCTGTCTGTAGGAGAGAAAGGTCAGCAGGATTAGTAGTAATGCACATCATCAGCTTCACTGGGGCCTCTGGGTCTGTGGCGGCTTTCTTTGCCCACCAATCAGCCCAGTTGTTCCCCACGCTCACCTCGTCCTTTTGCTCAGTGTGTGCCTTACATTTCACAATGGCTAATCGTTTTGGCAGCTGAATGGATTGGAGAAGGTCCTACACAAGTGAATGATTTTGAATAGGTTTGCCTGAACTTGTGAGAAATCCTCTCTGTTTCCACAGTGCCCCATGGTCATGACAGACTCCGAACGCATACCTTGAGTCAGTAAAAATAGTCACTTTTTGGTTTCTCATTTTATTACTAGCCTGAGTTAGGGCATACAGCTCTACTGCCTGCACGGACCACGTCCTTGGTAACTTCCCTCCTTCTATTAGTTCCCCATTCGGCCGGACAACTGCATATGATGTGGAGGGCTCCCCATTCTCCAGCCGGAGTGAACACCCATCCACAAAAACCAGTTCTCCCTCTGTTAGGGGGTCCTCCTCCAAGTCATCCCTAGGCTTTGCCAATGCCTGGGTCGCCTCAATGCAATCATGCTCGTCACCGTCCACCTCAGTGGGAACTAGTGTAGCAGGATTGACTGCTCCACATCGCACCATCGTCACGTTTGCTAAAGTTAGCAAAACGTTCTGATAATAGATCAGCCTAGCAGCAGTTAGGTGAAAACCTCTCACCTGAGTCAGAAGGGCATGTACTGCATGAGAGGCGCGGACCTGGAGAGGATGCATTTGCACTAGATCAGATGACATTAACACAGCTTCAGCAGTGGCTGCCACAGCCCGAAGACACGCAGGGAGGGAGCACGTCAGAGTCCAACTTCCTAGAATAGTAAGCAATAGGTCAGAATTGGCCCCCGTGCTCCTGTCCCAGAACAGCAGTCATGAAACCACCTCTTTCATCCACACACAATTGAAACGGGCGTTTGTAATTTGGGACCCTCAATGCCAGGGTCACACAAAGCGCCTGCTTTAGATCAGTGAATGCCCGCTCGCTTTCATCTGTCCATTCTAACACATCGTGGGGTCCCAGTCCCTTACCATGCATTAGGTCTTGCAGGGGCTGGGCCCTTGTGGCAAAATCCTGAATCCATGGACAGCAATAGCCAATCATACCCATCCATTTCATCATTTGCCTTTTGGTTGCAGGTTTTGGTGCCTGGGTGATAGCTTCCACCGTTTTGGCTCCCAGCTTTCTACCCTGGGAGTTCAGGACATGTCCTAGGTAGTGCACTTCAGATCTTACCAGCTGCAGCTTGCTTTTAGAGGCCTTATGTCCATTCTCTGCACAGAACAACAACGCTCGCGTATCTCTCTCACAACTCTCTCTCGTTTCTGCACACAGCAACAAATCATCCACATACTGCACCAGTGTACTTCCCCCTGGGGGGTGAAGCGCTCTAAGTTTTTTCCTAGCTCCTGAGCATAAACACTCGGTGACTCAGTATAGCCCTGTGGCATGACTGTCCAGGTGTACCTTTTCCCTTTAAAGGTGCGTGCAAACCAGTACTGAGAGTCTGGGTGAACTGGGACAGAGAAGAAAGCATTTGCCAGATCAATAACTGAAAACCATTTAGACTCTGGGGGTATGGATGATAGAATGGTGATTGGGTTAGGGACTATGGGCGCTCGCGGATACACTGAGTCATTTACCCCCCTTAGGTCCTGCACAAATCTCCAGGACCCATCTGCTTTCTTTACTGGCAGGATGAGGGAGTTCACCGGAGAATAGCTTATCTCAGCTATGGCCCCACGAGCCAGCAAATCGCCATGCACTTTTTCAATTCCCTCTTCTGCTTCTCTGGAGAGGGGGTACTGCGCGCGCTGTGGTCTGTATTGAGACTTAGGCATTACCCGTAGAGGTTCAGCCGTCACAATTTGCCCAAAATCGTTTTTCCCCTTTGCCCAAAAGTTTTCTGGGATCTCATCCAGCCATGCCGGTGAATCCTCAATCTCTACAGATTGCCCTTTTGTTCTATTATCGCAATGAATTTACCGTTTTACCTCAACAATTAAAACCTTGTCATACCTTTGTACAGTCCCGTCCTTAGTTACCCATCTACCTTTCTCCACATTCACCCAATCATCTCGCTCCTTACACTCTTTTACCCATAATCCTAGAAATTTCCAGTTTTTACCTTCTACCTTTCCCAAGGAGACATGTGGAACGCCTTCATCTCCAGGGCAGAACCAGCGATGCTGTTGTTCTTGGAGTGTCACAGAAACAGCAGTGGCTTGATGTCCCACATAAATACAGTCAATTTGAATCATTTCTGTAGGAAATCCATTCCCCATGAAGTCTTGAATATCATCCAAATTGTGTTGTGTGGGGTTTTCCACATAAGTGGCTGTGCAGTGGAGTCGTGGTGCTGGTAGACGTCGTCCAGGTTCATCACCTCCTGCCAGAAGCGGTGTCTCCCCACCTCTTGTGGATCTGGGAGGGAGTTGACCACCTCTCTGAGCTCTGCCAAGTCCCAGTTGCGCTGGACGTACAGTACACCATCCTTGGTGTTCCATCAGGCGCAGGGCCCCTTGGGTCAGGTATCTCCACCAAGGGGTACAACTGCGATGGCTGTGAGCCTGAGTCTCTCCCCCTTTGCAGCAGTCTCTGGCTCTGTCTCAGCGGCGGGGCTCCTGCTTCCCCCACTGCGTCATCTTCCTCCTTCTTCTCTGAGGGAGGGGCAGTGGCCTCCACAGACGCCGGTGCTGCTGCAGCTGCTCCTAGCTGAGGATGATAAGCAGGGGTAGGGGGCACATTCGGCAGAGGAGGGTACAGAGGTATCTCTTCCTTTTTCTTCTTAGTATTCTGTAACACCATGCTGAGGGATTGGGCCTGAGCCTCATTCCTGGCCCTTTCAGCGTTTAACTCCGCTGACTCCCTGGTCCCCCTGTTCCCCAGTTTGTCCCGCAGTCCCTTATTATTTGCCTTTTCCTTCTCTAACTCTTTCAATTTAGCCACATATATCCACTTTTCAAACTTATCATCCATCCATCCATCCATCCATTTTCCAAACCGCTTATCCTACTGGGTCGTGGGGGGTCCGGAGCTTATCCCGGAAGCAATGGGCACAAGGCAGGGAACAACCCAGGATGGGGGGCTAGCCCATCGCAGGGCACACTCTCACACCATTCACTCACACATGCACACCTATGGGCAATTTAGTAACTCCAATTAACCTCAGCATGTTTTTGGACTGTGGGGGGAAACCGGAGTACCCGGAGGAAACCCCACGAAGACATGGGGAGAACATGCAAACTCCACACACATGTGACCCAGGCGGAGACTTGAACCTGGGTCCATTTGGCACATTCTTTGCTAAAACTCTCCCATCTCAGTCTCGACCACATCGCGACATATACGTTTCTAGCCTGGCTTTCGACAACTGTGTTTTCTCATTTGTTTTTCAAATTTTGTCATACCCTCTGGGTCATATGCATGATCTGGAGCCCATTTGCTCTCTTTGCTATTTGAACTGCCCATGACTTTTCCTATCTGTTCACCAGTTACCCTCAACGAAGTACTTCAGGAAATTAAGCAGTTTACTTCGTTGCGAAAGCAGAAGCAAGTTTCTTCGTTGCAACAGAATTTGCGAGAAAGCAAAAGCAAATTCCTTCCTTGCGACAGAGCTAGCTATTTATTATGAACACAAACGAATACTTTGATTTAGCAGGATTGGTGAATAATATAATTAATATTTTATTATGCGCACCAGACACACATTCCAGCAATATAAATGTTGACTCATAAATGAGACAAATTTAGTTTGGCCCCGGCCGCTTGGCCTCCATCCGCTTTTTACACTGGTATCTCTGTCTAATTTTCTGGACGCTTATTAGTTCGTTTACCTGATATTCTGCACTAGACAACACATTCACATTCATCACAACCAGGATATTTACACGCTTCACACATTCAAACAACAACACGAATCACTGCGTGGCAGGTACTATTCATTCACTTCCCTGGCAGGATTCAGTCCGCTACCAGGCTGCCCCCGGCAGAGCCGTGTTAACTGCCAGTTGCCAGTAACGGATCAGTTTCCACACACAACCTTATTTATACCCCGGTGGGGCAAATGCCAACCAACCGGCCTGTTTTCACTCCCTCGTGAAAACCCTTTCACTTCCTTGTGAAAGACCTGTGTCTCTGTAGACACCTGTATTTGCTTCCTTGCAAATACCTGTATTCACCTTCCTGTGAATACGAGGATCCTCCTGTGGATCGCAATCCACTAGCGCTTTTTCCAAAGTTTGTCAAACAGCACATATAGATACTATACAGACTTAAACATCGACTTGTGATTTAATAAATCAACTTACAATTTTTTTCCCTTCAATTTTGGTCCGTTGATCGGATTGGGATGTCCAGGCGTTCGTCCTGAGCCGGATCGAGTAACTTTTTTCCTCGCTCCTTGGCTGGCAGTGACGTCTCACCGCTCCATTCTAACAGGACACCTCGTTCCTCGCCGTCCGTGCGCTCTGGCTGCTCCCTTTCTCCGATCCCGGACGAGCCCCCAAATCTGTGGAAGAAATTTCTCAAAGTCTGATGTTTAAGTGTTTGACAGAACTTTATTATTCGATGAGCTCAAAGGGAACAGACACTCAGCAATCATGCGTCTCATGTTCTGCTCCCCGAGCAACAAATGCATACATCTTTTATGGCCTAAAATGCGACAGTCATCTGACAAATCAAGGACAAGTCGGATATCTGGACATTCCAGTTACTTCTGCCTTTCATCGTCCAGGCAGTTCAAAGAAAATTTGGCCATCTGGAGATACCAGTTTCTTCTACTTTTTCAAGGTCCACCTATCAGCTTAGAACAAGTCTATCTATTTGGGACTTTTTGCTATATTATTCTAGGACTCGTTGTTCTCTTTTTCTACATTTTATATTATCCAATACCATGCATTCATTTTATAATATCTTCATAATATAATATAATATCTTTGTACCATCAGACACACACTCTGTGTCACTGTGGGCTTCACTGCACAGTAATACACAGTTGTGTCTTCTGTCCTACTGTCACTGATGGAGAGGTTGGTGAGACATTGTTTTCTGTTCATATCCATTGAGAATCTTCCTTTAGGAGAAACCTTATCAAGTGCCTGAATCAGAAGTTCAGGAGCCTTTCTTTGGCTGCTGTACATAACGGCACACAGAGTAGAAGTTAGTAATACTAGGGCAGTATGTCAGTACATCTTTGTCTACCTCAGGTGAATTAATCAAAGGAGGCTGAACAACTTTTGATGCTTCCACTCCCACAGCAACATAAATAACTAAATAAAATATGAACAAAATTATGAATAAATAACAAAGAATATAAGGCTGTAAATATGCTGACAGAGGATTTCATTGACTAGTATTACTACTAGGGATGTCCCGATCAGGTTTTTTTGCCCTTGAGTCCGAGTCATTTGATTTTGAGTATCTACCGATACCGAGTCCCGATCCGATACTTCTATAATACATAAAAAAAGAATAAAGAAGAGCGAGGAAAGGATGTTCCTTATTTTTTATTTATTTCACCTTATTTTAACATTCAACAACTCTGTTAACAAACAGAGCACTTCTTTAAAGTAGCTTGAACAATCATGTAATAAATAACATAAATTCTTCACTTTTGGAATAGTGCAACAGTAAATATAAAAAAAAAAGTCTAATATAAAAACAAATAGCACCTCAACTTAAAATACCTGGCAGACATGTAAACAAATAAAAAAAATAAAAGTGCCACAGTGTTTGCAAAGACAGTAATGTGCTTTTAGGAACTGCACTCCTAACTCTTACTGTCATCACAGTAGTAAGTTTCACAGAAGGAAATGTATGTTTTTCTTAATGAAAACTAACATCTCTACCTTGTCAGGTTTGAGCCTGTTTCTGTTCTCATCAAGGACATTTGCAACGGCACTAAAAAGTCTCTCACTGTCCACAGAGCTGCAGGGGGCACTGAGATACTGGGTTGCAACAGCAGCCATAGAGGGAAACTGATTAGCATGTTCTTTCCAGTACTGAAGTGGGTCGCTTTTCTTAGGGGTGTTTTTTTCTGAGAGGTAGATCTGCACTTGAGTTTCTGCTGATGTGGTACTCACAAGCGCTGAAGCACTGCCTCCAGCAGAGTCCTCTTCATTGTTTTTATTCCCTGGTCATCATCATCCTCCACACGTCTGAGGACTAATGAGTAAATGAATGACTTAATGAATGCATGGGATTATAGTTTGTTTTAAATAACATCAATAAATGTTACAGTATAAAGTAATAAATAAAAATACAAACTACCTGTTATGGCAGGGATCACATCAGCTGCAGTTGCAGTCTCCCTGCTCACACTCTGATCAGCTCTTCAAAGGGGGATAGCAGATCAGCAGTCTTATTCATCAGCTCCCACTGGTGAACTGTCAGTGTTGCTGGTAGAGTGCACTCAGCTGCAAAGACACTAAGAGCACGTTTTTGTTGCAGTAGGCTCTGCAGCATGTAGGGGCTGCTGTTCCATCGTCTGCACATAAGAGAACATGATTCACTTTATTTTTGTGCAAATTAGGTGCAGAGCACATAATGTATTAGTGGCTTACTAAATCAAGTGTATGGGAAACAATAATAAAATAGAAATACATTAAAGAAAGTTACGAGAGGAATCTCACCTGTACATCTTGCTGTAGGCGCTTGATATCCATATTTAGGTCCATCTGTATGTCTTCTAGTCGAGAGTAGGCCAACGGGGAGTGTTTAAAATGGCCTACAATCTTCCTTGCATTGGCCAGGGTCTCCGTCACGCTGCGCTGAGACAGCAGGCCCTCATGCACACAGAGTTGACAGGAATGGGCGACACAGCCCACACTCGGCACTCCCATATCCCTCATAGCTTTCTTCATATTTGCCGCGTTGTCACGCAAAATTACGTGGACCCGTTGCTTGTCAATTCCCCAGTTGTTTATCATCTTTTCCACCGATTGCTGGATGCGCTCTGCGGTGTGCGATCCGCGAAATTCCTGGACATGTAGGATCGCACGGCGTAAAACAAAACTTGAGCCAATCCACTGTGCGGTAAGGCTTAGTAGAGACATGGGAGCTACGGACGAACTCCAGATGTCTGTGGTGAACAAAACATAGGGTACATCTGATAACAGGACAAGTAGTTTGTCAGAAATCTTCTTATAAAGGGCTGGCAGAGCTTTCTCGGTGGAATAGTGGCGAGACGGCATTTCAAATCGAGGTTCTACGTGCTCCATAAGCATAAGAAATCCAGGGTTCTCTACAAAGGCGAATGGCAGGTCACTCATTGCGATCATTTGTGCTATCTTGGCTGTGATGTCCTGTGCCTTCGCGCTGTCACGGGGCATTTTTTCTCTCCTCTTCAAACTCTCCTGCAGTGTGAGCTGACTCGTCTTCGGCTGGGTTGCCTGGGTAAACTCGCTGTATTGTGTCGGGTGTTTGTTTTTGAGGTGCTGTATTAGGTTTGTTGTGTTAAATGTAGCCTTTTCCTTTCCACCACTTGCAATCCCAAGTTTACATATCTCACAGTTTGCTATGGCAATGTTGTTGTCATCAACTAATATAATACCTCCAGACCGCAGACATACTCGCGCTTTCCGCTTCAAGCTGCTTCTGTGTTCTACTTTGCCGGCATTTAACCAATAGCGTCTCTGCAACAAAGTGATGTCATGCCGCACGCGTTGCTGTTTCTGTGTGGAGTCAAGAGGTCTAACTCTGGGCCACCGCATAACTATAGATGTGTTAAAAAATAATGAGAATATATATACATATATATCCGAATCCTGATCGGGAGCTAACGTCCGATTCCGATCGAGTCTGAAACCACGTGATCGGGCCCGATTTCCGATCACGTGATCGGATCTGGACATCCCTAATTACTACTAAAATAAACATGTCCAGGTTCATGAATTAACTAGTGATCAGCATCCTCGGTGATGAGTGCACTCACAATGATTATCCATCCATCCATTTTGCAAACCGCTTATCCTTCTGGGTCGCACGGGGTCCGGAGCCTATCCTGGAAGCTATTTGCATGAGGCAGGGAACAACCCAGGACGGGGGGCCAGCTCATCACAGGGTACACTCACACATCATTCACTCACACACATCTGACTAGTTTTAGATTTGGTAATTTTGCTGGAAATTATACATAACCTCAACCTAGCTGAGAAGCAGCACAATCTGGAGGTTACAAAGCAGGCTTATCTCTGCTTCTGCACTTAATTAGGTCAAAATCATGTCACTCCACTTTTTCTCATGATAAATGTTTGGTATATATATCGAGTCATACTACATTAAAAATGTCAGTTTTTTATTTGCAAGAGAAATCGGGATCATACTGGGTTTTGTGATAGAGTAGCCCCTGCCGTTCAGCTCTGCTGTGACAAACAATCATATGGATTATTGTGCCAAGTTTTTTGGAAAGACAGATGTTTGTTTATTTTTCATAAATATATGGGTGATTTATTATGGGACAGAATCATTCCAGTACAAATAATGTTTAAATAATCTGCTTATAGTAATCAAGTAGTCCACTTACAGCATTCATTTTGGGTCTTCTTATACATGAGAACATATGGAAAAAATTAAAACTGTAATATTTTATTTTTTACTGTACCTGTCATAACCTGCTCGTATTATCCTTGTGTGTGCCACGCCCCCTTATTAACCATGTGTTCTACCCCGATTGTAACCAGCTGTTTTCTGTCAGTTTGAATAGTCCTGTGTATTTAGTCTGCGTTCAAGTCTGTTTCCCCAGCCCGGTCATTGGCGTTGCCTACCGTGTGTGCCTTGCCTTGTCGCTTTGTTTAAATAAACCTCGTTTCCTGGATTCCCGTCTGCTTGCTCCTGATTCCCCGTTCCCTACTGCTCACAGTCGTCACAGTACCTTGATCACCCTATTTTGTCTTGCAGTGACCTACCTACTTCTGGCTAGCTACCTGAGGCCAATGTGGCATGCAAGGAAAATATGATGGGAAGAAGAAAGTCATTTTCTCTCAATGACAAATATAGCCTCATCAAAGCTTATGACTTCCATGCTTATCGCTTCTATAAAACTGAATTTAATAAACATAAGGATATGACGAATTCATGCAGATTACTAACTTCTGGCCGTCACAATTCTGGCTCATACAATTGTGGGCGTAAATAAATGTCCACATAGTGGTGAAACTCCGGCATCCATGACGTATGCCCTACAATAACATACAGTATGTTGCTGTCATAATAAACTTAACTTAAATGAGACGGTCAGTATGATTTTCTGGAGAACAAATAATCACATAGATTAATCAAACCATCAGTAAAATAGTTGATAAATTAACCTACAGAAAAATATTGTTGTAAGTGGCTGCCCTAATCGCATCGCTATATCATTGAAATAGCGATATGACACTTTCTATCACAAAACAAATGTATGCTAGTGTTATCGTGGACGATTGATATGGCACAACCTTATTGCTAATACTTAAAGTCCATCCATCCATCTTCCAAACCGCTTATCCTACTGGGTCGCGGGGGGTCCGGAGCCTATCCCGGAAGCAATGGGCACGAGACATGGAACAACCCAGGACGGGGGGCCAGCTCATCACAGGGTACACTCACACACCATTCATACACACATGCATTCCTACGGGCAATTTAGCAAGTCCAATTAGCCCCAGCATGTCTTTGGACTGTGGGGGAAAACCAGAGTACCTGGAGGAAACCCCACGACGACATGGGGAGAACATGCAAACTCCATGCACATGTGTCCCAGGCGGAGACTCAAACCTGGGTCCGAGAGGTGGTGTGAGGCAACAGTGCCGCCCCATACTTAGTACATGTACAATATAATAATCTATGCCACAAATGTGTCTGCTGGGGTGTGGCACGAGTAAATGGTGTCCTGTAGTTGTGTTCTGGGCATACAGCAGCTCTGGATATAACGGATTTTGGATATAATGGACTGTTTTGCCAGGTCCCTTGAAGTTATAACGTTATAACTGGATTTACTGTAGTTAAATATTGCGCACCTCGTTATCTTTGTTACACGTCTCTGCTCCCTCCCCCAACCCGGCTTGTAAGAGAGAAACAAGCTCAGGGCTGCCACTAATTCAGCGGGATGGTGAGTTGTATTTTTACACACTTTGTTTTTAGTTGTTTCTATATCGGCCCGTGAAAATATTGTTTTACATGAAATTGATTCATGGCACAAAAAAGGTTGGGGACCATTGTGCGTTTACGCACGTCACAAGACGGCCCCCAACCAGTCCGGGGAAATGATAATGGAATAAAACCAGCCCATGGTGGCAAAAAGGTTGGGGACCACTGCTCTACAGATACCTATGCAAAACAATCATTAAACTTATTAACTATATCAATTTCACTTTTAATAATAAGACTCTTTCAATCTTGCAGATTAGTGATTTTAGCTTTTAGAGCTCTTTTAGAGTCTTATAAGAAGACTGGACAAAAATAAGAAGATGCCCATGCTTGCAAGTCTCCTGCACCACCCTCTGTCTGACAAAAGACGTTGCAGGAGAGTTTTCAGAGAGCCCTACCAGAGTTTCCAGGGCTGGGTGGAATTAGGGATAAAAGGGTTCATGGTAAACCATGGTAAAATTCCTGACGGTTAAGGTTACATAAGGTAATGGCTATGTTATTATTTTAATGTTTATGCAAACAGAAGGTGTTAAGTGTTAAGTTTCTGATTTAAAACTAGACAATTACTTTTGTCACGATCACTAGCGAGCAGAATGGCGATCGTGTGGGTGCGGCGAGCAAGCAGCAGGCACACAGGCAAATACGGGGCAAAACTGGGGTTTATTACCGAAATGGGGGTAGGAGACGCTACACCACACCATAAGCACAACAAACTACAATGACGGACAGGGGAAACGAGTCAGACCAGGACTTAAATACACAGAGACTAATCAAAGTAAGCGGACAAAGCTGGAGAAGATCAGGGAGGTACACGTGGGTAATCAGGGGGCGTGGCACACACGAGGAGCGGACGCGCCGGGCATGACAACTTTCTTGCACTGGTTGCATTATAATTATTTGCTCTAGTGGGTATCTGTATCACCTAGCAAATTAACTTGTACCAACAAAAAAGGAAACTTTTATTTTGGAGGCAAGGAAGGGTGGCAGTGTCTGGCACGCATGTGTGAAAACCGGGAAGAAGGCACTGGGAAGATGGCGACTCAGTTGAAAATAGAAGCTTTATTTGCTTAACTTAAAAGGTGTGTATGTTTTTATATTAACACTCCTAACTGAACTGTTTGGGAGCAATTATTTAAGTAGTCCATCATCCATCTGCAGATGTTAAACTTTAAATATTGTAACTATTTTTACAAAATCTAATAAGCAAAGAAAGCATAATATACAGTAGGTTTCTCTTGTCCAGTGCATTTCTTCATTGTTAATAAACAGTGCATATTGAATTGATAAAGGATTCAGTCTATTACAGAAGTAACGCAATGTACACCTATTTAGTATCCTATACTCTTCATATGTAAAGTATAAATGATGAATATTGGTTACTTGTCAGCTATGTTGATTTTTAAGACCAGCACATAAGATTAAAAATGTTCCTCCTTAAACAAACCTAGAGAAGGTCTTCAATTCCTTCATGTTAATTTTGCGTCCATAAATGATATGTTGACTGATTTCCTTCTGTGCACAATCGATGATGGTTCCAGCCATCCATCCATTCCATTCCAGCTTCTGGACATGAGGAAGAAAGCTCCAGTGCAGTGCATACATGTAGATCTCTTCCTCTGAATTGAGCTGGTCTGTCCTGTCCAGGTTGCAGAACATTGTATAGAAAAGGTCCAGCACTCCTCCAAAGACATCTCCACAGTCTCTTTATTCTAAATAAGTAGAGGAAAACAAGAAAAATATAGACAAGTTGTTGCTGAGGTTGTGTGGTTATCAATGAAAGATAGACAGAAAAGGATAAAACCTGCCACCAAATTAGATTTCCTACAACATTTCATGTTCGTAGCTTTTAATACCAGTGAGAGACCACACTAAATACAGAATGAATCTGTATATATTGCTTGTAAAACATTTTTGGTCAAGCTATAGTTTCAGTCGGTTCATATCTAAAAGTAATGAAGATATTATACATTTTTTTTCAAAGTTGTATTGCCTCTGGCTGTGCGTGCTGCTGCCAGTAAGATGGGAATTCCTGTTCAGGCCTCTGGTCGACACCATGAAGCGTGCAACTTCAATATTTTCTTTGCCCAAGTCAGACCTTTCTCATGAGGGCTCCTCGTAGATGCTGCTTCATGATCATCACCGTTTAGGCTTCGTTATTCCTTGCAGCATTAAGGTAAACAATAAGATGACTAAAGCCATAGATTCCTCCATAGACAACAATTTGCCATCTGTAATATGCAAAATTATAACCAAACTGCATCTGCTTATGTAGAGGTCTTAAGCTTCTCCAGTTTAAACAATAGTATGCAAGCATGTGTTACATGTAGGACTGGGCGATATGGGAAAAATCTCTCGATATTTTTTTATCAGCCAATATTGATATATATCACGATATGATTCAAATCACTGTCAAACCACCTTTTTATTGTATGTTTATATTTGTAGCATCACCATTTAAACTGTTAAAAAATATATAATTTTTTATATGGACACAAGCATTGTGCTAATTTAGTTTAAGTTCTTTCTTTGTATTATTTGTTTTTAAACTATTTACCTTTTCTAAATGACCTGATTTGAGTATCCTTTTTTATTTCTTAAATCCATTTTTTAGTAATTTTTTAGTTTAATATCATATCTATCTATCTATCTATCTATCTATCTATCTAGTATATATATACATTTTCTATATATACACACACACTCACATATATGTACACTGTGCATGTGTGTGTGTGTGTGTGTGTGTATATATATATATATATATATATATATATATATATATATATATATCCATCCATCCATTTTCCAAACTGCTTATCCTACTGGGTCACGGGGGGTCCGGAGCCTATCCTGGAAGCAATGGGCACGAGGCAGGGATCAACCCAGGATGGGGGCCAGCCCGTCGCAGGGCACACTCACACACCATTCACTCACACATGCACTCCTACGGGCAATTTAGCAACTCCAGTTAGCTCACATATGTCCCAGGTTTCGCTGGCTTTGAACGCAGTAATTCACTGTAACAGAAAACGCAGATCCGACTGTACCATAAAGTCTTCTACGACAGTCCTTCACGACATGAGACCTATCAAGCAGCAACATGTCGTCTTTCCGAGTGCGCATGGGTACGCATTCTTGGAACAGAATGACTTAAGACAGATCGTGCAGCACTGTCAGTACCCTTTGCGTGCTGGCTGCACAATCTGTCTTAAGTCATCTTGCTCTCGCGAGGTTTTTGTACCATGTGACATGGTGACATGTGGTGACATTTTGCAGTGCTAGACAAAAAAATCTAACCATGATGCATTGCATCAGGACCAGAATGCATTGCTTTAAGACAGGGCTGTAAGTGGCTGCATGAAGTTGAACGCACCCTATTTTTTTCTTGTTGCCAATAGCAACCTATGACCACACCTAAGATTGGTGACAGAGAACATTTGGAATCAACACCGGGGGCATTTCAGATTTCAGCACAGACGGTTTGATTGTTACACTCTGGCAATAGCATCAAGATAAGTGTTATTAGCCCAATAAATCATGAAAACGAGGTTTAACATTTTCTACATGAAGGGCAGGGAGATTATCAGTCAATGTGTATGATTTAGTGTTGTTTTGTGCTATAGTATAGGCTGAAACCTGTGATTATCATCAAAAACAAAATGCGGTAATCGTAAGTATTAACAGGAATGTTAAATCTGCATTTGCATGATTTCAGAAACTACTGAGAGGTATGAAGAGAAAGGATGACATCACTAGTTTCTTACACACAAAGAGGAGGGATCAGGGAGGAAAAGCAGACGTAGTTGCGGATGGCGAAAGAGGAGAAGGAGCAAGAAGAAGAAGATCAAGCTGAGCCAGGGCAAGAAGGTGAAACAGGTAAGCAGCAGAGGAAGTATGAATAGACATACACTCCAAAGCTGAGGTGCTTGGGAGGAGAGACTGTGAGTTCCCTGGATTTGATGTATTTTAACCATATATGGTACATGCAGTATTAGAGAATGTAACACCTGCAAATGTATAAAGAAACGGCTTTGATTTTGCCACCCCAACTGATTTCCATGCCACCCTCATGCCACCCTAAGAAAATTTCTCTAGATCCGCCCTTGTCGGTGAACAAGGGAATGTTACCTGGCTAACTAGCCCCAGGTAGCTTACATGCCCTCCCTTAGGCTGCTTTCCTCACACTGTTCAGTGAGTAAAAGTACTTTCAGCATGAGGAAGAGCAGACTCATAACTTTAACCCTGCAGCTAAGATAATTGCATATTACAGCTTAAATGTAGCTTGAATGTTTCCTGGTCAACATTAGACAGAGGAATACAAGCCAGCTAACCCCTAGTCAGTGCCCCCCCCCCCCAGCAGAGACACCGGGTTGGTCTCATAAGCTCTTGATCTGAGCTTCTCCGAAGGGATGTTGAGGCACACTGTTGAGGCTCTTCAGGTGGTGGGCCGCCCTGAAGATGGGCCCCAGTCAGCAGGAGACAGCAGGTCCATCCAGAGCAGACTACAGAAGCAGGGATCAGGAAGAGGAATCCTTGAGATCCTGGGGTCCCCCACACATTATCAAGCAGCACGAAATGGCACTGAATAATAAACGTATATGTCTGACACACTTGTCCTTTTTTAATTACAAATACTATATTGGGAAAAGAAAAATAACCTCTTCCTTTTGAATGCAGATTGAAATATTGTTATTTACATCTAAAATGGAGTAATGGAAGCCCCTAATCTTGAGGTTTTAAGTAACTACTTCCATTAATATTATCTTCAGCAGATCAATTAGAACCAACTTCTATATTGGATTTATCTGTGTGTATGGAGCCACCATTTTCAGAGTTACTGTGTGTTATGTCTGCTGTACAGCCCTGATGTGGTAGCTGCTGAAATCATTCACTGGGGCTAAGCAGAAACAGCAGTGTACTCCAACACCTTAACCTCCAGAAAGAGCCATGCAGCTCAAAGCCACGCAGAGAAAGTGTTGCATCAAAGGAAGATCAAAATGCCTGATCGTCATGAGAATTTCCCCACAGGGATCAATAAAGTGTTATTATTATATTTCAGGCTTACCTGGATTAAAGGGCATGTTGTTAGTGTATAGTGCTTAGAATGTTTAATTACTCTTATTTTCTTAACTTACATAATAGATGAGCCATCATATCCTTAATGTGTATTGATATATGCAAAGGGAGGAGAAGGGAACAGACCCAAGATGCAGAGTAAGAGCTAATGTTGAGTAAAATAGCATTAGAGAAATAAAATTTACAATAAATTCATGGTTTTTGTCCATGGTTAACCAAAATCTTTTGGTTATATATGACCCAATCCACCAGATTAAATTATACCACAAGTAAGTGTTACGCGTAGTTAGGAAATGATCTGCTGCTAGAACTAAAAGTTAGTCTTCATGTACAAACGTCTATGAACTGTGGTTTTCGTAGGTATTACATGCTTATACCCAGATACACTATATGGATAAATGTTTTGGGACACAGGAGCCAGGCCATGTCCAACATTAATGCCTGACCTCACAAATGCTCTTCTGGATGAATGGGAAAAAAATCCCACAGACACCCTCCAAAATCTTGTGGTCAGCCTTTCAGGAACATTGGCAGCTGTTATAGCTGCAAGGGGGGACAAACTCCACATTGATGCCTAAGGATTTCATAGAATTTCCTGTAGGTATTGTGGCCAGATGTCCCAGTACTTTTGTCCATAGAGTGTAGCTGGAAGACTCAGGTTAGGCTCAGCTGATGTGCTGCAGTGTCGGCTTAGTTTGCAGTGGCTTACAGGAGTTATGCCAAGTGCGGCTTATGCACGGCAATCAGGGTGTTGGCAAAAAGTAAGAGGAACGATTCATTTATGCTACCATTGGCCCAGTTACGCTCAGGCCTATGGTTGCATATCATAAGGCAACCGGTAAGGGTCCATGAACTAAGTTTTCCCGTTTTACAACAACTCTGTACATAAATAAGGAGCCTACCATCCATTTTTGTGTCAATAACATATTTATTCACATTATGATTTTTTATGATGAGGTGTTAAATAAGCTGGCTCCAATTTAGAATAGTGTTCTGTTTTTCAAATATGTATAAAATAATAAATTATGTCAATTTTATTAACATATTAAGATGTTTTGTTATCATATTTATGATATTTACACTGTAAAAATATCCATGCTCTTACAAGACAAAGTACTGTATTTTGATTATACTAAGTATGGCGTCAAATTAGTGCCAAAAGCCGTGCGCATAAAAACCAGCCGCGCATGCGCTCGCGAGCAGAAAATCCATGCTCTCTACGCGCTCGCGATTGCACAGCACTCGCTCGCTCGCTCGCTCGGCGTTAAATTAGTGCCAAAAGTCGAACCACGCGCGTGTGTGCGCTCGCGTGCTGAAAACCCATCCCCTCTACGCGCGCGTTCGCTGGACCCTATCTACGCGCTCGTGTCTGCTCAGCGCTCGCTCGCTAGACAGGAAGAATTTTGACACTTTGGAGGCGGGAACAGTGGCTAATGGCTCCGCTTCTTTGATTGTTTTTTTTTTAAATATTGACTACTATTTGCTATTTGCTTTGGTAGAAGATAAAGATAATTGACCAATGGATGTGGGATTCACACTGTCATGATGTCGGAGCAAGTAAGTCTTACACTTCACATGTTCACATGTTTTAGAGATTCTGTTTTCATATTCCACGTTAAGGATTGGAATCGCGTGTGTCTTAATTAAAGCAGAGCTTGAAATTCAATGCGGTATAGCTGGTATCTCGTGCAATATTATTTATTCACAGTCTGCTATCATAATTTGGGAATTTCCCGCTTCGTCTTACTGTATATAAAAGAATAGGCCAATGTACGGTAAATTGCATTGTGAATAACATTTCTTAATACAACATCACAAAGCCAATTTAATAAATTCAAATCCTGGGAAGAGCGCTCCTCAGATATTAGTTCTCGGGTTAGTGTTAACAGACTATAGGCGAAACCACCTTAAGTGCTATCTGTTAATGTTTATTAAATTAGCATTAGAATGGAGAGGTTTTTAATATCTTTTGTCCTTGTACCTGCTAAATACACTCATTATTAGGCCACTTAAAAAAAATTGGTTCTCGTCCTTTTTTTTGGAGGGGGTGGGTCGGGCGGGAGGGATTATTTATTTATTTATTTATTTTTACAAATTTTAATTGTTTGAACTTTCAAATATGTAAGAAAATACATATTTGAAAATACATACAGAAGAGAGCAGACCTACTTAGTACGCCTCCTCAGTTCTTCCAGTTTGTTGCGTTTCAAATATATTAAATGTAAGAAAACACAAGAATGTAAATGTATCTCATAAATGCCTTCCCAACTATGGATTTGGATACTTTATGCTGATGTTTCATGTGAATATAAAAATGATACTATTTGAAACCAATATTCTGTTTGTCATTCCCATTCTAAATGAACAACCAAGATTTAAAAATATATATCTAGAAAGAAAGTGTATTAAAACATCTTAAAACACGAGGAATTTACAAAATACAGGAACCTGAATGGTTGAACAAGGAAATGCAACTCTACAAACAAGTACTTAAGAACATGTACCACATAACTTCCCCAGATTTAAATCTTTGCACCAGCCCATCTCAGGTAGAGTCAAATTTAGGTTCATTAAACCATTCCAAGACTAGGATTACACAATGTGGATCAATCGTTGATGTGGAATGCGCGGGAAATTCAAATTTCGTCATTCTGGGGCATTTTCCATGTGATTTTTACGAAGAAAAAAAGAATTAATTCGGGTTGGAGGCATTTCAGTGGGTCGGGCGGGGACGAGAACCAATTTTTTTTTTTTAAGTGGCCTTAAAGCCATAAAGTTGTCTGCCTGCTACATTGGAATCTCCACTGAGTGTTTTTGGTGGATTTTATTTAACTTTATATAAAATGTATCATCATACATGAACAAGCACCTCACAAAACAAAAACATTTCATTTTCATAATTAAAACTTTTGAATGGTAGGCCTAGTGTGTTGATCAGAGACAAGATCTTGACACCTCATTAACTATAATTTGTTCTGTGAACAGCTCAGATACCACCTTCTCGAAAGTCTTCTGCATAAAATAGAAATGGGATTCAGCGCGACTCCACTAAATTTGGATTACCTGGAGTTCCTTTGTCATCAGGAGCTGTATCTTCTGCAGGCCCTGTCTAATCACATTGAAGTACCTCCTGCTATCACCCTGGCTTTGCAAGAGCTCTTTGACCTTGTGAGGGCACATCTGGAACGTCCAGCCCCATGTGTCACACAAGAAGTCACTGCCACCAAAGGACGACCCAAGATTTTGATTGAAGAACAACGTTTGAAAGAAATGCTCTATACACAACTTGCTGTGCCTTGCATAGCCACACTGATGGGTGTTTCAAGAAGAACAATCTTAAGAGGAATGAAAGAGTATGAGCTCTGTGTTAGGGACACATATAATTCCATCCGTGGTGAGGAACTTGACAATTTGGTTTCTTCTGTCAAGAATGATCTACCAAATGCAGGCTACAAGATGGTCAGAGGGAGGCTGCAGTCAATGGGCTACAGGGTTCGGTGGAGAAGAGTTGCAGCCTCCATGCATAGGGTTGATTCCATGGGCATCATATCAAGGTTGTCAAGTCTTGGCTGTGTTGTACGCAGAATGTACTCTGTACCAGCGCCCTTGTCTCTGGTACAACGTGGACACAAACCACAAGTTGATCCGGTTTGTATTAACAGCAAATTCATTTGAAGTTTGTTCATCTACAGCCCTGGGTGGATTGGTGTGAGGTGGTGGTGGGGCTTTGGAGAAGATTTCCTGCCGATCAACACTGGCAGCTTATATCTATGTGTCATGGAGGTCTCGGGACTCACAGATATTCAGAGACATGTGGATAGTTTACCAGTGTTTTTCAGCAGGAAATAGTTATTACTACAAATTGTCACCCCCCCCCCCACAGAAACTGCATCTGGCTATAGTGGGAAAATCTTTGTTTTTTTATTATTTGTGAGAACTTGACAGCCCTTAAATTGCTTTCAGCAAAGTAAACAAAACTTGGAAAAAATATATGCTCATTCACCAGCAGTTTCTAATCTGGGGTCTAAAGTGGTCAGGCTTGCAAGTGTATTTGGTTATTTGTCTATCCTAGCCTGTTGCAGTGTATATTTCCTGTATATTTTGCATATAAAAATGTTGTATGTTATGTCAGTGCTTAATATTATCATGTAGTCTTCATGAACTTTGTTTTAACCCGACTTAATGGCTTTCTTCATCTTGGCCAGGGACTGCATTTGAAAAGTAGCCACTTGACTAAAACTGGCACGTTTTCAGAAATGCCAGCAACAATAGTGATAATGAACACCCCTCTAACTGACTCTCAGTTGGTTTAGAAAAAAGACTTTTAAGAGAAAAGAAAGCCTTCCTTTGGTTTTGCATTTTTCTCTTTTTTGTTAGCTGTGCACATCATATCAGAAGAATACATCACAATTAAATTAGTTAAGAAATAACAGACTACGTATATACAATATTAAGGTGATAACAACAACCCTCACTGTCTCTTGGTGCTGGTTCAGACAGGGCATTCTGCAGCAGGGACACCACCCGTAAATCTCCCTATCACAACAGCCCACACAACAGAATAACATTAGCGTTTGATTCAGTAGGGCTAGTCCGGGTCTGGAAAGCAGTTGGGCCAGATTTTCAAACCAAGAAATTTAGCTGGGCCAGACATTTTCAGCGGCCCAGTAAGCAGCAGGTAATGGCATTTTAAACAAACACAAATCAAGGTACATTATTTTAAAAAGATACAACTGAACAGAATCTGAGAGCAATATTTTTTTTCCACTTCTGCAATAAGAAAAATATTTTGGTCGTATCTGACCTAGACACATCTCAAAGTGCATAAAAAGAAAAATTGGGGAAAAAAAGGGAAAAACTGGCTATAATCATCATCCGCTTATACTGTAGTGATCCATTTCACCCACACAGGCATGATCACCATAAGCGGTTTCCACATTATTGTCGAGGTGACTATTCACTTTACCTCTGCTTTCTCCGACATCTTCCTGATTCTGCCGCCAACAAGGGGCTCATAGGGTGGAGACTGAGGGTGTTAAACAGACCAATCTTACTTTTGTCCCTGAATGCAACAAATAATGTTGTATTTATCTGTCAAAAGTCCAGCACCAAGAAAAGCAACAGAGCGATGATAGAAACTGCAATAATAATGGAAGTGCGCCGCCCTACAGGGAAGGAGGAGTGATGGGAGTCCAGGTGGTGGCTAAGCGTGCGTGGGGAGAGGCGTCGTACTGTGAGGCTTTATGAACTTCCGATGGGGCAGTGCTGTCATACAGGGGGGAGCCTTAGAGGGGCACTGTGGCCGCGTGCGAGAGCCCTGGGTAATGAGTGGTAGAGCTGCGCAGGAACTGAGAGCCCAAGCTGTTGTACATTCCACTGGACTGGGAAACTGGAGTGAGCGAGGAGGAGCTCATTGACCACAAACCGGGATACTGGCTGTGTGTGAGCAATGGGGTGGAGATTAAGGAAAGACGTTAAATCAGCATGCAGTGTTGCCTGGAAAAAACAACAAATAGTGTCACTGTACTAAAACAATATCAAAATAATGCCTATTTTTTATTCATTTTACTTGTAGAGTGCAAAGTACAAAGGAAAACAAAGAGTAACTATGCTGAAATAAATCAAAGCATGTCCCAGAATGCAGTGATGGGCCTGAATGGATCAGGACAGAAGAAGGTGAAAGACCTGTTAACGAGGTGAGACGATGCAGACACAGGCCGGGATGTGGGTATAGGCGAGAACAAGAGGGAAGACGGGGGCCCAAGACTCAGCATGGGGGCAGGTGGGGGAGGGGAGGCACGGGCTCACCTGGAGCTGCTCCCGGAGGTGCCGCTATGACTCATGGGTAACATGCCGGAATGGGACGGCACCTGTAGGCTGGACCAGTTGTCATGGGACGGCAACATGGACAGACAGGTAGACGAGGTGTCTGAATAAGCAGCTGCAAGTATAAAACAATAAATGAAGCAGGTATGTGGTGGGCAGTGTCCTTAATATGGTCAGTACAGAAAAGGCATGTCATCATGTTATGTATATACTACCTCCAGTTACTTAATGCCTAACTTTAATACATTGATTGATTTGTTCACTGCTGTAGCCTGTGTCAACTTTCCTTTCAGACAGATGTAAAGTCCTTTCTGTTTTTGTTCTGCTGAGTTTCTTTTGAACAGCATATGGCTGAATTCTGTTAAACCTCAGACTGAAGAGAATTGTGTTAATTGAAAAGCAAATATCAAAAACTCAGTCCGCAGGAATGTTTTTCAGAAGATTTCTGTGGACTTTTGGAAATTTCACGAAATTCCATCGCTCGATTACATAAACACTGAGTGAGATTTCATTGCCATTACTGCAACGTATGAAGAGGATTATGACTTATTACTTTAGGTTATCGGACTGAGTGAGTTTTGGAAATTTGCTCTTCAATCGATAACTGAAGCAGGGCTGCGAATGCAGAGGTTATATACGTCGCATATCAACAGAACTGTATGTGTATGTCTTGTCTTAATTATTTTGATTAAATGTCTGACTATTCCCAGTATGTGTGGACATACTTGGCCAAATAAAGCTGATTCTGATTCAGTCAGAGGGTAATCGTCGGTGTGCTGTACTATCGTGGTGACCCACAGAGAAAGCTTAGGACCATGATTTCAGTGTGCGCTTGTGTGAGGGGATAGGCAGGGCGGCTGCTCACTGGGTGATGCACTCCTGTGGGTATAGGGGCTGGGATAGGGTGCGGAGCGGTTACTCCTCAAGGAGGAGTAACGGTCACAGCTGTGGGGGGAGGAGAGGGAGAGGGTGCTCCCAAACTGGGGGTGTGGGTTTGATGAAGAGCAGAGAGACCCTGAGCCTGGGATGAACCAGCTGCCTACTGAAACGAAAGCGGATAAAGACAGAAACTAGAACCTCAAACTAAACAACACAAACAACAATATCAAGTTATATTCAATCATTGAACAGTTATATACTTAATCTAAACAATAGTAATAAATATCACTCCGGGCAATTTAGCAACTCCAATTAGCCTCAGCATGTTTTTGGACTATGGGGGGAAACCGGAGGAAACCCCACAACGACATGGGGAGAACATGCAAACTCCACACCCATGTGACCCAGGCGGAGACTCGAACCCGGGTCCCAGAGGTGTGAGGCAACAGTGCTATCCACTGCACCACCATGCCACCCCCTGCTATTTCATTGTATAAAAAGAAACTTACTGTACTGTACAATAAAGTATTTCAGGATGCTGTGGACTGTGTTTGTGGGTGAGCTGCAGCTGCATGTTCCTTACATTTTTTTATCAACACCAGCACCGTGAGGTTTGGCCTGGACTGGGTCCTGTCCTGCATGGTTGAAGGCATGTTGACTGATGGTGTGTTCTGTTGGATCCCACAGAAAGGAAATGGGAATCCCATTTGAATCAGATGCTGACAGTTGGAAAAAAATCTTATGTCTGTGTGTTATGAAGGAATATCAATAAATGTTTCTGAAAGGGGATGACTCATTTGGTAATTATTTACGGCTTATGTTATGGCTGCCAATGTACAGTCTTTACTGAAGTCTGACTTCTTTCGAATCACCTTTAACATAGATTGGACACTCTCTATGCAATGTGCAATGTGCAATACTTATATAGATGGTAAATGTTTACCTGCTTGCACAGATGGTTAATTATTTTTTTCTTATTTCTTGCTGCCATCTCGTGGCCAAAAGTAGGTACTGCAATTTCGTTTTTTTTTTTTACTCTTTATACTGCCGTCTTGTGGCAAAATGTGAATACTGCAGTTTGTAAACAATTAAATGATTTCTTCCCGAAATACAAAAATTATTTTCCCACAGTGTACTAGCAGCTTTGTGTGGCAATTGTTTATATTAAAAATACATTGGACCAAGTCAAACTATTTTAATGAAGACTTAACACCAAAAATGGGCAAAAAAAACCACAACCTGCTAGTAGACTGGGAAAATAATTTTAAAATTTTCTTGCTGCCATCTCGTGGCCTAAAGTAGGTACTGCAATTTCGGGAAGAAATCATTTAATTGTTTTTAAACTGCAGTATTCAAATTTTGCCACAAGACGGCGGTATAAAGAGCGAAAAACATTATTTTACTAAACAAAAACAGTTTTTTTACGCAATAAAGCAATTTTAATATTGTTTCACTTTCCAAAAAAGTTTTCATCAATAATTACCATATAAAGCGGCCACAGGACCGTGGGAAAATCATCAATTTAATGTCAAAATTGCAATTATGGGGAAAAATGATAATCTGAATATTCTCATAAGGCCAGCAGAAGGTAGTATGTAAAATTAACAACTATTTTCCTTGTACTGGTTTGTAATTCTGCTAAGGCCCCATGGTATTAATAATTTGCCCCATCTTGCTCTCCATAAAGGCAAGAACGAGCTTGGGGGTCACAGTGAAGAGACTGCTACCTTGAGGCCCCCAGGGTTTTCAGGTCTTGTTCAAAAGCCTGTGGATATGTGGCTATTCTGCCAATTCCGAGCACGAACCGTCGACCTTCTGATCACAGCCACAGAGTCTTAGTCTGCTGAGCTACACACTCATTATATGTATTTCACTCTTCTGACCCTTATTCTTAAGTTGTTGTAGTGTTTCCATCATATGTAAGAGGGCCTGCCCATCAGAGTAATGTACATCCTGTGACATGTATTGACTATCAAGAGAAACTGAAACATGGTGTATTAGGCTGTCAATGAGTACTGGACTAGGGCGAAAATCTGTCTGATAATCTATCTATTAACTGGAAGAGTACAAACTGGAGACAGATCCCCTAATACAGAGGGATTAACGTCTGTGCCACATCCAGAACCATTCAGTGTAGGAGTCTGGTGGTTCTACTGGATACTGACAAGTACCCAGCCCCTTTGTTCCCTCTGATAATCATCAGTCCTCCTCTGAATGCCTTCACCACTCTATTCCTGAATAGGTACACATTTAAATATGCTAGCAAGATCAAGGTATTGGGATAACCGCTGTTCAGAGAGTTGCAGTGAAAACCATCATACACAGCGGCCCTTTCTGGATAAGATTACCTCCCTCTGATCTAACGGGTAAAAATCAAAGCAAGGTGCATTGCAATGTCTGACACCCAGCACACTACAGCATATAAAATACAGGTATCCATCGACGTCCGGATTTGGAACCAGGACCACTTGTTGCAAGTCAATTTGGGCGTATCTCATGTTATACGAGAGAGGCAAGACATTAAGGACAGTATACACAGCACTGAAATAATAATGTACATATTAAACCACAGCACTTAATAAACAGATACTGCACTTACATTTCACAAAAAAAAAATAAAGCACAGATTGCACTAAGAAATCAAAAGATGCATGTGCTAGCAAACAGTGGGAGCTGAGGAAGAAGCAGTGGTGAAATACTTTATTGTACAGTACAGTAAGTTTCTTTTTATACAATGAAATAGCATACAGGGGGCGGCATGGTGGTGCAGTGGTTAGCACTGTTGCCTCACACCTCTGGGACCCGGGTTCGAGTCTCCGACTGGGTCACGTATGTGTGGAGTTTGCATGTTCTCCCCATGTCATCGTGGGGTTTCCTCCGGGTACTCCGGTTTCTCCCGCACAGTCCAAAAACATGCAGAGGCTAATTGGAGTTGCTAAATTGCCCGTAGGTGTGCATGTGTGAGTGAATGGTGTGTGAGTGTGCCCTGCGATGGGCTGGCCCCAAATCCTGGGGTGTTCCCTGCCTCGTGCCCATTGTTTCTGGGATAGGCTCCAAACCCCCCGCGACCCAGTAGGATTCCAGTGGTTTGGAAAATGGATGGATGGATATACATACAGTCGTACCTGCGGTTCATGAATGCTGCGGTCTTTTGGTTTGCGACAAAAAATGTTGTGGAAAATTATGCATTGATTCGCGCACAAAATTCGCTTGACGAATAGATTCCTGGACCAGATTCCTTTTTCATGCTAGTGTAGCACCGGCAGAGCGCATGTACCAGCATGCCCCGCTTTCAATTGTAAACAGAAAGATCAGAACAGGCAACCAACAAGCACCGAACCCAAATTCACAGATGCTGCACTGCAAGATGCACATGCAGTGGATGATTTACACACGCTAAAAACACGTGAGGATCAAACCGGGTATACACATGACATGGGCAAACAATAGGGAAATGCAACTATTAATATTAACAACAACAATAAAAGGAGTTAAATGACTGTTAATAAAGACAAAGGTGTGGATGCGGGTCTTCGCTGCAACTCCCTATTTAGATTACTGATTGGCTGAAGAGTCCTCACCCCTGGGTGTGACCTACAGATTACCACAAAAACCTGCATACACACCGGCCCTTTGCGGATAAGATTGGACACCCTTGTGTAATTGTTATTCTAGAAAAAGTGACAGAGTAGGATTCGTTACAACAGGAGGGAATCTGCGCCAAGATTTTTCATTGGCTTGGCTGAAAAATATTTAAAATGTAATAAAAACAGTGATACTAATGAGTAATATAACAGTGAAAGTATGAGCCCAGGAAATATTTATTATTATTTTTTAAATTTTAATTACATTTTTATTACATTGAAAATGAAAGTGAAATGTAATTACAAGAGTCTGCAAAATTAAAGCCGCCGCTCCACCTTCTGGTCATTGAAAGGTACTACTCTCCCCACAGGAAATGCCTACTGTGTGCCTTTCGTGACTTGGCAAATGAAGAAATGCATTTAGTTGTTCCAAAGGCATTGCATAATTACACAGAATCGATTTCACCCACAAAATTACTTTCTTTCATTCATGAAATGCATTTTGTCCAGAAAATGACATTCTTCCATTTAGTTCCGGTCTGTTTCAAAGGAGATGCTGGAACAGTTACGTAAGCTACATTCGGAATTTAAATCATAATGTTGTCAGATGTTCATCTCAGAGCGACATTTCCCCAGCAAGGATTATCTATGAATCTGTATAATTTACGTTTTGTTTTAAACTTGTCAGCAAACCAGTACTCAGAATGTTTTCCCGCCTTGCAAGATCAGCACAAATCATCATTCGGAACTTGTCCACCTCCATCCAGAACAATGCCAAGGTGGCAATGTTGGGTGCATCGGCCAGGACCCCTGGTGAGCCAGTTCTCCCTCTATGATATTATCTACACTCCCGGTGTTGCTGCTGACCTTAGCCACATTGAGACCAGGTCCCAGGTCACTGGCTACATCGGCCCAGATCAACTCGATGCTGCTCTGAAGGGGTGTGAAGTTGTGCTAATTCCTGCTGGAATGCACAGAAAGCCCAGAATGACTCACGATGATCTCTTTAACACCAACACCACCATCATGGCCACCCTGGCTGACGCCTGTGTCAGCAAGTGCCCTGAACCAACCCTGTAAACTCTGGATGGCATATGCAGGGGCTGGATTCACATTCTCTCTGCTGGATGCTATGAATGACATGGAGGGGGTGTGGAGTGTGTGTTTCTGAGATCTGAGGAAAGTACAAATACTTCTCTACCCCTCTCCTCCTTAGCAGACATGGAATTGAGAAGAACCTGGGCCTTGGCGAGCTCTCCACCTTTGATGAGAAGCTGGTGGCAGAGGCTTTGGGCTTGAAGTTGACGGCCTCCATCATGTAAGGGGAGGATTTAGTGCTGCTCAAGGGCAGCCCCACAAAAATGGACCGTGACAACCTGGAGCAAAAGTAAAAAGACAGTGCTTCTCACGCAGGCTTTTTGCAACATTTTCTCTGTTCTGCTTTTCTAGGATCTAAATATTCCCGGAATGATGGGAAAGAGCAGGATCTAGCTGTGGCTAACATCTACTGTCCTCAAATCTACCGTTAGTAGTCTTACAACCTACTTTTTTGTGTGTTGTTTTTTGATGTGCCAAACAAAAAACGGAGAGTAAAGTAAAGGTTAATATGTATTCCGTTGCAATGGATTTATTTTGATCTGTTTCGGATTTTAAGTTTTCATAAGCTGCCAAACTAAAAAAAAGTTTTCAGAGTATTCCTCATTGCCCTCTTGCCTGCTTGTTTCCTTAAAGGCTCTCTGTGTGTGTGAAAGTGAGTTAATTCTTTATTTTCTCTCGTTGTTCAACCGCTGAGATGATTCTTTTTTCATGTCTGGAGTTAAGCTGTTTATGCACTAACTGTACTAGTGCAGCATGTTTTTGTTTCACCAAGTTGCCAACTGTTATTCTCAGGGCTCTCAAGTCTCATGTATTTCAACCAGTTCACACGTTCACATGCTACACCTTATATTTCTCACGCTGAGTGTTACATCTCGCTCGCCTGTTCCTTGTGTGTGCCACGCCCCCTCATTAACCGCGTGTGCTGGCCCGATTGTGATCACCTGTTTCCTGTTATTTCGGCTTGTCTTGTGTATTTCAGTCCGCGTTCAAGTCTGTTTCCCCAGGTCTGTCATTAACGTTTGTACCGTGTGGTCACAACAGCGAGCCGAGAGCCAGCTGGAGGTCATATACTGGCAAAATCAGACCGAGGTCGGCGAAGACCCCGAGGCGCTGGAGATAGTCAGGCGAAGCGGGACTCTCCTGGAGGAGAGGTGCATGAAAATCTCCGGCTGCTGGTGTGGCGCGTGACAGACAGGAGGCTGCAGCTGGTCACGCCGCTCGCAGCAGCGGCTGTAAACCAGCCGTCTGTGCCTGTGGACACGCCGCAACCTCCTTCCACCACCGCAAGCCGGAAGAAAATGAGAAGGAAGCAGAGAGGGAGGCCAGAGGAAGCCCAGACCGTCCTCCTGGGAGCAGTCCCCCTCTCACCAGCTTCACTCCATACTGATTATCGGGGGGAATTCTCGATTGCCGTGGACATCCCCACTGCAGCCTGCCATGCTGTATGTCGGGAGGAGCCGCTTCTGAGCCTGGCTGTGTTTGCCCCGGACATCACCACCACTTACCTGCAACCACCCAGCTCTTGTTTGCCTACAGCCACTACGCTGCCAGTGATGGCAGCACATCCCTTTTCAGGGACTCGTCTGGCTCTTAATGGGGCCAGATCTGCTTGGGACACCATCCCGCAGGTCCCACGGTCCCTTAACAGGGCAGCTTGACATGCCTGTCCTGCTGGCGCCTAATGTGCCTGACCTGCCTGTGCTGCTTGCAGCTTCGCCGTCCATGGTTCCTGAGGCTCCTGCTGCGCCCGTTCCTGCTCCACCCGTCCGCCCATCCCTGAGGCACCTGCTACACCTGAGGCCCCTCTGCCTTCACCTACGCCTGTTGCTCCAGCCCCGGCTCCACCCGCTCCTAATGGGCTGGCTCCACGCAAAGGGGCTTCGGCTCCAGCTCCAGTCCCCGAGGAGGTCTCAGGCTGTCAGATCATCGCTCCTCCTCCCTTGATGGAGGGAGAGGAAGAGCTTGAGTGGGATCCCACGGGGACCTCCCTAATGACTCTTCTGCCCTCGCCCCGGCGAGGTTGACCCCGGCCAGAATCCCACCTTTCAGTGTCCCAAAAGGGGAGAGGGCACAGGGCCAGTGTCCCACCCACCCTTCCCCTTGGTTCGCCCTCTCTTGCCTGGGCTGGGGCTCGGAGGAGGGGGGTGAGGGGCGCCTGCGGGTTGATGGTCCTGTGTCCCCAGTCTCGTCTCGTCTATCGCCTCCCCTGATGCACGCCTGGAGTGCGTGCCTTTGGGGGGGGGGGGGGGGGTTCTGTCACGCCAAGCTCTTCCAATGCTTGTGTGTGCCACGCCCCCTCATTAACCGTGTGTGCTGCCCCGATTGTGATCACCTGTTTCCTGTTATTTCGGCTTGTCTTGTGTCTTCAAGTCTGTTTCCCCAGGTCTGTCATTGATGTTTGTACCGTGTGGTCCTTGTAGTTCATGCTTTCCCCGTCTTTTGAATCAAAGGCTGCCCGACTCGTGATTCCCCGCTTCCTGCTTGCTCGCTCACCAAGGTGTCCCATTATATAGAATACCTGGATGATGCGCAGGCATGCAGAGTGGAGTTTCTGCCGAATTCAATTTACAGAGCTAAAAGCCACTTACCAGACAATCAGAAAATACCATTTGTTGTTTCCAAGTAAATTGCAAAATAAATTCCTGCCCTTCCTTGAATAAAAGTCCCGTTCATTGGGTGAAGGTGGCTACATTTGATTAACTGGTGGATTGTTATGGAAATGTAGCATGAAAGCAAGATTAAAGTAACCTAAATAGCATCTGAATTGTCGTACTGATTTCAGTCAGAAGTAGTGAGGTGATCTTGTTCTCAGAAAAGATGCAGGATGAGTCTTCAGAATTATCCTTTCTCCTGCAACTGGTCCACTGTGTCTCCAAGGCACAGTAATAATTATTTCAGTGTCCTATTTCTGTGTTGGAGATGTTCAAAACCCGAGACTTCAAGTTCCTATTCAGATCTGCACTCCACTATTCCTCTAACACTGGCTGTCCAAAAGTTTTCTTTGGACTTCTGTCTGTACCAATGCATCTTAGTGACAGTGGAGTCTTGGTAGGATCAGTGAATGGTCGCCATCTCTCCTTCACTCACTTCAGTTGCTACATTCTGACTCACTTGGCCTTCACAGAGCCCATGTGAGGAATGAGAGCCCGGTGTGATGTCAGGTCAACACAAGAACACTGGAGTTAAACGCAGCAGATAGCAGAGCCAGGTGGCCGCCAGCATGGTTCAGACTGAGGAGGAAGTGCCAGTAGGGACCTTCTCCGGTACCCTAAGCCCCTCCTCACTGCTGCACTGTTAGGGCCGCGATATACTTCATGCAAGGCGACGTATTCACAACACGCCTCACAAGCAACAGGACTCACACGCAACGCGAGCAATGTACTGACTTTACTTGCACGCGTAGATTACGTCTATCCACCAGGGGCAATGCCAGAAAATCGGCAAATTGGCTATTTCATTTCCGGTCTCACTTGTTTTGTATGATGTTGTGACATGAAATGAGGTACAGTCGCTGCCTCCACAGTGATTGAGTTGCACGTTTTTTAATACTGCTGCTGCATTCTTTGTATTCTAACCACTGCTCCACATCATACTCTGCTCTGCCACATATGATTTTGCTACCCCATGTTAAATGTTACAATGTATATTGTTAGATATCTCGTAGTAGTTAGTATTTTGTAATTATAGTTCATGTCCACCAGGGGGCCTAACCCTAACTCTTAACCTAACCACAAAACAATGTATACTAGTGTTATGGTGGACGATTGACATGGCACAACCTTATTGCTAATACTTAAAGTCAACTTTACATAATTAAAGCAACTATTATTAATAGTCAGGCATCTGGTCAGATAAAGTTGGATTAGTACACGTAATAGGCCTAATCTATACCACAAGTGTGTCTGCTGGGGTGTGGCATGAGTAAATGGTGTCCTGTAGTTGTGTTCTGGGCATACAGCAGCTCTGGATATAACGGACTTTGGATATAACAGACTCTTGTGCCAGGTCCCTTGAAGTTCGTTATAATGGGATTTTAGTGTAGTTAAATATTGCGCACCTCATTACAGTATCTTTGTTACACATCTCCGCTCCCTCCCCCAACCCGGCTCGTAAGAGAGAAACAAGCTCAGGGCTGCCACTAATTCTGCGGGATGGTGAGTTGTATTTTTACACACTTTGTTTTTAGTTGTTTCTATACCGGCAAATTAGACTCCGGACTCCTCATAATATACAGTAGGTTTCTCTTGTCCTGTGCATCTCTTCATTGCTAATAAGCAGTACATATTGAACTGATAAAGGATTCAGTCTATTACAGAAGTAAAGCGGTGTACACCCATTTAGTATCCTATAACTTCACATGTAAAGTATAAATGACGACTGTTAGTTACTTGTCAGCTATGTTGATTTTTAAGACCAGCACATAAGATTAAAATAGTTCCTCCTTAAACAAACCTGGAGAAGGTCTTCACTTCCTTCGTGTTAATTTTGCATCCATAAATGACGTGTTGACTGTTTTCCTGCTGTGCACAATCGATGATGGTTCCATCCATCCATCCATCCATTCCATTCCAGCCTCTGGACATGAGGATGAATGTTCCAGTGCACCGCTTATCCTTCTGTGTCACGGGGAGTCCGGAGCCTATCCCAGAAGCAATGGGCACGAGGCAGGGAACATCCCAGGATGGGGGGCCAGCCCTTCGTGGCACACTCACACACCATTCACTCACACGGGCAATTTAGCAACTCCAATCAGCCTCAGCATGTCTTTGGACTGTGGGGGGAAACCGGAGTATCCGGAGGAAACCCCACGGCGACATGGGGGAAACATGCAAACTCCGCACACACGCGACCCAGGTGGAGACTCGAACCCCGGTCCCAGAGGTGTGAGGCAACAGTGCTAACCACTGCACCACCATGCCGCCCCTACATACATACATACACACGTAAATCATAATTCAACTTTGGAGGAATTTTTCAGCTTTTTCTACTTTTGGGGGGGGGGGGTGAATAAACATTGACTTTCTCGCTGGCTTTGAATGCAGTAATTCGCTGTAACAGAAAACGCAGATCCGACTGTGCCATGAAGTCTTGTACGACAGTCCTTTACGACATGAGACCTATCAAGCAGCAACATGTCATCTTTCCGAGTGCGCATGGGTACGCATTCTTGGAACAGAATGACTTAAGACAGATCGTGCAGCACTGTCAGTACCCTTTGCGTGCTGGCTGCACAATCTGTCTTAAGTCATCTTGCTCTTGCGAGGTTTTTGTACCATGTGACATGGTGACATGTGGTGACGTTTTGCAGTGCCGGACAAAAAAAATCTAACCATAATGCATTGCATCAGGACCAGAATGCATTGCTTTAAGACAGGGCTGTAAGTGGCTGCATGAAGTTGAACGCACCCTATTTTTTTTTTTGTTGCCAATAGCAACCTATGACCACACCTAAGATTGGTGACAGAGAACATTTGGAATCAACACCGGGGGCATTTCAGATTTCAACACAGACGGTTTGATTGTTACACTCTGGCAATAGCATCAAGATAAGTGTTATTAGCCAAATAAATCATGAAAACGAGGTTTAACATTTTCTACATGAAGTGCAGGGAGATTATCAGTCAATGTGTATGATTTAGTGTTGTTTTGTGCTATAGTATAGGCTGAAACCTGTGGTTATCATCAAAAACAAAATGCGGCAGGGCTGGACTGGTAATCTGGCATACCGGGCAAATGCCCGGTGGGCCGACGCACTTGGGGGCTGGTCGATTTAATATGATTTTTTTTTTTAATTGGCCAACGACCGGCCCATAAAGCAGGGACATCGGCCCATTGGTTCATTTTCTATACTGACACTGGGCTGGCCTAATCATCTCTTAACAGGCTCCACCCCTCCCCCTCTGTTTCTTGTGTCAGATGCAGTCAGTGGCTCAGAACCAGAAATCAGTGGATTTAGGATGGAGAAGCAAAAGCGCAAGGGGGGTGCAGAGAAGTTGCGGGCCAAAAAAAAATCTAGAGGTTGATGCCTCAACATGTGCAAAAATAACCGACATGTTTAGTTCTGTAGCTTCGGTTTCCAAGCCAACAGTAACGTTACCTGACGACATTAAACAGGTGAACATAGCACATGGATGAGAGGTGACTAGTCATGGCGGCACCCAGGCAGAGGAGCAGGTATCTGACAGTGAAGTCAAGGAGGGACAGAGACAGAGTGAGCAGGAGGAGTGTAGTTGAAACGGTAAGCATGGTAGCTACATGATTTAACAGGGAGGGAGTGTTAAACAGGGCGGATGCAGCAGGATAGCGTGTGTGGGCCTGGCTGGGCCACGAGGAAGATGATGATTTACCTAAATTAATGAATATTATAATTAATGGTGGGCCGTTATCGGCGTTAACGTGCTGTGTTAATGCGAGACTCTTATTGCGCGATAAAAAAAATATTGCCGTTAATCTATTCACAAAGTTGGGAGCTGGGTCTTATACTATGCAAGCTATGATGAAAGAATGAAAAAGTATATCAAAGACATCGCATTCGGAAATGATCAGATTTTGTGAGAGAAAAACACAGACATAGCAGATTCGGAAGGGATTAAAATCACCAAGTATGTCTGTGAAACAAAACATTCTCTAACGACCCCCTGAAACACTAGTTACTTTTAATCATTATTTAGGTAGCACAGATATTCTGAATGTCTTTGGCAGAATTCAGATGATTAATTTCTAAATTAATCTAGATAAAAAATAATCCATGCCCACCCCTAATTATAATAAAGCAAACTAATCGTTGTCACTATTATAAAGTCTGTCATATTATCAGTCTGTTACTGCACTAGCGACTCGGTCAGCTAATGTCAAATTACACAGCATAAGCTATTTTGCATTGTTTTTGTAGCTAGGTTAGCAGAGTTAACTTATTCAATTGCAACTTCTGCTGACTATTCTAATGGTAACCCTTTAAAACACATAACGGCCGTCGACAGCCCTTCTCTAGAAAAACTTAGATGATGCTATTTGATTATTTTAATTATTCAATCATTTATCTCTGTCCTTATGTATAGTCAATTTTTGGGAATGGAACAGTAGATATGCATATCTACAGGGACCGCAACGATGGTGTACTTGTTGGTTGTGTCCGACCGATTGTGGTGGGCCGGTCTAAGCGAAAATGCCAGGGCCCTTTTTTTTGTCCCAGTCCAGCCCTGAAATGCGGTAATCGTAAGTATTAACAGGAATGTTAAATCTGCATTTGCATGATTTCAGAAACTACTGAGAGGTATGAAGAGAAAGGATGACATCACTAGTTTCTTACACACAAAGAGGAGGGATCAGGGAGGAAAAGCAGACGTAGTTGCGGATGGCGAAAGAGGAGAAGGAGCAAGAAGAAGAAGATCAAGCTGAGCCAGGGCAAGAAGATGAAACAGGTAAGCAGCAGAGGAAGTATGAATAGACATACACTCCAAAGCTGAGGTGCTAGGGAGGAGAGACTGCCTGAGTTCCCTGGATTTGATGTATTTTAACCATATATGGTACATGCAGTATTAGAGAATGTAACACCTGCAAATGTATAAAGAAACGGCTTTGATTTTGCCACCCCAACTGATTTCCATGCCACCCTCATGCCACCCTAAGAAAATTTCTCTAGATCCGCCCTTGTCGGTGAACAAGGGAATGTTACCTGGCTAACTAGCCCCAGGTAGCTTACATGCCCTCCCTTAGGCTGCTTTCCTCACACTGTTCAGTGAGTAAAAGTAGTTTCAGCATGAGGAAGAGCAGACTCATAACTTTAACCCTGCAGCTAAGATAATTGCATATTTCAGCTTAAATGTAGCTTGAATGTTTCCTGGTCAACATTAGACAGAGGAATACAAGCCAGCTAACCCCTAGTCAGTGCCCCCCCCAGCGGAGACACCGGGTTGGTCTCATAAGCTCTTGATCTGAGCTTCTCCGAAGAGATGTTGAGGCACACTGTTGAGGCTCTTCAGGTGGGCCCCAGTCAGCAGGAGACAGCAGGTCCATCCAGAGCAGACTACAGCAGCAGGGATCAGGAAGAGGAATCCTTGAGATCCTGGGGTCCCTCACACATTAACAAGCAGCACGAAATGGCACTGAATAATAAACGTTTATGTCTGACACACTTGTCCTTTTTTAATTCCAAATACTATATTGGGAAATAAAAGAATAATCTCCTCCTTTTGCATACAGAATGAAATATTGTTATTTACGTCTAAAATGGAGTAATGGAACCCCCTAATGTTGAGGTTTTAAGTAACAACTTCCATTAATATTACCTTCAGCAGACCAATTAGAACCAACTTCTATACTGGATTTATCCGTGTGTATGGAGCCACCATTTTCAGAGTTACTGTATGTTATGTCTGCTGTACAGCCCTGATGTGGTAGCTGCTGAAATCATTCACTGGGGCGAAGCAGAAACAGCAGTGTACTCCAACACCTTAACCTCCAGAAAGAGCCATGCAGCTCAAAGCCACGAAGAGGAAGTTTCGCATCAAAGGAAGTTCAAAATGCCTGATCGTCATGAGAATTTCCCCACAGGGATCAATAAAGTGTTATTATTATATTTCAGGCTTACCTGGATTAAAGGGCATGTTGTTAGTGTATAGTGCTTAGAATGTTTAATTACTCTTATTTTCTTAACTTACATAATAGATGAGCCATCATATCCTTAATGTGTATTGATATATGCAAAGGGAGGAGAAGGGAACAGACCCAAGGTGCAGAGTAAGAGCTAATGTTGAGTAAAATAGCATTAGAGAAATAAATTTAAAACAAATTCATGGTTTATGTCCATGGTTAATGTCACATTAACTTTATCCAGTCTCCTAGCAGAATATGTTGAGCAGGGTTTCAAGTGAGCTGGAAAGATCTGGAACAGGGTTCTGACACCTTCGTTTAATGAATAAATAAATCTTATTGCCAATTTCATACATGAAATTTGCAGATGACACCAAGGTGGGTGGTGTAGCAGATACTGAATTAGTGGCTCAGCAGCTACAGCGGGATCTTGATTTAATTAGTGACTGGGCCGATACCTGGCAGATGAAATTTAACGTCGATAAATGTAAGGTACTCCATCTAGGGAGCAGAAATATAAAGTACAGGTATTTCATGGGTGTCACTGAAATAAAGGTAGCTGATCATGAGAAAGACCTTGGTGTGTATGTTGATGCTTCCATGTCCCATTCTCGCCAGTGTGGGGAAGCAATAAAAAAGGCCAATAGGATGTTGGGGTATATCTCCAGGTGTGTGGAGTTTAAGTCAAGGGAGGTAATGCTAAGATTATACAATTCCTTGGTGAGACCTCACCTAGAATATTGTGTGCAGGTTTGGTCACCATATCTTAAAAAGGACATTGTGGCCTTAGAAAAGGTGCAGCGTAGGGCCACAAAAATGATTCCTGGTCTTAGAGGAATGTCATACGAGGAACGGTTACTTGAGCTAAATCTGTTCAGTCTCAAGCAAAGGAGATTGAGGGGGGACATGATCCAGGTATATTAGATTCTAACAGGTTTGGATGCTGTTCAACCAAATAGTTACTTCAGCATTAGTTTAAATACACGAACTCGTGGCCATAGGTGGAAATTAGCGGGAGAACATTTCAAGCTGGATTTAAGGAAGCACTTCTTTACGCAGCGTGTAGTCAGAGTATGGAATAGCCTTCCTGATAATGTAGTGCAAGCTGAATCCTTGGGTTCCTTTAAATCAGAGCTAGATAAGATTTTAATGACTCTGAGCTATTAGTTTAGTTCTCCCCAAGCGAGCTTGATGGGCCGAATGGCCTCCTCTCGTTTGTATAGTTCTTATGTTCTTATGTTCTTATAAAGTTCAAGAGTTTTTTTCATTTGTTGCATCCTGGCCTTCCTTCCAGTTGATGCCATAAAGATCAGTATTTCCCACACAAAGACTTTGCTTGTAGGGCTCCAGACTGGGACAATTTATTCACATTTTGAGATCATTTTTGGAGACAGTGTCACTAAATTTTATAATAAGGTACAGCAGTGCAACGTAACATTTGTTTGTTTTTGTCTGGAATACTGTTGCTTTTTTAAATACATCCAAAATATCTTATACCTGAGTGTGATATCTGAACGGTATCAAAAATTATATATCGCCTAATACTATTAAACATTTTGGTTATATATGACCCAATCCACCGGATTAAATTATACCACAAGTAAGTGTTACGCGTAGTTACAAAATTCTCTGCTGCTAGAACTAAAAGTTAGTCTTCATGTACAAACGTCTAAGAACTGTGGTTTTCGTAGGTATTACATGCTTATACCCAGATACACTATATGGACAAATGCTTTGGGACACAGGAGCCAGGCCATGTCCAACATTAATGCCTGACCTCACAAATGCTCTTCTGGATGAATGGAAAAAAAATCCCACAGACACCCTCCAAAATCTTGTGGTCAGCCTTTCAGGAACATTGGCAGCTGTTACAGCTGCAAGGGGGGACCAACTCCACATTGATGCCTAAGGATTTCATATAATTTCCTGTAAGTATTGTGGCCAGATGTCCCAGTACTTTTGTCCATAGAGTGTAGCTGGAAGACTCAGGTTAGGCTCGGCTGATGTGCTGCATTGTCGGCTTAGTTAGCAGTGGCTTACAGGAGTTGTGCCAAGTGCGGCTTATGCACGGCAATCAGGGTGTTGGCAAAAAGTAAGAGGACCGATTCATTTATGCTACCATTGGCGCAGTTATGCTCAGGCCATGGTTGCATATCATAAGGCAACCGGTAAGGATCCATGAACTAAGTTTTCCCGTTTTACAACAACTCTGTACATAAATAAGGAGCCTACCGTCCATTTTGTGTCAATAACATATTTATGCACATTATGATTTTTTTATGATGAGGTGTTCTCTTAGGCTCCTCAAAACTACCCAACCTATGAATCTGCTGTGGGTCCCAATTTTAATAGTTTTATTAATATATTTTTTTTAATTTGCGAATACAAAAAATGTCGTCTTTACTGCAAAAAGTCATCCCTTATGTGTAATGTAATGCTTTTTTTTTACCACTGGATGTCGACATAGACCGTGGAAAGCCGGTCAAAGTAAGTGGGACACCTAGCGGTAATTACAATATTTATTGTTAAATCAATGTAAAAAAAATAAAAAATTTAAATGTAATGATTTGTGCTTTTTTATGAATTTGGATCTCTTTAGAGCAAACATATTCAAATGGTTTGCTTTTATGACGCTCTAAGTGACTGCGCAAGCCCCTCAAAGTGCCTTATGCCTCAATTCATTTCAATGGGCTTTCCCGACATTTGGGTAATTGTTTATTCCAAAGCCTCGAAAACACTCTGAACTGTAATTTTTCATGCAAAATGCATAATTTGTTGTATAAAATATGCTGACTTCTAAAAAACAATTTATTAAAAGAAAATAAAAAGGGCATGCCATTATATATTTGGTTGCTTTTTGCCACCGTTTGACCGCTTTTCTGCTCAGTAACTGTGCCTGGTCCTTCCCTGCTGTAAAGCTATTTTAAGTGCCTCTTGCTAGCTCACCATTTGGTCACTGACAAAAGATAAAAGAAGCCGACCACCCAGACGGGCAGGCGCCCAGAGTAATTACTGCCATAGAGCTATTACGTGTACGGGGAATGCAAAGAAAGAAACTAAACTGATAAACAAACCAGCCCATTTCAAAACAAAAACATTTCGCTGCTATTTTGCAACATTCTGGATATTTCAGAGCACAATGTTTACCTTCTGTGGAAAGAGCTAAATCCCAGATGAAAAGCAAAGTCACAAAATATTCCTGCAGGAGCGCCGAAACCCCCTCCCCCGCTGTTCCCCCCAGTTCAGGAGTGGACGCGTCTGCTCAGAAGCTGCAAGGCTTTTGGCACAGTGAGAGCGTTTGGAGAAGCTCGGGGAAAGGAGCAGTCGAGCCCAGAGGACCCCCCCCCCCCCCCCCCCCGCGGAAGTGAATGCGTCTTTTCCGGTGCTGCAAGGGTTTTACACGGTGCCAGCGTTTGGAGAGGCCCAGCTCGGCGAAATATTAGGTAAGTTGAATCCTAAGTCTTTAGGACCCAGAGCGTATTCACAGTGGGCTGTCTTTTCGGAGCCTGTTTTTTTCTGTTTTTATTACGAGTTTAGCTGTTTATTACTAGCTATCATTTTTTCTAGGTTTCATACCTTTAGCCCCATCCCTTCCGCATTGCCATAACTGTGGTTTCATATTTGATTAGGATTTAGTTTTTTTCATGGGCGTTGAATGCAGGCTCTGCCCTAATCTCATTAAATTTGAATACTGGGTCCTTAGGACCTATACGGAGTCAGAGGCGCCATTTTGGTCACGCAAACTTTTTTTTCTCCCTTTTATTGGTGTTATACCGTCCTGAGATATGCCCCGAAACACACAAAGTCAGCGCACCACAACTGAATCCCAACATGTTTAAAAAAATGCTTCTAAACCGCAAATTAAATTGTAAAGTGGGCAAGAGTATAAGCTGGCTCCATGTGAGGGACCGCGATGGCAGGCATGAGGCACACAGCTAAATTAGAAAAAAATCCTTTTTAATTTACAAAAAGAAAACAATTTAACAAAAGAAATAAACCTGGGCCCACAAAGAAAATCAACATCACACCACAGCTAACAATACAACTAAACCAACAAGCTGACTTCTCAAACAAGACACCATAAGGACTATATATACTGGTTGGCCAACCCACAAGATACAAAAGAAAAAAGTAACAATGACAAATACCACAAATAAATCAAAACAGAACAATCAACTAATACTTCAATCATAATAAACAAAATCAAATTAACTCCAAAAACATACCTAAACAATAAAATAAAACTAAATACCAAACTATTCCACCCCCAACAAACAACCAGTTGGAGTTGTCCAATTTCCTGTCTTTTAGCCCAGCTTCCATATTGGCCACCTCTTTGCCTGGAACAGCCGGGAATCCCTTCAGTACTCCGCACGGTAAATCAAAAAGAAACACAATTAAACTCAAGACACATTATTCCACAGTTAACTAAATGTGCGCGCTTCATCCAGCAAACTGGGTAAATGTGTTAAATAAAGAAACAAAATAATTAAATATTTAAATCATTTAATTAATTAAATATTAATTAAATCAAATATTAATTATCAATATGCTACAACTAAACAAACAAAAACCATGAAATGATACCTCCCTTCAACTTAACTGTGTGGCTGTAGAGGCAGCCATCACACTCCAATTTAGAATAGCTTTCTGTTTTTCAAATATTATGTATAAAATAATAAATTATGACAATTTTTATTAACATATTAAGATGTTTTATTACATTTATGATATTTACACTGTAAAAATATCCATGCTCTTACAAGACAAAGTACTGTATTTCAATTATACTAAGTGTCCATATTATTGCAAATACAGGACTGTTATTTTCCCCAACTTCGCATGCATTCTGGGTATTGCAAAAGCTGTTGGAGATCACGAGCCTGAAGACATTTTACGGCTTTACTGTGACAGTCTCCAAACCTGCTATCAGAAAGAGCATCACCTCTGGGGTAACATGTGTTTCTGTAGATTTATTCATATTATTAGTTGGTCATTAGATAATTATGGTGAACTCTGTTGTTCAATGTATAAAATTTAACTGTTAACCCTGCTGAAAAAAAAACAACAAAGACCAGCATAGCTGGTAACCAGCATGACCAGCATAATGCATGTGATTATACCAGCATATATTGTATTTTAGTGCCGGGTGACCAGCATCATTAATGAAATATTGCTGGTGGAACAGCTTCAGTTGCAAGTGTGGAAAGAAAATTGGACATTGGTAGACCCGGGAGGGGAGGCATATTGGGTCTGTTATGTCTTAGGCAAGAAGAGATTGTTTTGAATACTGCGCGACCTCGCTTCATGATAGCTGTCTGCAGTTAGTTCCACAGACACTGAAGAGAGATCAGACCTTAGAGAGACAGACAGTGGAGTACGGGGGGAACTGCCTGCGGAAGGTATTCGAAGCTACCCCAACTGGTGCACATAGAGTTGTAGTTATAAAGTAGTCGCAGTAGGCCTTATGCAATATGTTATGGGTAGTACAAATATATTATTATGTTAATCCTATTAAATGTTAACCATGTATTTACAGTGATTCAAAGACAATATGTCAATACCAATCTTGAATCAAAGGTCAACCAAATATTCACAGTGATTCAAAGTCAATATAATCAATATCTATATTCTTATCTCAGGTAGCCTAGCAGTCAAGACATGCTCTGGTAAACTGATCAAAATGGGTAGGTTTTACCTTGCTGCCAATGTGAACCTTTAGAACTTGGTTTGTTAGTGTTTTGTGACCAATCAGGACTTAGAAGTCCTTACAGGGAATTGGTTATTATAGTCTATCAACTGGTTGCTCTTTGTTCTCGGGGTACCTGGTGCTAGAGTGTGACGGGAGCACTTTGCTGGATTGCTTGAATAAAAGAGAACTCTCTCACCAACTGAGAGGTCTGGGCCCATATTCACAAAGCTTCTTAAGCCTAAAAGTTGCTCCTAGTGATGAAATTCTAAGAAAAATCTTAGAATTATGGCATTTTCCTAGAATTTCCCCTTAAATTTAGGATTAAATCTTAGTAACGATAAAAATGATTCACAAAACATATTAGCCCTAAAAACAGCTTCTAAGGTAAAATTTGTTAAGAGTAGAGAGGAGGACTTTTAAGAGGCTTAAGAGTTTCTATAGCAGAGGACAAAATGACGGACAGAAGAAATATTCTCCAAACACTGAATGATCATGAGTTAATTAAACGCTACAGATTGGATCATGATGGGATAATGTTTGTGGTCGAACTTATTAGAGATGCGCTCACATCTCCCACTCAACGTAGTAATGCCATAACGCCAGAAATGAAAGTGATTACAACACTGAGGTATTTGGCAACTGGAAAAATGCAACAGTGCAGTAGTGATGACTTGTGTCTGTCACAACCTTCCATCAGCAGAGTGATCACACAAACTATTGAAGCGCTTTCACAGTCTCATATAGTGAAACAGTTCATTTCATTTCCACTGGACGTTCGCACTCTGCAGGCTCACAAAAGGGCATTCATGGACATAGCGGGGTTTCCCGGTGTTGACGGTGTAATTGATGGGACACACATCTGCATAATCACACCATCGGAAAATGAAGATGTTTTTGTCAACAGAAAGAGGTTCCACAGCATCAACACGCAACTTGTTTTCAGTGCAGATTACAAGATTTTAGACATTGTTGCAAAGTGGCCAGGCTCAACACATGATGCCAGGATACTGTCCGAGAGTGGCCTGAAACAGCTTTTTGAAGGACATTATGTGCCAGTTAACTGTCATTTGTTAGGGGACAGTGGCTATCCATGCAAACCATGGCTCCTCACACCGTACCTCCGCCCAGACCCAGGACCACAGCTAAACTACAACAGGTACTAAACAGTAGACTAACAGTGAATCATTGTGCATGAAAATAAAGTGTAGTTACAAATGTGCTCGAATATACCACAAACAAGAGAAGGCTCTTTAATCAAACATATCCACATTATTGTTGAGTACATTAGGCCACCTTAACTTATATCTTTTGATATTTTCTCTTTTAGAGCCCACAAGAAAACACGTTCAGTAGTTGAGCGGGGTATTGGCCAGCTGAAGAGGAGGTTTCATGTGTTGCATGGAGAAGTGCGCCTGTCACCAGCTAAGGTCTGCAAAGTCATTACAGCCTGTGCAGTGCTTCACAACATCTGCAAAGTACGACAAATCCCCGAACCTCTCGAAAGCAGCCATGGTAACAGTGATGAAGGTGATTGTAATGAATATGATGAAGACATTCAGTTTACCCAGGGGAGAGACATGTCCCAGAGTGGGCTTCGTCACAGAGCTCAATTTACAAATTTGCATTTTAGGTAAGTGACAGTAACTGCTCTCTGTAGCCCATTGAACAATTATTCCATACAACTATAGTTGAACACAAATGCTGTTATAAAGACCACATGACCATGATACACTTTTTATTTTTCATTCTTTTTACATTTTAGCAGCTCAATTTTTAGCTTATAATACTCCTCCTGTAAACAGAGAACTTTTTTGTGCTGTGTGAGAGTATCAATTTCGATCTCCAATTTTCTTTCCAGCAGGGATGGTGTTGAGGTGGCTGCAGCAGGCTGGTTTATCTGATACACTGGCCGAGGGTCACACATCTGCGACGTTGACGGTCGCGGTTCCTCTGATGGTTCCATGCTGCAAAAAATGCAGAAAACAATTCTTTTGTTTATTGTTTTGTTTGTTGTTCACATGCGAGTGCACAAAAGATGGCACATTGTCTATATATTAAACAGCACTTGTTCTTGACAAATAAAATTTGACTTGAATTTGAAATGTCACATACACAGTCATACACTGTACGATATGCAGTGAAATGGTTATACGACCGCCCGTGACCTTAAAAATAAAAGCTTATTAATAGGAAATAAATATGAATAAAAAGAAATACAACAGAAAATACATTTAGCTAGGATAAAAATATTCTGTACAATATAGAGAATATTGAAATTTTAGTATAAATAAAAAGTAAAAATATCTATTTATTTGCCTATTGTACACTTTAAAAATTTCGTCCTACCTTTGTTGTATTCCCATTAGCTGGATCATTGAGCTGTCTGTGCCTTCCTTCAGCCCAGTGACAGATATTTCTGAGTGTCCAAGTACATTAAATACAGTTTCCGCTACCTGAGACAGTTGTTTAGCGGGTGGTCCTCCACCTAAAAACACAGTAGCTTAGGTGTACAGTCCTGTAGGCATATTCAATCAAACCAGATATAGTAACAAACTGCAATAATCACTCACCTGTGCTTGAAGAATCCCGTTTGTGTGCTGCAATCTCCCTCCTGGCTTGAGACGGCAACACATACCACCGCTTTTCACATTCCTCACTGGTGCGCACAACCAGAGGGAAAGAGGAGTTTATCTGCTGAGATATTTTCTCCCAGGTCTGCCTCTTTCCTTGAGCTGTGACACTGGAGCCAAATTTACCTTTTAAAATTGCTTTCTTTTCTTCAACTAACTGAGCTAAAAGTAAACACTGCTCTTCTGTCCAATTTGGTTTTCGTGGTCTTTTACTTCCTTCCATCTCTCTTGGATTGTTGGCTACATACCATCCAAAAGTGCATCTTGAATAGACTGGCCTGCAATCATGTACATTGGTAAAAGCTGAGCCATTTTGCTCCAATCAATCTGAAATGGATTACAAGTAATAAAATCAGTATGGTAAATAAATGTAAGAACCTAATTATAGTAACTGCTGCGTGGAAATTGGTTGCTTTAAAAGTAGACACATTTTCAACATTTGACTATTTTAATTACCTTTAATATATTTTGCCTATAACAGAAACTTTGCATAAAGTATCCTGTAGTCATGATTATACAATTTCTTTATATACAAACATTATGATTTCACTGTCTATTCTATTATCATATATTCTATTTTTACCAAAAGTCCATTTTATGACCTTTACAGATTTTTTTTTTTGTTATCAACCAATCACAGTCCTTGAATTGCTGCATCATCCCTAGCAACGGAGTCGACCACACCTCCTCACTAAGATAAAGGTTTTTGTACTTTCCTTACTCAGAGTTGCTCTAAGACGTTTTCTAAATCACTTTTAGTCTAAGACTCCCAGCTAGGACGCTTTAGGCTAAGATATGAGCTATCTGAGAGCATTCTAAGAAGCTTTGTGAATACGGGCCCTGGAGTTTAATTCTAAGCGGCTCAACTAGAGTAATCAGAGAGGTTGGTTGATTCATAATTTTCTTACCACACAAGCAGACCAGAATTAACTATTATAGACCAGCATGTAAACAGTTGAATAGGACAGTTGTCTCAGGGTTGCCAACTCTCCCGCATATGGAATTACACACAGTCAGACCCTCACGCTCAAGCAAGAAGTGCTACTGCAAATCTATATTATTCTGTTATAAACCAAAAGTTAGATACATTAAAAGCATTGGAGTACAGACTATTTAGGTACTGTAATAAATCTATTAAAGACATGTAAAGGTGTGTGCAGACGTCTCAAATTGAAAATCTGCGCAACATTTAAGGTGGACCGGAAAATCCGAATAAGACGCTGCGAATAATAAATAAGACTGGTGTGTGAGTGTGCCCTGCGATGGGCTGGCCCCCCATCCTGGGTTGTTCCCTGCCTCGTGCCCATTGCTTCCGGGATAGGCTCCGAACTACACGTGACCCAGAAGGATAAGCGGTTTGGAAAATGGATGGATGGATGGAATAATAAATATGACTGGAGTGTGAGTGTACCCTGCGATGGGCTGCCCCCCCATCCTGGGTTGTTCCCTGCCTCGTGCCCATTGCTTACGGGATAGGCTCCGGACTCCCCGCGACCCAGAAGGATAAGCGGGTGGATGGATGGAATAATAAATAAGCTACGTGTGATCCCGCTGCAAATAATAATACGTAATACGTTATTTACATGAATGCGCACACATCCGGAGTGCAGAAAAGGTGAAAGCGTAAGAGCAGGATCCGATGAATGCGGTAGGCAGGGGTCTTAAGTCCCACGCATTAACAGTGAGACACGCGTTTCTCCCATAATGTAATCTATCTTAAAGGTTTTGATGAAACTTGAGAGCCTTGAATAAAATAAGGCAACAATTTGCACCCACTTTTTTGGGAGTAAACATAACTGTTTATTGGAGTAAACAGTTTTTTTGTGAAATACACCCAATTTAAAGAAAATATTTTAAATATTTAACTGTAAAATCTGGAATTCTATACTGTACTGTTCGCCATACTACCTTTACCAGCATGCTGTGCAGTTTGTACATTCCCACCATTAACGAAGTTTTTTTTTTCATCTTGGACGGACCAATTACAGTGGAGAAATCCACTTAGCCCGCGAAATCGCGGCGGCAATGAGTCAGTTTCTGGAGTGAGGATGTTCTTTTTGGCGGAGATAACGGGTGTGTCGGCAAAGACTTATTTTGTTTGTTTGTTAATATAATCGTGGTTTGCGGTTGGAGTTGTGTACAGCTGGCAAAGTCAGAAATTACCAGGAGGATAATGCTAGCTGACCGGGAGGAGCCAACCGCGGTTAAACTGATTCATCTTGCCGCCGGTGAAGAAATTAATTCAAACTCGTAGTCCGGTGTTGGACCCACCAGAGACACTGGATCTAAGACGGGGAGACGGATCCCTCATCGTGCTGCTGTGTGCCATGTGATCGGCTGTAACCAACCTCGCCATAGGATGTTCCCTATCTACTCATTGGAGGTAGTGGCAGGACACCCGCTCAACCTGTTACAGGCTCCGTGACTGAGAGAAACCATTTGTGAGTAACCTACACCTATACTGATACGTATACGCTACTGCGTGCTTAGTGAACGTTTATCTGGAGGATTAAGGGTCATGTCCACCAGGGGGCATGCTTAGCTACTTCATTTCCAGTGTCACTTTTTTATTTTAATTTTCAGTAAATTATATAACAAACAAGAGTACACACTACAGACCAAGGAGATTAAGTGAAGGTAGAGAGAACAAGAAACAAAATAAAACAAAAAGTTGTCATTACAATACGGCCGGTACATCAGCAGAATAGCAGGGTTACGTAAACAGATTCAACAGACTGAACATAGAGTATGTCCGGATAGCTTTTCTGTTTTTACACTTTGATATAGTTTGAAGATAAATATTTACCTCTACTTTAAATTACTCAAATACAAGGTGTTTCCTCGGTCTCACTTGTTTGTATGAGGTCGTGGCATGAAATGGGCGAACGTTGTTGCACTACATAAGATTTAGGATTTAAGACGTTTTTGTATTCATCGGTAGGCAAGGTTCTTAATATTTGTGATTTGTTTTTAATCGCAATTTATACATTGTATAATGGCAACTGCAGGACTGTTTCCCGAGTAGTCAGTTACTGCGTCAATCTTTTCACTGTAAAAAACAAAAAGTTAAGACAACTTAAAATTTAAAGGCAACTTAGTGCACAAAATTTTGGAGTTTTTTAAGTTTTGAAGAAAAACCTGAGCTTGTGTTATGCTGTTATGCTACTGTTATGCTGAGCAATTATTTTTCGTTCAGATCATTTCTTTCATATCCATAAAAACTTAGTTGTACATAGAATTGCTAACAACAAAAGTTGTTCCAACCTTTTGTATTTCCGTAAGATTTATCTTTCATATGTGTAAAGACTTTAAAATTTGAGTTTAGTATGCTACGGCTTCACCCATTGCAGTGCCCAGGGGTACAAAAGCAGTGCCCAGACATGTGCTGGGTTGGTCTTGAATAGGCAATCTTTTGGTCAGAAATGACACTGCCAAAACTCTGTAAACAGTGTTTTTGTGTTAGCACCTTATTCATTCATTCATTCATTATAGCACTTATGTTCCATACACCTGTGTGAACTAAGCGTCTCTACTCATGGTTCAAAGGTCACCAGTTCAAGCCCACTGTCAGCGCATGTGGGGGCCCTTGAGCAAGGCCTGTGACCCCCAGCTCCCTATAGGTGCCACAACTGGTAGCTACCCTTCACAGTCAAGTTTGCTGTCATTCCCCACAGGGATCCTCAAAGTCTGTCTGCTGTTATTTATTACTGTCATGTTTTAAATAAACATGCTATTTGACTGTTTTGTGATCTTCATTTATAATAATTAGATGACACATATTTTGCGGTTTTGAATTCTTAGCATGTTTAACTGAAATTTTTAAGTTTTTACACATATGAAAGATAAATCATCTGAACAAAAGAAAGTTGGCACAACTTTTATTGTTTGTAATTCTTAGTATTTAAAACTAAAAATCTGATATTTTTTATACATATGAAAGATTCCCAGTCAAAATGTCATATTCACTGATTCAGCTAGAACACATTAGACATTTGTGGTTGTCGGTACAAGCAACAACTAAATGATCAGTTGTATTTGTGCACTTAAGGTGAAACCACCGCCAGCAAATGACACACAAAATGTACTCATCCCTGTACTCTGGATCAACCTTACATTTTGACGAGTAGCACAAGGCCCAGTTCTTAGTGTTTGTGTGATTTAGCTTTCACCCTTGCAAGGTAGAGTTTAGAGCTGGGCGGTATAACCAAAGGTTTACAGTATATCATGGTATTTTTCAAAGTTAGATCGGTTTGACGTTACACAACTGTTTTTTTTTTTTAAATATAATTTGAGTATGACTGGGCATTTACCACATTTTACAGGACACATTTTTGTTTTACGCTTTTGTATTGTTCCCACGTTAATGATGTTATTTTATTATTAGTCATTGCATTAATGATCACAGACGGCTAACATGTTTGTTGGCTAACTGCTTATAGATTTCCTTTTCTTAGAAGGAAAATGCATTGCCTGGTTTTTATTACAAAGGCTTTAATGGGCAAATTACCTCAGTACTTATGTAGTTTGCTGACATTATGCACCACATGAGTGGAATATATTACAAAATACACTGCTCAAAAAAATTTAAGGAACACTTTTTAATCAGTATAACATCAAGTCTACTAAACTTCTGGGATATTGATCTGGTCAGTTAAGTAGCAGAGGGGGTTGTTTCAGCTGCTTTTGTGTTAATGAAATTAACAACAGGTGCACTAGAGGTGCAACAATGAGACGACCCCCGAAACAGGAATGGGTTAGCAGGTGGAGGCCACTGGCATTTTTCCATCCTCATCTTTTCTGACTCTTTTTCACTACTTTTGCATTTGAGCTACGGTCAGTGTCACTACTGGCAGCATGAGGTGATACCTGGACCCTACAGAGGTTACACAGGTCTTAGTCCAACAAAACGCTGAGCATATTAGCTGTTCTTATAAAGAAAATAAAGTCATTATTAGGGCTGCAACTATCGATTATTTTAGTACTCGAGTATTCTTTCAATTATTCCATCGAGTAATCGGATAAGAAATACTTTTGTCTTATTAAATAGCAATATAATCTTAAATGCAAAATAAAATAATGTCAAATAAAATTACTGAAAAAAAGGTTTACATATGTCTTAAACTTAGGTATAAATTGGAACGGCCTTTACTCTCTGTGTTCTTGTACATTTGTAGTTGGCATAAAAATGTTCTGACAAGTTTGTATCACCTGGATGAGGTAGGAATGGTGTGTGCATGTTCATGTGTGTGTAAGTGAATGTAAGTGAGAGTGTGTGTGTTTAAGTGTGTTAGAGAATGGGTGTGTGTGTAAGCCTTTAAAGGAGCATGTGGCGGTTGGATAATTCAGTGTCTGAGTTTCACCAGCCCAAGGTTGTTGGGGGAAAGGGGTGGGTGGGTAATTTTTGTATTATATTTATATAATATTTCTATTATAATTATGTAATATTATTCATATCAATCTAAATATACAAAATAATATCACTAAAGCATTGAAATAGATCTAGTTGAGTACACCCCATGCTCCCCTTTAGACTCACCCCTGCATGCTGCAGTTATGACTGAGGAAAAGTGTAACGGTCAGCCTGCTGCAAGTTTCCAAATCTAAATACTGTGTCAAACTAAGCTAACAGTTTATCTGCATACAAACAGCTTCTACTTTAACTTGTATAGCTTCACTATAGCCTTGCTGCTGTGGAACACAGACGGCGGTGGATGGGGGCAGCTGAAAACATCGCTTTTCTTCACATTTCAGCTTGTTGAACAGCTGGTTTGATTAAGGACTCTCGCCAGCTCTTTGCCAGTAAAGGTTTAGTAGCGATTACAAGCACTACTGTTGTTTTCCTTCACTCCACCTGAGTTCACCATCTCTGTAACGGAACCGTCTCTTTGCTGTTAGTGTATAGACAGGCTCCAGCTCCATGTTAATTAAATTACGACAGCATCATTTTCACTGCTCTTATGTTATCAATGTTTTTATTTAGGAAAAATAGGGGCTGCTTCAGCTGAGTCTCGTTATACTTTTTTTATTCACACATATGCCCATAAATACATTTCTATCGCAGGTCTATTTTAACCACGAATGTGAGTGAAACGCTCTCGCTAATCTGGTGTTGGTTCCTCTATGTGGAGTGGATGCATAGACTGGGTGCTTTCTGTTGAGATGTTCAATCATTAACGTTGTGCTATTGTGGTAAGCTAATTCGATTTTACAATGGACACACTGTCATGCCCTGCTCGTCGGCTCCTCCTGTGTGCCACGCCCCCTGCTTGCCCACGTGTGTTTCCCGGATTGTACCCAGCTGTGTCTGCTTATTTTCAATCAGTCCTGTGTATTTCAGTCCGTGTCTTACCCGAGTCCTTTGTCCGTCATTGATGTCTGTTGCCGTCCTGTGTTCCCTACCCCCGATTTCCTGGTAATAAACCCCGTTCGTCCTGAAATCTGCCTGCCTACTTCCTGATTCCCCGCTTGCCCGCACGATCGCCGCTTACCTCCGCGACCGATCGTGACAGAATGACGGACCCTAAGAAGAAGCGGAGAAGGAGGAAGAAGCTCCCAGAAGAGCCGATCTGTCTGGGCGCCTGCTCGCTCTCCAGCCCTTGGCTCCCTCAGGAGGAGGAGCTCGTCCTGGGTCCCGACCTGGGACCGTACGGTCTGGGACCCTGCTCCCTGGCGAGGCTCTGGGCTCCGAGCGAGGATGAAGAGGACGAGCCCTTCGTCTTCCCGGACCCAGAGCCCCTCCCTGCGGAACAGCTACCGCCCCCCAAGCGGTGCGATAACCGGCCCGAGCGGCTGGCCAATGGGGGGGCCAGAGCGGTGCGGGAAGCCATCCCGCGAGTCCCCAACTTTCTTAAAGGGGCCCCGTCCATTTCACCCGCGGTCCTAGCTGACCGATACTTCACCCTCCAGGGGCTTTATTGGAGGGTGATGGGAGAACCGGCCCCACAGGCCACCCTGGAGGGGGAAAGACTCGCCGCACAGCTGGGGCAGGACTTCGCCGCCTTCTCTCCAGACTCCCCGTATTCCGACCTGGAGAGAATGGCTGAGGACCTTAGGAGGCTGATCAAGCTCCGGAGAGCACCGGCTTCAGCTTCTGAGCAGCGGCAGCCGACACCGTCACCCGCAGACCCCGCTCCCGTGCAGCCGCCTTCGCAGCCGCCTGCGCAGCTATCGCCTGCGCAGCTCCCCCTGCCTGCAGCTCCAGGGCAGACGCCCCCACTGCAGCAGCCTGCAGCTCCCGGGCAGGCGCCCCCACTGCAGCAGCCTGCAGCTCCCGGGCAGGCGCCCCCACTGCAGCAGCCTGCAGCTCCCGGGTTCTCACCCCCACAGCCTCCAGTTCCTGACCGCGCTCCAGTTCCTGACCGCGCTCCAGAGGCGCCCCCTCCGCCTGCAGCAGCTCCAGAGGCGCCCCCTCCGCCTGCAGCAGCTCCAGCTCCTGTCCCTTCTCCCCCAGTGACTCCTCTGCCCTCGCCCCGGCGCCATCGACCCCGACCTGGGGTCATCATGTCTGTGTCCCGTAAAGGGAGGGGACACAGACGCAGGGCTGGGGTCCCGCCCGCCCTGCCCCCTGGCTCGCCCTGCCTCGCCTGCGCTGGGGCTCGGTTGGCGCCTGCGGGTCCTGGCCCTCCGGGTCGGCTGTCGCCTGCGGGTCCCTCTCCGATGCCTCGTCAACCTGCCTCGCTCCCCCCTCCGGTGCCTGGTCCGTCGCCGGGGGGCTCCCCGACGGCGGCTCCTCGGTCGCCTGCGGGGCCCCCACCTTCGGCCCGTCGGAGGACGTCGCCGCCTGCTGCGGCTCCCCCCTCCTCCGTGCCTTCGCCCTGGCCCCTTCCAGCTCCCTCGTCCCCTTCCCTGGTGCTCCCTCCTGCTCCCTCCCTGGCCCCTCCGTGGGTCCCTCGCCCTGTCTCCTCTGCCCCTCCGTGGTCCCCTCCGGCTCCGGCCTCCCGGCCGTCTGCGGCCCCTCCGGCTGCCGCCCGTCGCCCGCTGGGGCTCCCACGGGCTCCCCTTTGTTCCCCCGCCTTCTCTCCTGCCCCGGTCCCGCCGGTGTTTGTCCCTCCTCCTGCCTCTGTCCCGCTGTCCTCTGTTTTTGGTCCCTTTGTTCTGCCCCGCTCCGCTCCTGGTTTCCCGTCGTTCCCTCCCGTCACTCCCGCTCCTTTTGTTCCTCCTGTTCCCTCTGTTTCTCCCTTCCTGATTTGTCTTTCTGCCTTCCCTGTCCTGTGTCGGCTCCTGTCTCACGTCCTGTCGCTTGCCCTGTTTTGTGCCTCGGTCCTGTTTCCCGTCTCTCGTTGATGGTTCTGTTTTTTTTTTGCTCCAGGTCCTGGTTCCCGTGTCCCGTCTGTCGCCTCCTCCCTGGCGCGCCCGGTGAAGCGCGCCTTTGGGGGGGGTTCTGTCATGCCCTGCTCGTCGGCTCCTCCTGTGTGCCACGCCCCCTGCTTACCCACGTGTGTTTCCCGGATTGTACCCAGCTGTGTCTGCTTATTTTCAATCAGTCCTGTGTATTTCAGTCCGTGTCTTACCCGAGTCCTTTGTCCGTCATTGATGTCTGTTGCCGTCCTGTGTTCCCTACCCCCGATTTCCTGGTAATAAACCCCGTTCGTCCTGAAATCTGCCTGCCTACTTCCTGATTCCCCGCTTGCCCGCACGATCGCCGCTTACCTCCGCGACCGATCGTGACACACACTGTACAGTATGTTAGCTTTTCTTTTGTTTGAAATGGTCCCAAACTTTAGACATTTTTCATCTTTTTCTCTGACTTTCCTCGCTATTTTCCCTGTCTTCCTCCATTGCGGCATCAAGACAAACCTGCTACATGCAATGCAGCGTAAGCACACTGTGCGACGGTGATAATCCCCCGAGTGAAACACGCTGATCACTAAGCAGTACATAGTCATGCGTTTTACACGAAGCATCGAAGCAAAGAATTCGCATCGAGGATCTTTTGTAATCGAGTTATTCGAGTTACTCGATGAATCCTTGCAGCCCTAGTTAAATTATAACAACATTTTAAAATACGGTGGCAGAGTGATGAAGCGGTATTACCATATTAGGACACCTCAGTATGACAAGGCATCATCAGAATTTAACCCTCTGGGGTCTAGGGGTAGGGAACACACTTTCACTGACTGGGGTCATGGTCACATATTAGCTTTACAGAATTAGTAAATATAAGATTAGTAAATATAAATTCCAAATGCCAGTTGAATTAAATTTACCAGACTTTGACTATCATTCACAAGTATTTATGATTTTTAAATATGGATGATTTTTAAATGAATGGATATTTTAAATGTTTTTAGAATGTAAATTGTTGTTTACAGTAGTTAAACAATGCCATAAACTAAAATATTTATCTTACCTGTAGTGCCCCCTTGCTCCTTGCAGCTTCTGCAATAATTCTAGCATACGCGTCTTGGCGCTGGTCCTCTGTAAGGTAGGGCAGGACTTCAAGCCTTGGATCTACATCTGAGGCCACATAAAAAATCTTCATGGGCTTCATAGCAGTGACAATTTCTTCAGCAGCTGTTATGTCTGACTCGCTTAGTGTGCAGATCTCCTTCTCCGTCTTCCTCACTTCAGCTGAGAAGAGGGCGGCATGGATTGCTGACTGTAGTTCTAAAAAGTGCTCCAGTATGTCATGTGCACTATTTCACGTGGTAACAATGTTAGTGAGCAATGTGTTTTGAGGTAAGTTCAGCAACTTTTGTTTTTCACGGAGTACATGGCTGGCTGTAGTGCTGTGTTTGAAAAAACTGCTTATTCTAACCTTTCCCGGCAATCGAGTGACTGATGCTAGCTTTAGCGGACACTGTGAAGCTAAATTCAGTGTGTCAGCAAAGCATTTAAAATATGGCATATTGGCAAGCTGCGCTGCAATGGTCATGTTTGACTATGCTTTTTATGTCCCATACCTCCACTGCCCCTTTCAACAGCTTGGCGATGTTACCGGCAGTATGGTTCTAACGCAATGCCCTTGTCTGCAAAACACTGGAAATCAGTTGCCAGTCCTCATTAATGAGGTGCGACGTGATCGTAATGTAGGATTCAGTGGCTCACAAAGTCCAGCAATTGCACGTAATTGCCACTCTTTCTGCAGAGAGAAGAGTTATTTTTTTTTTTACAGCTTGCGTTACCTCCTCAACTTACCTCCGTCAGTTGTTTGCGAGTTGGGATCACATAGCACTGCTCCAGGGTGTTGACAATGTACCTGAAGCTGGTGTTTTCTGCCACGCTATAGGGGTGCGAATCCTGATAAATAAAAAACACTACCGATTCTGTAATTTTTTGAGCACGAGGCAAGGTGGATGGGAGTTTGCGATATCGAGCGTACTTTGTCTTTTTGTGTTGATAGGCTTCGGTTGTTGCCGTACTGTATCTGGAAGGTGCATGATCAAATGAGCTCGTAAATTGGTTGTGTTACCTGAAAATTTTACAGAAGCATGACACAGCGTGCAAATTGCATTTCCTTTATCCAAGTCTATACTACCTGGCTAATTTTTTAAACAGAAGTGTGCCCACACGTCGGCTTTATATGTTGAAGGGGCCGCTCTAATGACAACCGCTCGGTCTGCCATGTTTTGCGATTTCAATCTGCCAGAAATGCCAAGTGGTAATTCAAAATACCTAGCCGTACAGCGACATCTACAGCAGTTGAGATTGTAGCTGTAGGAAATCCCAAAACGTCCGGTTATATTTTCCATGATTCTCCCCCTTGAAGATATCGATTTTTGGAGTAAGAAATCGATGTAGTATATCATGAAAGGAAAATTCGGGATATATTGATGGATCAATTTTTTTTTGCCCAGCCCTACTGTTGACCAGCTTGGCTCATTGATTTTTATGTGCAGCCGAGGAGCAAATATGTTTTGCCCTGTTTGTGTTTTTTTTTCCAGATCAGGTTCTGCCTCTGGGATTCTCACCATACCAGACCACCTAGTAGTATGACTGCTGCTGTCTCCCTCAGAATTTAATGTGTGCATAGTCATATCACAATTATCCGTGTTGTCCTGTTTTATAGTGACATTAGGGAGAACTTGGGACATATCATGCAACAGGGAGCCATGCATTTTTGAAAGTAATGAATCTGGGGCCGGATTCACTGAGTAATCATAAACTTTTGTTCATGGTTTTTTTTCTTCCGGATTTGCTCTCACTTCCTCTACGCCTTTTCCGCATTAATGATAGGCTGTACTCTGTTTTGTGGAGAAACGTAGCCCGGTACCCATTTCCACAGCCAGAATGTGGAAACACTTCCCTGTGCTAGGGCAGGAGCATGTTGTGCCGCTGGAGGTATTTTGCAGTACGTGGACTGATTTGTTTGATGGACTTTTAACTACGAACACTCCCAAAGATGAATTCAGACTCACCTTATTCGTCCTTGATTCGTCCAACAATGCTCTACAAGGGAATAAATGAAGGTATCTTAACATCCCACAGAGCAACAGTGACCCTCTGCTTTATACTGTAATTTTCAGTGGTGCAACGGATCAAAAAACTCACGGTTCGGATCGGATCACAGTTTTAAGTCACGGATTGGATCAATTTTCGGATCAGCGAAAAAAGACAAGACATATTTAACTCTCCATTTATTTATTTAAGTATTTTTTGCCCATTAAAAAACATTCAACTCAAGACTTATTCCACGCAATTATATAAAAACAAATTAAGGTGCAATATGGGGCATGATAATTATTTCAGCCACAACTTTAGACTATTCCTGTTAGGCTGGTTGCTGTAAATGTTATAATTTAACTACGGCTGCAAGGATTCATCGAGTAACTCGAATAACTCGATTACAAAAGATCCTCGATGCAAATTCTTTGCTTTGATGCTTTGTGTAATCCGCATGACTATGTACTGCTTAGTGATCAGCGTGTTTCACTCGGGGGATTATCACTGTCGCACAGTGTGCTTACGCTGCATTACGTGTAGCAGGTTTGATTTGATAGACATCATCCCCCTTTGGCTCCAGGGGGGGTTCATTGGGAATTAAACCTTTGTTGTTGTTCGGCATTAACAAGAATGGGCTCAATTTCGGACAGAGTAAACTCTGACTCTATTCGCATGAAAGACATAATTTCTCAGTTCGTTACCACAACTGTAAAATAGTAAAATTTAATTAATGGAGACTTGAAGTTTCCCAGACAGTTGCAATAACTCTCATGCCTGGTGGTGTAATTCACAAGCTCTGTGCATTAACTGTGCACATTGGCCCTCACTGGTGCCATGCAGCTGTATGCTAGGCTGTTTGTTTTCTTATTTGTTGATCATTCTGCTGTGTGCGTGACCCCATGCAGTATATTTGGTGGGGGGGGGGGTGTAAGGATCGATATAATCTGGTTTATGTGTATGTTAATAGGATACTAAGCTGTTCTATTTTCCCTCTATACTACATTCACCAGCATGCTGGGCAGTTTGTACATTCCTGCTGTTCAAGATCTTTGTATTATTATTTTGGATGGACCAATTACAATGGAGGTCCAGTACTTGGAGAAGTGTCCATTTTGGCAGAGAAGAAAAACACCCAGTCTGACAGCAAAGACTTCTTGTCTTGTATGTACTTTTTTCTTTTGTTATTTTAATTGTAGTTTGTGGTTGCAATTGTGTGTACCTGGAGTGTTAGAAATTACCAGATGGTTTCTACATGCTGACTAGCAGGGGCCAGCGCCTTTTAAACTGATTCATCTTGTCGTTGCACCCACTGGAGGCACAGGAATTACCTGAGACGGGGAAACTGCTCCCTCATCGCGCTGCTGTGTGCCAAGTGTTTTGGCCATAACTGACCTCGCCATAGATTGTTCTGGAACTCTATTCAGCGGAAGCAGCAGCAGGACACTTGTTCTATGCTGCGGAAATGAGTGAAACCAAAATGAGTGAGTAACCTACACCTATACTGATACGCACACATATCTGTGGCATTGGCAAATCTGGGTTTTAAAGTGGATGCAGTGTAGTGTCTGCTGGATTCAGCTCCAGGAACATCACTGTGCACCAACGATGGGCCCCAACGACAAGCACTTGATTTAAACTTTTTTTTTCTGGTTGTTAATGTGAGTGATTCACCTGCTTATGTTAATATGTGAACTGTGGTATACACACGTATTTGGGAATAAGTGGCTATAAGACCAAGACCTACCCACTACTGAGACCATCCGACTGAAATCAGTGTGGGTGGGAGGGTGGGGTGCTGTAACACCCCCTTTTGCATTTTCGCCAATATCTTCTGAATTGTTAATTCTGGAGTCAAAATTCTTTTTTTTGGTGGCCATGCCCTACCAATGTGCCAGTGGGGCTGGTAAGTTCTGCCTACGAAGTATTTCAGCTGATTAGCAAAATTTCAAAAAACCTACTTTTGTGAGGTAGTCATACCTCTTCTAACCGACAATTGTGATGTCAGACCAGTCTGACCCCTGAGCTGGTTAATAATTGTTTAAAAAAACACGCTCAAACATAACTGTCATGCCCGGCTCGTCCGCTCCTCCTGTGTGCCACGCCCCCTGATTACCCACGTGTTTTCTCCCGATTGTACCCAGCTGTATCTAGTTCATTTGCTCAGTCCTGTGTATTTCAGTCCGTGTCTTACCCGAGTCCTTTGTCCGTCATTGATGTTTCCTGATGTCTGTTGCCGTCCAGTGTTCCCTGCCCCGGATATCCTTATTAAAACCCCGTTTTCCCGTATCCCGCTTGCCTGCCTGCTCCTTACCCGCACGATCGCCGCTCTGCTCGCGATCGCTGCCTTGTCTCCCGTGACAGAATGACGGACCACAAGAAGAGGAGCAAGAAGGCCAGGCGGATCTCGGAGGAGCCAGAGATCCGTCTGGGAGCGTGCGCATTATCCCGGCTGTGGTTCCCGTCTGGGGACGAGGAGGAAGTAATCCTCCGTCCCGCCGAGACAGAGTCCAGCGACCCCGTCCTCCAACCGCCATTCAGGCGGTATGATTACCGGCCCGAGGGACTGGCCAACGGAGGAGGGATACGGAAGGGGAGAGACGCCATTCCGCGCGTCCCCCGCTCTGTTAAAGGGACCACGCCAGTTTCGCCCGCGGTCCTGGCCAACCGGTTCTTCACCCTCCAGGGGTTATACTGGAGGGTGATGGATGAACCAACCGGGCGAGGTTCACCAGAGGTGGACCTACTCGCCAGGCAGCTCAGGGAGGGGTTCGCCGCATTCACTCCCGCTTCATCTCCAGCTGACCTGGAGATCTTAATTGAAGACCTCCAGAGGCTGATCTTGCTCCGGAGAACTGCGGACCCTGAGCCCGCGCAGCCGCCGCTCCCGCCTTCGCCCGCGCAGCCGCCGCTCCCGCCTTCGCCCGCGCAGCCGCCGCTCCCGCCTTCGCCCGCGCAGCCGCCGCTGCCGGCGGACCCCGCTCCCGTGCAGCCGCCATTGCCGGCGGATCCCGCTCCCGTGCAGCCGCCATTGCCGGCGGATCCCGCTCCCGTGCAGCCGCCATTGCCGGCGGACCCCGCTCCCGTGCAGCCGCCATTGCCGGCGGACCCCGCTCCCGTGCAGCCGCCATTGCCGGCGGACCCCGCTCCCGTGCAGCCGCTGCCGCCTGCGCAGCCGCCTTCGCTGCCCCCTTCGCCTGCTGCAGCTCCAGGGCAGGCGCCCCCACTGCAGCCACCTGCAGCTCCAGGGCAGGTGCCCCCACTGCAGCCACCTGCAGCTCCAGGGCAGGCGCCCCCACTGCAGCCACCTGCAACTCCAGGGCAGGCGCCCCCTCCGCCTGCTCCAAGTCCTGACCGCGCTCCAAGTCCTGACCGCGCTCCAAGTCCTGACCGCGCTCCAAGTCCTGACCGCGCTCCAGCAGCTCCAGAGGCGCCCCCTCCACAGCTGCCTCCAGTCCCTTCTCCCCCTGTGACTGTGTCTCCCTCGCCCCGGCGAACTCGACCTCGACCTGGGGTCATGTCTGTGTCCCGTAAAGGGAGGGGACACAGACGCAGGACTGGGGTCCCGCCCACCCTGCCCCCTGGCTCGCCCTGCCTCGCCTGCGCTGGGGCTCGGATGGCGCCCGCAGGTCCTGGCCCTCCGGGTCGGCTGTCGCCTGCGGGTCCCTCTCCGGTGCCTCGTCGCCCTGCCTCGCTCCCCCCTCCGGTGCCTGGTCGGTCGCCTGGGGGCTCCCCGACGGCGGCTCCTTGGTCGCCTGCGGGGCCCCTACCTTCAGCCCGTCGGAGGACGTCGCCGCCTGCGGCGGCTCCCCCCCTCGCCTTGCCTTCGCCCTGGCCCCTTCCAGCTCCCTCGTCCCCTTTCCCGGTGCTCCCTCCTGCTCCCTCCCTGGCCCCTCCGCGGGTCCCTCGCCCTGTCTCCTCAGCCCCTTCTCGGTCCCCTCCGGCTCCGGCCTCCCGGCCGCCTGCGGCCCCTCCGGCTACCTCCCGTCGCCCGCTGGGTCTCCCTCGGGCTCCCCCTAGTTCCCCCTCCTTGTCTCCCTACGCCCCTGCCTTTGTCCCGCCTGTCTCTGCCCCTCTGTTTTCTGCTCGCCCTTTCGTTCCGCCCGTCTCTGTTCCTTGTGCCCCGGTGTACCCGCCTTGCACTCCTGGCCCCTTTGTTCCGCCCGTTCCTTCTGTGTCTCCCTTCCTGGTTTGCCTGTCTGCCTTCCCGACCCTCTGTCAGGTTTTGTCTTTTGTCTTGTCCCTCGCTCTGTTTTGTGCCTCGGTCCTGTTCCCTGTCCTGCGTTGATTCTGTTCTTGTTTTTCAGGTCCTGTTTTGCCTCGTCCCGTCCGTCGCCCCCTTCCTTGGCGCGCCCGGAGCAGCGCGCCTTTGGGGGGGGGGTTCTGTCATGCCCGGCTCGTCCGCTCCTCCTATGTGCCACGCCCCCTGATTACCCACGTGTTTTCTCCCGATTGTACCCAGCTGTATCTAGTTCATTTGCTCAGTCCTGTGTATTTCAGTCCGTGTCTTACCCGAGTCCTTTGTCCGTCATTGATGTTTCCTGATGTCTGTTGCCGTCCAGTGTTCCCTGCCCCGGATATCCTTATTAAAACCCCGTTTTCCCGTATCCCGCTTGCCTGCCTGCTCCTTACCCGCACGATCGCCGCTCTGCTCGCGATCGCTGCCTTGTCTCCCGTGACAGAATGACGGACCACAAGAAGAGGAGCAAGAAGGCCAGGCGGATCTCGGAGGAGCCAGAGATCCGTCTGGGAGCGTGCGCATTATCCCGGCTGTGGTTCCCGTCTGGGGACGAGGAGGAAGTAATCCTCCGTCCCGCCGAGACAGAGTCCAGCGACCCCGTCCTCCAACCGCCATTCAGGCGGTATGATTACCGGCCCGAGGGACTGGCCAACGGAGGAGGGATACGGAAGGGGAGAGACGCCATTCCGCGCGTCCCCCGCTCTGTTAAAGGGACCACGCCAGTTTCGCCCGCGGTCCTGGCCAACCGGTTCTTCACCCTCCAGGGGTTATACTGGAGGGTGATGGATGAACCAACCGGGCGAGGTTCACCAGAGGTGGACCTACTCGCCAGGCAGCTCAGGGAGGGGTTCGCCGCATTCACTCCCGCTTCATCTCCAGCTGACCTGGAGATCTTAATTGAAGACCTCCAGAGGCTGATCTTGCTCCGGAGAACTGCGGACCCTGAGCCCGCGCAGCCGCCGCTCCCGCCTTCGCCCGCGCAGCCGCCGCTCCCGCCTTCGCCCGCGCAGCCGCCGCTCCCGCCTTCGCCCGCGCAGCCGCCGCTGCCGGCGGACCCCGCTCCCGTGCAGCCGCCGCTGCCGGCGGACCCCGCTCCCGTGCAGCCGCCATTGCCGGCGGATCCCGCTCCCGTGCAGCCGCCATTGCCGGCGGACCCCGCTCCCGTGCAGCCGCCATTGCCGGCGGACCCCGCTCCCGTGCAGCCGCCATTGCCGGCGGACCCCGCTCCCGTGCAGCCGCCATTGCCGGCGGACCCCGCTCCCGTGCAGCCGCTGCCGCCTGCGCAGCCGCCTTCGCTGCCCCCTTCGCCTGCTGCAGCTCCAGGGCAGGCGCCCCCACTGCAGCCACCTGCAGCTCCAGGGCAGGCGCCCCCACTGCAGCCACCTGCAGCTCCAGGGCAGGCGCCCCCACTGCAGCCACCTGCAACTCCAGGGCAGGCGCCCCCTCCGCCTGCTCCAAGTCCTGACCGCGCTCCAAGTCCTGACCGCGCTCCAAGTCCTGACCGCGCTCCAGCAGCTCCAGAGGCGCCCCCTCCACAGCTGCCTCCAGTCCCTTCTCCCCCTGTGACTGTGTCTCCCTCGCCCCGGCGAACTCGACCTCGACCTGGGGTCATGTCTGTGTCCCGTAAAGGGAGGGGACACAGACGCAGGACTGGGGTCCCGCCCACCCTGCCCCCTGGCTCGCCCTGCCTCGCCTGCGCTGGGGCTCGGATGGCGCCCGCAGGTCCTGGCCCTCCGGGTCGGCTGTCGCCTGCGGGTCCCTCTCCGGTGCCTCGTCGCCCTGCCTCGCTCCCCCCTCCGGTGCCTGGTCGGTCGCCTGGGGGCTCCCCGACGGCGGCTCCTTGGTCGCCTGCGGGGCCCCTACCTTCAGCCCGTCGGAGGACGTCGCCGCCTGCGGCGGCTCCCCCCCTCGCCTTGCCTTCGCCCTGGCCCCTTCCAGCTCCCTCGTCCCCTTTCCCGGTGCTCCCTCCTGCTCCCTCCCTGGCCCCTCCGCGGGTCCCTCGCCCTGTCTCCTCAGCCCCTTCTCGGTCCCCTCCGGCTCCGGCCTCCCGGCCGCCTGCGGCCCCTCCGGCTACCTCCCGTCGCCCGCTGGGTCTCCCTCGGGCTCCCCCTAATTCCCCCTCCTTGTCTCCCTACGCCCCTGCCTTTGTCCCGCCTGTCTCTGCCCCTCTGTTTTCTGCTCGCCCTTTCGTTCCGCCCGTCTCTGTTCCTTGTGCCCCGGTGTACCCGCCTTGCACTCCTGGCCCCTTTGTTCCGCCCGTTCCTTCTGTGTCTCCCTTCCTGGTTTGCCTGTCTGCCTTCCCGACCCTCTGTCAGGTTTTGTCTTTTGTCTTGTCCCTCGCTCTGTTTTGTGCCTCGGTCCTGTTCCCTGTCCTGCGTTGATTCTGTTCTTGTTTTTCAGGTCCTGTTTTGCCTCGTCCCGTCCGTCGCCCCCTTCCTTGGCGCGCCCGGAGCAGCGCGCCTTTGGGGGGGGGTTCTGTCATGCCCGGCTCGTCCGCTCCTCCTGTGTGCCACGCCCCGTGATTACCCACGTGTTTTCTCCCGATTGTACCCAGCTGTATCTAGTTCATTTGCTCAGTCCTGTGTATTTCAGTCCGTGTCTTACCCGAGTCCTTTGTCCGTCATTGATGTTTCCTGATGTCTGTTGCCGTCCAGTGTTCCCTGCCCCGGATATCCTTATTAAAACCCCGTTTTCCCGTATCCCGCTTGCCTGCCTGCTCCTTACCCGCACGATCGCCGCTCTGCTCGCGATCGCTGCCTTGTCTCCCGTGACAATAACCTTAATCAACAGCAGCAAAGGACACACATACAGTAGTCATTTTGAAATAATTAAAAAATAAAAATTACATCATTTTAAATCAGACTAACACTGTTTAGGGTATGGTTTCACAACTAAAAAATTGACCCAAACAATTTTGTTTAATACAGTACTACAGTCTTCATTAGGTATATGTTTTCTCCTTGTGCTCTGCATGCTCAGTGAATTGGGTTTAGTAATGTGTGGATTCATAGGAAAATTGAAAGGACCTCACATTTAATTCTTTGTTTATTCATTTATTTGTTGGGAAGGACGGGACAAGGAGGGCGAGTCTCCACAGCACATCGAGACTCACTTTGTCACTAATTTGCCACCACTCATTTTGTCTTTGTCTCTGTCTGTCAGTCTGTTCCGGTCTGTGTGCATTTCTGCATTTCTATGCCAAGACAGGACACAGAGACTTGGCACTTTTCTTCCCCATTCTGAAAAGGAAGAAAAAATACATTCATGAAGAACTCAAATCTATGAAAGCCACCTGTGTGGCGCCGTTAAGGAAGGACCACACTGGGAGAAAAACTGGTTGAATAATGGCCTGGCTGCTGGCTACAAATGCTATGTCGAGCAGTAATGTGGCATTAATGATGAGGGGTGGTGATTTACAGGGGCGGTTCCCCCTAAAACTGAAAAAGTTTTAGGAGATGCCTAGTGTTGGTGGTGAACTGTCTGCTTTTCTGTTTTATGGTGAACTGCCCCTTCATATATACTAGAGGGAGCCTCCGCAAGAACAGTGAGCTGGTTCAAAGCCCTGGCGGCAGCCTACTTGTATTTGATGAGCTAGTTGCCCTGGATCAGTTACGCCGTCCCATTTGTGATGTAACACACAAAGAGGAGCCAGTTCCTTGGCTGAACTAGGGTAGCGCAAGCTAAATCCCTGGGATCCTTTAAATCCGAGCCAGATGAGATTATAACAACTCTGAGCTGTTAGTCGAGTTCTCCCCAAATGAGCTTGACAGGCTGAATGGCCTCCTCTCATTTGTAAATTTATTATGTTCTTATGCAGGTATAAAAATAACTAACCCATATGATAAAATGATTTTGTCTAATACAGGACTACAGTCTTCATTAGATATACAGTATGCTATCCCCTCGCACTTTGTATGGGCAGTGAATTGCCCCTACTCACGTGTGGTTTCATAATAAGAAAAATGAAAGTAATGAATACACAGATATATAAATTTATTTATATATATATATATATATATATATATTTGGAAGGAGGGGAGATTTCTTTATGGACGCAAAGGCTCATTTCACATTTTTCTTCTGCATTCTGAAATGGAAGAAAAAAAAAACATTCATGAAGAACGCAAACCTATAAAAGGTACTTGTGTGACACTTAAGGAAGGATCTGGCTAGGAGAAAAGCTGGCAGAGTGATTGCCTGGCTGCCGGCTGCAAATGCTATGTCGAGCAGTAATATGGCATTAATCAACAGATATGAGGTGAAGATTTAAATATTCTAGAGGGAGCCTGGTGGGGACCTACTTGTGTCGGATGAGCCGGCCTCCCTGGATTGTTTGTGCCGTCACATTGGCCATGTGGCAAGTGAACAGGAGCCAGTTTCGGGGCTGGACTCGATAGGAGAACCTCATGAAAATCAGCGAGTTACAGGTAAGAGCTGGGGAGACAAAGATCATGCAGGGGTCAGAGGCCTGAAAGAAGAAGAGCAACCAGCTTAAAAACTTTAAAAAGTCCCTCTGGAGTCCCGAGTGATCCAGTGGACGCTCATATAGATGGAAGGTGAGCCCTCTGCCTCTTACCGAAGTTCATTCGACCACTGATTATTTCTGGGCTCTTCCTCATATCCATCACAGCGACTATGGGCAGACCCCAATTGATTACAGGTCCCCAGAAGTGCTGCAATCAAACAGAAACATATTCATGCATATTGGATTTTTTTTAAACAAGTGCCTAAGGTGCATGCACCTCAAGTACTCCCAAAACTCCTTGCTCTTCAGCTGGTTGGTTGGCAGGTTTGTGAAAGAAAATGCCGACCGTTGCAATTGAATATGCATGCTTTTGTGTTTCATTGTGACTCTTTCAAACTGAAATGTGAAGGTGACATCACCCATTCTATAGAAAATCTTTCATCTACGAAACTTACTGGTTGGTGATGTCTGTTACTTCGAAAACATTTCCATTCTGCGACATCACAAAACTATTATGAAGTGGAACTTTTTTAAAAGTAGCAACACCGTCATTATTGTTAATGGAAAGTATATACAATATACAATCTAGCACAAAAAAACTCCCAAATTCCCAAAGAGCCCACTGCGTAATGTTTTTGTGATGTCACAGAATAGAAAATGGTTTTGTGAAGTCACAGAATGGAAAGGCATAGCAGACCTGCAACCCTGAAAATTAGATGGGTATTAAGTCAAGTATTTCTCCATTATGGGTTGGAACCGGGGCCTAACGCTGCATTCCTATTAAACTCGTAAATTCCGTATTCCTTGTCAGGAATTTCAACTGGAATGCCCCCAGAGCTCTGAATTCAAAAGGGCTGTACCCTTTATCAACAGACGTTAGTTTGGTACTGTGTATTAGCACTCATGTCTTATTTGTGACTCATTGAACTGGTTGTACACGCAGTACTGTCCAACTGCTATCTTATGCTCAGAACACTACGTAATGTGTTACCAACTGATATTGCTAACAGTGGCTGACAAATTACTGGGCTAGAATTGGGGCCTGTTTCATTAAGCAGGATTTCTTGCTTAAGTGGACAACGTGTCAGATTTAAGGTAGTCTGGGCTAAATATAAGTGAACAAAGACAAAGGCCATTTAAACTGGGGTGAATTAAATCTGACAATTTAGCTGGGTAAGCAAGGAGTCTTGCTTTTTGAAACGGATCCCTGGTATTGCTAAATGGCTATCCAACTACCTGTACTGGAACACTGTTATCTTGTGTTTGTGACGTCATTCCCAGCGAGTTCTGACATCACAGATAAAAGGAATGTAATCTAATTTTACGTGTCACAGCACTTACATGACACATAGTACTTGTGCTGATGACTATGTATTATGTCGCTTAGGGAGCAAGCTATGCAGAAACATAAATAGATGTCTAATAAAAATCTCAGTGCCAGCGGCATAGAATGTCTGTCTCAAATTTGGTACTCAAAACTGCCGAACTACTGTACTTGGATGTATGTCTCTTTATATATATTCACCAGTGCATATCTATGTATATGTATTATGTATATACAGTACTGTGCAAAAGTCTTAGGCACTCAAAAGAAATGTTTAGCGCTATTTTTCTGGGTAATAAGTGCACATTTTCTTAGAACAAAAAATATAATTTGACATAAGAACATATGAAAATTACGAGTAACACAATGAAAACTAGTATAAGTCTTCTGTTCTCCAAAAAGTTACTGATATCTACTTGGATAGCTAGATGAACACCACTTCAGTTCCCAAACTTCTCCTCAGTGGCACCCGAACCATTCTATAATTGGGTTATTTTAGCAGAGGTTTTGAAATGGCTAAGCTGACGCATTTTGCTAGATGTAACAGCATAGTTTTACACCAACAATTATTTGAACATAATTTTTTTTTGGCTGCCTAAGACTTTTGAACAGTACTGTGTATAATCTACAGTTTACTTGTTTTATATCTCAGTTGCTGACATTGCTGCTGCTTTTTCTTGCCTTTAAGGTCCAACGACTATTCTGAGCTCCAAGGTTCATATGGGTGAAGAATGCAAATTCCTGCTTTGGTTACTGACTTATGAAATTGATGCCATGTTTTGTCGTTCCTTGTTCAGCTGCAAATCTGTTTGAGTGAGCTGGATGAAAGTCTGCTGACAATACAGCCTCCCCCTCAGGGCCTGATTTTGGCTGGCCTGGCAGACCTGAGTCGACCCGCTGACACCTTTTTACAGTAACATTTGTTGGTGCTTCTGACAGTTTCCAGCTGTTCAGAATCTGGAGGTGAGTAGGCCTCTGCTGCTGAAGCAGAAGGAACAGGAGGCAGCAGCGCAGTACTGAGCTCCAACCTTTCCATCTGGTCCCATAGACTAAAAGGATATCTGCCCACTTGACTCCACTCCCCTCCAACCCTGTCCAAATCCTTAACCGGAAAATATTTGTTTCATTGCTTAAACATTGGTCCTTAGTACACCCCTCTCCATGTGCAGACTCCAGGCACACAAGGTACTGCCAGGACCAAGACCAGGATGGGCTGCATGGGAGCCAGAGTAAAGCTGAACAGGGAGACCATTAAGGATGCCCAGGGAACAGAACAGACTGGACTTGGCCCAATTGTAGTTCCTTAGAGGCATCTTCCAGAACCTCAGACTAGGGCTGTGTCTGAATTTGGGAGCTGCAAACTTTGAAGGACACGGTCTATGAATGAGTAGCCTTGAGTCATGAAGCGTTTCTCCTTTTGCCTAGCCTGGACACACCTACTTTACCTCTGTGCAATGAGTCTTGGGATATGGTGGACTGTGAAGTATCCATCAGGTGGATCCTTCACGACTTGACAAAAGGAAGACCTGTTTCTACACTGCATTTGAAGGAAGCGTCGAAATAGGACTGCTTTGTCACACCACTGTGACACACACGGACTTCAAATGCAGTCTTCAAAGGATTCACTCCCTGAATTTGGACACAGCCTAGGCACTTACCGTTCGACCATGAACTACTGGGGAGGCACTTACAGCGATAACTTGCCAACAACAGCTGTTTTTATTATTAAAAGTTTCATCGCACTGATAAATTTCACCTTTCCTCCCATTATTGACAAAAGTTGCAGGAGCTGTAGCAAACTAGAAAGATTATGAAGAAACCCAAACTTTAATCACACAAAATAGTCCAATTCCACCTTTCTTCCTTTTATTGAAAAGGCGTAAAAGCAAACTAGAAAGATTCTGAAGAAACTGATCATAATGTAACCAATCCAAAACTAATCACTGCTCCATGATAGTATTAGGCTTAGGTGCATTAATGGTTGCTGTCACCTTCTCATCTGTAGGGTGCAGACCCTTTTTGTCAATCTGATGGTTTATGTTTGCAATGGTGCTTTCCAGAAATTCGCATTTCGAAAGCTTTACTGCAATGCCGTACCTTTCCAGGCAAGTGAGGACTTCATCTAGTTTTTGTACATGTTCTTGCTTTGTGCTGGCAGTGATCAGGATATCGTCAAAAAAATAACATGTGATGTGATCCAGTCCCTGAAGTATCTGGTGCTTCTGCTGCACTAGCTCCAGTTTGCCCTGGCTGCAGTGGCATCACCGCCTTCTGCCCACTGTAGGGTGCCCGCCCCTCGCTGGGCCTCGCCGCCTTCTCTGCCGTCACCTCCTCTTCCCGGCCACTGACTGAAAAGACGGCACAATTAGGGCCATGAGCCCCACAGCATCAACTTCTCGCTGCACTGCTCCAACTGATGCATTCCCACCGTGATTTCACGAGCAAATTTCTCTATTGTAATTGGTTCATCCAAAATAGTAATAATTAAAAAAACACTCAAATGGCAGGAATGTACACGCTACACAGCATGCTGGTAAATGTATACAGGAAAAAACAGGACAGGACTTTAAGTATATTTACAAACAAATATTTAACTTAAGTAGAAAGGCCACTTTTACTAGAGCACATTTGCTTGTTTACTTCTGCTTCTACTGCATCATTACCAGAATTTGTTTACTATATAAGGGTTAAAAACATCAACTTTTATTGATTTATGCAAACACATTTGACTGCCACATAAAACTAGTTTTTGTGGTAAATAAGACGACAGGGTTGCAATCTTTGGTCAGCTGGCTGGTGTGAGATTGTCAATTTGAGACAAGTCTGCACTCACATTTACATGTATGTAAGATTTATTACAGTACCATGTAAATGGTCTGTAGGGTTTGATGTAGCTAATCTTTGGTTTGTAATGGAATAATATAGATTAGCTGTAGGACTTCTTGCTTGAGCATGAGGGTCTGACTGCGTGTAATGCCAGGCGCATAAGAATTGGCAATCTTGAGATAACTGTCCTACACAGCTATTTAATGCTGGTTTGGAGAGTGCATAAAATCAGAACAGAGTGCATAAAATCTTGCAGCCCATGTACTAAAGACAAACTGGAATTTAGAGTTTGCTTCTTGTGTAGTCCGAATTATAGGGTTCCTGGGTCTGGACAGCCCTCCTGCTGCAGTGTGCAGGGGATGGGTAAATGAATGTAATTTACTGGGGCACCATCCAGCCCAGCCCCTTCTAGGAATCATAAAACAGCGTATTATACCTCCTCACAGCTGTCTTGTACGCCATACGTGCCCAGAGCTGATCCTTCTGCTTTCGGAAGCCCTCTCCCGAACCTGATGCCGGTTCTCCCTGACTATTAGTCCTCGAATCTCCAATTTATTATTTGTATGCCCTCAGTTGCGGAGGATTGCGAACACCTGTCAGGTTCGCTCTTGTGTGGGGGGGTGTTACGTGCCGTAAGGTTAGGGGAGGGATTGTCCTGCAGATCCTGATCGTTGCCCAGCTCCCTTCGACTCCGCCTCCCGGACCTGGCCACGCCCCAACCTTCGACGCTGCTTCCGCATCGAGTGTTGAAAAAGCCGTGGCGGGAAATTAGCGGGAGCTCTGCTCACTGTTGGTTGTTATTGGATTGCTTGTGTGTTGATTAATTGTGTATGACAGATTTCTGGTTTTCTGGTCTTGACTCTCGCTTTGCCCCTTCGGTACCTTTGCCTTTGGTTTTGATTGTTTACTGGTTTTGATCTCTTGCCTTCCTCCTGACTACTCTCTTTGCCTCGCCCCTTTGGTTACTGTGTTTCGGCTTTGGTGTGTTCTGTATGTTCATTTCTGTTAAGTGCGTAGGGAGTGACTGCTATTTTGTTTTGCGTACGTGTGGCTTATTCTGTGTTTTGGTTAGGGAGTTAGGCTTAGTCTGTGTCATTTCCTTTTCTCATCTTTTCGTTTTGTTTAGAATTAGTTTAGTTGGGGACGTGCTCGGTAGTGCTGTTTTGTTTATTGTTTTGGCTGTGTCACTCCCGAAGTCTGTGGCCCTATTGTTTGTGAAAGTCTTTGTGAATAAACATATAAAAATACAAAAAAAGATCCCTTTGTGTCCCGTGTTCCCTTCTCCCATCCCCTGGTTGTCTCGTTTTCCCCTCTCCTTTCCCTTTACCTTTCTGACGGTCCTCAACCCTAGACTGAGGATCGTAACAGAAATTGCTGTTTGGGCAGCACTTAGCCCAAAGCCCAGGGGAAGGTCTCAGAACCATTTTGCAATTCTTGCTCCTCCATAATACGAATAATTTCAAAATCCATTCGCTGGCTGACCTCCGAGAGTTTCACCACGTATCCAACACACTGATGATGGAGGACATCACTTTAACGCTCTGGGGTCTAAGGGTAGGGAACATACTTTCACTGACTGGGGCATGATCACACATTCCATTCAATATCATAAACTTAATTCATGGCAAATAAATAATTTCTTATAAATTTGTTTTGGCATTACGCTCATCTTTATTTTAATGTACTTTGTAAATATGGCAGATTTATTTGAAGTTTGTAATTTGCCATCAAAGTATAGAAATTGCAAAATGTAGTTTAGAACACTTGCGGAAACATTATAAAAGTACATAGTAATCAATGGTGGAAGTTTGTTTTGATCTCAGATATCTGATCACCAAAGTCTTGGCTACATGAAGATGACTAAATGGTGTAGTTGCAACATTCAGTTGGATAAATAAATAAGAAAAACCTAACTCGTGTCACTATTTCTGGGCGCCTTTCATTGAATATGTAGCAACTTTCATGTGTGCGCATGAGCCATTCACGCCTGGGCACACCCCCACCTTTTTATGGCGCTGATGGGGATGTATCTGGATCGCGTTTCACCATTGTGTTGTTCATCAAATTACCATGCAGTTGCGATTTGAATACGCGGAAATGCGCTATTTAAAATGTGAATAGTGATCTTCAGGTGAGAGCAGCACTACACGCCCCGGATTGAGGCAAAACGAAGAAAGGTGACATGGTTTACTTTTTTGCTGAATTTAACCTAATTTTGAAAACTTTAATACTTCCAACAATTGACGTTTTGAAAAGAATACAGTTTACTGATTTAGTCAGCGTTTTTTTCATGTTTTCAACACTAGCAAGATATGTGGCATCGCCGATGATGCCGTCGACTCCAGAGGAATAAATGAGCATGACGTTTTTCTGCATGCAGTAAATTAAGCAAGTGATTTCTTTTGGGACAACTATGGCACTACAGGAAAAGAATCAAAATTAAAAAAAAACTCAACATATGAGGGAGGGCATACGAAACCATATACTATGTTTTGTCCTTCGGTCACCCCCCGGTAACCTTGGGGTATCCATGGACAGCTGAGTCACTGGGTACCTTCAAATGGCGACTAGAAATCTTTTGGAAGTACTTGGATTAGCACTTCCAGGATGATACTTTTATTATTTAAAAAATAATAATTAACCATACTACTTGTGGGGCAGCATAGTGGTGTAGTGGTTAGCACTGTTGCCTGGCACCTCTGGGTCCCAGGTTCAAGTCTCCGCCTGGGTCACATGTGCGGAGTTTGCATGTTCTCCCCATGTTGTCGTGGGATTTCGTCCGGGTACTCCGGTCTCCCCCACAGTCCAAAGACATGCTGAGGCTAATTGGAGTCGCTAAATTGCCCATAGGAGTGCATGTGTGAGTGACTGGTGTGTGAGTGTGCCCTGCGATTGGCTGGCCCCCCATCCTGGGTTGTTCCCTGCCTTGTGCCCATTGGCTCCGGACCCCCCGCGACCCAGAAGGATAAGCGGTTTGGAAAATGGATGGATGTATTACTTGCCAACAGAGTTTTTTAGAGTGATAGTCTTCTTAGCCAGGTTCTGTTGAACCAGTATCACAATGTATTCACTGATGAGAATTCTAAGCACTTATGTAAGTCGCTCTGGCTAAGGGCGTCTGCCAAATTCTATAAATGTAAGAACGCAGTCGTTTCATGCTGCTTGATAATGTGTGGGGGACCCCAGGATCTCAGGGATTCCTCTTCCTGGTCCCTGCTGCTGTAGTCTACTCTGGATGGACCTGCTGTCTCCTGTTGACTGAGGCTCATCTTCTAGGCGGCCCACCACCTGAAGAGCGATCTGATGTCTCCGCTGGGGGCGCACTAACAGAGCATTAGCCAGCTTGTATTCTTCTACATAATCAACATTCAAGCTACATTTAAGCTGAAAAACACAATTTATTCAACACGGTTAGGGTTATGAGTCTGCTCTTCCTCATGATGAAACTACTTTTACTCACCGAACAATGTGAGTAATGTAGCCTGAGGTAGGGTAGGTAAGTTACCTGGAGCCAGCTAACCAGTTAGCATTCCCTGATTCACAGGTCGTGATTAAAAGTAATGTAGCGCTGGCGGGATTTGTATGTCCCAGCATGCTCGTGGGCAATGTACTGTACATAGACCTGTTTGTAACTGTTATAGTTAACAGTTATTATTTCCCATCGTGGCATCTGTGTTTGCTTGTGACTTACGTGAATCCTGTTCGATCCTCTTGTTATTAGTGTTGTATGAATGTGATGAGGCTGACTCTGGCATCTTCGATATTTTGGAAGAAGTCATCCATCTTATTAACGTCAGAGGAAGCAAAAGTTTCAAATTAGTGGGATGCCCTTCATATGTAGTGCCAGTACAAATACTGCAGAGCTACTTGCTTGCAGGGGGTACCTATTTGTGACATTCCAACCCTATTCGGGGTTACTGAGGGCACAATTCAACACCGAATGATAAGTCACGTTAACATGTTAACATGCTAGCTGGACATCTGTCTAATAATCATAAAATGCATAACACTGGCTAGATAGCTTATATTTTTAGGAATCAATAAAATATGGCATTGTGCTGTTCTAAATGGAATCAGACCTATTCAGCAACCTTGGGATTGAAGAGCTGGATGAAGAGAACTTGTGCATGAGGTCCTCAGCTGCCACCCACATACCGGATATACAGTAAAGTGATGATTCGTCACCTTAACGCTCAAGGCATATGTCACAGAGTAACAGAAACTATCAGGCTTGCCTACATGCGAGGCAAGTTAAAGTTATGTGAGGTACATGTGATTGCTGTTGTACATGGTGCAATTTGGAAGAGTATTGTTCGATGTGTTTGCTGAAGGCATAGTTCAGTCGTGTACTACCACTTGCCACGAGAGCCAAAATGCTGCTGGTTTTCATTACAAACGCTGTCTGCAGTAGGTGATTTCATTGATCAGCACCTCCAGTCTAGATAAAGTTGAGCGAATCAGTGAAATCACCTGGTTCACTGTAGTTGGAATGAAAATCTGCAGCCTCTTAGCCTTCCACGGCAAATGATTAGAGACCCCTTGAATAGTTAGTCTATTAAAGATATGTGACCCGTACTGGCAAAATGAGTCGGAATGCGCACAGGCTAATTATGAGCTAGAGTCAAAAATGTCAAAGATTTTTTTTTGACAATTTTCATCCAAATTGAGATTTTCCCAAAAATGAGTCCATTAAGTCATCATCTATCGATCCCAATAATCAAAATAGCAAATAAATACCTTGAACCATCATAATTTGAATGTTTTGTACGGGCTTTGTCTTCAGAAATTAGTCCTTTATCTTAAATTTTCTTAGCAAATCCTTTTTCTCCACTCACTCGCGGCATGACTGGGAATCCCCCCACCGATTGTTTGGTATCACCGTGAAGCGAGGCTCACCTACTTCCTAAAAATTTGCATAGAATTTCCAATGACATCACTCTGAACCAATAGAACTCGGTTTTATAAAGCCCTGTTGATGTAAACAACTTCTAACGGATGTAACTCGGTCATTTTTTGTCCAATTTCAACAGACCAAACTCCATTTTGAAAATGTCCTCATTGTGACTCATATGTATGTATATTTAGTAGATATTTATGTAAATGTTTTTGTGTTTTGTGTCTATTGCTAAAGGAAGCCATGTGTCACGTGGGTCCTCAAGGTGTTGAGATGCATACTCTAGGCTTGCAGACTTTGAGACGCAAGTGATACTTTGTACCAGTGCATAACAGTTTATGGCATATACATGGTAACCACAAACTGATACGGTACAATATTTGAATGATATGCAATTTAAAGTAACATGCAACTAGGGCTGGGCGACAAAACGATAGAGATAATGATTGCAAAATAAAATTTCCTCGATTGAAAAATAGATATAGTCGATATAAAGTCGATAGCGACACTTGCTATCACAGACTGGACGATTAAACAAATAAAGCAGCGCAACATTACAATAACTAACGACAAGTAAACGACTAACTTACGTGTATTATTAGAGCATTCGTGTAATTTATTTAAACTTTATTTTACCAGGTAAATTAACTGAAAACCAGTTCTCATTGCTTTACGTGCTTTTCGGGAGAAATAACAGAAGGAACTTCCTGGGATACATACGTCATGTGTGTGACTAAACTCTTCAGCCAATAAGGGCAAAGCTGTGTCGTTACGGAGGCAGTTCCAGTTTGTGCAGCCGGCTGAGAGGTGCTTGTTAAAACGTCACCATGTCACATGGTACAAAAACCTCGCGAGAGCAAGACGACTTAAGACATATCGTGCAGCGCACCATGACGACACAACAGTGCCGTTATTGGCTAATTTTAGAGAAAAAAAATCATAGCAAGTAAACAAAGGGTTAAAATTGAATGAAAGTTGCTATGTCCTATACTGCTCAGGTAGTAGTATAATTTGCATCCATTTGGGGGTCATAAGCTCCCATTGTCTAGAAGCTATTGAAAAAAATCTATTTACCCATTTTTTACTTTTACAACGATCATATAAAATGCAATAAAGTGTTAAAAATGAGTAAAATTCACTGTGTCCTGTGTATGTCAGGTAGTTGTAGAATATGCACCCATTTTGGAGTTACTGGATCCCATTGCATTGAAGTTATTGCAAGTAATCAGTATTTTATTATTCTGACAGTAATTCGATGATGGTTCCTAAGTCAGCGGTGCCTGAGCGTCTCCGAGGCTGTGGAATTGATCTGGCCGTCTTTCGACCGCCTTATGCTGGCTAGTGTGAGTGAAACACTGCCGCTAAATGTGGAGAGTGTGGATCTGAATATCCAGCCAAAAACAGATTTCACCTCGGTGCTGACGAGAGTATCCAGAGTATTGAGTATTGTGTGGCTGCACAAAGTTGAACGGAGAAAACTGATGAATAAAGCTACGTCAGCGCCCAGATACATGGACATACCTGTAGTAAGATACGTAAGTACTTTGAATTTAAATGTTAATTTGCCAAGATGGCGAGTAGCATATTAGCTAGTTAGTTATTGTGTAACTGGTGTGTTCACTAATTAACTTAACATTATCATTGCAGGCCTGTTGCTGGTAAAACCTGCACTAATTTGCTCCCTATGTGATCAGAAATTATTGCAGCTTAAACCTTGTTTCATTCCGCTTAATACTTGAAATATCAATTGGAAGCTATGAGAAAACTGCTTTTCTTTGTACTTTTTGTTGTTTTTGTGATATTTTTAGTTGAGTTTTAAAAATTTGCATTCAAGATTTTCCCCATATAAGAACATGAATACACACCAATGACAGCTTTACAGAGGAGCATGTCTCCAAAGGCCTCCTTCTGGCCAGACCCCTGCCAGCACAACTGTTGGGCCAGTGGGGTTGAGAGGACATGGCCCAGAACTTGCCAAGTGTTGGATGTGGAGTCTGTTCCACCATTAGTAGACACAAATGTAAGCTAAATATGGACATTTATAACATAAATAAAGGTAGAAATAACAGAAATAACACAGAAAATATTAAAATGGTGTGGAAGTAAAATTGGACATTGGTAGCCCGGGAGAGGAAGCATTTTGGGTCTATTATGTCTTAGGCCTTAGGTAAGAAGAGATTGCTTTGAATACTGCGTGACCTCGCTTCGTGATAGCGGTCTGAGGTTAGTTCCACAGACACTGAAAAGAGATCAGACCATGGAGAGACAGACAGCAGAGCAAAGGCGAGGAGAAACCACCTGCAGGAAGAGATTCCAGGCTACCCCAACTGGTGCACAAAGAGTTATAGCTTTATAAAATAGTTGCAGTAGACAATATATAATATGTTGCACGGTAGTGCAAATGTTTAAGTAGTTGTTACATTAATCATACTAATCATATGTTAACCATGTATTTGCAGTGATTCAATGACAATATGTCAATGTATTAATCATTAATCAATGGAACACCCAAACATTAATAGTGATTCATTGTCATATCATCCATCCATCCATCCATTTTCCAAACCGCTTATCCTATTGGGTCGCGGGGGGTCCGGAGCCTATCCCGGAAGCAATGGGCACGAGGCAGGGAACAACCCAGGATGGGGGGCCAGCCCATCGCAGGGCACACTCACACACCAGTCACTCACACATGCACACCTATGGGCAATTTAGCGACTCCAATTAGCCTCAGCATGTTTTTAGACTGTGGGGGGAAACCGGAGTACCCGGAGGAAACCCCACGACGACATGGGGAGAACATGCAAACTCCACACACATGTGACCCAGGCGGAGACTCGAACCCGGGTCCCAGAGGTGTGAGGCAACAGTGCTAACCACTGCACCACCATGCCGCCCCGTGTCATATCATCAATATCTATATACATATCTCAAGTAGAATCTGGAAGCCGAGACAGATTCCGGTAAAATCTGCAAAATGTGTGGATTTTACCTTGCTACCAAGGTGAACCAGTAGAGCAGGAGAATTGTGCTTGTTATACGTTTGAGCTCAGTTTGTTGGTGTTGATTGGTCCGGATTTAGAAGTCTTTATTGGGAATTGGGAGTTATGGTTTATCAACTGGTTGCTCTTTGTACTCCAGGTGACCTGGTACTGAGTGCCAGAGTGTGACGGGAACGCATTGCTGGAATAAAATACATTTTCTTTACTCACCAAACTGAGAGGTCCAAACTTTCATTCTAAGTGTCTCAGTTATCAGAGCAGTTGATTTATAATTTTTCTACCATAATGGAAAATGTTATAATGGTGAGTTTTTTGAACATTCAATGTTTTTGCAAACTTACAATACCATTCCAATGAAACAAGCTTGGTCTTCAGCAAGTTTTCTTGTATGTTCTCCGCATGTTTGTGAGAGGTAAATTAATGGCTTCTGGCAATATGGCCAATATATAGGAGCTATTAGTGAGATAGAGGAGCATCTGCTAGAAAATGGCCATCTCTTCCGTCAGGTACTCCAAGGTGGTGATGATGTCCTGATCTGTTGATGTTAACAAGGTAAGTAATATGTATTCAGTTTGTTGTAAAGTACTACTAGTTAAATTTAACATTATTTTAGCTTTGTCATTGTTAAAGTGACTGATGTTAAGATAAAAAATATATATATTGTATTACTGTAGTTTTTTAGTGTTAGTAATTCAGATACATGGATATGCATATGTGTCTTGTCCTACAGACACTGCATAGACAGATATTCTAATGGGCGAGCAGCTTATCATTAAGGAATTCATGGAAGTAAATTAATGGCAAAACTCGTTGATGCAGAAAAGCACATTGAATTGCACTACTTATATATAAATGCATTGCATTTGATAATGTGTGACTATTTGCGGGCTGGAATTTAATGTGGGTGTACATTTAAACATTGAATATTACCTGTTACTCGGTGATTTTCATGAGGTTCTCATACCGAGTCCAGCCCCGAAACTGGCTTCTGTTCACTTGCCACATGGCCAATGTGACGGCACAAGTGATCCAGGGAGGCCGGCTCATCCGACACACGTAGGTCCCCACCAGGCTCCTTCTAGAATATTTAAATCTCCACCCCTCATCTGTTGATTAATGCCATATTACTGCTCGACATATCATTTGCAGCCGGCAGCCAGGCAATCACTCTGCCAGCTTTTCTCCTAGTCAGATCCTTCCTTAATAGTGTCACACAAGTACCTTTTATAGGTTTGTGTTCTTCATGAATGTTTTTTTTCTTCCATTTCAGAATGCAGAACAAAAATGCGAAATGAGCCTTTGCATGCAGTAGATCAGAGCACAGACGGGTTCGTGCAGATAAAGGCAAATTGAGGAAGATCTCTACCAGATCCATGCATCAGATCAAGAGAGCAGCTGCTAAAATGCCATTATGTAGCAGCAAACAGATATTTGAAGCTGCTGGTGCCTCTGGAGTCCCATGGACATCAAGGTGTAGAGTCCTCCACTGCAACTGTGCATAAACCTTCTATTCTGCCACCACTAACCAGTGCTCACAAGCAGAAACTGTCCAAATACACAAGTTTAATGGATGCAAGACTTGTGAAGCTGCTATCAAATAAGGGGTCCTATGTCAAAATGTGACGTGACCTGTTTGATTTCAGTACATATGCTGCAAACACAACAAATGACAATTTTCAGTTCTTTGCAACTTATAAAGTGTTTTGCAGCTTACTGTGCATAATAATTTGGAACAGTTCATTGTAAGTGTTTTGTTTGACAAAAAATACTGTAATCATTAGATTTGTTCAATAAAATTTGAATTGCACTCAATAGTTGACAACATGAGAATTATTCTGACTATATGTGTGTTCATTTCTTGCATTTTTCTTATTAGGAATCCACACGTAAGTAGGGGCAATTCACTGCCCATACAAAGTGCGAGGGGAAAATATATACCTAATGAAGACTGTAGTCCTGTATTAGACAAAATCATTTTATCATATGGTCAGTTATTTTTATACCTACATAAGAACATAAATTTACAAATGAGAGGAGGTCATTTGGCCTATCAAGCTCGTTTGGGGAGCACTCAACTAACAGCTCAGAGTTGTTAAAATCTTACAAAAGAACATAAGAAATTTACAAACGAGAGGAGACCAATCAGCCCATCAAGCTCTTTTGGGGACAACTTAACTAATAGCTCAAAGTTATTAAAATCTTCTCTAGCTCTGATTTAAAGGAACCCAGGGATTTAGCTTGCGTTACACTAGTAATAAGACTATTCCGTACTCTACCTACACGCTGTGTAAAGAAATACTTCCTCAAATTCGTTTTGAAATGTTCTCCCGCTAATTTCCACTTAAGGCCACCGGTTCTAGTATTTAAACTAATATTGAAATAACGAACAGCATCCAGACCTGTTAGAATTTTATATACCTGGATCATGTCCCCCCCTTAGTCTCCTTTGCTCGAGGCTAAACAGATTCAGCTCAGGTAACCTCTCCTCATAAAACATTCCTCTAAGACCAGGAATAATTCTCGTAGCCCTACATTGCACCTTTTCCAAGGCAGCAATGTCCTTCTTAAGGAAAAGTGACCAAACCTGCACACAATATTCTAGGTGGGGTCTTACCAAGGAATTAAATAATCGTAGCATCAGTTCCCTTGAACTCCACACACCTAGAGATGTAACCCAACATCCTATTGGCCTTTTTAATTGCTTCCCCACACTGGCAAGAGTGGGACATGGAAGCATCAACATACACACTGAGGTCTTTCTCATAATCAGCTACCTTTATTTCAGTGGAACCCATAAAATATCTGTACTTTATATTTCTGCTCCCTGCATGGATTACCTTACATCTATCTACATTAAATTTCATCTGCCAGGTATCAGCCCAGTCGCAAATTAAATCAAGATTCCGTTGTAGCCTCTGTGCTCTTAACCAGTTCTCAATCCAAGCTGCTACAGTTGCTAAAATCCCTTCAGTTTGGAGTTTAAGCAAGAGCCGTTTGTAGTGGACAACATCAAAGGCCTTCTGCAAAACTAAGCAGATCACATCATAGGCCTTTTTGTGATCAATTTCTTTTGTAGCTTCCTCAAAGAACCCAAGTAGATTAGTTAAACAGAAGCTACCTCTCCTAAATCCATGTTGGCAATCCCTCAGAATGTTATTTGCATCCAGGTAATCTACCATTTTCACTTGGATTATAGCTTCCATTACCATTCCAGTTATGCAAGTTAAACTGATTGGCTCATAGTTTGCTGGATTACTTTTATCCCCTTTTTTGAATATGGGTGTTATATTGGCATGCTTCCAATTAGAAAGTGCCACACCAGTAGATAAGGATTTCTCAAATAGTAATGTTAAAGGTTGGCTAATAATATCCCTCATCTCTTTTAAAACTATAGGTAAGATGCCATCAGGGCCCTGCAATTTATTTATTTTGAGCTTAGCAAGGCTTTGTACCACATCAGCCTCAGTTATACATATATTGCTCATAGAGGACACTGTATTTGTATTAAATGGTGGCAGGTTACCTGCGTTCTCTATTGTGTAAAAGAATCATTAAACTCTTATTTTTACTATATCAATTTCATTTTCAGTTATAAGACCCTTACTATCCTACAGATTACCGATTTCAGCTTTTAGAGCTCTTTTGGAGTTAAAATATTGGAGGAAACTTTTAATGTCATCCTTAGCCTCCAATCCAACCTTCCTTTCTACATTCCTCTTACAGGTTTCCCACGTGTCCTGAAAACCTGAAAATATTTAGGGTTATTTTCCAGTCATTGAAATGACCTGTAAAGTGATACAAATGGCAAAATGTCCTGGAATTTCATTTCTGTTTTTGCTTTTAAATTTTTCTACATTTGTAAAATTGAGGAATCACAATTATAACAACATCATGAGCAGAGCTTTGGAATGTTTCTCATCCAGTTTGCTTCTGCTATGTTTTAGATGTAATTTGTGTCCTTGTGAAATTATTATACATTATTTGCCTTTTTAAAGATGTCCAGTGAGACCATTACAATTGTTGACCCATTGGAAAAGATGCACATGAATGTTGTCATGCCCGGCTCGTCCGCTCCTCCTGTATGCCACGCCCCCTGATTACCCACGTGTTTTCTCCCGATTGTACCCAGCTGTATCTAGTTCATTTGCTGTCCTGTGTATTTCAGTCCGTGTCTTACCTGAGTCCTTCGTCCGTCATTGATGTCTGTTGCCGTCCTGTGTTTCCTGATCCCCGGTTACCTGAATAAACCCCGTGTTTGCCCTGATTACGGCTTGTCTGCCCGTTCCTGCCTGCTTGCCCGCACGATCGCCGCTTCGCCCGACCGCGTCCCGTGACAAATGTAAAGTTCTGAGAAATTGGAGGTAACTGTGCATATGATGTCATGTGGGAATATTTCTAATTAAACAAGTCACTCCGATGTAATTTAATTGAAAACATGTTAAGAGTTATTACATGCATTTCAGTAATGACCATTGGAGAGAAAACACAGGCTTTAATTCTTAGCATGATTTTTTATGTTCCCAGATTTGAATAGTTTTTAATGTCTTTTACAATATCTAGAAATTTTCTGAAGATGAGAGACTGTGCCGAGCACAATGCAGTGTGGCAAGTGCAAACCCGAGCTACAGCAAGATTCCAGCAGTTGTGGAGTTCTTATTTTGAAGGTACCTGTTTGCTGAGTTATACTGGGCAGTTATTACTTTGAATTAATATGAATACAACTGAATTTTGCAGTTTGCACCTTTCAAGGGGTCACATCAGTGATATGAAGACGAGCCAAAGTGCTGTGAGCGCATCTCGAATGGAAATTGCATGTGCACTGCTGGAATGTCGAGGTATGTTTAGGACTATTGCTAATATTTTGGCAATTACAAATGAAAAGAAGATTAAGAATCTGGATGTACCAGATGAAACACCCTCAGAGAGAGGTCTTGTGGGATGGTGACAGTACACAACAGGCACAAAATATTCATATGGTAACTACACTGGACGTACAAATCCTGCTCTAGTATCAACTGTCATAAATGTATGTTTTGTGAATTTTTTTAGTTATATGATCTGTATCGGTAATCATTTACATTACAAAGCGTGTCGTTTGTAGCCTAGTCTGTGGTCAGTTGTATACTGTGTTACATGGTCAACAATGCAATAGAATTACAGTAATAACTACAGTATATTGTGCAGTAACAGTGTAGTAATTTAGGGTTATTCTTTTAACCCAACTTTCAATGTTGTGGACTATAATTTGCTGAATTGTAGTTGGATTTTTCAGTTCATTTTGAATAGATTATTCAAATGGTATGCGCCTAGGAAATGTAGAGGACTACTGTGTGGTTTGCTCTATGTTGGAAGGAAATGCTGATGAAAGCATGATTGAAATGGTAAGAAGTCATACTCCCATACAAATTATTCTGTTTCTATTTTAACATCTCAACTTGTCAAAGAAACATTTCCAACCAGTAAAGCATTGACTGAATTCACAAAAGGAGAACTCCTGGAAATATACCTGATCCTTGTAATGAAGATATTTTAATGGAGCCAAAGGTTAATGCACTTTTTTATGAACTCATAAAATGCTTGTCCTAACCTCACATATTTTAATATAGATTAAAAATATTACGTTTCTCCAAAGACCTGTCATAAAGGTTTGTTTTGTTGTTTCAGATGACATATTAATTTAACTGTCTTTTAGGTGCAGTGTGACCTCTGCAGTAGGTGGGCACTTTTCTAATGTACCAAATACAAGAAACACTTGACTTATGTTTGTGACAAATGTTCAGAAAAATAAACTTTGTTCAGTTTTTCTTTAAACCTGCTTGTTTGTTCACAGATTATTATAAAACTGAGGAAACATTTTTTTTAATCACATAAGATGCCCACAATGTGGTTAAAACCAGCAGAAATGCATGGGGCATAAGAAGCTAATAACTACTTCATCAACGATGATTATTTTATGACATTACATTCTTAGTGTAAAAAACTGATAGCCCATTAAAAACTATAGGCAGCAATTTCTGGCAGCATTAAACTATGTGTAAAAACTGCTACCCCCTCTAAAGTACAGGAAAGTTATTTTATTTTATAAATCCTTATACAGATGTCCATTCAGGAGTATGGGTAAGAAATTCTGGCAAGGCAGCAAAAAATGGCAGAACATCGGCTTCTGCCTGTGAGCCGGAGTCAGAGCGGCTATTTTTCTTTCTCTATTTTTTTTCCCAAGCCGCATGGATTGGTCAACTACACAATGCGTGTCTGCAATGAGCAATAGGGGTAGGGGCAGTGCTACAGGGTGCGTTCGACTTGGGTCAGTTGTATACATACAACTTAAGTCGTCTTGCTCTTGCGAGGTTTTTGTACCATGTGACATGGTCACGGGTGGTGACGTTTTGCAGCGCCGGCTGAAGTCGCACAAAAAATCCTAACCATGATGCATTGCGTTGGGACCAGAATGCATTGGTTTAAGCCAGCGCGGCAGCGTGAAGTGGAATGTACCCACAGACAAATGCAGCAATCACACGCACAGAGAAAGAAACAGGAGGGAAGGAGACGCGCGACAAAACGAGTGACCGCAGGAAACAGAGTAAAATTTGGATGCATTACATTGACAATACAAAGGCAGAGTGTAGAGCGTGCAAGGATAAAATCTCATATCGAACAGGCTCTACAAATAACCTGCATCAGCACATGAGAACTGTACGTCCATCAGTGCAGTGGGAAGAAAAAGGACAAGCAAGTGAACAATCCCTCCACTCTGCGTGTGATAAGCGGTCTTGGTCCTGGCAGTACCTTGTGTGCCTGGAGTCTGCACATGGAGAGGGGTGTACTAAGGACCAATGTTTAAGCACTGAAACAAATATTTTTCGGTTAAAGGTTTGGACAGGGTTGGAGGGGAGTGGAGTCAAGTGGCCAGATATCCTTTTAGTCTATGGGACCAGATGGAAAGGTTGGAGCTCAGTACTGCGCTGCTGCCTCCTGTTCCTTCTGCTTCAGCAGCAGAGGCCTACCCACCTCCAGATTCTGAACAGCTGGAAACTGTCAGAAGCACCAACAAATGTTACTGTAAAAAGGTTCCAGTTCTTTAGGGCAATTACCAGAGAGTATCTGGCCCACATGAAGCCTGGGTGAGAGATGGGCTGACATAAAAACTCATATCAACAATTCCTGCACCATTCACCACCATGGTAAGCTATCACAGGTTGGTCACATAGCTAAGGAGTGCTGCACTTCTGCCAAATCTCGCCTCGTTTTCCCCGTACACAACGTACCAAAATTGCAGCACCCCACTCCAGTGCTGTACCTGTGGCAGTCAGTACTGCACACTGGATGGTACTCAGCTTGTCAGCGGGTCGACTCAGGTCTGCCAGGCCAGCCAAAATCAGGCCCTGAGGGGGAGGCTGTATTGTCAGCAGACTTTCGTCCAGCTCACTCAAACAGATTTGCAGCTGAACAAGGAACGACAAAACATGGCATCAATTTCATAAGTCAGTAACCAAAGCAGGAATTTGCATTCTTCACCCATATGAACCTTGGAGCTCAGAATAGTCGTTGGACCTTAAAGGCAAGAAAAAGCAGCAGCAATGTCATCAACTGAAATATAAAACAAGTAAACTGTAGATTATACACAGTACTGTTCAAAAGTCATAGGCAGCAAAAAAAAATAAAAAATATGTTCAAATAACTGTTGGTGTAAAACTATGCTGTTACGCCTAGCAAAATGCGTCAGCTTAGCCATTTCAAAACCTCTGCTAAAATAACCCTATTATTTCCAGCAACCATACAATACACCCATGTATTTTTTTGACCTGACCACTAGCCCACCTCAAATATCTATCCAATATCTCGTTCACTTTTTTAACTAATTAAGTTAACTAATTAAGCGAGCTGTTGGTGAAATTTAATAAATACATAGAATGGTTCGGGTGCCACTGAGGAGAAGTTTGGGAACTGAAGTGGTGTTCATCTAGCTATCCAAGTAGATATCAGTAACTTTTTGGAGAACAGAAGACATTTATACTAGTTTTTATTGTGTTACTCGTAATTTTCATATGTTCTTGTCACGATCCGGAAATACTGGAGCCGGCGATCGTGCGGGAAACAGGCAAGGGAAACCAGGTACGGGGAATAACGGGGTTTTATTGGAGTAACGGGGACTAGGGAACATCGGACAGGGACTAACAAACATCCACAATGACGGACAAGGGTAACAGGCAAGACCAGGACTTAAAACAGGACAAGACTAAGCAAAGTAATCAGACAAGGCTGGAGACAATCAGGGACGCACACGCGGGTAATCAGGGGGCGTGGCACACACGAGGAGCCGACGAGCCGGGTCATGACAGAACCCCCCCCCAAAGGCGCGCTTCACCGGGCGCGCCAGGGAGGAGGCGACGAACGGGACACAGGAACCGGGACCGAGAAAAGAACAAAACTAACGAGAGACCGGAAACAGGACAGAGGCACAAAACATAGCGAGAGACAGAACGTAAGACACGACTCGACACAGGACCGGGAAAGCGGAGAGACAGACCAGGAAGGGAGAGATAGGAGGGACAGGCGGGACACTAGGAGCGGGAGTGCAAGGAGGGAACATCGGGAAACGAGGAGCAGGAAAGGGCGGAACAGACGGGCGAGGAACAAAAGCAGACGGGGCAAAGACATGAGGTACGAAGGCAGAGGCATAGGGCGAGAAGGAGGGGGTACCAAGGGGAGCCCGAGGGAGCCCCAGCGGGCGACGGGAGGCAGCCGGAGGGGCCGCAGGCGGCCGGGAGGCCGGAGCCGGAGGGGACCCCGGAGGGGCCGAGGAGACAGGGCGAGGGACCCGCGGAGGGGCCAGGGAGGGAGCAGGAGGGAGCACCGGGGAAGGGGACGAGGGAGTAGGAAGGGGCCAGGGCGAAGGCCCGGAGGAGGGGGGAGCCGCAGCAGGCGGCGACGTCCGGGAAAGGGCCGGAGGTAAGGGCCCCGCAGGCGACCGAGGAGCCGCCGTCGGGGAACCCCCAGGCGACCGACCAGGACCCAGAGAGGGGAGCGAGGCAGGGCGACGAGGCACCGGAGAGGGACCTGCAGGCGACAGCCGACGCGGAGGGCCAGGACCCGCAGGCGCCAACCGAGCCCCAGCGCAGGCGAGGGAGGGCGAGCCAGGGGGCAGGGCGGGCGGGACCCCAGCCCTGCGTCTGTGTCCCCTTCCCCTGCGGGACACAGACAAGCCGACCCTAGTTCGGGGTCGATCTCGCCGGGGCGAGGGACTAGGGGTTACGAGTTCTGTCCCCGAGGGGTCCCATTCCAGCTCCTCCACCTCCGAAGAGGGAGGAGCCAAGATGGAGTTGTCCAGGACCACCTCGGGGACTAGGACAGGGACTGGAGCTGCTGCAGGCGGAGGGGGCGCCTCTGGAGCTGCTGCAGGCGGAGGGGGCGCCTCTGGAGCTGCTGCAGGCGGAGGGGGCGCCTCTGGAGCTGCTGCAGGCGGAGGGGGCGCCTCTGGAGCTGCTGCAGGCGGAGGGGGCGCCTCTGGAGCTGCTGCAGGCGGAGGGGGCGCCTCTGGAGCTGCTGCAGGCGGAGGGGGCGCCTCTGGAGCTGCTGCAGGCGGAGGGGGCGCCTCTGGAGCTGCTGCATGCCGCCGGGGCGCCGGGACAGGAACACAGTCAGGTCGCCGGGGCGCCGGGACAGGAACACGGTCAGGCCGCGGGGGGGGCGCCTGCCCGGGAACTGGAGCGCGGTCAGGAACTGGAGCGCGGTCAGGAACTGGAGCGCGGTCAGGAACTGGAGCGCGGTCAGGAACTGGAGCGCGGTCAGGAACTGGAGCGCGGTCAGGAACTGGAGGTGGCTGCAGTGGGGGCGCCGGCCCGGGAGCTGCAGCAGGCGGCTGCAGAGGGGGCGCCTGCCCTGGAGCTGCAGCAGGTGGCTGCAGTGGGGGCGCCTGCCCGGGAGCTGCAGCAGGCGGCTGCAGAGGGGGTGCCTCTGCAGGAACTGGAGCGCGGTCAGGAACTGGAGCGCGGTCAGGAACTGGAGCGCGGTCAGGAACTGGAGCGCGGTCAGGAACTGGAGCGCGGTCAGGAACTGGAGGTGGCTGCAGTGGGGGCGCCGGCCCGGGAGCTGCAGCAGGCGGCTGCAGAGGGGGCGCCTGCCCTGGAGCTGCAGGTGGCTGCAGTGGGGGCACCTGCCCTGGAGCTGCAGCAGGTGGCTGCAGTGGGGGCGCCTGCCCGGGAGCTGCAGCAGGCGGCTGCAGAGGGGGTGCCTCTGCAGGAACTGGAGCACGGTCAGGAACTGGAGGTGGCTGCAGTGGGGGCGCCGGCCCGGGAGCTGCAGCAGGCGGCTGCAGAGGGGGTGCCTCTGCAGGAACTGGAGCACGGTCAGGAACTGGAGGCAGTGGGGGCGCCTGCCCTGGAGCTGCAGGCTGCTGCAGTGGGGGCGCCTGCCCTGGAGCTGCAGGCGGAGGGGGCGCTTCCGGAGCTCTCCGGAGCTTGATCAGCCTCCGGAGGTCTTCAGCCATCCTCTCCAGATCTGAATACGGGGATTCTGGAGTGAAAGAGGCGAAATCCTGCCCTAGTTGCACTGCGAGCTTTTCCCCCTCCGGAGGGCCCTGTGGGGCCGGTTCTCCCATCACCCTCCAATACAGTCCTTGGAGGGTGAAGTACCTGTCAGCGAGGATCATGGGTGGCGGCGGCAGCGAAGACGGCTGCGCAGGCGGCGGCGGCCGCACGGGAACGGGGTCCGCCGGCAATGGCGGCCGCACGGGAGCGGTGTCCGCCGGCAATGGAGGCCGCACGGGAGCGGGGTCCGCCGGCAATGACGGAGGGAGGTCCTCCGTACGGGCGATCGCCGTTCTCCTCCGTCTCCCTCGCAGGCGCCTGGCGGTTGCGGGAGGCGGCGCGATGTCCGTAAAAACGGACGGTGGAAAAAAGGCTTCTGGCTCCGGGTAGTGGAAGGGCTCCTCGTCCTCGTCCTCACTTGAGAGCCAGTACTTCCACGCAGGATCGGGGACGCGTGTGGTCGGCCCCCGGGCTGGAGGTAGGGCAGGTACCTCCCTCTCGTCCTCCGCCGGAAGCCAAAGCCTGGAGAGCGAGCAGGCGCCGAGAGAGATCGGCTCTTGAGGGAGCCTCTTCCTTTCTCTCTGCTTCTTCTTTGGGTCCGTCATTCTGTCACGATCCGGAAATACTGGAGCCGGCGATCGTGCGGGAAACAGGCAAGGGAAACCAGGTACGGGGAATAACGGGGTTTTATTGGAGTAACGGGGACTAGGGAACATCGGACAGGGACTAACAAACATCCACAATGACGGACAAGGGTAACAGGCAAGACCAGGACTTAAAACAGGACAAGACTAAGCAAAGTAATCAGACAAGGCTGGAGACAATCAGGGACGCACACGCGGGTAATCAGGGGGCGTGGCACACACGAGGAGCCGACGAGCCGGGTCATGACAGTTCTTATGTCAAATTATATTTTTTGTTCTAAGAAAATGTGCACTTATTACCCAGAAAAACAGCGCTAAACATTTCTTTTGAGTGCCTAAGACTTTTGCACAGTACGGTATATACATAACACATATACATAGATATGCACTGGTGAATATATATAAAGAGACATACATCCAAGTACAGTAGTTCGGCAGTTTTGAGTACCATATTTGAGACAGACATTCTATGCCGCTGGCACTGAGATTTTTATTAGACATCTATTTATTATGTTTCCGCATAGCTTGCTCCCTAAGCCACATAATACATAGTCATCAGCACAAGTACTATGTGTCATCTAAGTGCTGTGACACGTAAAATTAGATTGCATTCCTTTTATCTGGGATGTCAGAACTCGCTGGGAGCTGGGAATGACGTCACAAACACAAGATAACAGTGTTCCAGTATAGGTAGTTGGAAAGCCATTTAGCGATACCAGGGATCCGTTTCAAAAAGCAAGACTCCTTGCTTACCCAGCTAAATTGTCAGATTTAATTCACCCCAGTTAAAATGGCCTTTGTCTTTGTTCACTTATATTTAGCCCAGACTACCTTAAATCTGACACGTTGTCCACTTAAGCAAGAAATCCCGCTTAATGAAACAGGCCCCAATTCTAGCCCAGTAATGTGTCAGCCACTGTTAGCGATATCAGTCGGTAACACATTACGTAGTGTCCTGAGCATAAGATAGCAGTTGGACAGTACTGCGTGTACAACCAATTCAATGAGTCACAAATAAGACATGAGAGCTAATACACAGTACCAAACTAACGTCTGTTGATGAAGGGCGCAGCCCTTTTGAATTCAGAGCTCTGGGGGCATTCCAGTTGAAATTCCTGACAAGGAATACGGAATTTACGAGTTTAATAGGAATGCAGCATTAGGCCCCGGTTCCAACCCATAACGGAGAAATACTTGACTTAGTACCCATCTAATGTTCAGGGTCGCAGGTCTGCTATGCCTTTCCATTCTGTGACATCACAAAACCATTTTCTATTCTGTGACATCACAAAAACATTACGAAGTGGGCTCTTTGGGAATTTGGGAGTTTTTTTGTGTTAGATTGTATATACTTTCCATTAATAATAATGACGGTGTTGCTACTTTTGAAAAAGTTCCACTTCATAATAGTTTTGTGATGTCGCAGAATGGAAATGTTTTCGAAGTAGCAGACATCACCAACCAGTAAATGTCGTAGATGAAAGATTTTCTATCCAGTGGGTGATGTCACCTTCACATTTCAGTTTGAAAGAGTCACAATGAAACACAGAAGCATGCATATTCAATTGCAACGGTCGGCATTTTCTTTCACAAACCTGCCAACCAACCAGCTGAAGAGCAAGGAGTTTTGGGAGTACTTGAGGTGCATGCACCTTAGGCACTTGTTTAAAAAAATGCAATTTGCATGAATATGTTTCTGTTTGATTGCAGCACTTCTGGGGCCCAGTAGCAAACTGGGGTCTGCCCATAGCAGCGATGAGTGACACGAAGAAGAGCCCTGAGATCATCGGTGGCCGAATGACCTTCGGTAAGAGGCAGAGGGCTCACCTTCCATCTGTGTGAGCGTCCACAGGGTCACTCGGGACTCCAGAGGGACTTTTTAAAGGTTTGAGCCAGTTGCTGTGAACTTCACATTTCAGTTTGGACAAAAGCGACATACGTGCATGCACGTTGAATTTAAAATGGCAAGCAATTTTTTTCAAAGAGCTGTAAACCAACTGAGGAACAGGGAGTTTCAGAAGTATCTGAGGAGGTATGTGCATCCAGAGGCGCTTGCAGTTTATTTAAAAATCCAATATGTAAACTTTCCTTGTCGATTGCCATCAGTGCATAAGAAGCTTAAACTCTTCGCTTTGTTGTAGATGTAAGCATAAAGTCACTGCTTACATTTGGGTCCATCATTGCAGAAGTGCTGCTGGTGATCACAGAATTGCACTTATAATTTTTTTTTTGTTTCCTTCCTTTGTCTTTCCGAGATCTAAATGTGCCTGTTGGGAAAAACCTTCCAACAAAAGCACGGCAAGAAAGTCACAAACTGATTTTTTTGTTAATATAAATATAATTTTATGACTACCGTTTAATAATTTCACACTAATATATTGTAAGAATCCTCTGGAATTTCTTTAATGGCGCCTTCACCCTGCTGCATGTTAGATCAGCTCTGTGTTTTATTGTTTGATTTCGGCACTTCTGGGGACCTGTAATCAATTGGGGTCTGCCCACAGTCGCTGTGACGGATATGAGGAAGAGCCCTGAAATAATCAGTGGTCGAATGACCTTCGGTAAGAGGCAGAGGGCTCACCTTCCATCTATATGAGCGTCCCCTGGGTCACTCGGGTCTCCAGAGGGACTTTTTAAAGGTTTTAAGCTGGTTGCTCTTCTTCTTTCTGGCCTCTGACCCCTGCATGATCTCTGTCTCTCCAGCTCTTACCTGTTACTCACTCGTTTTTATGAGGTTCTCATATCGAGTTCAGCCGAGAAACTGGCTACTCTTCAATTGTCATGTCACCAATGCGACGGCGCAGATGATTCAGGGTGGCCGGCCGGCTCATCCGACACAAGCAGGTCCCCACCAGGCTCCCTCTAGAACATTTAAATCTTCACCCCTCATCTGTTGATTAATGCCATATTACTGCTCGACATAGCATTTGCAGCCGGCAGCCAGGCAATCACTCAGCCAGCTTTTCAGGGACTCGTCTGGCTCTTAATGGGGCCAGATCTGCTTGGGACACCATCCCGCAGGTCCCACGGTCCCTTAAAGGGGCAGCTTGACATGCCTGTCCTGCCTGGCGCCTGATGTGCCTGCCCTGCCTGTGCTGCTTGCAGCTTCGCCGCCCATGGTTCCTGAGGCTCCTGCTCCGCCCGTCCTTGCTTCGCCCGCTCCTCCAGTCCCTGCTGCGCCCGTTCCTGCTCCACCCGTCTCTGAGGCGCCAGATCCGCCCATCCCTGAGGCACCTGCTACGCCTGAGGCCCCTCTGCCTTCACCTTCGCCTGTTGCTCCAGCCCTGGGCTCCACCCGCTCCTAATGGGCTGGCTCCACGCAAAGGGGCTTCGGCTCCAGCTCCAGTCCCCGAGGAGGTCTCAGGCTGTCAGATCATCGCTCCTCCTCCCTTGATGGAGGGAGAGGAAGAGCTTGAGTGGGATCCCACGGGGACCTCCCTAATGACTCCTCTGCCCTCGCCCCGGAGAGATTGACCCCGGCCAGAACCCCACCTTTCAGTGTCCCAAAAGGAGAGAGGGCACAGGGCCCGGGTCCCGCCCACCCTGCCCCCTGGTCCGCCCTCTCTTGCCTGGGCTGGGGCTCGGGGGAGGGGGCGCTTGCGGGTTCCCCCGCTCCGACTCCTCCGCCGTCTGCAGGTCCCCCCACTCCGGCGCATCGGTGGACGGCGCCTTTGCCAGCTGTGGCTAAGCCCATCCTGGTCTTGGTCCTGGCAGTACCTTGTGTGCCTGGAGTCTGCACATGGAGAGGGGTGTACTAAGGACCAATGTTTAAGCACTGAAACAAATATTTTCCGGTTAAAGGTTTGGACAGGGTTGGAGGGGAGTGGAGTCAAGTGGCCAGATATCCTTTTAGTCTATGGGACCAGATGGAAAGGTTGGAGCTCAGTACTGCGCTGCTGCCTCCTGTTCCTTCTGCTTCAGCAGCAGAGGCCTACCCACCTCCAGATTCTGAACAGCTGGGAACTGTCAGAAGCACCAACAAATGTTACTGTAAAAAGGTTCCAGTTCTTTAGGGCAATTACCAGAGAGTATCTGGCCCACATGAAGCCTGGGTGAGAGATGGGCTGATATAAAAACTCATATCAACAATTCCTGCACCATTCACCACCATGGTAAGCTATCACAGGTTGGTCACATAGCTAAGGAGTGCTGCACTTCTGCCAAATCCCGCCTCGTTTTCCCCGTACACAACGTACCAAAATTGCAGCACCCCACTCCAGTGCTGTACCTGTGGCAGTCAGTACTGCACACTGGATGGTACTCAGCTTGTCAGCGGGTCGACTCAGGTCTGCCAGGCCAGCCAAAATCAGGCCCTGAGGGGGAGGCTGTATTGTCAGCAGACTTTCGTCCAGCTCACTCAAACAGATTTGCAGCTGAACAAGGAACGACAAAACATGGCATCAATTTCATAAGTCAGTAACCAAAGCAGGAATTTGCATTCTTCACCCATATGAACCTTGGAGCTCAGAATAGTCGTTGGACCTTAAAGGCAAGAAAAAGCAGCAGCAATGTCATCAACTGAAATATAAAACAAGTAAACTGTAGATTATACACAGTACTGTTCAAAAGTCATAGGCACCCAAAAAAAAAAAAAAAAAATGTTCAAATAACTGTTGGTGTAAAACTATGCTGTTACGCCTAGCAAAATGCGTCAGCTTAGCCATTTCAAAACCTCTGCTAAAATAACCCTATTATTTCCAGCAACCATACAATACACCCATGTATTTTTTTGACCTGACCACTAGCCCACCTCATATATCTATCCAATATCTCGTTCACTTTTTTAACTAATTAAGTTAACTAATTAAGCGAGCTGTTGGTGAAATTTAATAAATACATAGAATGGTTCGGGTGCCACTGAGGAGAAGTTTGGGAACTGAAGTGGTGTTCATCTAGCTATCCAAGTAGATATCAGTAACTTTTTGGAGAACAGAAGACATTTATACTAGTTTTTATTGTGTTACTCGTAATTTTCATATGTTCTTATGTCAAATTATATTTTTTGTTCTAAGAAAATGTGCACTTATTACCCAGAAAAACAGCGCTAAACATTTCTTTTGAGTGCCTAAGACTTTTGCACAGTACGGTATATACATAACACATATACATAGATATGCACTGGTGAATATATATAAAGAGACATACATCCAAGTACAGTAGTTCGGCAGTTTTGAGTACCATATTTGAGACAGACATTCTATGCCGCTGGCACTGAGATTTTTATTAGACATCTATTTATTATGTTTCCGCATAGCTTGCTCCCTAAGCCACATAATACATAGTCATCAGCACAAGTACTATGTGTCATCTAAGTGCTGTGACACGTAAAATTAGATTGCATTCCTTTTATCTGGGATGTCAGAACTCGCTGGGAGCTGGGAATGACGTCACAAACACAAGATAACAGTGTTCCAGTACAGGTAGTTGGAAAGCCATTTAGCGATACCAGGGATCCGTTTCAAAAAGCAAGACTCCTTGCTTACCCAGCTAAATTGTCAGATTTAATTCACCCCAGTTAAAATGGCCTTTGTCTTTGTTCACTTATATTTAGCCCAGACTACCTTAAATCTGACACGTTGTCCACTTAAGCAAGAAATCCCGCTTAATGAAACAGGCCCCAATTCTAGCCCAGTAATGTGTCAGCCACTGTTAGCGATATCAGTCGGTAACACATTACGTAGTGTCCTGAGCATAAGATAGCAGTTGGACAGTACTGCGCGTACAACCAATTCAATGAGTCACAAATAAGACATGAGAGCTAATACACAGTACCAAACTAACGTCTGTTGATGAAGGGCGCAGCCCTTTTGAATTCAGAGCTCTGGGGGCATTCCAGTTGAAATTCCTGACAAGGAATACGGAATTTACGAGTTTAATAGGAATGCAGCATTAGGCCCCGGTTCCAACCCATAACGGAGAAATACTTGACTTAGTACCCATCTAATGTTCAGGGTCGCAGGTCTGCTATGCCTTTCCATTCTGTGGCATCACAAAACCATTTTCTATTCTGTGACATCACAAAAACATTACGAAGTGGGCTCTTTGGGAATTTGGGAGTTTTTTTGTGTTAGATTGTATATACTTTCCATTAATAATAATGACGGTGTTGCTACTTTTGAAAAAGTTCCACTTCATAATAGTTTTGTGATGTCGCAGAATGGAAATGTTTTCGAAGTAGCAGACATCACCAACCAGTAAATGTCGTAGATGAAAGATTTTCTATCCAGTGGGTGATGTCACCTTCACATTTCAGTTTGAAAGAGTCACAATGAAACACAGAAGCATGCATATTCAATTGCAACGGTCGGCATTTTCTTTCACAAACCTGCCAACCAACCAGCTGAAGAGCAAGGAGTTTTGGGAGTACTTGAGGTGCATGCACCTTAGGCACTTGTTTAAAAAAATGCAATTTGCATGAATATGTTTCTGTTTGATTGCAGCACTTCTGGGGCCCAGTAGCAAACTGGGGTCTGCCCATAGCAGCGATGAGTGACACGAAGAAGAGCCCTGAGATCATCGGTGGCCGAATGACCTTCGGTAAGAGGCAGAGGGCTCACCTTCCATCTGTGTGAGCGTCCACAGGGTCACTCGGGACTCCAGAGGGACTTTTTAAAGGTTTGAGCCAGTTGCTGTGAACTTCACATTTCAGTTTGGACAAAAGCGACATACGTGCATGCACATTGAATTTAAAATGGCAAGCAATTTTTTTCAAAGAGCTGTAAACCAACTGAGGAACAGGGAGTTTCAGAAGTATCTGAGGAGGTATGTGCATCCAGAGGCGCTTGCAGTTTATTTAAAAATCCAATATGTAAACTTTCCTTGTCGATTGCCATCAGTGCATAAGAAGCTTAAACTCTTCGCTTTGTTGTAGATGTAAGCATAAAGTCACTGCTTACATTTGGGTCCATCATTGCAGAAGTGCTGCTGGTGATCACAGAATTGCACTTATAATTTTTTTTTTGTTTCCTTCCTTTGTCTTTCCGAGATCTAAATGTGCCTGTTGGGAAAAACCTTCCAACAAAAGCACGGCAAGAAAGTCACAAACTGATTTTTTTGTTAATATAAATATAATTTTATGACTACCGTTTAATAATTTCACACTAATATATTGTAAGAATCCTCTGGAATTTCTTTAATGGCGCCTTCACCCTGCTGCATGTTAGATCAGCTCTGTGTTTTATTGTTTGATTTCGGCACTTCTGGGGACCTGTAATCAATTGGGGTCTGCCCACAGTCGCTGTGACGGATATGAGGAAGAGCCCTGAAATAATCAGTGGTCGAATGACCTTCGGTAAGAGGCAGAGGGCTCACCTTCCATCTATATGAGCGTCCCCTGGGTCACTCGGGTCTCCAGAGGGACTTTTTAAAGGTTTTAAGCTGGTTGCTCTTCTTCTTTCTGGCCTCTGACCCCTGCATGATCTCTGTCTCTCCAGCTCTTACCTGTTACTCACTCGTTTTTATGAGGTTCTCATATCGAGTTCAGCCGAGAAACTGGCTACTCTTCAATTGTCATGTCACCAATGCGACGGCGCAGATGATTCAGGGTGGCCGGCCGGCTCATCCGACACAAGCAGGTCCCCACCAGGCTCCCTCTAGAACATTTAAATCTTCACCCCTCATCTGTTGATTAATGCCATATTACTGCTCGACATAGCATTTGCAGCCGGCAGCCAGGCAATCACTCAGCCAGCTTTTCAGGGACTCGTCTGGCTCTTAATGGGGCCAGATCTGCTTGGGACACCATCCCGCAGGTCCCACGGTCCCTTAAAGGGGCAGCTTGACATGCCTGTCCTGCCTGGCGCCTGATGTGCCTGCCCTGCCTGTGCTGCTTGCAGCTTCGCCGCCCATGGTTCCTGAGGCTCCTGCTCCGCCCGTCCTTGCTTCGCCCGCTCCTCCAGTCCCTGCTGCGCCCGTTCCTGCTCCACCCGTCTCTGAGGCGCCAGATCCGCCCATCCCTGAGGCACCTGCTACGCCTGAGGCCCCTCTGCCTTCACCTTCGCCTGTTGCTCCAGCCCTGGGCTCCACCCGCTCCTAATGGGCTGGCTCCACGCAAAGGGGCTTCGGCTCCAGCTCCAGTCCCCGAGGAGGTCTCAGGCTGTCAGATCATCGCTCCTCCTCCCTTGATGGAGGGAGAGGAAGAGCTTGAGTGGGATCCCACGGGGACCTCCCTAATGACTCCTCTGCCCTCGCCCCGGAGAGATTGACCCCGGCCAGAACCCCACCTTTCAGTGTCCCAAAAGGAGAGAGGGCACAGGGCCCGGGTCCCGCCCACCCTGCCCCCTGGTCCGCCCTCTCTTGCCTGGGCTGGGGCTCGGGGGAGGGGGCGCTTGCGGGTTCCCCCGCTCCGACTCCTCCGCCGTCTGCAGGTCCCCCCACTCCGGCGCATCGGTGGACGGCGCCTTTGCCAGCTGTGGCTAAGCCCATCCTGGTCTTGGTCCTGGCAGTACCTTGTGTGCCTGGAGTCTGCACATGGAGAGGGGTGTACTAAGGACCAATGTTTAAGCACTGAAACAAATATTTTCCGGTTAAAGGTTTGGACAGGGTTGGAGGGGAGTGGAGTCAAGTGGCCAGATATCCTTTTAGTCTATGGGACCAGATGGAAAGGTTGGAGCTCAGTACTGCGCTGCTGCCTCCTGTTCCTTCTGCTTCAGCAGCAGAGGCCTACCCACCTCCAGATTCTGAACAACTGGAAACTGTCAGAAGCACCAACAAATGTTACTGTAAAAAGGTTCCAGTTCTTTAGGGCAATTACCAGAGAGTATCTGGCCCACATGAAGCCTGGGTGAGAGATGGGCTGATATAAAAACTCATATCAACAATTCCTGCACCATTCACCACCATGGTAAGCTATCACAGGTTGGTCACATAGCTAAGGAGTGCTGCACTTCTGCCAAATCCCGCCTCGTTTTCCCCGTACACAACGTACCAAAATTGCAGCACCCCACTCCAGTGCTGTACCTGTGGCAGTCAGTACTGCACACTGGATGGTACTCAGCTTGTCAGCGGGTCGACTCAGGTCTGCCAGGCCAGCCAAAATCAGGCCCTGAGGGGGAGGCTGTATTGTCAGCAGACTTTCGTCCAGCTCACTCAAACAGATTTGCAGCTGAACAAGGAACGACAAAACATGGCATCAATTTCATAAGTCAGTAACCAAAGCAGGAATTTGCATTCTTCACCCATATGAACCTTGGAGCTCAGAATAGTCGTTGGACCTTAAAGGCAAGAAAAAGCAGCAGCAATGTCATCAACTGAAATATAAAACAAGTAAACTGTAGATTATACACAGTACTGTTCAAAAGTCATAGGCACCCAAAAAAAAAAAAAAAATATGTTCAAATAACTGTTGGTGTAAAACTATGCTGTTACGCCTAGCAAAATGCGTCAGCTTAGCCATTTCAAAACCTCTGCTAAAATAACCCTATTATTTCCAGCAACCATACAATACACCCATGTATTTTTTGACCTGACCACTAGCCCACCTCATATATCTATCCAATATCTCGTTCACTTTTTTAACTAATTAAGTTAACTAATTAAGCGAGCTGTTGGTGAAATTTAATAAATACATAGAATGGTTCGGGTGCCACTGAGGAGAAGTTTGGGAACTGAAGTGGTGTTCATCTAGCTATCCAAGTAGATATCAGTAACTTTTTGGAGAACAGAAGACATTTATACTAGTTTTTATTGTGTTACTCGTAATTTTCATATGTTCTTATGTCAAATTATATTTTTTGTTCTAAGAAAATGTGCACTTATTACCCAGAAAAACAGCGCTAAACATTTCTAAACTCTGCCAGCTTTTCTCCTAGTCAGATCCTTCCTTAATAGTGTCACACAAGTACCTTTTATAGGTTTGTGTTTTTCATGCTAAAATGCCATTATGTAGCAGCAAACAGATATTTGAAGCTGCTGGTGCCTGCAGTAGAGTCCTCCACTGCAACTGTGTATAAACCTTCTATTCGGCCACCACTAACCAGTGCTCACAAGCAGAAACTGTCCAAATACACAAGTTCAATGGATGCAAGACTTGTGAAGCTGCTATCAAATAAGGGGTCCTATGTCAAAATGGGACGTGACCTGTTTGATTTCAGTACATATGCTGCAAACACAACAAATGACAATTTTCAGTTCTTTGCAACTTATAAAGTGTTTTGCAGCTTGCAAGCTTTGGTGTGCATAATAATTTGGATCAGTTCATTGTAAGTGTTTAGTTTGACAAAAAAATACTGTAATCATTAGATTTGTTCAATAAAATTTGAATTGCACTCAATAGTTGACACATGAGAATTATTCTGACTATATGTGTGTTCATTTCTTGCATTTTTCTTAATAGGAATCCACACGTAAGTAGGGGCAATTTACTGCCCATACAAAGTGCGAGGGGAAAATATTTACCTAATGAAGACTGTAGTCCTGTATTAGACAAAATCATTTTATCATGTGGTCAGTTATTTTTATACCTACATAAGAACATAATAAATTTACAAATGAGAGGAGGCCATTCGGCCTGTCAAGCTCATTTGGGGAGAAGTCAACTAACAGCTCAGAGTTGTTATAATCTTATCTAGCTCGGATTTAAAGGATCCCAGGGATTTAGCTTGCGCTACCCTAGTTCAGCCAAGGAACTGGCTCCTCTTTGTGTGTCACATCACAAATGGGATGTCGTAACTGATCCAGGGCAACTAGCTCATCAAATACAAGTAGGCTGCCGCCAGGGCTTTGAACCAGCTCACTGTTCTTTCGGAGCCTCCCTCTAGTATATATGAAGGGGCAGTTCACCATAAAACAGAAAAGCAGACAGTTCACCTCCAACACTAGGCATCTCCTAAAACTTTTTTAGTTTAAGGGGGAACCGCCCCTGTAAATCACCACCCCTCATCATTAATGCCACATTACTGCTCGACATAGCATTTGTAGCCAGCAGCCAGGCCATTATTCAACCAGTTTTTCTGCCAGTGTGGTCCTTCCTTAACGGCGCCACACAGGTGGCTTTCATAGGTTTGAGTTCTTCATGAATGCGTTTTTTCTTCCTTTTCAGAATGGGGAAGAAAAGTGCCAAGTCTCTGTGTCCTGTCTTGGCAAAGAAATGCAGAAATGCACACAGACCGGAACAGACTGACAGACAGAGACAAAGACAAAATGAGTGGTGGCAAATTAGTGACAAAGTGAGTCTCGATGTGCTGTGCAGACTCGCCCTCCTTGTCCCGTCCTTCCCAACAAATAAATTAATAAACAAAGAATTAAATGTGAGGTCCTTTCAATTTTCCTATGAATCCACACATTACTAAACCCAATTCACTGAGCATGCAGAGCACAAGGAGAAAACATATACCTAATGAAGACAGTAGTACTGTATTAAACAAAATCGTTTGGGTCAATTTTTTAGTTGTGATACCATACCCTAAACAGTGTTAGTCTGACTTAAAAAGATGTAATTTTTATTTTTTAATTATTTCAAAATGACTACTGTATGTGTGTCCTTTGCACAGACAAGTTGTAGTTTGTCATTCTATTGACAAAATGCAGCCGACCTTTTACTGTGTCTCCAGAATGGTGTTGGGATGTAGGACTTCAAATTTGGTTATGGGAAGACTAGGCATCACCAAATTCTAGTTGTCTGATTAAAACTGTCGTGATTAAGGTTATGTTTGAGCGTGTTTTTTTTTTAACAATTATTAACCAGCTCAGGGGTCTGACTGGTCTGACATCACAACTGTCGGTTAGAAGAGGTACGACTACCTCACAAAAGTAGGTTTTATGAAATTTTGCTGATCAGCTGAAATACTTCGTAGGCAGAACTTACCAGTCCCACTGGCACATTGGTAGGGCATGGCCACCAAAAAAAAGAATTTCGACTCCAGAACTAACAATTCAGAAGATATTGGCGAAAATGCAAAAGGGGGTGTTACAGCACCCCACCCTCCCACCCACACTGATTTCAGTCGGATGGTCTCAGTAGTGGGTAGGTCTTGGTCTTATAGCCACTTATTCCCAAATACGTGTGTATACCACAGTTCACATATTAACATAAGCAGGTGAATCACTCACATTAACAACCAGGAAAAAAAAGTTTAAATCAAGTGCTTGTCGTTGGGGCCCATCGTTGGTGCACAGTGATGTTCCTGGAGCTATATCCAGCAGACACTACACTGCATCCACTTTAAAACTCAGATTTGCCAATGCCACAGATATGTGTGCGTATCAGTATAGGTGTAGGTTACTCACTCATTTTGGTTTCACTCATTTCCGCAGCATAGAACAAGTGTCCTGCTGCTGTTTCCGCTGAATAGAGTTCCAGAACAATCTATGGCGAGGTCAGTTATGGCCAAAACACTTGGCACACAGCAGCGCGATGAGGGAGCAGTTTCCCCGTCTCAGGTAATTCCTGTGCCTCCAGTGGGTGCAGCGACAAGATGAATCAGTTTAAAAGGCGCTGGCCCCTGCTAGTCAGCATGTAGAAACCATCTGGTAATTTCTAACACTCCAGGTACACACAATTGCAACCACAAACCACAATTAAAATAACAAAAGAAAAAAGTACATACAAGACAAGAAGTCTTTGCTGTCAGACTGGGTGTTTTTCTTCTCTGCCAAAATGGACACTTCTCCAAGTACTGGACCTCCATTGTAATTGGTCCATCCAAAATAATAATACAAAGATCTTGAACAGCAGGAATGTACAAACTGCCCAGCATGCTGGTGAATGTAGTATAGAGGGAAAACAGAACAGCTTAGTATCCTATTAACATACACATAAACCAGATTATATCGATCCTTACACCCCCCCCCCCCACCAAATATACTGCATGGGGTCACACACACAGCAGAATGATCAACAAATAAGAAAACAAACAGCTTAGCATACAGCTGCATGGCACCAGTGAGGGCCAATGTGCACAATTAATGCACAGAGCTTGTGAATTACACCACCAGGCATGAGAGTTATTGCAACTGTCTGGGAAACTTCAAGTCTCCATTAATAAAATTTTTACTATTTTACAGTTGTGGTAACGAACTGAGAAATTATGTCTTTCATGCGAATAGAGTCAGAGTTTACTCTGTACGAAATTGAGCCCATTCTTGTTAATGCCGAACAACAACAAATTCCCAATGAACCCCCCCTGGAGCCAAAGGGGGATGATGTATATCTATATAAGAGTCTGAATGGAGGAAAATCATGGAATTTTGATTTGACCAAATGCAGTGGAAACAGAAAGGGTTAAATTTTGGGCTGCAGCTATCGATTATTTTAGTAGTCGAATATTCTATCGTTTATTCCATCGATTAATCGGATAAGAAATACTTTTGCGTTATTAAAAAACAATAGTAACTATTCGAAAAAGAAAAAAATAGACAGGTCTCTTAAAATGAATGAACTCATGGGTTTCCTTTATAGGAACATTTTTAGTGATTGAACTCCATATACAACAACTGACAAAAGAACTAAACCATTTTAGTGCATTTATGTATATATATGTAATTTTTTTTCAAGAACACACTTTCTTAAATGCAAAATGAAATAATGTCAAATAAAATTACTGAAAAAAAGGTATACATATGTCTTAAACTAAGGCATAAATTAGAACGGCCTTTACTCTCTGTGTTCTTGTACATTTGTAGTTGGCATAAAAAAATGTTCTGACAGGATTGTATCTCCTGGATGAGGTAGGAATGGTGTGTGCATGTTCATGTGTGTGTAAGTGAAAGTAAGTGAGAGTGTGTGTTTAAGTGTGTTACAGAATGTGTGTGTGTGTAAGCCTTTAAAGGAGCATGTGGCGGTTGGATAATTCAGCGTCTCAGTTTCACTAGGCCAAGGTTGTTGGGGGAAAGGGGTGGGTGGGTAATTTTTGTATTATATTTATATTATAATTATGTAATATTATTCATATTAATCTAAATCTGCAAAACAATATTACTAAAGCCTTGAAATAGATCTAGTTGAGTACACTCCATGCTCCCCTTTAGACTCACCCCTGCATGCTGCAGATATCACTGAGAAAAAGTGTAACGGCTGCTGTCAGCCTGCAGCAAGTTTCCAAATCTAAATACTGTGTCAAACTAAGCTAACAGTTTATCTGCATACAAACAGCTTCTACTTTAACTTGTATAGCTTTACTATAGCCTTGCTGCTGTGGAACACAGACGGCGGTGGATGGGGGTAGCTGAAAACATCGCTTTTCTTCACATTTCAGCTTGTTGAACAGCTGGTTTGATTAAGGACTCTCGCCAGCTCTTTACCAGTAAAGGTTTAGTAGCGATTACAAGCATTACTGTTGTTTTCCTTCACTCCACCTGAGTTCACCATCTCTGTAACAGAACCGTCTCTTTGCTGTTAGTGTATAGACATGCTCCAGCTCCATGTTAATTAAATTACGACAGCATCATTTTCACTGCTCTTATGTTATCAATGTTTTTATTGAGGAAAAATAGGGGCTGCTTCAGCTGAGTCATGTTATACTTTTTTTTTATTCACACATATGTCTATAAATACGTTTCTATCGCAGGTCTATTTTAGCTGCGAATGTGAGTGAAACGCTCTCGCTAATCTGGTATTGGTTCCGCTTTGTGGAGTGGATGCATAGACTGGGTGCTTTCTGTTGAGATGTTCAATCATTGACATTGTGCTATTGTGGTAAGCTAATTCGATTTTACAATGGAGACACTGTACAGTATGTTCGCTTTTCTTTTGTTTGAAATGGTCCCAAACTTTAGACATTTTTCATCTTTTTCTCTGACTTTCCTCGCTATTTTCCCCGTCTTCCTCCACTGCACCATCAAATCAAACCTGCTACACGTAATGCAGCGTAAGCACACTGTGCAACAGTGATAATCCCCCGAATGAAACACGCTGATCACTAAGCAGTACATAGTCATGCAGATTACACGAAGCATCAAAGCAAAGAATTTGCATCGAGGATCTTTTGTAATCGAGTTATTCGAGTTACTCGATGAATCCTTGCAGCCCTAGTCAAATTATAACAACATTTTAAAATACAGTGGCAGAGTGATGAAGCGGTATTACCGTATTAGGACACTTCAGTATGACAAGGCATCATCAGAATTTAACCCTCTCGGGTCTAGGGGTAGGGAACACACTTTCACTGACTGGGGTCATGGTGACACATTTCATTCAATATCATAAACTTAATTTATTTGCCATGAATTATTTCTTATACATTTGTTTTGGCATTACACTCAGCTTTATTTCAACGTGCTTTGTAAATATGTCAGATTTGTACATACATTGCAAAATGCAGTTTGAAACACTTGCAGAACTGGCGTACCAGCTTCCAGGTTTTGTCTGGTACAAAGTATTCCCAATCTTCTAGTTTTTGCTGGGATGCCTGATATACTGGATTTCGCACGCGCCAACTTGGAGGATGCCATTACGTTCAACTACCCTCAAATCCTTAGCTATGACACAACCTTTCAGATGGGTGACTTATGTTTGTGTGCTTGCCATAACAAGCACTTTTCTAGTTAATGACCCTGTATTTCCTGTAGGGTTCATGCTGCATGAGCGCAAATTCATGCAACATCATGAAATGTTTCTGGTTCTTATTCTGAGGAAACTAGGTTTTAAAAAATTCAAGAAAGTGCCTGTCACTGGAGACAGAGGAAGGGAATTGTTGGGGCCTTGAAGAGGAGGTTTCCCAACGTTAGCCTAGTTTTCTGCAGGAATCATGTGATGCACGACATTGAGCACTGGGTCAAAAAACATGGTGGTACAAGGGAAGGTGTGAAGGTACTGAAAGACCAAATCGACACTCTCATTGATTCAGCCAACAGAGATGAATTTGAGGCACAATGTTCCAAATTTGTGAATGGGTGGTCAGAGGAATTTGTCAAATACTTCCACCAGCATCTGAAAGCATATTTATGTGACAACATAGTCTCCTTCCACACCAAGCAATTGGAAGCATTCAAACACAAACAATATCAGTGAGACCATAAACAAAATGATAAAATCACAAAATGAGTGGAGGGAACTTCCCGTTGATGCAATGGTTCTGTCTTTGTACTACATGCAGTCATACATCCTTTTAGAATTTCAAAGAGCCAGATGTGGTTTGGGAAAGTACTCGTGGTGCCACGGATCACTGTTGATCCGTGATCCGAACCGATCCCTCTCCACGGTTCAGCATGCACGTAATCTGAAAATTCGAAGAAAAAAAAAAAAAAAGTTCCACTGTATGGTGCACATGGTCATTCTATCAAGCCATAGTTATTGCCAGTGGCAGCGGTCCAAGTGGAGGAGCAGAGGAGCTCGAGAAACCTCCAGCATCACTTAAATCTCATGTGTGGGAGCACTTTGGCTTCCCCGTTAAATATATTGATGGGAAAAGGGTGGTGGATAAAACCACTACAGTTTGTCGACAGTGTGGCACGAGGAAGACGTATGAGACTGGCAACACGTCGGGCATGACTGCTCATTTGAAACGACATCACCCTGGTGTGACAGAAGCTAAGACGAAGGCTGCGCAACAACTGCTGATATCCACGCCATTTAAGCAGTCCTTTGCTGCCCAATCCGACCGGGCTGAAGTTATTACAAAAGCCATTGGGGTGTTTATAGCTGCAGACATGAGGCCATATTCCATTGTGCAAAACAAGGGCTTTAAACATATGATGAACATGCTTGAACCACACTATGATATCCCGTCGCATGCCTACTTCAGTGACAAGATCGTTCCAAGCATGTATGAGCAGGAATAGTCTAAAGTTATGGCTGAAATAATTATCATGCCCCATATTGCACCTTAATTTGTTTTTATATAATTGCGTGGAATGAGTCTTGAGTTGAATGTTTTTTAATGAGCAAAAAATACTTAAATAAATAAATGGAGAGTTAAATATGTCTTGTCTTTTTTCGCTGATCCGAAAATTGATCCAATCCATGACTTAAAACTGTGATCCGATCCGAACCGTGAGTTTTTTGATCCGTTGCACCACTGAAAATTACAGTATAAAGCAGAGGGTCACTGTGGGATGTTAAGATACCTTCATTTATTCCCTTGTAGAGCATTGTTGGACGAATCAAGGGCCATGTCAATCAATTGATGTCACAGACCTCCTTAGCAAAGACTGTGGTTGAGATGGGCCTGGTGAGTCTGAATTCATCTTTGGGCGTGTTCGTAGTTAAAAGTCCATCAAACAAATCAGTCCACGTACTGCAAAATACCTCCAGCGGCACAACATGCTCCTGGCCTAGCAGATAGGGAAGTGTTTCCACATTCTGGCTGTGGAAATGAGTACTGGACTACGTTTCTCCACAAAACAGAGTACAGCCTTTCATTAATGCGGAAAAGGCGTAGAGGAAGTGAGAGCAAATCCGGAAGAAAAAAAAAACCATGAACAAAAGTTTATGATTACTCAGTAAATCCGGCCCCAGATTCATTACTGTCAAAAATGCATGGCTCCCTGTTGCATGATATGTCCCAAGTTCACCCTAATTTCACTATAAAACAGGACAACACGGATAATTGTGATATGACTATGCACACATCAAATTCCGAGGGAGACAGCAGCAGTCATCATACTAGGTGGTCTGGTATGGTGAGAATCCCAGAGGCAGAACCTGATCTGGAAAAAAAAAACACAAACGGCAAAACATATTTGCTCCTCGGCTGCACATAAAAATCAATGAGCCAAGCTGGTCAACAGTAGGGCTGTGCAAAAAGAAAATTGATCCATCAATATATCCCGAATTTTCCTTTCATGATATACTACATCGATTTCTTACTCCAAAAATCGATATCTTCAAGGGGGAGAATCATGGAAAATATAACCGGACGTTTTGGGATTTCCTACAGCTACAATCTCAACTGCTGTAGATGTCGCTGTACGGCTAGGTATTTTGAATTACCACTTGGCATTTCTGGCAGATTGAAATCGCAAAACATGGCAGACCGAGCGGTTGTCATTAGAGCGGCCCCTTCAACATATAAAGCCGACGTGTGGGCACACTTCTGTTTAAAAAATTAGCCAGGTAGTATGGACTTGGATAAAGGAAATGCAATTTGCACGCTGTGTCACGCTTCTGTAAAATATTCAGGTAACACAACCAATTTACGAGCTCATTTGATCATGCACCATCCAGATACAGTACGGCAACAACCGAAGCCTATCAACACAAAAAGACAAAGTACGCTCGATATCGCAAACTCCCATCCACCTTGCCTCGTACTCAAAAAATTACAGAATCGGTAGTGTCTTTTATTTATCAGGATTCGCACCCCTATAGCGTGGCAGAAAACACCAGCTTCAGGTACATTGTCAACACCCTGGAGCAGTGCTATGTGATCCCAACTCGCAAACAACTGACGGAGGTAAGTTGAGGAGGTAACGCAAGCTGTAAAAAAAAAAAAATCTCTTCTCTCTGCAGGACTTTGTGAGCCACTGGATCCTACATTACGATCACGTCGCACCTCATTAATGAGGACTGGCAACTGATTTCCAGTGTTTTGCAGACAAGGGCATTGCGTGAGAACCATACTGCCGGTAACATCGCCAAGCTGTTGAAAGGGGCAGTGGAGGTATGGGACATAAAAAGCATAGTCAAACATGACCATTGCAGCGCAGCTTGCCAATATGCCATATTTTAAATGCTTTGCTGACACACTGAATTTCAGATGTAGATCCAAGGCTTGAAGTCCTGCCCGACCTTATAGAGGACCAGCGCCAAGACATGTATGCTAGAATTATTGCAGAAGCTGCAAGGGGCAAGGGAGCACTACAGGTATATTTTAGTTTATGGCATTGTTTAACTACTGTAAACAACAATTTACATTCTAAAAACATTTTAAATATCCATTCATTTAAAAATCATCCATATTTAAAAATCATAAATACTTGTGAATGATAGTCAAAGTCTGGTAAATTTAATTCAACTGGCATTTGGATTTTATACTTACTAATCTTATATTTACTAATTCTGTAAAGCTAATATTGATGCATTGCTGTTTCACAGCAGAGTGAGACAGGAGTGGAGATTGAAGAGGCAGAAACTGATGTAAATGTGCTGCCAGAAAAAGACATGGACGGCAATCATTGTCCTCAGCAAGAAGATATCTCTGCAGTAACATCAAAGAGATCAAGGCATTCTTGCTCTCTAGCTGACCTGCTTGGTCAAACACATGCTGCAGGTTAGTTTGATAATACTTTAAAGGTCACTGGAAAAAATAACTACCATAATGTTTCATCATAAACATCTCTGAAAGACGTGTTAAGTTTGCTTTAAAAAGTTACAATTCACTAGCAGCCTGTGATGAAAGGGTGTCGGACAAAGTCACTCAGTGCCTATTGCTGTAAACACTATATCAGAATGATATTCTATTGTGACATTACTCATACTTATTTATTGTGTTGTCATACTCTGCTACAGGTTAGGCAAAGAAATTGAAAAATGCAGAGGACCAGGCAAAGGAGGAGATGCCAAGATACAAAGAGGAAGCTCCCCTATCGCTCAGTGTCAATCCACTGCACTGGTGAAAAGCACATCAACGTAGGGCTGCAACGATTCATCGAGTAACTCAAATTACTTGATTACAAAAAATCCTCGATGCAAATTCTTTGCTTCGATGCTTCGTGTAAACCGCATGACTATGTACTGCTTAGTGATCAGCGTGTTTCACTCGGGGGATTATCACTGTCGCACAGTGTGCTTACGCTGCTTTGCATGAAGCAGGTTTGAGTTGATGCCGCAATGGAGGAAGACAGGGAAAATAGCGAGGAAAGTCAGAGAAAAAAATGAAAAATGTCTAAAGTTTGGCACCATTTCAAACAAAAGAAAAGCGAACATACAGTACAGTGTGTCCATTGTAAAATCGAATTAGCTTACCACAATAGCACAACGTTAATGATTGAACATCTCAACAGAAAGCACCCAGTCTATGCATCCACTCCACATAGCAGAACCAACACCAGATTAGCGAGAGCGTTTCACTCACATTCGCGGTTAAAATAGACCTGCAATAGAAATGTATTTATAGACATATGTGTGAATAAAAAAAGTATAACGAGACTCAGCTCAAGCAGCCCCTATTTTTCCTCAATAAAAACATTGATAACATAAGAGCAGTGAAAATGATGCTGTCGTAATTTAATTAACATGGAGCTGGAGCATGTCTATACACTAACAGCAAAGAGACGGTTCCGTTACAGAGATGGTGAACTCAGGTGGAGTGAAGGAAAACAACAGTAGTGCTTGTAATCGCTACTAAACCTTTACTGGCAAAGAGCTGGCGAGAGTCCTTAATCAAACCAGCTGTTCAACAAGCTGAAATGTGAAGAAAAGCGATGTTTTCAGCTACCCCCATCCACCGCCGTCTGTGTTCCACAGCAGCAAGGCTATAGTGAAGCTATACAAGTTAAAGTAGAAGCTGTTTGTATGCAGATAAACTGTTAGCTTAGTTTGACACAGTATTTAGATTTGGAAACTTGCTGCAGGCTGACAGCAGCCGTTACACTTTTTCTCAGTGATATCTGCAGCATACAGGGGTGAGTCTAAAGGGGAGCATGGCGTGTACTCAACTAGATCTATTTCAAGGCTTTAGTAATATTGTTTTGCAGATTTAGATTAATATGAATAATATTACATAATTATAATATAAATATAATACAAAAATTACCCACCCACCCCTTTCCCCCAACAACCTTGGCCTAGTGAAACTGAGACGCTGAATTACCCAACCGCCACATGCTCCTTTAAAGGCTTACACACACACACATTCTGTAACACACTTAAACACACACTCTCACTTACTTTCACTTACACACACATGAACATGCACACACCATTCCTACCTCATCCAGGAGATACAAACTTGTCAGAACTTTTTTATGCCAACTACAAATGTACAAGAACACAGAGAGTAAAGGCCGTTCTAATTTATGCCTTAGTTTAAGACATATGTATACCTTTTTTTCAGTAATTTTATTTGACATTATTTTATTTTGCATTCAAGAGAGTGTTTTCTTTCAACAAAAAAAAAAACAAGTATATACATAAATGCACTAAAAGGGTTTAGTTCTTTTGTCAGTTGTTGTATGGAGTTCAATCATTAAAAATGTTCCTAAAACGGAAACCAATGAATTATTAATTTTAAGACTAGTTACTATTGCTATTTAATAAGACAAAAGTATTTCTTATCCGATTACGCGATGGAATAATTCATAGAATACTTGAGTACTAAAATAATCCATAGTTGCAGCCATAATAATGACTTTATTTTCTTTATAAGAACAGCTAATATGCTCAGCGTTTTGTTGGACTAAGACCTGTGTAACCTCTGTAGGGTCCAGGTATCACCTCATGCTGCCAGTAGTGACACTGACCGTAGCTCAAATGCAAAAGTAGTGAAAAAGAGTCAGAAAAGATGAGGATGGAAAAATGCCAGTGGCCTCCACCTGCTAACCCATTCCTGTTTCGGGGGTCGTCTCATTGTTGCACCTCTAGTGCACCTGTTGTTAATTTCATTAACACAAAAGCAGCTGAAACAACCCCCTCTGCTACTTAACTGACCAGATCAATATCCCAGAAGTTTAGTAGACTTGATGCTATACTCTGATTAAAAAGTGTTCCTTAAATTTTTTTGAGCAGTGTATTTTGTAATATATTCCACTCATGTGGTTCATAAGAAAAAAGGCGGATTTCCTCGGTTCTGTGAGTGTGGTGGGAGGCTGAAGGAGAAGCTTAACTGATGAACGGGTTCTGTATGTATTGGTGTGGAATGTCAGCAAACTACATATGTACTGAGGTAATTTGCCCATTAAAGCCTTTGTAATAAAAACCAGGCAATGCATTTTCCTTCTAAGAAAAGGAAATCTATAAGCAGTTAGCCAACAAACATGTTAGCCGTCTGTTATCATTAATGCAATGTGTAATAATAAAATAATATCATTAACGTGGGAACAATACAAAAGCGTAAAACAAAAATTTGTCCTGTAAAATGTGGTAAACGCCCAGTCATACTCAAATTATATTTAAAAAAAATACAGTTGTGTAACGTCAAACCGATATAACTTTGAAAAATACCATGATATACTGTAAACCTTTGGTTATACCGCCCAGCTCTAAACTCTACCTTGCAAGGGTGAAAGCTAAATCACACAAACACTAAGAACTGGGCCCTGTGCTACTAGTCAAAATGTAAGGTTGATCCAGAGTACAGGGATGAGTCATTTGCTGGCGGTGGTTTCACCTTAAGTGCACAAAGACAACTGATCATTTTGCTGTTGCTTGTACCGACAACCACAAATGTCTAATGTGTTCTAGCTGAATCAGTGAATATGACATTTTGACTGGGAATCTTTCATATGTATAAAAATATCAGATTTTTTGTTTTAAATACTAAGAATTACAAACAATAAAAGTTGTGCCAACTTTCTTTTGTTCAGATGATTTATCTTTCATATGTGTAAAAACTTAAAAATTTCAGTTAAACATGCTAAGAATTCAAAACCGCAAAATATGTCATCTAATCATTATAAATGAAGATAAACATGCTATTTGACTGTTTTGTTATTTAAAACATGACAGTAATAAATAACAGCAGACAGACTTTGAGGATCCCTGTGGGGAATGACAGCAAACTTGACTGTGAAGGGTAGCTACCAGTTGTGGCACCTATAGGGAGATGGGGGTCACGGGCCTTGCTCAAGGGCCCCCACATGCGCTGACAGTGGGCTTGAACTGGTGACCTTTGAACCATGAGTAGAGAGGCTTAGTTCACACAGGTGTATGGAACATAAGCTGAATAAGGTGCTAACACAAAAACACTGTTTACGGAGTTTTGGCAGTGTCATTTCTGACCCAAAGATTGCCTGTTCAAGCCCAACCCAGCACATGTCTGGACACTGTTTTTGTACCCCTGGGCACTGCAATGGGTGAAGCCGTAGCATACTAAACTCAAATTTTAAAGTCTTTACACATATGAAAGATAAATCTTACGGAAATACAATAGGTTGGAACGACTTTTGTTGTTAGCAATTGTATGTACAACTAAGTTTTTATGGATATGAAAGAAATGATCTGAACGAAAAATAATTGCATAATTAATGCATAAATTGTAATGCATAAAATGCAATTAAAAACAAATCACAAATATTAAGAACCTTGCCTACCGATGAATACAAAAACGTCTTAAATCCTAAATCTTATGTAGTGCAATAACGTTCGCCCCTTCTGCGGACTAAAAAAAACTGCTTCTCCAACACATTTCATGCCACGACCTCATACAAACAAGTGAGACCGAGGAAACACCTTGTATTTGAGTAATTTAAAGTAGAGGTAAATATTTATCTTCAAACTATATCAAAGTGTAAAAACAGAAAAGCTATCCGGACATACTCTATGTTCAGTCTGTTGAATCTGTTTACGTAACCCTGCTATTCTGCTGATGTACCGGCCGTATTGTAATGACAACTTTTTGTTTTATTTTGTTTCTTGTTCTCTCTACCTTCACTTAATCTCCTTGGTCTGTAGTGTGTACTCTTGTTTGTTATGTAATTTACTGAAAATTAAAATAAAAAAGTGACACCGGAAATGAAGGAGCTGAGCAAGATGGTTGTCTCGCACTGCCCCCTGGTGGACATGACCCTTAATCCTCCAGATAAACGTACACTAAGCACGCAGTAGCGTATACGTTGTGTCAATTGTATCCTGGCCCTAACCGTTCATACTTTAACATAAGCAAATGAATCAGTCACGCTGCCAACCAAAAAGAAAAATATATATATATATATTAAAATCAAGAGCTTGTCGTCGGGGCCCGTTGTTGGTGCACAATGATGTTCAACTCTGGAGGAATTAAATCCAGCAGATATTACAGCGCTTCCACATTCAAACCCAGACCTGTCGATGCGACACGTATGCGTGTATCAGTATAGGTGTAGGTTACTCACAAATGGTTTCTCTCAGTCACGGAGCCTGTAACAGGTGGAGCGGGTGTCCTGCCACTACCTCCAATGAGTAGATAGGGAACATCCTATGGCGAGGTTGGTTACAGCCGACCACATGGCACACAGCAGCACGATGAGGGATCCGTCTCCCGGTCTTAGATCCAGTGTCTCTGGTGGGTCCAACACCGGACTACGATTTCGAATGAATTTCTTCACCGAATTTCGGAGGGGCGGCAAGATGAATTAGTTTAACCGCGGTTGGCTCCTCCCGGTCAGCTAGCATTATCCTCCTGGTAATTTTTAACTTTGCCAGCTGTACACAACTCCAACCGCAAACCACGATTATATTAACAAACAAACAAAATAAGTCTTTGCCGACACACCCGTTATCTCCGCCAAAAAGAACAACTCCAGCAACTGACGCATCGCCGCCGCGATTTCGCGGGCTAAGTGGATTTCTCCACTGTAATTGGTCCATCCAAGATGAAAAAAAACTGCCTTAACGGTGGGAATGTACAAACTGCACAGCATGCTGGTAAAGGTAGTATGGCGAAAAAACAGTACAGTGTAGAATTCCACATTTTACAGTTAAATATTTAAAATATCTATTTTCTTTAAATTGGGTGTATTTCACAAAAAAACAGTTTACTCCAATAAACAGTTATGTGGGTGCAAATTGTTGCCTTATTTTATTCAAGGCTCTCAAGTTTCATCAAAACCTTTAAGATAGATTACATTATGGGAGAAACGCGTGTCTCACTGTTAATGCGTGAGACTTCAGACCCCTGCCTACCGCATTCATCGGATCTTGCTCTTACGCTTCCACCTTTTCTGCACTCCGGATGTGTGCGCATTCATGTAAATAACGTATTACGTATTATTATTTGCAGCGGGATCACACGTAACTTATTTATTATTCCATCCATCCATCCGCTTATCCTTCTGGGTCGCGGGGAGTCCGGAGCCTATCCCGTAAGCAATGGGCACGAGGCTGGGAACAACCCAGGATGGGCGGCCAGCCCATCGCAGGGCACACTCACACACCAGTCTTATTTATTATTCGCAGCGTCTTATTCGGATTTTCCGGTCCACCTTAAATGTTGCGCAGATTTTCAATTTGAGACAAGTCTGCACACACCTTTACATGTCTTTATTAGATTTATTACAGTACCTAAATAGTCTGTACTCCAATGCTTTTAATGTATCTAATTTTTGGTTTATAACAGAATAATATAGATTTGCTGTAGGACTTCTTGCTTGAGCGTGAGGGCCTGACTGTGTTTAATTCCATATGCGGGAGAGTTGGCAACCCTGAGACAACTGTCCTATTCAACTGTTTACATGCTGGTCTATGATAGTTAATTCTGGTCTGCTTGTGTGGTAAGAAAATTATGAATCAACCTCTCTGATAACTCTAATTGAGCCACTTAGAATTAAACTCCAGACCTCTCAGTTGGTGAGAGAGTTCTCTTTTATAAAAACAATCCAGCACACTCTAGCACCAGGTACCCCGAGCACAAAGAGCAACCAGTTGATAGACTATAATAGCCAATTCCCTATAAGGACATCTAAGTCCTGATTGGTCATGAAACAACAAGAAATCAAGTTCTATTGGTTGACATTTGCAGCCAGGTAAAATCCACCCATTTTGATCAATTTACCAGAACAGGCTCCCCCCCCCCCCCACTGTACTCCACTGTCTGTCAAGTTCTGATCTCTCTTCAGTGTCTGTGGAACTAACTGCAGGCAGCTATCATGGAGCGAGGTCACGCAGTATTCAAGACAATCTCTTCTTGCCTAAGACATAACAGACCCAATATGCCTCCCCTCCCGGGTCTACCAATGTCCAATATTCTTTCCACACTTGCAACTGAAGCTGTTCCACCAGCAATATTTCATTAATGATGCTGGTCACCCGGCACTAAAATACAATATATACTGGTAAAATCATATGCATTATGCTGGTCATACTGGTTACCAGCTATGCTGGTCTTTGTTGGTTTTTTTCAGCAGGGTTAACAGTTAAATATTATACATTGAACAACAGAGTTCACCATAATTATCTAATGACCAACTAATAATATGAATAAATCTACAGAAACACATGTTACCCCAGAGGTGATGCTCTTTCTGACAGCAGGTTTGGAGACTGTCACAGTAAAGCCGGAAAATGTCTTCAGGCTCGTGATCTCCAACAGCTTTTGCAATACCCAGAATGCATGCGAAGTTGGGAAAAAATAACAGTCCTGTATTTGCAATAATATGGACACTTAGTATAATCAAAATACAGTACTTTGTCTTGTAAGAGCATGGACATTTTTACAGTGTAAATAAAATAAATATGATAACAAAACATCTTAATATGTTAATAAAAATTGACATAATTTATTATTTTATACATAATATTTGAAAAACAGAAAGCCATTCTAAATTGGAGCCAGCTTATTTAACACCTCATCATAAAAAATCATAATGTGCATAAATATGTTATTGACACAAAATGGACGGTAGGCTCCTTATTTATGTACAGAGTTGTTGTAAAACGGGAAAACGTAGTTCATGGACCCTTACCGGTTGCCTTATGATATGCAACCATAGGCCTGAGCGTAACTGGGCCAATAGTAGCATAAATGAATCGGTCCTCTTACTTTTTGCCAACACCCTGATTGCCGTGCATAAGCCGCACTTGGCACAACTCCTGTAAGCCACTGCTAACTAAGCCGACACTGCAGCACATCAGCCGAGCCTAACCTGAGTCTTCCAGCTACACTCTATGGACAAAAGTACTGGGACATCTGGCCACAATACTTACAGGAAATTATATGAAATCCTTAGGCATCAATGTGGAGTTGGTCCCCCCTTGCAGCTGTAACAGCTGCCAATGTTCCTGAAAGGCTGACCACAAGATTTTGGAGGGTGTCTGTGGGATTTTTTTTCCATTCATCCAGAAGAGCATTTGTGAGGTCAGGCATTAATGTTGGACATGGCCTGGCTCCTGTGTCCCAAAGCATTTGTCCATATAGTGTATCTGGGTATAAGCATGTAATACCTACGAAAACCACAGTTCTTAGACGTTTGTACATGAAGACTAACTTTTAGTTCTAGCAGCAGAGAATTTCGTAACTACGCGTAACACTTACTTGTGGTATAATTTAATCCGGTGGATTGGGTCATATATAACCAAAAGATTTAATAGTATTAGGCGATATCTAATTTTTGATACCGTTCAGATATCACACTCAGGTATAAGATATTTTGAATGTATTTAAAAAAGCAACAGTATTCCAGACAAAAACAAACAAATGTTACTTTGCACTGCTGTACCTTCTTATAAAATTTAGTGACACTGTCTCCAAAAATGATCTCAAAATGTGAATAAATTGTCCCAGTCTGGAGCCCTACAAGCAAAGTCTTTGTGTGGGAAATACTGATCTTTATGGCATCAACTGGAAGGAAGGCCAGGATGCAACAAATGAAAACAAACTTTATGTATGAAATTGGCATCAAGATATATTTATTTATTAAATGAAGGCGTCAGAACCCTGTTCCAGATCTTTCCAACCCACTTGAAACCCTGCTTAACATATTCAGCTAGGAGACTGGATAAAGTTAATGTGACATTAACCATGGACATAAACCATGAATTTATTGTAAATTTTATTTCTCTAATGCTATTTTACTCAACATTAGCTCTTACTCTGCATCTTGGGTCTGTTCCCTTCTCCTCCCTTTGCATATATCAATACACATTAAGGATATGATGGCTCATCTATTATACAAGTTAAGAAAGTAAGAGTAATTAAACATTCTAAGCACTATACACTAACAACATGCCCTTTAATCCAGGTAAGCCTGAAATATAATAATAACACTTTATTGATCCCTGTGGAGAAATTCTCATGACGATCAGGTATTTTGAACTTCCTTTGATGCAACACTTTCTCTGCGGGGCTTTGAACTGCATGGCTCTTTCTGGAGGTTAAGGTGTTGGAGTACACTGCTGTTTCTGCTTAGCTCCAGTGAATGATTTCAGCAGCTACCACATCAGGGCTGTACAGCAGACATAACACACAGTAACTCTGAAAATGGTGGCTCCATACACACGGATAAATCCAGTATAGAAGTTGGTTCTAATTGGTCTGCTGAAGGTAATATTAATGGAAGTTGTTACTTAAAACCTCAACATTAGGGGCTTCCATTACTCCATTTTAGACGTAAATAACAATATTTCATTCTGTATGCAAAAGGAGGAGGTTATTTTTTATTTCCCAATATAGTATTTGGAATTAAAAAAGGACAAGTGTGTCAGACATATACCTTTATTATTCAGTGCCATTTCGTGCTGCTTGATAATGTGTGGGGGTCCCCAGGATCTCAAGGATTCCTCTTCCTGATCCCTGCTGCTGTAGTCTGCTCTGGATGGACCTGCTGTCTCCTGCTGACTGGGGCCCATCTTCAGGGCGGCCCACCACCTGAAGAGCCTCAACAGTGTGCCTCAACATCCCTTCGGAGAAGCTCAAATCAAGAGCTTATGAGACCAACCCGGTGTCTCCGCTGGGGGGGGGCACTGACTAGGGGTTAGCTGGCTTGTATTCCTCTGTCTAATGTTGACCAGGAAACATTCAAGCTACATTTAAGCTGTAATATGCAATTATCTTAGCTGCAGGGTTAAAGTTATGAGTCTGCTCTTCCTCATGCTGAAAGTACTTTTACTCACTGAACAGTGTGAGGAAAGCAGCCTAAGGGAGGGCATGTAAGCTACCTGGGGCTAGTTAGCCAGGTAACATTCCCTTGTTCACCGACAAGGGCGGATCTAGAGAAATTTTCTTAGGGTGGCATGAGGGTGGCATGGAAATCAGTTGGGATGGCAAAATCAAAGCCGTTTCTTTATACATTTGCAGGTGTTACATTCTCTAATACTGCATGTACCATATATGGTTAAAATACATCAAATCCAGGGAACTCACAGTCTCTCCTCCCTAGCACCTCAGCTTTGGAGTGTATGTCTATTCATACTTCCTCTGCTGCTTACCTGTTTCACCTTCTTGCCCTGGCTCAGCTTGATCTTCTTCTTCTTCTTGCTCCTTCTCCTCTTTCGCCATCCGCAACTACGTCTGCTTTTCCTCCCTGATCCCTCCTCTTTGTGTGTAAGAAACTAGTGATGTCATCCTTTCTTTTCATACCTCTCAGTAGTTTCTGAAATCATGCAAATGCAGATTTAACATTCCTGTTAATACTTACGATTACCGCATTTTGTTTTTGATGATAACCACAGGTTTCAGCCTATACTATAGCACAAAACAACACTAAATCATAAACATTGACTGATAATCTCCCTGCACGTCATGTAGAAAATGTTAAACCTCGTTTTCATGATTTATTGGGCTAATAAGACTTATCTTGATGCTATTGCCAGAGTGTAACAATCAAACCGTCTGTGCTGAAATCTGAAATGCCCCCGGTGTTGATTCCAAATGTTCTCTGTCACCAATCTTAGGTGTGGTCATAGGTTGCTATTGGCAACAAGAAAAAATAGGGTGCGTTCAACTTCATGCAGCCACTTCTCGCTGTCTTAAAGCAATGCATTCTGGTCCTGATGCAATGCATCATGGTTAGATTTTTTTGTCTGGCACTGCAAAACGTCACCACATGTCACCATGTCACATGGTACAAAAACCTCGCGAGAGCAAGATGACTTAAGACAGATTGTGCAGCCAGCACGCAAAGGGTACTGACAGTGCTGCACGATCTGTCTTAAGTCATTCTGTTCCAAGAATGCGTACCCATTGGCACTCGGAAAGACGACATGTTGCTGCTTGATTGGTCTCATGTTGTAAAGGACTGTCTTACAAGACTTTATGGCACAGTCGGATCTGCGTTTTCTGTTACAGCGAATTACTGCGTTCAAAGCCAGCGAAGCCTGGGACATATGTGAACTAACTGGAGTTGCTAAATTGCCTGTAGGAGTGCATGTGTGAGTGAATGGTGTGTGAGTGTGCCCTGCGACGGGCTGGCCCCCATTCTGGGTTGTTCCCTGCCTCATGCCCATTGCTTCCGGGATAAGCTCCCCCCGCGACCCAGTAGGATAAGCGGTTTGGAAAATGGATGGATGGATGGATGATAAGTTTGAAAAGTGGATATATGTGGCTAAATTGAAAGAGTTAGAGAAGGAAAAGGCAAATAATAAGGGACTGCGGGACAAACTGGGGGACAGGGGGACCAGGGAGTCAGTGGAGTTAAACGCTGAAAGGGCCAGGAATGAGGCTCAGGCCCAATCCCTCAGCATGGTGTTACAGAATACTAAGAAGAAAAAGGAAGAGATACCTCTGTACCCTCCTCTGCCGAATGTGCCTCCTCCCCCTGCTTATCATCCTCAGCTAGGAACAGCTGCAGCAGCACCGGCGTCTGTGGAGGCCACTGCCCCTCCCTCAGAGAAGAAGGAGGAAGATGACGCAGTGGGGGAAGCAGGAGCCCCGCCGCTAAGACAGAGCCAGAGACTGCTGCAAAGGGGGAGAGACTCAGGCTCACAGCCATCGCAGTTGTACCCCTTGGTGGAGATGCCTGACCCAAGGGGCCCTGCGCCTGATGGAACACCAAGGATGGTGTACTGTACGTCCAGCGCAACTGGGACTTGGCAGAGCTGAGAGAGGTGGTCAACTCCCTCCCAGATCCACAAGAGGTGGGGAGACACCGCTTCTGGCAGGAGGTGATGAACCTGGACGACGTCTACCAGCATCACGACTCCACTGCACAGCCACTTATGTGGAAAACCCCACACAACACGATTTGGATGATATGCAAGACTTCATGGGGAATGGATTTCCTACAGAAATGATTCAAATTGACTGTATTTATGTGGAACATCAAGCCACTGCTGTTTCTGTGACACTCCAAGAACAACAGCTTCGCTGGTTCTGCCCCGTTGATGAAGGCGTTCCACATGTCTCCTGTGGAAAGGTAGAAGGTAAAAACTGGAAATTTCTAGGATTATGGGTAAAAGAGTGTAAGGAGCGAGATGATTGGGTGAATGTGGAGAAAGGTAGATGGGTAACTAAGGACGGGACTGTACTAAGGTATGACAAGGTTTTAATTGTTGAGGTAAAACGGTAAATTCATTGCGATAATAGAACAAAAGGGCAATCTGTAGAGATTGAGGATTCACCGGCATGGCTGGATGAGATCCCAGAAAACTTTTGGGCAAAGGGGAAAAACGATTTTGGGCAAATTGTGACGGCTGAACCTCTACGGGTAATGCCTAAGTCTCAGTACAGACCATAGCGCGTGCAGTACCCCCTCTCCAGAGAAGCAGAAGAGGGAATTGAAAAAATGCATGGCGATTTGCTGGCTCGTGGAGCCATAGCTGAGATAAGCTATTCTCCGGTGAACTCCCTCATCCTGCCAGTAAAGAAAGCAGATGGGTCCTGGAGATTTGTGCAGGACCTAAGGGGAGTAAATGACTCAGTGTATCCGCGAGCGCCCATAGTCCCTAACCCAATCACCATTCTATCATCCATACCCCCAGAGTCTAAATGGTTTTCAGTTATTGATCTGGCAAATGCTTTCTTCTCTGTTCTAGTTCACCCAGACTCTCAGTACTGGTTTGCACGCAAAGGGAAAAGGTACACCTGGACAGTCATGCCACAGGGCTACACTGAGTCACCGAGTGTTTATGCTCAGGAGCTAGGAAAAAACTTAGAGCGCTTCACCTCCCCAGGGGGAAGTACACTGGTGCAGTATGTGGATGATTTGTTGCTGTGTGCAGAAACGAGAGAGAGTTGTGAGAGAGATACGCAAGCGTTGTTGTTGTTCTGTGCAGAGAATGGACATAAGGCCTCTAAAAGCAAGCTGCAGCTGGTAAGATCTGAAGTGCACTACCTGCACTTCACTGATCTAAAGCAGGCGCTTTGTGTGACCCCGGCATTGGGGGTCCCAAATTACAAACGCCCATTTCAATTGTGTGTGGATGAAAGAGGTGGTTTCATGACTGCTCCCAAAGTCTGCCTTTCCAGGATTGGCAAAGGTGGCCCATGGATTGGACCAGAGACACTGGACCGCCCCTTCATTCACGGCTTATGCTCAAACTTTCGTTTCCAGGTGTTCCACATGTATGACTCACAACATGGGTCGTGCATTGAAGCCACCAACTGCCACAACTCCTCCAGCTGAGGGTCCTTTCCAACATTTGCAGATGGATTTCATAGAACTAACACCCTGTAGAGGTTATCGTTATTGTCTAGTGGTTGTTGATCTCTTTTCCAGATGGGTGGAAGCCTTCCCGGCCAAGCAAGCAACGGCCCAGATAGTTGCGAAAAATCTGTTAAAAGAAATATTCCCGCGATGGGATGTTCCAATATGCATTACCACTGATAATGGTACACATTTCTCTAATCAGGTGGTCCACAAGCTCTCTGAGTGGTTGAAAATCGACCGTCGACACTACTGTGCTTATCACACGCAGAGTGGAGGGATTGTTCACTTGCTTGTCCTTTTTCTTCCCACTGCACTGATGGACGTACAGTTCTCATGTGCTGATGCAGGTTATTTGTAGAGCCTGTTCGATATGAGATTTTAACCTTGCACGCTCTACACTCTGCCTTTGTATTGTCAATGTAATTGAAATGCATCCAAATTTTACTCTGTTTCCTGTGGTCACTCATTTTGTCGCGCGTCTCCTTCCCTCCTGTTTCTTTCTCTGTGCGTGTGATTGCTGCATTTGTCTGTGGGTACATTCCACTTCACGCTGCCGCGCTGGCTTAAACCAATGAATTCTGGTCCTAACGCAATGCATCATGATTAGGATTTTTTGTCCGACTTCAGCCGGCGCTGCAAAACGTCACCACCCTTGACCATGTCACATGGTACAAAAACTTCGCGAGAGCAAGGTTTTCCAATCCATGCGGCTTGGAAAAAAAAATAGAGAAAGAAAAACAGCCGCTCTGACTCCGGCTCACAGGCAGAAGCCGATGTTCTGCCATTTTTTGCTGCCTTGCCAGAATTTCCTACCCATACTCCTGAATGGACATCTGTAAAAGGATTTATGCTATCAAAATAACTTTCCTGTACTTTAGAAAGGGTAGCAGTTTTTACACATAGTTTTATGCTGCCAGAAATTGCTGCCTATAGTTTTTAATGGGCTATCAGTGTTTTACACTAAGAATGTAATGTCATAAAATAATCATTCAAATCTGGGAACATAAAAAATCATGCTAAGAATTAAAGCCCGTGTTTTCTCTCCAATGGTCATTACTGAAATGCATGTAATAGCTCTTAACATGTTTTCAATTAAATTACATCGGAGTGACTTGTTTAATTAGAAATATTCCCACATGACATCATATGCACAGTTACCTCCAATTTCTCCGAACTTTACATTCATATGCATCTTACTTTTCCAATGGGTCAACAATTGTAATGGTTTCACTGGACATCTTTAAAAAGGCAAATAATGTATAATAATTTCACAAGGACACAAATTACATCTAAAACATAGCAGAAGCAAACTGGGTGAGAAACATTCCAAAGCTCTGCTCATGATGATGTTGTAATAATTGTGATTCCTCAATTTTACAAATGTAGAAAAATTTAAAAGCAAAAACAGAAATGAAATTCCAGGACATTTTGCCATTTGTATCACTTTACAGGTCATTTCAATGACTGGAAAATAACCCTAAATATTTTCAGGTTTTCAGGACACGTGGGAACCCTGTAAGAGGAATATAGAAAGGAAGGTTGGATTGGAGGCTAAGGATGACATTAAAAGTTTCCTCCAATATTTTAACTCCAAAAGAGCTCTAAAAGCTGAAATCAGTAATCTGTAGGATAGTAAGGGTCTTATAACTGAAAATGAAATTGATATAGTAAAAATAAGAGTTTAATGATTCTTTTACACAATAGAGAACACAGGTAACCTGCCACCATTTAATACAAATACAGTGTCGTCTATGACCAATATATGTATAACTGAGGCTGATGTGGTACAAAGCCTTGCTAAGCTCAAAATAAATAAATTGCAGGGCCCTGATGGCATCTTACCTATAGTTTTAAAAGAGATGAGGGATATTATTAGCCAACCTTTAACATTACTATTTGAGAAATCCTTATCTACTGGTGTGGCACTTTCTAATTGGAAGCATGCCAATATAACACCCATATTCAAAAAAGGGGATAGAAGTTATCCAGCAAACTATAAGCCAATCAGTTTAACTTGCATAACTGGAATGGTAATGGAAGCTACAATCCCAGTGAAAATGATAGATTACCTGGATGCATGAAATAACATTCTGAGGGATAGCCAACATGGATTTAGGAGAGGTAGCTTCTGTTTAACTAATCTACTTGAGTTCTTTGAGGAAGCTACAAAAGAAATTGATCACAAAAAGGCCTATGATGTGATCTGCTTAGTTTTGCAGAAGGCCTTTGATGTTGTCCACCACAAACGGCTCTTGCTTAAACTCCAAACTGAAGGGATTTTAACAACTATAGCAGAGGCTCCAACGGGATCTTGATTTAATTTGCGACTGGGCTGATACCTGGCAGATGAAATTTAATGTAGATAGATGTAAGGTAATCCATGCAGGGAGCAGAAATATAAAGTACAGATATTTTATGGGTTCCACTGAAATAAAGGTAGCTGATTATGAGAAAGACCTCAGTGTGTATGTTGATGCTTCCATGTCCCACTCTTGCCAGTGTGGGGAAGCAATTAAAAAGGCCAATAGGATGTTGGGTTACATCTCTAGGTGTGTGGAGTTCAAGGGAACTGATGCTACGATTATTTAATTCCTTGGTAAGACCCCACCTAGAATATTGTGTGCAGGTTTGGTCACCATTCCTTAAGAAGGACATTGCTGCCTTGGAAAAGGTGCAATGTAGGGCTACGAGAATTATTCCTGGTCTTAGAGGAATGTTTTATGAGGAGAGATTACCTGAGCTGAATCTGTTTAGCCTCGAGCAAAGGAGACTAAGGGGGGGGACATGATCCAGGTATATAAAATTCTAATGGGTCTGGATGCTGTTCGATATTTCAATATTAGTTTAAATAATAGAACCGGTGGCCTTAAGTGGAAATTAGTGGGAGAACATTTCAAAACGAATTTGAGGAAGTATTTCTTTACACAGCGTGTAGGTAGAGTACGGAATAGTCTTATTACTAGTGTAACGCAAGCTAAATCCCTGGGTTCCTTTAAATCAGAGCTAGAGAAGATTTTAATAACTTTGAGCTATTAGTTAAGTTGTCCCCAAAAGAGCTTGATGGGCTGATTGGTCTCCTCTCATTTGTAAATTTCTTATGTTCTTTTGTAAGATTTTAACAACTCTGAGCTGTTAGTTGAGTGCTCCCCAAACGAGCTTGATAGGCCAAATGACCTCCTCTCATTTGTAAATTTATGTTCTTATGTAGGTATAAAAATAACTGACCATATGATAAAATGATTTTGTCTAATACAGGACTACAGTCTTCATTAGGTATATATTTTCCCCTCGCACTTTGTATGGGCAGTGAATTGCCCCTACTTACGTGTGGATTCCTAATAAGAAAAATGCAAGAAATGAACACACATATAGTCAGAATAATTCTCATGTTGTCAACTATTGAGTGCAATTCAAATTTTATTGAACAAATCTAATGATTACAGTATTTTTTTGTCAAACAAAACACTTACAATGAACTGTTCCAAATTATTATGCACAGTAAGCTGCAAAACACTTTATAAGTTGCAAAGAACTGAAAATTGTGATTTGTTGTGTTTGCAACATATGTACTGAAATCAAACAGGTCACGTCACATTTTGACATAGGACTCCTTATTTGATAGCAGCTTCACAAGTCTTGCATCCATTGAACTTGTGTATTTGGACAGTTTCTGCTTGTGAGCACTGGTTAGTGGCGGCAGAATAGAAGGTTTATGCACAGTTGCAGTGGAGGACTCTACACCTTGATGTCCATGGGACTCCAGAGGCACCAGCAGCTTCAAATATCTGTTTGCTGCTACATAATGGCATTTTAGCAGCTGCTCTCCTGATCTGATGCATGGATCTGGTAGAGATCTTCCTCAATTTGCCTTTATCTGCACGAACCCGTCTGTGCTCTGATCTACTGCATGCAAAGGCTCATTTCGCATTTTTGTTCTGCATTCTGAAATGGAAGAAAAAAAACATTCATGACGAACACAAACCTATAAAAGGTACTTGTGTGACACTATTAAGGAAGGATCTGACTAGGAGAAAAGCTGGCAGAGTGATTGCCTGGCTGCCGGCTGCAAATGATATGTCGAGCAGTAATATGGCATTAATCAACAGATATGAGGTGAAGATTTAAATATTCTAGAGGGAGCCTGGTGGGGACCTACTTGTGTCGGATGAGCCGGCCTCCCTGGATCACTTGTGCCGTCACATTGGCCATGTGGCAAGAAAAAAGGAGCCAGTTTCGGGGCTGGACTCGGTATGAGAACCTCATAAATATCATTGAGTAACAGGTAAGAGCTGGGGAGACAAAGATCATGCAGGGGTCAGAGGCCAGAAAGAAGAGAAGAAGAGCAACCAGCTTAAAACCTTTAAAAAGTCCCTCTGGAGTCCCGAGTGACCCAGTGGACGCGCATATAGATGGAAGGTGAGCCCTCTGCCTCTTACCGAAGGTCATTCGACCGCTGATGATGTCGGGGCTCTTCCTCATATCGCTGACTGCGACTAGGGGAAGACCCCAATTAATAACTGGTCCCCAGAAGTGCTGAAATCAAACAATAAAACACAGAGCTGATCTAACATGCAGCAGGGTGAAGGTACCATTAAATAAATTTCAGAGGATTCTTACAATACATTAGTGTGAGATTATTAAACAGTAGTCATAAAATTACATGTATATTAACAAAAAATCAGTTTGTTACTTTCTTACCGTGCTTTTGTTGTAAGGATTTTCCCAACAGGCACATTCAGATCACGGAAAGACAAAGAAAACAAACAAAAAAAATTATAAGTGCAATTCTGTGATCACCAGCAGCACTTCTGCAATGAGGGACCCAAATGTAAGCAGTGACTTTATGCTTACATCTACAACAAAGTGAAGAGTTTAAGCTTCTTATACACTGACGGCAATTGACAAGGAAAGTTTACATATTGGATTTTTACATAAACTGCAAGCGCCTCTGGATGCACATACCTCCTCAGATACTTCCGAAACTCTTTGTTTTTAAGCTGGTTTACAGCTCTCTGAAAGAAATTCCTTGCCATGATAAAGTGAATGTACATGCACGTATGTTGATTTTGTTCAAAATGAAATGTGAAGATGAATTTGCCGTTTATATAGGAATGCGAATGACATCAGCACTCTAGATTCTAGAACTTACATACGTAGGCTACTGATAACGTAACTGACGTAACTGTTCCAACATCTCCTTGGAAACGGACTGGAATTGAATGGAAGAATGTTAGTGGGCGAAATGAATTTTGTCAACTGAATAAATTCATTTTGTGTACAAAATGCATTTCCTGAACGAAAGTCATTTTGTGGAGGAAAGGAATGTCATGAATGATACAGAGTCATTTCGTGGAAGAAATCGATTCTGCGGAATTACGGAGTGCTTTTGTGGAAGCAGGAAATGCATTTCATCTGTTGCAGAGTCACGAAAAATCAGCGCTTGACACTTGGCATACCATAAAGTACAAAGTACTCAGCAGGCACATGGACGCAGACACATCTGTATCCACACCTGGATATTTCAGTGTGACTTTTATTGCGTGGATTCTTACTACAGTGGTGCCTGCGGTTCACGAACACAATCCGTTCCAGGAAAGTGGTCGTGAACCAATTTGTACGCGATCCAAGGCAATTTTCCCAATAAGAAAGCATTTAAATTCCATGAATTCGTTCAGAAGTCTACCAAATAATGATTTGTTGTCAATTAATTTTCTGGTTTTTATAGTGAAAACTTTAAAGAAAAACACAATATAGTGTGGCGACGGGCGGACCGAGGCATCACGGGAGACATGGAGACTTGCTTGCTGGGGTAATTACGCTTTTTATTTACAGTCATTAAACCCCTTGCATTGTTGTGGTTGTTAATGTTAATGGTTGCATTTCCCTATTGTCGCGTGTGTGTTTGGCCGTGTTTTGTAAACGGTCCGATCCTCACGTGTATTTAGCGTGTGTAAATCATCCACCGTGTGTGCATCTTGCAGTTCGGCGTCTGTGTATTTGGGACGTGTCCCATTGGAAAGACATTGGGATTTTGGCTTTTAAAATCTCAATCTAAAGAAGCACATCGAAGAAAGCTAAACTAATGGTAAACACCAGTGAATTAATTTCAGTTATCACGATTAGCCTGGATAACAGCTTGGGGAGAGCTTTGTGTCTGATGTTAAGTGAACGTTTTCTTCTCTTGGTGATAGGCTGGTTAGGGCATTTGAATCACTAATATTAACTTGGACATTTGAACAATGAACACTGAAATAGTTATGTAAGCTGAAAAACAGGGTTTTGTGACTGAGATAATGAACCCCATGCTGGTAATAGGAAAAACGGTGACTTGTGTTTTCAGAAATGGCTTTAAAATACGTTAACATTAACCTGTACTTCTTTTTTTAACAATAGCATACTCCTGTTTAGGTTTTTAAAGCCCTCTTTTTGAAGTGTGTGATGTATGCAAAATTTTTCTTTTCCATGCTTTAAAAAGCTGAGTAAACGTTTTGATATTAAAAGTTTAGACAGCGTTCCGTTGTTATTCATATTTACTTGCACTTTAATTACTCAAGTACAGTTAGTTACAGATTATTTGTAATACTTAAGTACAGTGAACACTAGGTACTTTAAGACTTTTACTTGAGTGGAATTCTAGTTGGTGACTTGGGAGGGTATCTGTACTTATACTTAAGTGTGACTTTCGGGTACTTTATACAAGACTGTGAACAAGCTCGACTGTCTCAGACGGAAATTATAGCTCAGAGGTAATGATACTATATTAATAATCTCTGAGTTAATGATTAAGACATATATCAGCCTTCCAGCTGCAACTGACTAGAAATCAACCTAATGTTTTTCATGTTAGAAATCATAAACCTGCTTCAGTTCATGTCTCTGTGTGAAATCAGATGTTACTCACATGGCATAAGGCCCAATGTGCCTCTGACTGTAATCACCCAGAGTGTGGCCCAGCGTGACTCCTGATGACATGTTAATCTCTTGGAGTGGGAATTCCATTTCCATAAAAGTTATTGTAGGAAACCTCGTTAATGGAAATATATTTTCAAAACCTTCGAACAATATTGGCATTTCGCATTTTTCTCACAAAAAACTGTCAGGTAGTGACAACTCCAATGAGCAGAGTGAAAAAACGATTAAAATCGGTATTTAACTAACTAAATCAGAAGAGGAAAAAGAAGAATAATTTAGCTTGGCATAATTCTATGTTTAAAACATTTTGAACAGTTTCCATGCCAGGTAGTGCAACCCAAGAAAACCCATCAAAACATGATGAATATCATAAAGTATGAATATCATGAAATAATTTATTATTTAAATCATATATAAAAACTTGATATCAAGGACAAAGGTTAAAATTGTGCAGGTGGTGCAACCGGAATCAGTATTACTACTAATTATAAATGCAGTTTACAAGTAGGAATAAACATTGATGAAGTGTAGACACTTAACCTTATGGGAATTGACAGGGCTTCATGTTTGATTGAGCCAATTTTTTGCCTTTGGTTTGGTTACTATATAACCTCAGATGTGAATTATGTCTGATAGCTGAAATGAAAGCTGACCATTGATTGCAGTAACTTGGATAATTCAAATTCATAACTTCTGTCTAAAAAGTCAAAAAATTTGACAAAAAAGTCAAACAAATACAAAAACACATCTTTGTGTTTTGGTATTTTGTGAATATCTCAAAAACTACATGATGGATTATATCAAAGTTAAAATATGTGGTTCTCAGACTTGTTTTCTAAATGTACACCTAATTTTATTGTGCTAAAATGCTTTTATAAAATTAAATTATGTGAAATATACAAATATCTCCTGCTCCTTCAGTATTTCCTCCAAAGAAAGTATACATTCGACACAAGCATTGTCTTTTTTTAGTTAAATATATGTGTAACAGCAATTCTGTGACCATTGTATTCTGTGACTCCAGTAGATACTGTTGCCACTATATAGCTTGAGCTTGCTCACACAGATGTGTTCCTAACGCAAACAATGTAAACTCATACGTTGTAAACAAATGAATGTCAATGCGATGTAGAGTGGGTGTATAGAAATGCTGGCTTTTAACATGATATAGGTTTAGCTGCTTGTTATATCAGATTAAACAAAATTAGGCTGATTTGTAGAGTAGCCTATTTGTATAATTCTAACACAACTAAAAAGTGATTAAAGCTCACATGGGCAACTTGATGCTATGAGTATACAGTCAAAGTAAAAAGTATGTGAACCCCTTGGAATTTATTCATAAAAAGTGATCTGATCTTCATCTAAGTCACAGGTACTGATATACACAATGAGCTTAAGCCAATAACACAAAAAAGGTTCTACTCTTTCAAGTTTTTATTATTCAAACATATTCAGCATTCACAGTGGTACTGGAGAAGGTAAGTGAACCCTTAGGTTCAATAACTGGTTGACCCTCCTTTGGCAGCAATGACCGCAACCAGGCACTTCCTGTAATTGCAGATCAGACCTGCACATCGTGTGGAGAGAGTTTTAGCCCATTCTTCCCCTGCAAAACTGCCTTAACTCTTCCATATTCTTTGGTTGCCTTCTGTGTATTGCTCTCTTAAAGTCATTCCACAGCATCTCAATAGGATTGAGATTGGGGCTCTGACTGGGCCACTCCACTGCGATGTTTGGGGTCATTGTCCTGTTACATCACCCAGCCTCAGTTGAAGGACAGACATTCTCACATTATCCTGAAGAATTTGCTGATAAAGTTGGGAATTCATTTTCCCCTCAATGATGGCGAGCTTTCCAGACCCTGATGCAGCAAAGCAGACCCAAATCATGATGTTCCCTCCACCATACTTTACTGTAGGGATGATGCATTTATCTTTTTACGCCAAATGAAGTTCTGCTTGTTCCTCCCAAATAGTTCAATTTTAGTTTCATCACTCCACAAAACATTTTCCCAGTATCGCTGTGGAGTGTCCAAGTGCTCCTTCGCAAACTTCAGGCGTACAGCAATGTTTGACAGCAGTGGCTTCCTTCTTGGTGCTCTGCCATGGACTCCTTTCTAGCTGATTCATGAACACAGATGCTAGACAGTTCTAATGACTTCTTCAAGTCTTTCGCTGTCACTTTAGGATTCTTCTTTTCCTCAAAGATGACTTTGCGTTGTGCTATTGGGGTCATCTTGGCAGGGCGCCCACTTCTAGGCAGAGTAGCCACGGTACCAAATTGTCTCCATTTATAGACAACTTGCCTAATAGTTTATATTAATAATAATATAATAATAATTTATAGACAACTTGCCAACAGTAGACTAATGAATATGTAAAATCTTTGAGACAACTTTGTAACCCTTTGCAGCCTTATGTAACTTAACAATTCTTGATCTTAGGTCTTCAGACAGCTCTTTTGTGCGAGGCATGATTCCCATCTGGACATGCTTCTTGTCAAAAGCCCAAACTGAACCTTTTCAGTGGTTTTTATCAACCAAAGTAATTCTAGGCCACACCCCTGAACTCGTTTCATTAAATGGACTCCAGGTGTGCTAAATTTTTAAGCTTTTAAAAAAAGTCATTTACTTGGGGTTCACTTACTTTTTCCTACTTTATACAATATGGTCAAATATTCTCTGAAAATCTGTGTATCTTAATTATAGGACACAGTGTTTGTAAATTATTGTGACTTACATGAAGATTCAACTATGTTTTATATGGGATTTAGTCATACACGTAGAAAATTCCAAGGGGTTCACATACTTTTTACTTTGAACATATTTAAATGGGCCACTCTAACCTGCGAGAGAGTGCCTGTTGGAAAGGCCGTCTCCGAAAACGGGATGCCAACGCGCATACGCTTGGATCAGCGTCAGGAGCGTCTCTTTTGAGTTTTCAGAGGTGGTTTTCTGATTGTGCCGCACCAGATCATCCTACCCAGTGCCGAACGATCCTGGCCAGTTACTCACCATACTCAGGGGTGCAGTATTGTGTGCCACTGACGAACTGTAAGTGACTGGTCCTGGACTGATTACATTCGGTGCTTTAATATTGCAATGCGGTCTACCGGATTGTTAGTTGTTAGTGTGTAACTTTTGAGGAGCTCTGCTACTGAGTGTATTGCAGGCAGATTCTCTGTATTCTGCGTTCGTTCTTGTAATTGTGTATCTTATATATTAAATTTGTTTTGTTAGTCAGTTCTCGTTAGACTGCAAAATATTTAGGAGAGATGGGATAATACAGTAAGGGAGGGTAATAGTATTACTGTTACGTATCCGGTATGTACCGGGGTTAACCAATAGATGGCAGTACTGTTACATGATTGATGATTAGAGATCGTATAAAGTGGTTGTATTTGTGTTAATTAGCTGAACATGTCTCCATGTTCTTATTGTTTTAGTTATTTATATAATATTATTTTCTTCCTTAGACCACATGCACACCCTGTCTACAACTAAGTCATTGCACCTGTAACAGCCAATGGCCAGCCTACAGTATGTTAACTCCAGTGCAATACTGTACCGCCTAATTGAATGCAGTAAAGTTTGGAACTGCGTCTGCCTTCCCTGGTGTTCTTACCGATGCCACCAGAGAGGTGCCATCTTACCGGTACCTTCCTCATACAGTCATAGCTTCTAACACTTTAATAATGCCAGACACACCAACCTTATTTAAATGGGCCACATCAGGTGGCTTATCTGCCTTTCCTATGTATAACCAAAAACTGTCACAACTCTGGTTAACAGCTGGGCCTAGGTACATGGGCTCACAATTTCTGATAGCAACCATCAAATTATGTGATCCCAAACAAATCAAGGAAAAAACAGTGACTAAGCAATCAAAAACCCTTCAGGTAATTTGTCCTAAATAGATATTATAATCTTGGATAGATTTCATGACTTCAGTTGAAGGGTCACAATTTCTGATATCAGCCATCAGATGTTGTGACCCCAAACAAATCAAAAACAACACAGTACCACAGCAGTCAAAAAAGACATCAGGGGAATTATCATAAATATAAATAATAATCCTGGAAAGATTTCATAACTGGGGTGTACAGGTCACCTCTGTCAAAGGGGTGACTTTCATACAGCTGTCATCTGATTTTGTGATCTGAGTGTGGCTTTTGAAAAAGCAACAACACACCATTAAATTTCAGGCAAAAGAAACATGTCCATCTTCAGACTTTCACCATGTTTACACACTGCAGACAATTGTTGTGACAATTTATCAAACATTCCTTATTGTGTCAGTACATGCAGTGTGCTACAGTACACAATATGCTGCTCCACAAAATGAGCTGCATCAACCAATTTGGTACTGTAACAGCTCTTTGAGTATCAGAAAGTAGGACAGGGTTTAAGTATCATAAAGTTAATGAAACTGAAAAATCATAATGATCTTTTTAAACATTTATTTGAAATATGCCTTTACATACAGTACAAAAATCAATAAAATAAAAACAAAGAAATGTGGAAATTACCCGAAACATTGGCTACATGTTTTGGAGTTCAGATATATCCTCTTTCTTAGCCCTCTGTATATTTTTCTAATGTTGATTTTTAAAATTAAATATACTTCTTTCCAGCCATAACTCCTCAGACAACAGACGCTTGAAACCCTGATCGGCAAGTCTGCAATTGGTTGTTTAAATGGCAATTGGCTGTCTAAATGTATAAAAATGAATTTCCGTTTTATGCAACTTTGGGTCAACTTTATGCTTTTACTCCACTATTTTACTCCAATATTAAACCAAAAACCAAAGTACTCCGTCAAAAAAGGAACTTTGTCCGTATACAGTAGTATATATATGGGTGTTTGTGTCCACCTACTTCTGTCCATGTAGTATACAGTACATGTATGTGTGTATATGTCTCCATCTACTTCTGTCCATGTAGTACATATGTATGTGTATGTGCGTTTGTGTCACAGATCAGCACAGGGAAGCAGGCGAAGGAAGCCGTGGATAAAAAAAGGGTTTTATTTGCAGAGGAACATACGTAACGTTAATGACAGAACTAGGAAAACGCATGTGAACGCGGTCTGCAAATACACTGAACTAACAACAGCAACCAGAAACAGCTGGTGAACACAGGGACTCTGCACGAGGTTAACGAGGGGGCATGATCGACGAGAGGGCAGGACGAATGGAGCATGACATTACCCAATGGGAGTGAAGGGACTAACAGGACCTAGAGAAACAAAAGCAAAATATCAATGAGGAACCGGGAACAGGACAGACACACAGAGCAGACACAGGGACAAGAAGCAGGAAAACCACTGACAAACCAACGGGAACGCAGACAGGCACAGGGGCACCAAGAACGGAGACACTGGGGGAACACCAACAGGAGGAAAAAAAGGACCAGGAGCGAACAAAGGAGCGGAGCGACGAGGAGCAGACACAGAGGTACGAAAACAGGAGGCAGGATGGTAGAGGACGGGGGAAAATGGGGAGCCCGAGGGAACCCCAGTAGGCAAGAGGCAGAAGCTGCAGAGGCAGCCGGCGACTGCGAGGTTGGAGCCGAAGGGACCTTCGGCAACAGCGAGGCAGGAGCAGGAGGGGACGACGAAGGGGGCAAGGAGGCAGATGGAGGGACAGGCAAAGGAGGTGAAGAGGAAGATAACCAGAGGAGGCGAAGAGGAAGGCGAAGGGGGCACTGGGAGAGGGGAAGAGTGAACAGCAGCCACAGCCGGCCCAGGCATAGGTGACCGATGAGTCGGAGCGGGGGAACCCGCAGACGACCGATGAGTTAACGGAGGCGGGGCCGAAGAGTCATCGGAGAAGCACCCATAGGCGACCGCCAAGCAGGAGTCCAGGGAACCGCAGGCGACCGCTGAGCAGGAACCGAAGGACCCGCAGGTGCTGCATGAGTCCCAGCCACAGGGACCGAGGATGAGCCAGGGGGCAGGGCAGGCAGGAACCAACCCCTGCGCAAGTGACCTCTCCCCCTCCTGGATATGAAGAGCCCAATTCCTGGTTGGGATCTGCCAAGTGGGGGTAACAGAGCTGGGGTTCGCGCCTTGGCAGTGGGTGCAGGCGAAGTAGCAACAGGCAGACGGGCTTGGGCTCCGGGCCCAAGCGCAGGCGACGTCAGGTTTGGTTCCTTTTGGCATACTGTGGGGGAAATGGCGGAGATGGAGACGGCCCCTAGGGAAACGTGCAACGCTTTCCCTCGTCGCTTTCCCTGCTTCTCTCTCCCCCGAACAAGCGCAACGAGGTCCGGCAATTCATGTGGAATAAAAGGACAAAGACTGTAATCGCCCCCTACCTGCTGGATCATGTCCTCAGCTACCCAGCTCTTCAGCCGGGCTAAATGCCACCATACCTCTGCTGTGAGGCGCGGGTCTTCGGCAGGGGAGAAGTGGGTCAAGATTTCCCTTGACCGGCGAGCGACGGCTTGCGCCGTGGGGTCTCCCTTCATTTTGGACTCCTTGAGCCAGTATTCTACCTCGTCCAAAAGGTCAAGGTGTTCCGCCTCATGGAAGGGAGGCATCTTCTCCTGTAGTCCTGTCATTCTGTCACGGATCAGTACAGGGAAGCAGGCGAAGGAAGCCGTGGTAATAAAAAGGGTTTTATTTGAAGGGGAACATATGTTAATGACAGGACTAGGAAAACGTACTTGAACGCGGACTGAAATACACTGAACTAACAACAGCAACTAGAAATAGGTGGTGAATACGGAGACTCCACATGAGGTTAACGAGGGGGCGTGGTCGACGAGAGGGCAGGACAAAATATGTGTCCGCCGCCTTCTGTCCATCTAGTATTTTTGCATGTGTATGTGCGTTTGTATATATACTGTACATGTGTCCGCCTTCTTCTCTCCATGTAGTATATACAATGAGGGAAATAATTATTTTTATAGTTTGTAACTGTTACATAATGACTTTTTCTTGCTTGTTTTGTTAATAATCTATCTTTTGCTGGTTCAATAAACATACCAGTGAAATTACAGACTTCTCATTTCCTTATTAATGGGTCAACTTAAGAATTCAGCAGAGGTCACTGTATGTATGTGTATGTGCGTTTTGTGTATATATGTGTCCGCCTACTTCTGTCCATGTAGTATATATGTATATGTATATGTAAATGTATATGTATGTGTGTGTATGCGTGTATATATATAATATTTTATCCTGCATGTCATGTTTAATTCTGCTGTGCATTTCAGAATTGCATTTTTCCCAGCTGTGCATGAAAAATAAAATGTGTACAATGACATTATTCCTAAAGTCCTAAATCACATTGTAATATGCAAAATATGTATGGAAAGCATGAAAACAAGTATTTTCATTGGTTATCAATGTTTCTATGGAGAGTAAAGAGCTGAAAGTGCAACTTTGGTGCCATCTCGAGCTCAAAAGCAATTATTCAGGGTTAGGCATGGGTCAGCCCGTAATAGAGACAAATGATCTTAAGTGTAATAGTTAATGTGAAAACACCATAAAACATTTAAAAGGGATTTTAGAAAATGAATACAGGGTCCAATTTATTAAGAGTACACAATAAAAAATGACAAAGTACCGAGTGTATAAACAGCAGCTAAGATGTTAAGCCTTCTTCTTTGATTTATATGATTAAAGCATCACTTTCCAGTCTGAAATTCACTTCTTTTGAAGAAAGTCCACGTCCTAAAAAAAGACAAATGGAGAATATCAATATCCATATTGAAAATGTGCAGAGACATGTGTCACTGTATAACCTGTATATTTTAGAAATACAAATACCTAGGGTACCGTCATCAACATATGCTACCTATTTCACCTGTCGAAGCTGTTCACTGGACTGTGATGAGCTACCTGGCTTCTCACCACTCTCACCAGCCCGATCACCTGCGTGGATGTGGAGCTGTGGTCCGCTGTGGCTGTATTGGCTGTTCTCAGTGCTGGTTGCTCTCTCTCATGGTGCCAGTGCTTGCAGTTTTCTTCGTTGTAGTCGCTGCCATGGTGCTCCTTATCGCTCAGGCTGGAGTGGCTTCCGCATGGGGAGTTCATGTCGTATCGCTTCGTTTTGTTGAATCCCTCGAGGCTGCTGCTGGAGTTCCTCTCAGATGTATCCTGGTCTCTAAAAGGGTAAGGACACATTAACGATATAGTAAACTGTATAGTGTTTGCTATTCTTCAGAATAAACAGATGCTCAAAAACAAAGAATTAAGCTATAATCCCACCAAAGTGAATCATGACAGATGAAGGAATGAACTGAAAAATCTCTTAATGCTTCAAGCTAGCTCTGTGTCACAGAAAACTTACCAGTGGTCACGTTACATGTCCTTGACATTCTTCTTTGTCTTGGATGCTTTGTGTCTCTTGGCGAGACGCTCCTCGGAGTGCTGGTCTCACTCAGGTAGTTTCATGTGGATGTTTTTGCTGTGGTCAGGGTGCGAGTGTCTGGCTCCATCATGGTCGCCATCCTGAGTACAGTGCACCCGTCCGTGTCTCTCCTCTGAACGGGGCCTCAGATCCCCCTTAATTATAAAGTACGCGTAGCAACCAGATATAGAGCACAACTGAGTATGGTGAACTGATAATACTTGAATCAGAACATCTACAGAATAGTAACAGTTAAGAAGTACCAGTGTGTCTTGAGGTGTGATTATATTTGAAAGGAAAAAAGAGTCTCACCAGCAATTGTGATAATTATATTTCAGAATATATATAATGGCACTTAATATTGTCTAGTATCACCATAGTCTACCTGTCAGAGTCGCTGGGTGAGCGGGTGAGCGCACGGGCATGCAAGCGAGCAGGAAGCAGGCAAGGAACCGCAAGTCGGGGAAAAACTGGGGATTTATTAAGGTGCAGGCAGGGCATGATGGAACAGCACTAAGACTCACTAACACCAATGACGGACAAGAAACCAGGGCAAGACATGGACTGAAATAAACAAGACTGGGCAAAAATAATCAGACACAGTTGGGCTAGATCGGGGAAGCACACATGGATAATCAGGGGGCATGGCGCACACGAGGATCATACGAGCCGGGAATGACACTACCATTTTGATGTTTCTGACAGTGACTGAAGTGTCAGTCATCAAATACCACTGGACACTCCTGGCCTGGAACAAACCAGCATATTTGTTTCAACCATATGCTGAGTTCGTACTAAAGCATCTCAAGGCAATGGAATGAAAGGAGCCCACAAGACGAACCTTGATGTAGCAGTAGTAATGTCCAGTGTGACAGCTGAATCCCAAGTGAACCAGCACGGTATACAGATGGTTAGATCTTGGGTTCTCCGTGGGACCAAAACATAAATGGACGCATGTCCAGGTATTCAGGGTACCTTACATTATGAGAAAAACAGCAGAGTCATTGTAATTGCAACAAATATATCATGCTATCCATTGGAAACCTGGGACTTGGAAGCACAAGTAATCATAAGGTACAAAGTAATTTGATTTCCCAACCTAAATATCCCACTTGCAGATCTGTGTCAGCTAAGAAACCCCTGCTTGAGTTACTCAGTTATGATGCTCAGACCAGAGGCAGCGTGTTTCAAAACATATTTACGAAGAAGGCTGAGAATAGCTCTACCTTAGATGCTAGGTAACCCATTTAAAGCCTTGACTTGGGTCTCAAGTTCTTTACTGGCTGCGGAAGATCCAACACTCTGCTGGTCCCGCAGTCTTTTAATCTCCTCCTCAAGTGCCTCTGAAGCAGTCTCCACTGGGCTGAGGTTAGGTTCTTCTTGGGAGAGAACCTCTAATTCAGACTGTCTTGCAGCTATGAGTTTGTAGTTTTTCTGTTGGGTAAAAATGATCAAATCAATTATGTATGAAAGAATACACACAAGAGTTATGAAAGTGAAACCAAAAATGTATCAAAATTAATCATCAAGTTTAATATGGTTCCATGGCGAGAATCTGTTTAAATTCATAGCTGTTGTACTATAGTTCCTTTTTTAAGTTGCCAGGAACTTTTCTTGTACAACCCAGCAGCGCTAACACATACAGACACATAAACACCTATGAGCAATTTACCAATTCACCTAACATGCAACCTTTGGCCTGTGGGAGGAAGGCAGAGAACCCAGAGAGAATAGCAAACTCCACACAGAAAGGCCCCAGCTAACCAGAGGGTTTGAACTCAGAACCCTCTTGCTGTGAGGCGACAGTGCTAGCCACTACACCACTACACCAATTGTGTGAGGCTAGTCTCAACACAATTGCAGCAAATATTTTTTTTCTATTGTTTGTGTTAGTCTGGCTCACAACCAAACTACAAAACTTACAGAAATGTAAAAATATCAAAACAGCCGTCATGAAAAGAACCCTTATTACCTTTTTTGCAACTACAGTTTCTTCCTGGGTGTCAGGGAAGAGTTTGTTGGGTAACCTCTTTCTCTTCTTGCTTTTTGGTTGGTCCTCTTGCAAGACTTTCTGCTCAGTAGTCTTAAGTGTAGACTCCTTTTCTGTTAGTAAAAAATAGTAGCAAGACAGAATTTAATTCCTAGAAATTATGTTTACGTTGCATCAAATACTTTTGGTTAGTTTCAGCCATGCCCACTGAAATCCATTGTTTTCATTTAATTCCGTGTAAATACATTAGAACACTATGGATAGCCCATGGGATGGAAGAAGTTGGGATGGGCATGGATGAAACAGGTGGTGCATCCCATCATTTTCACTGTTAACGTTCAAATTCACATTCAGCATGGCCAGAGCATGCAAAAAAAGTTGTTTTCCTTCGGAGGGAGGGGTGCACTCTGACGCTATTTGACCCGTGGCCTATTTATTTTTCCGTCCAATTTGTCTTTTGTTTTTACAGTTTTTGTATTTTTTTCCCCTATTTTTTTTTTATAGTTTACTCTGTTCGTTACACTTGTTAAATTTTGCCATATGTATACTGTAGCTGCCAAACTGATTTTTATTGTATAATGTTTCCTGACAATGTTGATATGTGACAGTTAGGAATTCTTATTAACCCAAATCTTACCTGAGATTCTTCAATTTAGGTGTATAATTAATGTTTCACTGCTAATTAAAAATTCATATGAAGCGAGACTCATATGACTAATGGCCGTTAGCTAGCTTGCTAAAAATTTGAATGAAGTGGGACTCTCATCATTAGCAAAAGCTAAAAGTTCAAATGAAGTGTCACTCGCGTAACTATCGGCTGTTAACGTTCAACAGCATGACTTTAGGCCTAGTCCCCCTTCGTCACTGTCCCGAAGCTAATAGCCTACAGCAAACGTTACTTGGCCAATGATGCAAAAACCATCCATCCATCCATTTTCCAAACCGCTTATCCTACTGGGTCGCGGGGGGTCCAGAGCCTATCCTGGTAGCAATGGGCACGAGGCAGGGAACAACCCAGGATGGGGGGCCAGCCCATCGCAGGGCACACTCACACACCATTCACACACACATTCACACCTACGGGCAATTTAGCAAGTCCAATTAACCTCCGCATGCTTTTGAACTCCGGGGGGAAACCGGAGTACCCGGAGGAAACCCCACGACAACATGGGGAGAACAATCAAACTCCGCACACATGTAACCCAGGCGGAGATTTGAACCCGGGTCCCAGAGGTGTGAGGCAACAGTGCTAATCACTGCACCACCATGCCACCCAAATGACTTTCATATGAACACATTTTTGTGGTTTCAGATTTAATGAGCTTCCTTGTCTCTTCTAGCAGGTGCCACAATGTAAACCACCATGTAGAGAGCAGTGCCAAGGAAATATCTATGTCATTGTAAATAAGAAACTGGTCTTAATGTTTTACCCGGTAAATTACATAAAAAAATATATATATGTACTTCTACTTCTTTTGTTTAAATACTAACCTGAATAATAAAACGTATATAACTGACATACTTGTCCTTTTTTAATTACAAATACTATATTGGGAAATAAAAAATAACCTCCTCCTTTTGCATGCAGATTGAAATATTGTTATTTACGTCTAAAATGGAGTAATGGAAGCCCCTAATCTTGAGGTTTTAAGTAACTACTTCCATTAATATTACCTTCAGCAGACCAATTAGAACCAACTTCTATATTGGATTTATCTGTGTGTATGGAGCCACCATTTTCAGAGTTACTGTGTATTATGTCTGCTGTACAGCCCTGATGTGGTAGCTGCTGAAATCATTCACTGGAGTTACCATTTGTTTTGTGTCTGGTAAAATTGTTGCTTTTTAGAATACAGTCAAAATATTTCATATCTGAGTGTGATATTTGGACGGTATCAAAAATTATATACTGTATCGCCTACTACTATTAAATATGTCGGTTATATAAGACCAAATCCATCGATTTACTAAAATTAAGTATTAGTTCGGAAATTATCTGTTGCTAAAACTAAAACCTAGTCTTCAAGTACAAATGTCTAATCATTGTGATTTAAGTGGGTATTACACGGTTATACTCAGAAATACCATATGGACAAAAGTTTTGGGACACACTTCTGAATCACCGAATAGAGGTGTTTCATTCAAACCCATCACCAAAATCAAGCACCTAGCCATGCAGTCAGGTTTACAAACATTTGTGAATGAATGGGTCATTCTGAAGAACTCAATGAATTCAAGTGTGGTACTGTCATAGGGTGACACCGTGGCAATTAAAAAGTTTGTGAGATTTCTTCCCTGAAAGATATGATTCAGATCATGTATAGTAATAATGCGGGGCTTGCAGCATGCTGAGAAAATTCAAAATCCCAACAAGAAAACTGTGTGCCAGGATCTTCATGGAATGGGCTTCCATGGCTGAACAGCTGCATGCAAAGCTCACATCACGGGGTGGTGTAAAGTATGTTACCACTGGACGGCAACAGTGGAAACATGTTCTGGGGAGGGACCACTCACACTTTTCTGTCTGGAAGTCTGACAGAAGAGTCTGTGTTTGGTGCATGCCAGAAGAACATTACCTGCCTGACTACATTGTTTTAACTGTCATGGATGCTGGAGGAGAGGTGATGGTATGGGTTAGGGTTATGCCCCTTAGCTCCAGTAAAAAGAATTCTGCCAGCAAACCCAGACATTTTCAATAATTCTATGCTTCCAACTTTGTGGGAACAGTTGATGGAATGTCTTTTTCTATTCCAGAATAACTGTGCACAAAGCAAGGTCCATAAAGACATGGTTGAGTGAGTCTGGTGTGGAAGAACTCGACTGGTCAACAGAGCCCTGAACTCCACTCCATCTAACACCTTTGGGATGAGCTACAATGCAGACTGAGAGCCAGGCCTTCATGTCCAACATCAGTGCCTGACCTCACTAATGCTCTTCTGGGTGGAGAAAAAAATCCCACAGAAACACTCCAAACTCTTGTGGAAAGCCTTCACAGAAGAGTGGCAGCAGTTATGGCTGCAAAGTGGGGACCAACTCTATATCGATGCTGATCATAGAACGACATGTCATAAAAATTCCTGTAGGTGTAAAGGCCAGGTTTCCCAGTACTTTTGTCCATATAATACAGCATGAAGGTTCGGTTGAGGCTAGGCTGATGTGCTGTAGTGTCGGCTAAGTTAGCAGTGGCTTTCCAGAATCATGCTGAGCATGGCTTCCGCACGGCAACCAAGGTGTTGGCAAAAGGTTGTAGGACCGATTCATTTACGCTACCATTGACCCAATTACGCTAGGGGCCGATAAAGGTATATCATAAGGCAACATGTAAAAGTACATGACCCATGTTTTGCCATTTTTAATGACTCCGTACTTGAGGAATCTACAGGTCATGTTTGTTTCAATAACATGTTTATGCACATGCTGCTATTATGATTTATAGCTTATTATTTGTGATAAGTTAAATGAGCTGGCTGCAAATTCGACTTTTTCAAATATAATGCATAAAATATATTCTCAAATTTTAACAACATTTAGATGTTTTATCAACACATTTATAATATTTACATATATAATATTTATTATTGCAAGTACAGAACCAGACTTGAAGGAAAAGAAAGGAAACCATTCTGGGGACGGTGTGAAATCAATCAATTTAAAAATAAAGATTACAACATTTAAAATGAGACTTCAGGGAAAATGAGAGTCAGGGAAACTAGAACAGAAAGGCACGGATCCAGAGATGCAAGCCCAAATACGCTTTATTTGCGCTGTAAGGCAAGCTAAGGCACCAGAAGGGAAAGGCGAAAGGCAAGGTCGAGGGACAGGCAGGTAGGTCGTAATCCGGGGAAGCAATCCGACACGGAGGCACGGGACAGGACCACACAGGGGTACAGGGACGGGACGTGCCGGGCTCGGTGGCGAAAACGGGTCAGGTGCGGGAACGGGTCTGGAACGGGAAGGAAAACAGGTAAGGCAAATACACGGGGCAAACAGATCAGGTTAGGAGTTCGGGTAAGACGATAGACAAGAAAGTGCTCGGCAAGGCTATAAATCATTAGCGCAATACTTCGCGTTTGGCTGTTGCGACTTGGCTCTTTTTATCCACCCTCTCGTTAAGCATAATACTCTACAGCTTGGCATTTATATTTATATATATGGCATTAATCAACAGATGAGGGGTGATTTAAATATACTGGAGGGAGCCTGGCAGGGGCCTACTTGTATCTGATGAGCCGGCCAGCCTGTATCAGCTGTGCCCATTTATCAATGATATGTAAAGAGCACAGTTCACCCTAAAACTGAAGGATTTTTTTAAAGGATTTACTGATATCTAACCATCTAGTTCATTGCACTGGGAGATGCCTGATTTTGGAGCTGAACGGCCCCCTTTTCTCAGTTTTAGGGTGAATTGTCCTTTTTAATATATTACAGGAGCCTTTGAATGAACAGTGAGCCGGTTTGAAGCCCTGGTGGCAGCCTACTTGTATTTGATGAGCTGGCCACCCTGGATTAGTTTCACAGGCTTAAACCTCCTTTACAAAGTCTCTCTGGAGTCCTGAGTGACCCAGTGGACGCTCACACAGATGGAAGGTGAGCCCTCTGCATCTTACCGAAGGTCATTTGGCCACTGATGATCTCAGGGCTCTTCTTCATATTACTCATCGCTGCTTTGGGCAGACCTCAGTTAATCAGGTCCCCATAAGTGCTGAAATCAAACAATAAAACACAGAGCTGATCTAACATGCAGCAGGGTGAAGGTACAGTCGAACCTCGTTACTACGTACCCCGGATACAACATTTTCACCTTTTCAACGTACAGGTTTCTAATTCCCATTTTTAGCCTAGGTATTATTCCAATAGCAGCCATTGTTTACAGCGTACACCCTTACAGCGTAAACTTCGATACAACATCCAAATTTCTAGAGAAAATATGAAAACTAACCATCGTTCCAACGTACAGCGCTCTCCCCGCCCACCACAACTTGTGTCGCTACATCTACCTGTATCTACCTGATCTTTGCCCGACAATGCACATTTGTCTATTGCGTTGCTTGGCGTTAAATGAGTTGCCTTGACCGATCATTACTGGGCTGCGTAGTAATGGCTTAAGTGTTGTGTGCGTATTCTTCGTTTATTAAACCTTGTGAAATACGGGTCATCTCGGTAATTGTGAATTCAGAATAATAATGGAAGTAAAGGATTTTATGATTTAATTTGACCAATATTTCATTTGGATGCGAATGTTTATTTTAAAAATCCATTTTGACCAGCCGTTGTGTATTTTCGTTGCCGTTTATCGCAGGCCGGCACTAAGTAATCGTGAGTAATTTAATGAAAATTCCAAGGATCCAAATGAGCTTTGTCGAATTATTTAACAAGTAATAATGTGTTCGTTTGTTTTGTAGTCAATTTAAGGGTCTGTTCTATTAAAGTTTTATCATTTACATGGATATTTCGTGAGTTCTTTCATCCATCTTCCACTAAGTGGTTACAACGTTCTATGCTTATAACGTACATGTTTTTGATATCCCGTCTTGTACGTAGTAACGAGGTTCGACTGTACCATTAAAGAAATTCCAGAGGATTCTGACAACACATCAGTGTGAGATTATTAAACAGTAGTCATAAAATTATATTTATATTAACAAAAAAATCAGTTTGTGACTTTGTTGGAATGTTTTCACAACAGGCATATTTAGATCACGGAAATAGATCATGCCCCTGCATGCCCCCACCTAGAATATTGTGTGCAGGTTTGGTCACCATACCTTAAGAAGGACATTGCTGCCTTGGAAAAGGTGCAACGTAGGGGTACCAGAATGATTCCTCGTCTTAGAGGAATGTCTTACGAGAGGTTAACTGAGCAGAATCCGTTTAGCCTCGAGTAAAGGAGACTAAGAAGGACATGATCCAGGTATATAAGATTCTAACAGGTCTGGATGCTGTTCAATATTTCAATATTAGTTTAAATATTAGAAATTGTGGCCATAAGTGGAAATTAGTGAGAGAACATTTTAAAACAAATTTGAGGAAGCACTTTTTTACACATCATGTTTTTAGAGTCTTGCTACTAGTTTAGTAAGTAGTAAGCTAAATCCCTGGGTTCCTTTAAATCAGAGCTAGATAAGATTTTAACAACTCTGAGCTATTAGTTAAGTTCTCCCCATATGAGCTTGATGGGCTGATTGGTCTCCTCTCGTTTGTAAATTTCTTTAAAGTTCTTATGTAGGTAACTGTAACTGACCCATATGATAAAATGATTTTGTCTAATACAGGACTACATTAGGTAAATGTTATCCCCTCACACTTTGTATGGGCAGTGAATTGCCCCTACTCACGTGTGGTTTCATAATAAGAAAAATGAAAGAAATGAATACACAGATATATAAATTTATATATATATATATATTTATTTGGAAGGAGGGGAGATTTTTCTCCTGCATTGTGAAATGGAAGAAAAAAAACATTCATGAAGAACACAAACCTATAAAAGATACTTGTGTGACACTATTAAGGAAGGATCTGACTGGCAGAAAAGCTGGCTGAGTGATTGCCTGGTTGCCGGCTGCAAATGCTATGTCGAGCAGTAATATGGCATTAATCAACAGATGAGGGGTGGAGATTTAAATATTCTAGAGGGAGCCTGGTGGAGACCTACTTGTGTCGGATGAGCCGGCCACCCTGAATTATCTGCGCCGTCGCATTGGTGACATGGCATCCGAAGAGGACTCGATAGGAGAACTTCATAAAAACGAGTGAGTTACAGGTAAGAGCTGGGGAGACAGAGATCATGCAGGGGTCAGAGGCCAGAAAGAAGAAGAGCAACCAGCTTAAAACCTTTAAAAAGTCCCTCTGGAGTCCCGAGTGACCCAGTGGACACTTATATAGATGGAAGGTGAGCCCTCTGCCTCTTACCTAAGGTCATTCGACGACTGATTATTTCAGGGCTCTTCCTCATGCCCGTCACAGCGACTATGGGCAGACCCCAATTAATTACAGGTCCCCAGAAGTGCTGAAATCAAACAATAAAACACAGAGCTGATCTAACATGCAGCAGGGTGAAGGTACCATTAACGAAATTCCAGAGGATTCTTACAATATATTAGTGTGAGATTATTAAACAGTAGTCATAAAATTACATGTATATTTGTTGCGTTTTCAGCTCTGTTTTCCATACCAAAAGAAAATATCACACAGAGGATCAATTGGGAAAAAAATATATAAACGATGGTTTTCTTTAATTCTTTGTTTTCTCCTCCTTGCCACCACACACAGTATCAACGTTGATGTAGGACACAATTGTCTTATCCCGCCAACTCAAACAGGAACGTCAATTAACTCAGGATCGTACTGCAGGTAATAGACTTGCACACTAACATCGTGATCACAAAACCAAATATATATATATATAAGTGCATGTCATTTTTAGTACCCTACGTCGTACAGTTCAACAGAAAATAATACAAACAGACAATGTAAAAACATTGTGACTGATGAGGACATATAACTTAACACCCCCACTTGTTCTCATCATCTCAAAACCAAGTTAACAATGGAGGTATATTTCAGCTACCAAAAAGAAAACTTTTAAATTTAACCATTTTAATCTTTGCAACTGGTTTTGTTAATATGTCTGCAACCATGTCTTCTGATGGGCAGTAAACAATGTCTATCTTGCCTTCATTTAGTGCATTCCGAATAAAATGAAATCTCACATCAATGTGTTTGGACCTTTGCCTGTTCACTGGGTTATTACTCAGTGCAATGGCCCCCTGATTGTCTCCATGGATTTTGGTGTAATTGTAAACTTTATCATCCATGCCATTGAGCAGTTGAGTCAGATACATGCTTTCCTGTGTAGTGGTTGCCAAGCCGATGTATTCCGCCTCACAAGTAGACAATGCCACTGTGGGCTGCTTCTTTGACTTCCAAGAAATAACAGGGCCTTGTTTGGTCAGGCTAAAACAGTATCCTGTAGTGCTACGTCTGTCTTCCAGAGAAGATGCCCAATCAGAATCACTGAACGCTATTAGGTTCAAGTCTTCATCAGTTTTCTTGAAGCACAACTCGTAATCAATAGTGCCCCTTAGGTATCTCAGGACATGCTTAGCAGCCACCAGGTGCTCTGCCTTTGGTTTCGCCAATGTTTGTGACAATTTGCTAACAATCCAGCTAATGTCCGGTCTGGTACAAGTCATGGCATAAATCAAACTACCTACAATCTCACGGTATTCTTTATGATCAACAACTGAATTGATTGCACCATCAAGCTTTAGTTCACAAGGAGTAGATCTCGGTTTACAGTTTGACATTCCAAACTTTTCAAGTATTCTAAGAATGTACTTTCTCTGGTTCATTTTAATTTCCTCCCCTTTTTGTTCGAATTGAATACCCAAAAAATATGATATTTTTCCCAGATCCTTCATGTTAAATTGGGACTTCATGGTGATTTTGAATTTGTTGAGTAAATGGTTATTGCTAGCTGCTATGATTAAATCGTCAACCCAGATGATCACAACAATGGTCTCACTGCCTAATTGTTTTCTATAGACACAGTGGTCAGATGCATTTCTCACAAAATTGTTTTGTTCTAAGTAATCATGTAATAGTTTGTACCAATTTCTTCCGGATTGTTTAAGGCCATATAAGGATTTCTTTAATTTATACACTAATTTTTCCCCTGTCTCTGACATCTCTTCAAAACCTTCTGGTTGTTCTACAAAAATTTCGGTGTCAATTGGAGCATGTAAGTATGCTGTTTTGACATCCATTTGATGAACAATTAAGTTGTTTTGTACTGCTATTTGCATCAGCGCTCGTACTGAAGTAAGGTTTGCTGTCGGGGCAAACGTCTCATGGTAGTCTATACCTTCTCTCTGACTGTAACCCTTAGCAACGTATCTAGCTTTAAAGATCTTTTCTCCTCCAACATTTTCTTTAATGGCATAGACCCATCTACCCCCAACTACATTTCTACCCTCTGGTAAAGAAGTCAGCTCAAATGTATCATTTTCCTTAAGCGAGTCGAGTTCTTCCCTCATCGCGCACTCCCATTTGGGTGCTTCGGGTGACATCAAGGCTTCTTTATAGGTTTGAGGAATTCCGTATACTGCCCTGTAACAACAATCAACATTTGCATGTGTCACGTCCTTATCTTCAAAATCTGGCATGTAATCATCTAAGTATTTTGGGGCTCTTTTCTCCCTTCTTGGGTAGCGCTTATTTGAAACATCATTAGATTTCGGATCTACACTGTTTTTGTTATCATCTAGGGTTGTGTTTCCTGTAGTCTCATCATGCTGTGACAGATCTGCATTATGAAAGTTCACAATCTCCTCATTTTTGTCTAGGACCTGGTTCTCTGTGCTATCCTCACTTTGTGCCTCATCAACACTACTGTCACTTCCAGCCTTCCTGATTTCATATCCCTGGGTTTCTGAATCATACTCATCTGTTTGTGTATGTTGTTCAACACTGTTCTTTCTAATGAATTTTACAAGTCTGTGCTTTGATACTTTACCTCTATGTGGGTTATAGATCAAGTAAGCTGGGCTGTTCCTACTGTACCCTACAAAAATTCCCTTTTCACCTCTGGGGTCCAGTTTCTTGTGTTCATGATTGTATGTATAACAATCTGATCCAAAAATCCACATTTTGGAAAGATTTGGCTTTCTTCCGGTTAACATGAAATATGGAGTATTTTTAGTTCTGTTATTGTAACACCTATTACGAATGTGTGCTGCACTTTGAACTGCATAAGGCCACAATACCTTTGGTAATCCCTTCTCTAATAATAGACACCTTCCCATTTCAAAAAGGGTCCTCCACTGTCTCTCAGCTGTACCATTTTGATGGGGAGAGTAAGGGGATGATGTCTCATGCCTTATGCCTTTATCCCTTAAAAGTGACTGAAAAGTATTGCTCATGTATTCTGTGCCGTTATCTGACCTCATGCACTTGACTCTACCATATGGTGCACTGTCTGCCAAGAACTTCTCTGTTGCTAATGTTGTGTCACTCTTATTTTTAAGAAAATATACAGATACTGCCCCCGAAAAGTCATCTGTGAATAAAATGGCATACTTAAATCCATCTTGAGCAACTGGCTCAATGGGACCTGCTAAGTCAGTATGTACCAACTCCAGTGGTGCCCTAGCTTTTGCATCAGGTTTCCTATTGATGTGATTAGTGAATTTTCCCTCCGTGCATACACTACAACCTACCTTGTTGTTACCTGTAATCTCCATGCCCTGTACCACACTGGGTAATTTTAACACATCATCAATATTACAGTGCCCCAGAATCTCATGCCAAGTTTTAACATCACAAGTTAAATTTACTCTGTCATTGGAAATCATGTCATGAACTGAATCATCGACACATTGTTCATTGTCATTTACCGTTTTCAGATAGTACAGCCTTTCATGTTCCTCTATTTGGAAAGTGGTTCCATCTTTAAGTATAAGTTCATTTTGTCCTTCCTGAAAGATCATTCTGGCTCCATCGGTTGAGATGGCTTTTACAGAGATTATGTTTTGTGGATATGTTGGTATGAATAAGGCCTTCCACAGCATGATCTTGGTGATTTTTCCTTCTGAGTCCTGAAGAAATACCTCTGCGTCACCACGTTTCAACGCCACACTGTTTGTCCTGGTTCCATCTGCTAGCTCCATGTAGTGTGATTTTGGGTTAAAGGTCTCATCGAATCTTGTGAATTTACTTTTCTCTGTTATGATATGGGATGTTGCTCCACAATCTACCATCAGTCCATTTCCTTTGATACTATTTGTGGGAAAGTGTTGACTAACCTTAAATACAAATGTTTGTTTGTCCTTGTGGTCCTCTTGTCTCTCCGCAGTTTGTTTCGCGTTGTCTTTGTACTTGGTTTTTCTTCGGCATGTCTCGTCGTTGTGCGTTGAGCTTTTATGGTAGCTGCACCATTTACTGGTTCCTTTTTGGCGGCACTCTCTCGCAATATGACCGCGATTCCCACATCCGTAGCAGGTTATAGATGATACGTCCACTTTCATTACATTATCTGATTTAGTTTTTATGCCGAACTTTTCTGTCTCTTCGTAGCTTCTTAGTTTACTTTTGAATTGAGTAAGTGTTAATTCCTCGCTGCTCTGCGTCGTATGAATAGCGAAGGGTTTGTACGATTCCGGGAGGCCCTTCAGAATCATGGCTATTATAAGCCCGTCGCTAATTATTTCCTTCGCGTTTCGCAGGGATATTACCGCCTTTTCAGCTCGGATGATATAGTCTGTTACAGATTCTTCTGGCTCTTTTTGTAATGAGGTTAGTTCTGTATACAGGGCAATAATTCGGGGTTTACCCTGACTAGCGTAATGACTTCGTAGTATTTGTAAAGCTTTTCTGCCATCATCTACCGCCTCTCTCATCACTAGCGATAGGCTTCTATCGTCTAGTAGTTGGATTAACTCTGCGTAACATTCGGCGTTCTTTTCTGCATCTGGATCAGCGGTGGACAGGATCGTGTCCTTTAAGCCCATTATTCTCAGGTGACCGAGAAATTTTACTTCCCAAAGTTCGTAATTATTTTCATCCCCATCGAAAACTAACCTGTGCCATCTTCCTCCGGTGTCACGCCTGGGCCCATAACCTGTTGCGTTTTCAGCTCTGTTTTCCATACCAAAAGAAAATATCACACAGAGGATCAATTGGGAAAAAAATATATAAACGATGGTTTTCTTTAATTCTTTGTTTTCTCCTCCTTGCCACCACACACAGTATCAACGTTGATGTAGGACACAATTGTCTTATCCCGCCAACTCAAACAGGAACGTCAATTAACTCAGGATCGTACTGCAGGTAATAGACTTGCACACTAACATCGTGATCACAAAACCAAATATATATATATATAAGTGCATGTCATTTTTAGTACCCTACGTCGTACAGTTCAACAGAAAATAATACAAACAGACAATGTAAAAACATTGTGACTGATGAGGACATATAACTTAACAATATTAACAAAAAATCAGTTTGTGACTTTCTTGCCGTGCTTTTGTTGTAAGGATTTTCCCAACAGGCACATTTAGATCACGGAAAGACAAAGAAAACAAACAAAAAAAATTATAAGTGCAATTCTGTGATCACCAGCAGCACTTCTGCAATGATGGACCCAAACGTAAGAAGTGACTTTATGCTTACATCTACAACAAAGCGAAGAGTTTAAGCTCTATATGCACTGAAGGCAATCGACAAGGAAAGTTTACATATAGGATTTTTAAATAAACTGCAAGCGCCTCTGGATGCACATACCTCCTCAGATACTTCTGAAACTCCCTGTTCCTCAGTTGGTTTACAGCTCTTTGAAAAAAATTGCTTGCCATTTAAAATTTGACGTGCCGACAGACCTGTTATCTCCGCCAAAAAGAACACCCTCACTCCAGCAACTGACGCATTGCCGCCGCGATTTCGCGGGCTAAGTGGATTTCTCCACTGTAATTGGTCCATCCAAGATGAAAAAAAAAACTGCCTTAACGGTGGGAATGTACAAACTGCACAGCATGCTGGTAAAGGTAGTATGGCGGAAAAACAGTGCAGTATAGAATTCCACATTTTACAGTTAAATATTTAAAATATTTATTTTCTTTAAATTGGGTGTATTTCACTAAAAAAAAACAGTTTACTCCAATAAACAGTTATGTTTACTCCCAAAAAGTGGGTGCAAATTGTTGCCTTATTTTATTCAAGGCTCTCAAGTTTCATCAAAACCTTTAAGATAGATTACATTATGAGAGAAACGCGTGTCTCACTGTTAATGCGAGGACTCCTGCCTACCGCATTCATCTTGCTCTTACGCTTCCACCTTTTCCGCACTCCATCTGTGTGCGCATTCATGTAATAACGTATTACATATTATTATTTGCAGCGGGATCACACGTAACTTACTTATTATTCCATCCATCCATTTTCCAAACCGCTTATCCTTCTACCTCGCGGGGGGCACGAGGCGGGGAACAACCCAGGATGGGGGCCAGCCCATCGCAGGGCACAGTCACACATCAGTCTTATTTATTATTCCATCCATCCATCCATTTTCCAAACCGCTTATCCTATTGGGTCGCGGGGGGTCCGGAGCCTATCCCGGAAGCAATGGGCACGAGGCAGGGAACAACCCAGGATGGGGGGCCAGCCCACACACACTCACACACCAGTCTTATTTATTATTCGCAGCGTCTTATTCGGATTTTCCGGTCCATCTTAAATGTTGCGCAGCCGAATGCAATGATGCGATTGCGCATGTAGGGGGAGCATTTTAATACCTTAAACCAGGGGTGCCCAAACATTTTCCCTTAGTGGGCCAAAATGAAAATCTATCGGAGGACCGCGGGCCAAATGTAATATTTTACACAAAATACAAACACTAATAGTAAAGTAGTTTTATTTATCAAACAGTTATCTAACCTTCCGTTCTGTGTAAATACCATTAAACAAAATATGACAAATAAGTCATATATAGGCATTTAGAACACGTCTAAACTTTTGTAATCACATATAGTGCAAAATGTCAAAGAGTGCATGTCCAACAGCAACACAACAACAACAGTAGGAACAATATAATTGCACCACTAGTGAGAAACATGAAGCTGTTCTTTGGCGTTTATCAGCCTATCAATATTAGGTTGCAGCTGACTCACTGAGAGGGTGAGGATGTCCTGTAGGTGTGGGTCAGTCAGAGTGCTTCTGAGCCTGGACTTGTTAAGGTTCATTACACTAAAAGTCTGTTCACAGATGTAAGTGCTGCCAAACAAAGCTAACATGACCTGTGCATGTTTCCTAATGTCTGGGTACCTTTCAGATGAGACATGTGTGTAGAAGTCTTTCAGGTGTAGTGACATGAATTTATTCTTTAGCTCAGAATCACACTGAAACTCAATTAGCTGCATCTGAATGTGATCAGGCACTGAGTCCACACTTATGGTGAAGGGTTGAGAAAACAGCTCCATGTCACCTCTACTTTCCCTAAAGTCCTCAAAGCGCAACGCAAAGTCCTGGTCCAAGTGTCTGAGAAGTGCTGCATATTCAGGCAGTCTCTGCTTCACCAGGTTGACCTCTCTCAGACTAGGGAAGTGTGCAAGGTTTCCTGGGAAGAAGTGAAAGAGCTGCTAAGTCGTCAAATAATAATAAATATTGCAACATAAATGTTGTTTTATGTACTTTGAAAGAGTTAGCCTTACAATTTTATTACAATACTTTTTAACAATACTTTTTAACTGCACAACAGTGGAATATGGATATGTTAGTAAATGCACTTACTAACATATTCCACATAATATCAGTCCCAGTAACTGCACTTTTATCATGTGAGGTGCAGGTACATGCTGCCACCTTTCCTCTCCATTGTCACTTGATTAAATCATAAGCATTTTTACAATCACAAAAAATATGCAAGCTCCAAAAGACAAACAAAGCGCATGTCTGCCTGTCAATCAAGTTTAAGAACCATGGACAGCGCTGTCCCTCTGCGACACAGTTAACAAGGACGGGACTTATTTACGGCATAAAATACAGTATGATAGACATTATCACCATTAAAACTGAATGTGTATGTGTGTCTCTGTGTGTGTACAATGTATTAACCAACCTGCTGACAGATGTCGACAGAGTAGCTGCAGCTTCGACCTGAAGGCCGTTATGTGGTCAAACAGCTCAGTGATGATCTGATCCTTCCCTTGAAGCTGAATATTCAGGGTGTTGAGCAGGTCAGTGATGTCCACCATAAAAGCCACGTCACAAAACCATTTTTCATCTGTGGGGACTTGAGTGTCACTGTTCTTGCTTGTCAGAAACTCCGCGATGACATGGCGCAGCTCAAAAAATCTTTTGAGGACTTTCCCGCGGCTCAGCCACCTCACCTCTTGGTGGTAAAGCACATCCTTGTATTGTGAATCAACCTCCTCTAGAAGAGCTCTGAACTGGCGGTGTGAGAGCGCTTTTGATCGTATGCAGTTTATGATTTTAATCACGTCACGCACCACGTCTCCCATACCAACTGATCTGGCACATAGTTGCTCTTGGTGCAGGATGCAGTGGTATTTTGCCACCTTACCTCCACATTGGGAAACCTTCTGGGAAATTAGTGTGGCAAGGCCTGTTTTCCTCCCAACCATGGCAGGTGCTCCTTCAGTTGTTATCCCAACCAATTTTTCCCAGCTCAGCCCGTTCGTATCCAACACTCGCTCAACGGCTGCAAACAAATCCTCACTTTTTGTTGTGCTGCGCAGTGTCTCAAATCCAGCCAGCTCCTGAGTTATTTCCATGTTTTCATTTACTCCCCGTATGAAAACCAAAAGTTGTGCAGAGTCCGAAATGTCCGTGCTCTCATCACACGCCAAAGAAAAGGCGACAAATCCAGCAGCCTTTGCTTTAAATTGCTCCTTAATGTCTCGAGACATTTCTTCAATACGACGTGTCACAGTATTTCGTGAGAGGCTGATCTGGGAGAAAGTTTTTGCCTGTGACGGGCACATGATTGTCGCAGCTATGGACAGACACTCCTTAACAAAGTCACCCGTTGAAAATGATCTCCCAGTCCGGGCAATTAGCGCAGTAATCTCAATGCTGGCTCGTGTCGCGCTGTCCTGGGCTGTCGAGGGCCGTGTAAGAGTCCCTTGTTGCCTGTGAAGTTTAGCCAGCAGCTCCCTGGTCTTGTTCTTTCGCGCATCACCTTTGAATTGTGAAAATGCTGCGTGCTTCGTCTCATAATGATGACGAATGTTATACTCCTTTAGTACAGCAACAGACTGGTTACAAATAAGGCAGACCGCTTTAGCATTTATGTCAGTGAAAAAAATATTCTTCCTCCCAGCATTTTTTAAAATGTCTTTTGTCTGTGTGCCACTGACGATGCCGCTCCATGTTGATAGTGGCTTAAGCTAGCAGCCCGGTGGTGACCCGCCACAAACTGGTTTGATCGCGTATGGCGGCAACAAAGACTCATGGGACTTTTTACAAATTGTTAAAATATGACTATTTATGAAGTGTGGAAATGTACATATGTGCACAGATATACTCTACATTACCCTTATAGTTGCTTGTATTTCAATTTTAGTCTTAGATATTTCAAATGTAATCAAAGCACCATGAGTGAGGACTGTATAATATATATTAGTTAGGCCAACGTACACTAAAAAGTAAACGCACTGATAGCTACACTGGGATTCGTGCTTTAAGAGTTTTTGAAACAAATTTTAGTACAGTAATAATTTAAAATTTTAGATATCCATTGGCGGGCCAATCTAAATAGTACGCCGGGCCAACCTTGGCCCGCGGGCCCCACTTTGGGCACCCCTGGTATAAAGTATAGTTTTAAAAGAGATGAGGGATATTATTAACCAACCTTTAACATTACTATTTGAGAAATCCTTATCTACTGGTGTGGCACTTTCTAATTGGAAGCATGCTAATATAACACCCATATTCAAAAAAAGGGGATAGAAGTAATCCAGCAAACTATAAGCCAATCAGTTTAACTTGCATAACTGGAATGGTAATGGAAGCTATAATCCAAGTGAAAATGGTAGATTACCTGGATTAAAATAACATTCTGAGGTATAGCCATCATAGATTTAGGAGAGGTAGGTCCTGTTTAACTAATCTACTTGAGTTCTTTGAGGAAGCTACGAAAGAAATTGATCACAAAAAGGCCTATGATGTTATCTGCTTAGTTCTGCAGAAGGCCTTTGATGTTGTCCACCACAAACGGCTCCATTATATAATTCCTCGGTAAGTCCCCACCTAGAATATTGTGTGCAGGTTTGGTCACCATACCTTAAGAAGGACATTGCTGCCTTGGAAAAGGTGCAACGTAGGGGTACCAGAATGATTCCTCGTCTTAGAGGAATGTCTTACGAGAGGTTAACTGAGCAGAATCCGTTTAGCCTCGAGTAAAGGAGACTAAGAAGGACATGATCCAGGTATATAAGATTCTAACAGGTCTGGATGCTGTTCAATATTTCAATATTAGTTTAAATATTAGAAATCGTGGCCATAAGTGGAAATTAGCGAGAGAACATTTTAAAACAAATTTGAGGAAGCACTTTTTTACACATCATGTTTTTAGAGTCTTGCTACTAGTTTAGTAAGTAGTAAGCTAAATCCCTGGGTTCCTTTAAATCAGAGCTAGATAAGATTTTAACAACTCTGAGCTATTAGTTAAATTCTCCCCATATGAGCTTGATGGGCTGATTGGTCTCCTCTCGCTTGTAAATTTCTTATGTCCTTATGTAGGTAACTGTAACTGACCCATGTGATAAAATGATTTTGTCTAATACAGGACTACATTAGGTAAATGTTATCCCCTCACACTTTGTATGGGCAGTGAATTGCCCCTACTCACATGTGGTTTCATAATAAGAAAAATGAAAGAAATGAATACACAGATATATAAATTTATATATATATATATTTATTTGGGAGGAGGGGAGATTTTTCTTCTGCATTCTGAAATGGAAGAAAAAAACATTCATGAAAAACACAAACCTATAAAAGGTACTTGTGTGACACTATTAAGGAAGGATCTGACTAGGAGAAAAGCTGGCTGAGTGATTGCCTGGTTGCCGGCAGCAAATGCTATGTCGAGCAGTAATATGGCATTAATCAACAGATGAGGGGTGGAGATTTAAATATTCTAGAGGGAGCCTGGTGGAGACCTACTTGTGTCGGATAAGCCGGCCACCCTGAATTATCTGCGCCGTCGCATTGGTGACATGGCATCCGAAGAGGAGCCAGTATTGGCGCTGGACTCGATAGGAGAACTTCATAAAAATGAGTGAGTTACAGGTAAGAGCTGGGGAGACAGAGATCATGCAGGGGTCAGAGGCCAGAAAGAAGAAGAGCAACCAGCTTAAAACCTTTAAAAAGTCCCTCTGGAGTCCCGAGTGACCCAGTGGACACTTATATAGATGGAAGGTGAGCCCTCAGCCTCTTACCTAAGGTCATTCGACGACTGATTATTTCAGGGCTCTTCCTCATGCCCGTCACAGCGACTATGGGCAGACCCCAATTAATTACAGGTCCCCAGAAGTGCTGAAATCAAACAATAAAACACAGAGCTGATCTAACATGCAGCAGGGTGAAGGTACCATTAACGAAATTCCAGAGGATTCTTACAATATATTAGTGTGAGATTATTAAACAGTAGTCATAAAATTACATGTATATTAACAAAAAATCAGTTTGTGACTTTCTTGCCGTGCTTTTGTTGTAAGGATTTTCCCAACAGGCACATTTAGATCACGGAAAGACAAAGAAAACAAACAAAAAAAATTATAAGTGCAATTCTGTGATCACCAGCAGCACTTCTGCAATGATGGACCCAAACGTAAGAAGTGACTTTATGCTTACATCTACAACAAAGCGAAGAGTTTAAGCTCTATATGCACTGAAGGCAATCGACAAGGAAAGTTTACATATAGGATTTTTAAATAAACTGCAAGCGCCTCTGGATGCACATACCTCCTCAGATACTTCTGAAACTCCCTGTTCCTCAGTTGGTTTACAGCTCTTTGAAAAAAATTGCTTGCCATTTAAAATTTGACGTGCCGACAGACCTGTTATCTCCGCCAAAAAGAACACCCTCACTCCAGCAACTGACGCATCGCCGCCGCGATTTCGCGGGCTAAGTGGATTTCTCCACTGTAATTGGTCCATCCAAGATGAAAAAAAAAACTGCCTTAACGGTGGGAATGTACAAACTGCACAGCATGCTGGTAAAGGTAGTATGGCGGAAAAACAGTGCAGTATAGAATTCCACATTTTACAGTTAAATATTTAAAATATTTATTTTCTTTAAATTGGGTGTATTTCACTAAAAAAAAACAGTTTACTCCAATAAACAGTTATGTTTACTCCCAAAAAGTGGGTGCAAATTGTTGCCTTATTTTATTCAAGGCTCTCAAGTTTCATCAAAACCTTTAAGATAGATTACATTATGAGAGAAACGCGTGTCTCACTGTTAATGCGAGGACTCCTGCCTACCGCATTCATCTTGCTCTTACGCTTCCACCTTTTCCGCACTCCATCTGTGTGCGCATTCATGTAATAACGTATTACATATTATTATTTGCAGCGGGATCACACGTAACTTACTTATTATTCCATCCATCCATTTTCCAAACCGCTTATCCTTCTACCTCGCGGGGGGCACGAGGCGGGGAACAACCCAGGATGGGGGCCAGCCCATCGCAGGGCACAGTCACACATCAGTCTTATTTATTATTCCATCCATCCATCCATTTTCCAAACCGCTTATCCTATTGGGTCGCGGGGGGTCCGGAGCCTATCCCGGAAGCAATGGGCACGAGGCAGGGAACAACCCAGGATGGGGGGCCAGCCCACACACACTCACACACCAGTCTTATTTATTATTCGCAGCGTCTTATTCGGATTTTCCGGTCCATCTTAAATGTTGCGCAGCCGAATGCAATGATGCGATTGCGCATGTAGGGGGAGCATTTTAATACCTTAAACCAGGGGTGCCCAAACATTTTCCCTTAGTGGGCCAAAATGAAAATCTATCGGAGGACCGCGGGCCAAATGTAATATTTTACACAAAATACAAACACTAATAGTAAAGTAGTTTTATTTATCAAACAGTTATCTAACCTTCCGTTCTGTGTAAATACCATTAAACAAAATATGACAAATAAGTCATATATAGGCATTTAGAACACGTCTAAACTTTTGTAATCACATATAGTGCAAAATGTCAAAGAGTGCATGTCCAACAGCAACACAACAACAACAGTAGGAACAATATAATTGCACCACTAGTGAGAAACATGAAGCTGTTCTTTGGCGTTTATCAGCCTATCAATATTAGGTTGCAGCTGACTCACTGAGAGGGTGAGGATGTCCTGTAGGTGTGGGTCAGTCAGAGTGCTTCTGAGCCTGGACTTGTTAAGGTTCATTACACTAAAAGTCTGTTCACAGATGTAAGTGCTGCCAAACAAAGCTAACATGACCTGTGCATGTTTCCTAATGTCTGGGTACCTTTCAGATGAGACATGTGTGTAGAAGTCTTTCAGGTGTAGTGACATGAATTTATTCTTTAGCTCAGAATCACACTGAAACTCAATTAGCTGCATCTGAATGTGATCAGGCACTGAGTCCACACTTATGGTGAAGGGTTGAGAAAACAGCTCCATGTCACCTCTACTTTCCCTAAAGTCCTCAAAGCGCAACGCAAAGTCCTGGTCCAAGTGTCTGAGAAGTGCTGCATATTCAGGCAGTCTCTGCTTCACCAGGTTGACCTCTCTCAGACTAGGGAAGTGTGCAAGGTTTCCTGGGAAGAAGTGAAAGAGCTGCTAAGTCGTCAAATAATAATAAATATTGCAACATAAATGTTGTTTTATGTACTTTGAAAGAGTTAGCCTTACAATTTTATTACAATACTTTTTAACAATACTTTTTAACTGCACAACAGTGGAATATGGATATGTTAGTAAATGCACTTACTAACATATTCCACATAATATCAGTCCCAGTAACTGCACTTTTATCATGTGAGGTGCAGGTACATGCTGCCACCTTTCCTCTCCATTGTCACTTGATTAAATCATAAGCATTTTTACAATCACAAAAAATATGCAAGCTCCAAAAGACAAACAAAGCGCATGTCTGCCTGTCAATCAAGTTTAAGAACCATGGACAGCGCTGTCCCTCTGCGACACAGTTAACAAGGACGGGACTTATTTACGGCATAAAATACAGTATGATAGATATTATCACCATTAAAACTGAATGTGTATGTGTGTCTCTGTGTGTGTACAATGTATTAACCAACCTGCTGACAGATGTCGACAGAGTAGCTGCAGCTTCGACCTGAAGGCCGTTATGTGGTCAAACAGCTCAGTGATGATCTGATCCTTCCCTTGAAGCTGAATATTCAGGGTGTTGAGCAGGTCAGTGATGTCCACCATAAAAGCCACGTCACAAAACCATTTTTCATCTGTGGGGACTTGAGTGTCACTGTTCTTGCTTGTCAGAAACTCCGCGATGACATGGCGCAGCTCAAAAAATCTTTTGAGGACTTTCCCGCGGCTCAGCCACCTCACCTCTTGGTGGTAAAGCACATCCTTGTATTGTGAATCAACCTCCTCTAGAAGAGCTCTGAACTGGCGGTGTGAGAGCGCTTTTGATCGTATGCAGTTTATGATTTTAATCACGTCACGCACCACGTCTCCCATACCAACTGATCTGGCACATAGTTGCTCTTGGTGCAGGATGCAGTGGTATTTTGCCACCTTACCTCCACATTGGGAAACCTTCTGGGAAATTAGTGTGGCAAGGCCTGTTTTCCTCCCAACCATGGCAGGTGCTCCTTCAGTTGTTATCCCAACCAATTTTTCCCAGCTCAGCCCGTTCGTATCCAACACTCGCTCAACGGCTGCAAACAAATCCTCACTTTTTGTTGTGCTGCGCAGTGTCTCAAATCCAGCCAGCTCCTGAGTTATTTCCATGTTTTCATTTACTCCCCGTATGAAAACCAAAAGTTGTGCAGAGTCCGAAATGTCCGTGCTCTCATCACACGCCAAAGAAAAGGCGACAAATCCAGCAGCCTTTGCTTTAAATTGCTCCTTAATGTCTCGAGACATTTCTTCAATACGACGTGTCACAGTATTTCGTGAGAGGCTGATCTGGGAGAAAGTTTTTGCCTGTGACGGGCACATGATTGTCGCAGCTATGGACAGACACTCCTTAACAAAGTCACCCGTTGAAAATGATCTCCCAGTCCGGGCAATTAGCGCAGTAATCTCAATGCTGGCTCGTGTCGCGCTGTCCTGGGCTGTCGAGGGCCGTGTAAGAGTCCCTTGTTGCCTGTGAAGTTTAGCCAGCAGCTCCCTGGTCTTGTTCTTTCGCGCATCACCTTTGAATTGTGAAAATGCTGCGTGCTTCGTCTCATAATGATGACGAATGTTATACTCCTTTAGTACAGCAACAGACTGGTTACAAATAAGGCAGACCGCTTTAGCATTTATGTCAGTGAAAAAAATATTCTTCCTCCCAGCATTTTTTAAAATGTCTTTTGTCTGTGTGCCACTGACGATGCCGCTCCATGTTGATAGTGGCTTAAGCTAGCAGCCCGGTGGTGACCCGCCACAAACTGGTTTGATCGCGTATGGCGGCAACAAAGACTCATGGGACTTTTTACAAATTGTTAAAATATGACTATTTATGAAGTGTGGAAATGTACATATGTGCACAGATATACTCTACATTACCCTTATAGTTGCTTGTATTTCAATTTTAGTCTTAGATATTTCAAATGTAATCAAAGCACCATGAGTGAGGACTGTATAATATATATTAGTTAGGCCAACGTACACTAAAAAGTAAACGCACTGATAGCTACACTGGGATTCGTGCTTTAAGAGTTTTTGAAACAAATTTTAGTACAGTAATAATTTAAAATTTTAGATATCCATTGGCGGGCCAATCTAAATAGTACGCCGGGCCAACCTTGGCCCGCGGGCCCCACTTTGGGCACCCCTGGTATAAAGTATAGTTTTAAAAGAGATGAGGGATATTATTAACCAACCTTTAACATTACTATTTGAGAAATCCTTATCTACTGGTGTGGCACTTTCTAATTGGAAGCATGCTAATATAACACCCATATTCAAAAAAAGGGGATAGAAGTAATCCAGCAAACTATAAGCCAATCAGTTTAACTTGCATAACTGGAATGGTAATGGAAGCTATAATCCAAGTGAAAATGGTAGATTACCTGGATTAAAATAACATTCTGAGGTATAGCCATCATAGATTTAGGAGAGGTAGGTCCTGTTTAACTAATCTACTTGAGTTCTTTGAGGAAGCTACGAAAGAAATTGATCACAAAAAGGCCTATGATGTTATCTGCTTAGTTCTGCAGAAGGCCTTTGATGTTGTCCACCACAAACGGCTCCATTATATAATTCCTCGGTAAGTCCCCACCTAGAATATTGTGTGCAGGTTTGGTCACCATACCTTAAGAAGGACATTGCTGCCTTGGAAAAGGTGCAACGTAGGGGTACCAGAATGATTCCTCGTCTTAGAGGAATGTCTTACGAGAGGTTAACTGAGCAGAATCCGTTTAGCCTCGAGTAAAGGAGACTAAGAAGGACATGATCCAGGTATATAAGATTCTAACAGGTCTGGATGCTGTTCAATATTTCAATATTAGTTTAAATATTAGAAATCGTGGCCATAAGTGGAAATTAGCGAGAGAACATTTTAAAACAAATTTGAGGAAGCACTTTTTTACACATCATGTTTTTAGAGTCTTGCTACTAGTTTAGTAAGTAGTAAGCTAAATCCCTGGGTTCCTTTAAATCAGAGCTAGATAAGATTTTAACAACTCTGAGCTATTAGTTAAATTCTCCCCATATGAGCTTGATGGGCTGATTGGTCTCCTCTCGCTTGTAAATTTCTTATGTCCTTATGTAGGTAACTGTAACTGACCCATGTGATAAAATGATTTTGTCTAATACAGGACTACATTAGGTAAATGTTATCCCCTCACACTTTGTATGGGCAGTGAATTGCCCCTACTCACATGTGGTTTCATAATAAGAAAAATGAAAGAAATGAATACACAGATATATAAATTTATATATATATATATTTATTTGGGAGGAGGGGAGATTTTTCTTCTGCATTCTGAAATGGAAGAAAAAAACATTCATGAAAAACACAAACCTATAAAAGGTACTTGTGTGACACTATTAAGGAAGGATCTGACTAGGAGAAAAGCTGGCTGAGTGATTGCCTGGTTGCCGGCAGCAAATGCTATGTCGAGCAGTAATATGGCATTAATCAACAGATGAGGGGTGGAGATTTAAATATTCTAGAGGGAGCCTGGTGGAGACCTACTTGTGTCGGATAAGCCGGCCACCCTGAATTATCTGCGCCGTCGCATTGGTGACATGGCATCCGAAGAGGAGCCAGTATTGGCGCTGGACTCGATAGGAGAACTTCATAAAAATGAGTGAGTTACAGGTAAGAGCTGGGGAGACAGAGATCATGCAGGGGTCAGAGGCCAGAAAGAAGAAGAGCAACCAGCTTAAAACCTTTAAAAAGTCCCTCTGGAGTCCCGAGTGACCCAGTGGACACTTATATAGATGGAAGGTGAGCCCTCAGCCTCTTACCTAAGGTCATTCGACGACTGATTATTTCAGGGCTCTTCCTCATGCCCGTCACAGCGACTATGGGCAGACCCCAATTAATTACAGGTCCCCAGAAGTGCTGAAATCAAACAATAAAACACAGAGCTGATCTAACATGCAGCAGGGTGAAGGTACCATTAACGAAATTCCAGAGGATTCTTACAATATATTAGTGTGAGATTATTAAACAGTAGTCATAAAATTACATGTATATTAACAAAAAATCAGTTTCTGACTTTCTTGCCGTGCTTTTGTTGTAAGGATTTTCCCAACAGGCACATTTAGATCACGGAAAGACAAAGAAAACAAACAAAAAAAATTATAAGTGCAATTCTGTGATCACCAGCAGCACTTCTGCAATGATGGACCCAAACGTAAGAAGTGACTTTATGCTTACATCTACAACAAAGCGAAGAGTTTAAGCTCTATATGCACTGAAGGCAATCGACAAGGAAAGTTTACATATAGGATTTTTAAATAAACTGCAAGCGCCTCTGGATGCACATACCTCCTCAGATACTTCCGATACTACTTGTTCCTCAGTTGGTTCATAGCTTTTGGAAAGAAATTGCTTGCCATTTAAAATTTGACGTGCCGACAGCCCCGTTATCTCCGCCAAAAAGAACACCCTCACTCCAGCAACTGACGCATTGCCGCCGCGATTTCGCGGGCTAAGTGGATTTCTCCACTGTAATTGGTCCATCCAAGATGAAAAAAAAAACTGCCTTAACGGTGGGAATGTACAAACTGCACAGCATGCTGGTAAAGGTAGTATGGCGAAAAAACAGTACAGTATAGAATTCCACATTTTACAGTTAAATATTTAAAATATTTATTTTCTTTAAATTGGGTGTATCTCACAAAAAAAAACAGTTTACTCCAATAAACAGTTATGTTTACTCCCAAAAAGTGGGTGCAAATTGTTGCCTTATTTTATTCAAGGCTCTCAAGTTTCATCAAAACCTTTAAGATAGATTACATTATGAGAGAAACGCGTGTCTCACTGTTAATGCGAGGACCCCTGCCTACCGCATTCATCTTGCTCTTACGCTTCCACCTTTTCCGCACTCCATCTGTGTGCGCATTCATGTAATAACGTATTACGTATTATTATTTGCAGTGGGATCACACGTAACTTACTTATTATTCCATCCATCCATTTTCCAAACCGCTTATCCTTCTACCTCGCGGGGGGCACGAGGCGGGGAACAACCCAGGATGGGGGCCAGCCCATCGCAGGGCACAGTCACACATCAGTCATATTTATTATTCCATCCATCCATCCATTTTCCAAATCGCTTATCCTTCTGGGTCACGGGAAGTCCGGAGCCTATCCCAGAAACAATGGGCACGAGGCAGGGAACAACCCAGGATGGGGGGCCAGCCCACACACACTCACACACCATCCATCCATCCATTTTCCAAACCGCTTATCCTACTGGGTCGCGGGGGATCCGGAGCCTATCCCGGAAGCAATGGGCACGAGGCAGGGAACAACCCAGGATGGCGGGCCAGCCCACAAACACTCACACACCAGTCATATTTATTACTCGCAGCGTCTTATTGCGCATGTAGGGGGAGCATTTTAATACTTTAAACCTCTCTGGATCAGGCATATATGAACTTCTCAGTACACGTCAGGTATGCACAATATAGAATAAGTCACATTGTCCTGGCCCAGACTGATTTAATGTATTAAAATGGGCATGGAAACCTGGCTTCTCATTCACACCTTTGTGCGCTATAGTATGACATGCCTTGTTTCCATCTGATCTTTAAAGTATTAAATCAGTCTGGGTCAGGACAATGTCACTTTTCCTATATAGTGGCATACCTGATGTGTACTGAGAAGTTCATATTTGCCTGATTGGGCATATTTCTGGGCCTGATTGGGAGTGGAAAGACGTTTGCGTTTGTCTCATTTTCTGATAAAATACACACATACTATTACTGAAACTGCCCAGATATATACTTTCCTCAAAGTGGCAACAAGTCAGTATAATCGTGTTCAGTTAATAGGAATCGAAAGCCAAATGAAGTTCTGAAGGTAACCCTCGCTAAATGAGCCCCTCTACAGGCGCAATCGTTTCATTGCATTCGGCTGCGCAGCATTTAAGGTGGATCGGAAAATGTGAGTAAGGAGCTGCAAATAAGGAGCCAACTTCAGCCTTATTCGGGAAGCTCCATTCCGCGTGCCTGCGCAACCACTGATTCTATATAAGGGAAATTATGAATCAACCTCTCTGATAACTCTAGTTGAGCCATTTAGAATTAAACTCCAGACCTCTCAGTTGGTGAAAGAGTTCTCTTTTATTCAAGCAATCCAGCAAAGTGCTTCTGTCACACTCTAGCACCAGGCACCCCGAGCACAAAGAGCAACCAGTTGATAGACTATAATAGCCAATTCCCTATAAGGACATCTAAGTCCTGATTGGTCATGAAACAAGAAATCAAGTTCTATTGGTTCACATTTGCAGCAAGGTAAAATCCACCCATTTTGATCAATTTACCAGAACAGGCTCCAACCTGAGATAAGAATATTGATATTGATTATATTGACATTGAATCACAGTGAATATTAGGTTGACCTTTGATTCAAGATTGGTATTGACATCTTGTCATTGAGTCACTGTAAATACATGGTTAACATTTAATAGGATTAACGTAACAATATATTTGTACTACCGCATAACATATTGCATAAGGCCTACTGCGACTACTTTATAACTACAACTCTATGTGCACCAGTTGGGGTAGCTTCGAATACCTTCCGCATGCAGTTTCTCCCCCCCCCCCACTGTACTCCACTGTCTGTCTCTCTAAGTTCTGATCTCAGAGAGAGGGATGGAATACCGCTTCCATCAAATTGACAGGTCGGGTCAAAAGGTCACTTGGGGGCGGGGCTTGTGTAGGCGGGGCTTGGTTGTGGTGGTTCGATGTAACATCACGGGAGTTGGATTTAATTTTTATTTATTTGTCTATTATTTATTTAATTATTTATTATTATTTATTTTAAATTATTATTTATTATTATTATAAATTATTTATTATTATTATAAATTATTTATTATTATTATAAATTATTTATTATTATTATAAATTATTTATTATTATTATAAATTATTTATTTATTTTAAATGATTTATTTAATTATTATTTTATTTTTAAATTATATTGAGGAGAGTGCTTATGAGTGTGTGTGTTATTTTAACAAGTTATTATTTTGTCGGGCGCCGCCAGGGCTGAGCGGGGGTGGGTTACCTGATGGAGCGTGAGCGTACGCTGTGTCTGGTGTTGCGGTACTGCGGTAAGGTCCCGGGCTTTGGAGAATCACCGAAGGACTTAGAATGCTGTGTCTGGTGCGGTACTGCGGTAAGGTCCCCACGGCCTTGGATAATCCTCGGAGAGAGCGATGCCGGAGAGCTGAGAGCCGTGCCGCTGCGCGAGTCTGATGCCGGAGAGCTGAGAGCCGTGCCGCTGCGCGAGTCTGATGCCGGAGAGCTGAGTCTGAGAGAAACTCTGAGAGACTGAGACTCTGGGAGAAAATGATAAAGTTGGAGCAAAGAATGAGAGGAGGCGGAGGGTCTGTCGTCCAATAAAAACGCTTGCCGGTAGTTTTGACAGTGTATGTGTGTTTCTTCCTCACGCAAGCGTTTGTATTACATCAGCGTATGGGGCCACACTTTTGAAGGCCATCTCTAACAACTTGGGCCATACATAAAATCTGTTTGAAGTGTTGTTTTTCATATATGACCTCGCACAAGTACAGATATGGGTTAATAGAGAAACAATATGAGTACACCTGGTTAATTGCAATTAAATAATCTAGTAAAGACACGCAAGCGTTGTATTACATCAGCATATGGAGCCATACTTTTGAAGGTCATCTCTAATGACTCGGGCCATACACACTTTGTCTCCCAGTAAATCCTGTTTTTCATACACGACAGTACAGATATGGGTTAATAGAGAAACGATATGACTGCACCTGGTTGATATTACGTCGAGCGGGGGGGCCTTTTCCTCCTAGGGTAGAGGCACAAGTATCTTCGAGGTCTTACCCTTCCTGCCAGCCAAAGAGGTTCATCCAGGCCTTACCCGGTGAGTATATTATTTCTTTTATTCGCGTGATAAAAACGCTAATTAATTAAATTAAATTAAAAATAGCATTCTAATAATAGGTATTCTCTGTTTTTTTTTTTCTATGTACAAGAGAGAGACTGCGCTGACCGGTCAAGAGAAAATCTACAAGAGACCTGAATCAGCATATGGCACCAAATTGGAATCAGTAGTCTTTAAAAGAATAAATGGACTAGCAACTGTCTCTGGGGGAGCACCCCCGGTTAGGTACTATTAAGCAGCATTTAGTGACATGCATCAAAACACATTTTTAAAAACTTTGACAGAATAAAGTCTTAGTTATTTTAATAAATACGTTTTTCAGTAAATGTTTATTCACGCGCATGCAGACAAACACACACCCCGGAGGTCAAACTAAAAAAAAGTTGATACAAACTACAGTTGTATCGGACACGCACACAAAAACACAAAAGAGTTTGCTCAATCAAAAAAACACCAAACAAATATAGTTCACGTTTTTTATTAAAATGTATAAGGATTGTTTTGTTATAGCGAAATTTTAAATTAATATGAACAACCTACAAGATGAACAACCTACACACACAGACACACAGACACACACACAGCAAAACCCCAAGCATGCGCACAAGTCCACAACCAAAGGTTGGGAAGTGTGCTTTCCTTATCTCACAAGTCATGGAATGGTGGGAGGGGGGCCACATAAGTGTGGGGTAGGAACTGTGGAATCAGGCAAGGGTGTAAGAATTTAGGATATAGTCTTGTTATTTTAAAGAAGGTGTACATGATTATTTAATTATATTTAATAGGAACCAGTAAGCTGCATTTAGCACCATGCTGCAAATACACATTAAAAACTTTAAAGAATAAGGTCTTAGTTATTTTAATAAAGACATCCTACAAGGTGCCCACGGCCCCAGCTTATATAATCTACAAGCTTGATCTGAGATGCTTGCTGGAGTACAATGCTAAGTTGACAACGGTAACGGAGCTGCAGACTGTTTGATAGTTAATGAAACATAGTTCAAATTCAACAGTGTCAGCAGTCATCCACTATGCAGGGAGACTACAGATTCACTATAACGACCCCATTTATCTGCTGGAATTATTTTAAAAAAAATTTTGACAGAATAAAGCCTGAGTTATTTTAATAAATATGTTTTTTCGGTAAATGTATATTCATGCTCATGTGCACAAACACACACGCACACACACACACACACACCGGTGGTTAGGGGCTTTAGAGTTTAACTTTAGGTCTGTGAAAGTATAGGACCGCGATGTGTATACAGACCCCAAAACATACTAACTTAGTCGTTCATGAGTCTTATTGTGAAAAACCACACAAAATAGACTTGTACCTTTTAAAGAAAACACATTAACAGCTTTTGTTAATGTTTAAATGTATAAAATTTTAGATGTGTTTGTTAAACAGTCAAACAAAAATGTGTTTCTGATTTAGTTAGTTAAATACCGATTTTAATCGTTTTTTCACTCTGCTCATTGGAGTTGTCACTACCTGACATTTTTGGAGTTTTTTGTGAGAAAAAATGCGAAAGGCCAATATTGTTCGAAGGTTTTGAAAATATATTTCCATTAACGAGGTTTCCTACAATACCTTTTATGGAAATGGAATTCCCACTCCAAGAGATTAACATGTCATCAGGAGTCACGCTGGGCCACACTCTGGGTGATTACAGTCAGAGCCACATTGGGCCTTGTGCCATGTGAGTAACATCTGATTTCACACAGAGACATGAACTGAAGCAGGTTTATGATTTCTAACATGAAAAACATTAGGTTGATTTCTAATCAGTTGCAGCTGGAAGGCTGATATATGTCTTAATCATTAACTCAGAGATTATTAATATAGTATCATTACCTCTGAGCTATGATTTCCGTCTGAGACAGTCGAGCTTGTTCACAGTCTTGTATAAAGTACCCGAAAGTCACACTTAAGTATAAGTACAGATACCCTCCCAAGTCACCAACTAGAATTCCACTCAAGTAAAAGTCTTAAAGTACCTAGTGTTCACTGTACTTAAGTATTACAAATAATCTGTAACTAACTGTACTTGAGTAATTAAAGTGCAAGTAAATATGAATAACAACGGAACGCTGTCTAAACTTTTAATATCAAAACGTTTACTCAGCATTTTAAAGCATGGAAAAGAAAAATTTTGCATACATCACACACTTCAAAAAGAGGGCTTTAAAAACCTAAACAGGAGTATGCTATTGTTAAAAAAAGAAGTACAGGTTAATGTTAACGTATTTTAAAGCCATTTCTGAAAACACAAGTCACCGTTTTTCCTATTACCAGCATGGGGTTCATTATCTCAGTCACAAAACCCTGTTTTTCAGCTTACATAACTATTTCAGTGTTCATTGTTCAAATGTCCAAGTTAATATTAGTGATTCAAATGCCCTAACCAGCCTATCACCAAGAGAAGAAAACGTTCACTTAACATCAGACACAAAGCTCTCCCCAAGCTGTTATCCAGGCTAATCGTGATAACTGAAATTAATTCACTGGTGTTTACCATTAGTTTAGCTTTCTTCGATGTGCTTCTTTAGATTGAGCTTTTAAAAGCCAAAATCCCAATGTCTTTCCAATGGGACACGTCCCAAATACACAGACGCCGAACTGCAAGATGCACACACGGTGGATGATTTACACACGCTAAATACACGTGAGGATCGGACCGTTTACAAAACACGGCCAAACACACACGCGACAATAGGGAAATGCAACCATTAACATTAACAACCACAACAATGCAAGGGGTTTAATGACTGTAAATAAAAAGCGTAATTACCCCAGCAAGCAAGTCTCCATGTCTCCCGTGATGCCTCGGTCCGCCCGTCGCCACACTATATTGTGTTTTTCTTTAAAGTTTTCACTATAAAAACCAGAAAATTAATTGACAACAAATCATTATTTGGTAGACTTCTGAACGAATTAATGGAATTTAAATGCTTTCTTATTGGGAAAATTGCCTTGGATCGCGTACAAATTGGTTCACGACCACTTTCCTGGAACGGATTGTGTTCGTGAACCGCAGGTACCACTGTAGTAAGAATCCACGCAATAAAAGTCACACTAAAATATCCAGGTGTGGATACAGATGTGTCTGCGTCCATGTGCCTGCTGAGTACTTTGTACTTTATGGTATGCCAAGTGTCAAGCGCTGATTTTTCGTGACTCTGCAACAGATGAAATGCATTTCCTGCTTCCACAAAAGCACTCCGTAATTCCGCAGAATCGATTTCTTCCACGAAATGACTCTGTATCATTCATGACATTCCTTTCCTCCACAAAATGACTTTCGTTCAGGAAATGCATTTTGTACACAAAATGAATTTATTCAGTTGACAAAATTCATTTCGCCCACTAACATTCTTCCATTCAATTCCAGTCCGTTTCCAAGGAGATGTTGGAACAGTTACGTCAGTTACACAAGCAGTAGCCTACGTATGTAAGTTCTAGAATCTAGAGTGCTGATGTCATTCGCATTCCTATATAAACGGCAAATTCATCTTCACATTTCATTTTGAACAAAATCAACATACGTGCATGTACATAAACTTTAACATGGCAAGGAATTTCTTTCAGAGAGCTGTAAACCAGCTTAAAAACAAAGAGTTTCGGAAGTATCTGAGGAGGTATGTGCATCCAGAGGCGCTTGCAGTTTATGTAAAAATCCAATATGTAAACTTTCCTTGTCAATTGCCGTCAGTGTATAAGAAGCTTAAACTCTTCACTTTGTTGTAGATGTAAGCATAAAGTCACTGCTTACATTTGGGTCCCTCATTGCAGAAGTGCTGCTGGTGATCACAGAATTGCACTTATAATTTTTTTTGTTTGTTTTCTTTGTCTTTCCGTGATCTGAATGTGCCTGTTGGGAAAATCCTTACAACAAAAGCACGGTAAGAAAGTAACAAACTGATTTTTTGTTAATATACATGTAATTTTATGACTACTGTTTAATAATCTCACACTAATGTATTGTAAGAATCCTCTGAAATTTATTTAATGGTACCTTCACCCTGCTGCATGTTAGATCAGCTCTGTGTTTTATTGTTTGATTTCAGCACTTCTGGGGACCAGTTATTAATTGGGGTCTTCCCCTAGTCGCAGTCAGCGATATGAGGAAGAGCCCCGACATCATCAGCGGTCGAATGACCTTCGGTAAGAGGCAGAGGGCTCACCTTCCATCTATATGAGCGTCCACTGGGTCACTCGGGACTCCAGAGGGACTTTTTAAAGGTTTTAAGCTGGTTGCTCTTCTTCTTTCTGGCCTCTGACCCCTGCATGATCTTTGTCTCCCCAGCTCTTACCTGTTACTCTGTGATATTTATGAGGTTCTCATACCGAGTCCAGCCCCGAAACTGGCTCCTTTTTTCTTGCCACATGGCCAATGTGACGGCACAAGTGATCCAGGGAGGCCGGCTCATCCGACACAAGTAGGTCCCCACCAGGCTCCCTCTAGAATATTTAAATCTTCACCTCATATCTGTTGATTAATGCCATATTACTGCTCGACATAGCATTTGCAGCCGGCAGCCAGGCAATCACTCTGCCAGCTTTTCTCCTAGTCAGATCCTTCCTTAATAGTGTCACACAAGTACCTTTTATAGGTTTGTGTTCTTCATGAAAGTTTTTTTTCTTCCATTTCAGAATGCAGAACAAAAATGCGAAATGAGCCTTTCCATGCAGTAGATAAGAGCACAGACGGGTTCGTGCAGATAAAGGCAAATTGAGGAAGATCTCTACCAGATCCATGCATCAGATCAAGAGAGCAGCTGCTAAAATGCCATTATGTAGCAGCAAACAGATATTTGAAGCTGCTGGTGCCTCTGGAGTCCCATGGACATCAAGGTGTAGAGTCCTCCACTGCAACTGTGCATAAACCTTCTATTCTGCCACCACTAACCAGTGCTCACAAGCAGAAACTGTCCAAATACACAAGTTTAATGGATGCAAGACTTGTGAAGCTGCTATCAAATAAGGGGTCCTATGTCAAAATGTGACGTGACCTGTTTGATTTCAGTACATATGCTGCAAACACAACAAATGACAATTTTCAGTTCTTTGCAACTTATAAAGTGTTTTGCAGCTTACTGTGCATAATAATTTGGAACAGTTCATTGTAAGTGTTTTGTTTGACAAAAAAATACTGTAATCATTAGATTTGTTCAATAAAATTTGAATTGCACTCAATAGTTGACAACATGAGAATTATTCTGACTATATGTGTGTTCATTTCTTGCATTTTTCTTATTAGGAATCCACACGTAAGTAGGGGCAATTCACTGCCCATACAAAGTGCGAGGGGAAAATATATACCTAATGAAGACTGTAGTTCTGTATTAGACAAAATCATTTTATCATATGGTCAGTTATTTTTATACCTACATAAGAACATAAATTTACAAATGAGAGGAGGTCATTTGGCCTATCAAGCTCGTTTGGGGAGCACTCAACTAACAGCTCAGAGTTGTTAAAATCTTACAAAAGAACATAAGAAATTTACAAACGAGAGGAGATCAATCAGCCCATCAAGCTCTTTTGGGGACAACTTAACTAATAGCTCAAAGTTATTAAAATCTTCTCTAGCTCTGATTTAAAGGAACCCAGGGATTTAGCTTGCGTTACACTAGTAATAAGACTATTCCGTACTCTACGTACACGCTGTGTAAAGAAATACTTCCTCAAATTCGTTTTGAAATGTTCTCCCACTAATTTCCACTTAAGGCCACCGGTTCTATTATTTAAACTAATATTGAAATATCGAACAGCATCCAGACCTGTTAGAATTTTATATACCTGGATCATGTCCCCCCCTTAGTCTCCTTTGCTCGAGGCTAAACAGATTCAGCTCAGGTAATCTCTCCTCATAAAACATTCCTCTAAGACCAGGAATAATTCTCGTAGCCCTACATTGCACCTTTTCCAAGGCAGCAATGTCCTTCTTAAGGAATGGTGACCAAACCTGCACACAATATTCTAGGTGGGGTCTTACCAAGGAATTAAATAATCGTAGCATCAGTTCCCTTGAACTCCACACACCTAGAGATGTAACCCAACATCCTATTGGCCTTTTTAATTGCTTCCCCACACTGGCAAGAGTGGGACATGGAAGCATCAACATATACACCGAGGTCTTTCTCATAATCAGCTACCTTTATTTCAGTGGAACCCATAAAATATCTGTACTTTATATTTCTGCTCCCTGCATGGATTACCTTACATCTATCTACATTAAATTTCATCTGCCAGGTATCAGCCCAGTCGCAAATTAAATCAAGATCCCGTTGTAGCCTCTGTGCTCTTAACCAGTTCTCAATCCAAGCTGCTACAGTTGCTAAAATCCCTTCAGTTTGGAGTTTAAGCAAGAGCCGTTTGTGGTGGACAACATCAAAGGCCTTCTGCAAAACTAAGCAGATCACATCATAGGCCTTTTTGTGATCAATTTCTTTTGTAGCTTCCTCAAAGAACCCAAGTAGATTAGTTAAACAGGACCTAAATCCCTAAATCCATGTTGGCTATCCCTCAGAATGTTATTTGCATCCAGGTAATCTACCATTTTCACTTGGATTATAGCTTCCATTACCATTCCAGTTATGCAAGTTAAACTGATTGGCTTATAGTTTGCTGGATTACTTCTATCCCCTTTTTTGAATATGGGTGTTATATTGGCATGCTTCCAATTAGAAAGTGCCACACCAGTAGATAAGGATTTCTCAAATAGTAATGTTAAAGGTTGGCTAATAATATCCCTCATCTCTTTTAAAACTATAGGTAAGATGCCATCAGGGCCCTGCAATTTATTTATTTTGAGCTTAGCAAGGCTTTGTACCACATCAGCCTCAGTTATACTTATATTGCTCATAGAGGACACTGTATTTGTATTAAATGGTGGCAGGTTACCTGCGTTCTCTATTGTGTAAAAGAATCATTAAACTCTTATTTTTACTATATCAATTTCATTTTCAGTTATAAGACCCTTACTATCCTACAGATTACTGATTTCAGCTTTTAGAGCTCTTTTGGAGTTAAAATATTGGAGGAAACTTTTAATGTCATCCTTAGCCTCCAATCCAACCTTCCTTTCTACATTCCTCTTACAGGTTTCCCACGTGTCCTGAAAACCTGAAAATATTTAGGGTTATTTTCCAGTCATTGAAATGATACAAATGGCAAAATGTCCTGGAATTTCATTTCTGTTTTTGCTTTTAAATTTTTCTACATTTGTAAAATTGAGGAATCACAATTATAACAACATCATCATGAGCAGAGCTTTGGAATGTTTCTCACCCAGTTTGCTTCTGCTATGTTTTAGATGTAATTTGTGTCCTTGTGAAATTATTATACATTATTTGCCTTTTTAAAGATGTCCAGTGAGACCATTACAATTGTTGACCCATTGGAAAAGTAAGATGCATATGAATGTAAAGTTCTGAGAAATTGGAGGTAACTGTGCATATGATGTCATGTGGGAATATTTCTAATTAAACAAGTCACTCCGATGTAATTTAATTGAAAACATGTTAAGAGTTATTACATGCATTTCAGTAATGACCATTGGAGAGAAAACACGGGCTTTAATTCTTAGCATGACTTTTTATGTTCCCAGATTTGAATACAGTTTTTAATGTCTTTTACAATATCTAGAAATTTTCTGAAGATGAGAGACTGTGCCGAGCACAATGCAGTGTGGCAAGTGCAAACCCGAGCTACAGCAAGATTCCAGCAGTTGTGGAGTTCTTATTTTGAAGGTACCTGTTTGCTGAGTTATACTGGGCAGTTATTACTTTGAATTAATATGAATACAACTGAATTTTGCAGTTTGCACCTTTCAAGGGGTCACATCAGTGATATGAAGACGAGCCAAAGTGCAGTGAGCGCATCTCGAATGGAAATTGCATGTGCACTGCTGGAATGTCGAGGTATGTTTAGGACTATTGCTAATATTTTGGCAATTACAAATGAAAAGAAGATTAAGAATCTGGATGTACCAGATGAAACACCCTCAGAGAGAGGTCTTGTGGGATGGTGACATTACACAACAGGCACAAAATATTCACATGGTAACTACACTGGACGTACAAATCCTGTTCTAGTATCAACTGTCATAAATGTATGTTTTGTGAATTTTTTGGTAATATGATCTGTATCGGTAATCTACATTACAAAGCGTGTCGTTTGTAGCCTAGTCTGTGGTCAGTTGTATACTGTGTTACATGGTCAACAATGCAATAGAATTACAGTAATAACTACAGTATATTGTGCAGTAACAGTGTAGTAATTTAGGGTTATTCTTTTAACCCAACTTTCAATGTTGTGGACTATAATTTGCTGAATTGTAGTTGGATTTTTCAGTTCATTTTGAATAGATTATTCAAATGGTATGCTCCTAGGAAATGTAGAGGACTACTGTGTGGTTTGCTCTATGTTGGAAGGAAATGCTGATGAAAGCATGATTGAAATGGTAAGAAGTCATACTCCCATACAAATTATTCTGTTTCTACTTTAACATCTCAACTTGTCAAAGAAACATTTCCAACCAGTACAGCATTGACTGAATTCACAAAAGGAGAACTCCTGGAAATATACCTGATCCTTGTAATGAAGATATTTTAATGGAGCCAAAGGTTAATGCACTTTATTATGAACTCATAAAATGCTTGTCCTAACCTCACATATTTTAATATAGATTAAAAATCTTACGTTTCTCCAAAGACCTGTCATAAAGGTTTGTTTCGTTGTTTCAGATGACATATTAATTTAACTGTCTTTTAGGTGCAGTGTGACCTCTGCAGTAGGTGGGCACTTTTCTAATGTACCAAATATAAGAAAGACTTGACTTATGTTTGTGACAAATGTTCAGAAAAATAAACTTCGTTCAGTTTTTCTTTAAACCTGCTTGTTTGTTCACAGATTATTATAAAACTGAGGAAACATTTTTTTTATCACATAAGATGCCCACAATGTGGTTAAAACCAGCAGAAATGCATGGGGCATAAGAAGCTAATAACTACTTCATCAACGATGATTATTTTATGACATTACATTCTTAGTGTAAAAAACTGATAGCCCATTAAAAACTATAGGCAGCAATTTCTGGCAGCATAAAACTATGTGTAAAAACTGCTACCCCCTCTAAAGTACAGGAAAGTTATTTTGATAGCATAAATCCTTATACAGATGTCCATTCAGGAGTATGGGTAGGAAATTCTGGCAAGGCAACAAAAAAATGGCAGAACATCGGCTTCTGCCTGTGAGCCGGAGTCAGAGCGGCTATTTTTCTTTCTCTATTTTTTTTTCCAAGCCGCATGGATTGGAAAACCTTGCTCTCGCGAGGTTTTTGTACCATGTGACATGGTCACGGGTGGTGACGTTTTGCAGCGCTGGCTGAAGTCGGACAAAAAATCCTAACCATGATGCATTGCGTTGGGACCAGAATGCATTGGTTTAAGCCAGCGCGGCAGCGTGAAGTGGAATGTACCCACAGACAAATGCAGCAATCACACGCACAGAGAAAGAAACAGGAGGGAAGGAGACGCGCGACAAAATGAGTGACCGCAGGAAAAATTTGGATGCATTACATTGACAATACAAAGGCAGAGTGTAGAGCGTGCAAGGATAAAATCTCATATCGAACAGGCTCTACAAATAACCTGCATCAGCACATGAGAACTGTACGTCCATCAGTGCAGTGGGAAGAAAAAGGACAAGCAAGTGAACAATCCCTCCACTCTGCGTGTGATAAGCACAGTAGTGTCGACGGTCGATTTTCAACCACTCAGAGAGCTTGTGGACCACCTGATTAGAGAAATGTGTACCATTATCAGTGGTAATGCATGTTGGAACATCCCATCGCGGGAATATTTCTTTTAACAGATTTTTCGCAACTATCTGGGCCGTTGCTTGCTTGGCCGGGAAGGCTTCCACCCATCTGGAAAAGAGATCAACAACCACCAGACAATAACGATAACCTCTACAGGGTGTTAGTTCTATGAAATCCATCTGCAAATGTTGGAAAGGACCCTCAGCTGGAGGAGTTGTAGCAGTTGGTGGCTTCAATGCACGACCCATGTTGTGAGTCATACATGTGGAACACCTGGAAACGAAAGTTTGAGCATAAGCCGTGAATGAAGGGGCGGTCCAGTGTCTCTGGTCCAATCCATGGGCCACCTTTGCCAATCCTGGAAAGGCAGACTTTGGGAGGTAAGGAAGATTAGTTGTTTGTTCCCTCCAGACCCCATCACTCCCCAACACTCCAGCTTTTCGTTTCCAGTGTCCTTTGTCCTCCGGAGTTGCCCCTGTCTGTAGGAGAGAAAGGTCAGCAGGATTAGTAGTAATGCACATCATCAGCTTCACTGGGGCCTCTGGGTCTGTGGCGGCTTTCTTTGCCCACCAATCAGCCCAGTTATTCCCCACGCTCACCTCGTCCTTTTGCTTAGTGTGTGCCTTACATTTCACAATGGCTAATCGTTTTGGCAGCTGAATGGATTGGAGAAGGTCCTACACAAGTGAGTGATTTTGAATAGGTTTGCCTGAACTTGTGAGAAATCCTCTCTGTTTCCACAGTGCCCCATGGTCATGACAGACTCCGAACGCATACCTTGAGTCAGTAAAAATAGTCACTTTTTGGTTTCTCATTTTATTACAAGCCTGAGTTAGGGCATACAGCTCTATTGCCTGCACGGACCACGTCCTTGGTAACTTCCCTCCTTCTATTAGTTCCCCATTCGGCCGGACAACTGCATATGATGTGGAGGGCTCCCCATTCTCCAGCCGGAGTGAACACCCATCCACAAAAACCAGTTCTCCCTCTGTTAGGGGTCCTCCTCCAAGTCATCCCTAGGCTTTGCCAATGCCTGGGTCGCCTCAATGCAATCATGCTCGTCACCGTCCACCTCAGTGGGAGCTAGTGTAGCAGGATTGACTGCTCCACATCACTCTATCGTCACGTTTGCTAAAGTTAGCAAAACGTTCTGATAATAGATCAGCCTAGCAGCAGTTAGGTGAGAGGTTTTTGCCTGAGTCAGAAGGGCATGTACTGCATGAGAGGCGCAGACCTGGAGAGGATGCATTTGCACTAGATCAGATGACATTAACACAGCTTCAGCAGTGGCTGCCACAGCCCGAAGACATGCAGGGAGGGAGCACGCCACAGAGTCCAACTTCCTAGAACAGTAAGCAATAGGTCAGAATTGGCCCCCGTGCTCCTGTCCCAGAACAGCAGTCATGAAACCACCTCTTTCATCCACACACAATTGAAACGGGCGTTTGTAATTTGGGACCCTCAATGCCGGGGTCACACAAAGCGCCTGCTTTAGATCAGTGAATGCCCGCTCGCTTTCATCTGTCCATTCTAACACATCGTGGGGTCCCATTCCCTTACCATGCATTAGGTCTTGCAGGGGCTGGGCCCTTGTGGCAAAATCCTGAATCCATGGACAGCAATAGCCAATCATACCCATCCATTTCATCATTTGCCTTTTGGTTGCAGGTTTTGGTGCCTGGGTGATAGCTTCCACCGTTTTGGCTCCCAGCTTTCTACCCTGGGAGTTCAGGACATGTCCTAGGTAGTGCACTTCAGATCTTACCAGCTGCAGCTTGCTTTTAGAGGCCTTATGTCCATTCTCTGCACAGAACAACAACGCTCGCGTATCTCTCTCACAACTCTCTCTCGTTTCTGCACACAGCAACAAATCATCCACATACTGCACCAGTGTACTTCCCCCTGGGGGGTGAAGCGCTCTAAGTTTTTTCCTAGCTCCTGAGCATAAACACTCGGTGACTCAGTATAGCCCTGTGGCATGACTGTCCAGGTGTACCTTTTCCCTTTAAAGGTGTGTGCAAACCAGTACTGAGAGTCTGGGTGAACTGGGACAGAGAAGAAAGCATTTGCCAGATCAATAACTGAAAACCATTTAGACTCTGGGGGTATGGATGATAGAATGGTGATTGGGTTAGGGACTATGGGCGCTCGCGGATACACTGAGTCATTTACCCCCCTTAGGTCCTGCACAAATCTCCAGGACCCATCTGCTTTCTTTACTGGCAGGATGAGGGAGTTCACCGGAGAATAGCTTATCTCAGCTATGGCCCCACGAGCCAGCAAATCGCCATGCACTTTTTCAATTCCCTCTTCTGCTTCTCTGGAGAGGGGGTACTGCGCGCGCTGTGGTCTGTATTGAGACTTAGGCATTACCCGTAGAGGTTCAGCCGTCACAATTTGCCCAAAATCGTTTTTCCCCTTTGCCCAAAAGTTTTCTGGGATCTCATCCAGCCATGCCGGTGAATCCTCAATCTCTACAGATTGCCCTTTTGTTCTATTATCGCAATGAATTTACCGTTTTACCTCAACAATTAAAACCTTGTCATACCTTTGTACAGTCCCGTCCTTAGTTACCCATCTACCTTTCTCCACATTCACCCAATCATCTCGCTCCTTACACTCTTTTACCCATAATCCTAGAAATTTCCAGTTTTTACCTTCTACCTTTCCCAAGGAGACATGTGGAACGCCTTCATCTCCAGGGCAGAACCAGCGATGCTGTTGTTCTTGGAGTGTCACAGAAACAGCAGTGGCTTGATGTCCCACATAAATACAGTCAATTTGAATCATTTCTGTAGGAAATCCATTCCCCATGAAGTCTTGAATATCATCCAAATCGTGTTGTGTGGGGTTTTCCACATAAGTGGCTGTGCAGTGGAGTCGTGGTGCTGGTAGACGTCGTCCAGGTTCATCACCTCCTGCCAGAAGCGGTGTCTCCCCACCTCTTGTGGATCTGGGAGGGAGTTGACCACCTCTCTCAGCTCTGCCAAGTCCCAGTTGTGCTGGACGTACAGTACACCATCCTTGGTGTTCCATCAGGCGCAGGGCCCCTTGGGTCAGGTATCTCCACCAAGGGGTACAACTGCGATGGCTGTGAGCCTGAGTCTCTCCCCCTTTGCAGCAGTCTCTGGCTCTGTCTTAGCGGCGGGGCTCCTGCTTCCCCCACTGCGTCATCTTCCTCCTTCTTCTCTGAGGGAGGGGCAGTGGCCTCCACAGACGCCGGTGCTGCTGCAGCTGCTCCTAGCTGAGGATGATAAGCAGGGGTAGGGGGCACATTCGGCAGAGGAGGGTACAGAGGTATCTCTTCCTTTTTCTTCTTAGTATTCTGTAACACCATGCTGAAGGATTGGGCCTGAGTCTCATTCTTGGCCCTTTCAGCGTTTAACTCCGCTGACTCCCTGGTCCCCCTGTTCCCCAGTTTGTCCCGCAGTCCCTTATTATTTGCCTTTTCCTTCTCTAACTCTTTCAATTTAGCCACATATATCCACTTTTCAAACTTATCATCCATCCATCCATCCATCCATTTTCCAAACCGCTTATCCTACTGGGTCGTGGGGGGTCCGGAGCTTATCCCGGAAGCAATGGGCACAAGGCAGGGAACAACCCAGGATGGGGGGCTAGCCCATCGCAGGGCACACTCTCACACCATTCACTCACACATGCACACCTATGGGCAATTTAGTAACTCCAATTAACCTCAGCATGTTTTTGGACTGTGGGGGGAAACCGGAGTACCCGGAGGAAACCCCACGAAGACATGGGGAGAACATGCAAACTCCACACACATGTGACCCAGGCGGAGACTTGAACCTGGGTCCATTTGGCACATTCTTTGCTAAAACTCTCCCATCTCAGTCTCGACCACATCGCAACATATACGTTTCTAGCCTGGCTTTCGACAACTGTGTTTTCTCATTTGTTTTTCAAATTTTGTCATACCCTCTGGGTCATATGCATGATCTGGAGCCCATTTGCTCTCTTTGCTATTTGAACTGCCCATGACTTTTCCTATCTGTTCACCAGTTACCCTCAACGAAGTACTTCAGGAAATTAAGCAGTTTACTTCGTTGCGAAAGCAGAAGCAAGTTTCTTCGTTGCAACAGAATTTGCGAGAAAGCAAAAGCAAATTCCTTCCTTGCGACAGAGCTAGCTATTTATTATGAACACAAACGAATACTTTGATTTAGCAGGATTGGTGAATAATATAATTAATATTTTATTATGCGCACCAGACACACATTCCAGCAATATAAATGTTGACTCATAAATGAGACAAATTTAGTTTGGCCCCGGCCGCTTGGCCTCCATCCGCTTTTTACGCTGGTATCTCTGTCTAATTTTCTGGACGCTTATTAGTTCGTTTACCTGATATTCTGCACTAGACAACACATTCACATTCATCACAACCAGGATATTTACACGCTTCACACATTCAAACAACAACACGAATCACTGCGTGGCAGGTACTATTCATTCACTTCCCTGGCAGGATTCAGTCCGCTACCAGGCTGCCCCCGGCAGAGCCGTGTTAACTGCCAGTTGCCAGTAACGGATCAGTTTCCACACACAACCTTATTTATACCCCGGTGGGGCAAATGCCAACCAACCGGCCTGTTTTCACTCCCTCGTGAAAACCCTTTCACTTCCTTGTGAAAGACCTGTGTCTCTGTAGACACCTGTATTTGCTTCCTTGCAAATACCTGTATTCACCTTCCTGTGAATAGGAGGATCCTCCTGTGGATCGCAATCCACTAGCGCTTTTTCCAAAGTTTGTCAAACAGCACATATAGATACTATACAGACTTAAACATCGACTTGTGATTTAATAAATCAACTTACAATTTTTTTCCCTTCAATTTTGGTCCGTTGATCGGATTGGGATGTCCAGGCGTTCGTCCTGAGCCGGATCGAGTAACTTTTTTCCTCGCTCCTTGGCTGGCAGTGACGTCTCACCGCTCCATTCTAACAGGACACCTCGTTCCTCGCCGTCCGTGCGCTCTGGCTGCTCCCTTTCTCCGATCCCGGACGAGCCCCCAAATCTGTGGAAGAAATTTCTCAAAGTCTGATGTTTAAGTGTTTGACAGAACTTTATTATTCGATGAGCTCAAAGGGAACAGACACTCAGCAATCATGCGTCTCATGTTCTGCTCCCCGAGCAACAAATGCATACATCTTTTATGGCCTAAAATGCGACAGTCATCTGACAAATCAAGGACAAGTCGGATATCTGGACATTCCAGTTACTTCTGCCTTTCATGGTCCAGGCAGTTCAAAGAAAATTTGGCCATCTGGAGATACCAGTTTCTTCTACTTTTTCAAGGTCCACCTATCAGCTTAGAACAAGTCTATCTATTTGGGACTTTTTGCTATATTATTCTAGGACTCGTTGTTCTCTTTTTCTACATTTTATATTATCCAATACCATGCATTCATTTTATAATATCTTCATAATATAATATAATATCTTTGTACCATCAGACACACACTCTGTGTCACTGTGGGCTTCACTGCACAGTAATACACAGTTGTGTCTTCTGTCCTACTGTCACTGATGGAGAGGTTGGTGAGACATTGTTTTCTGTTCATATCCATTGAGAATCTTCCTTTAGGAGAAACCTTATCAAGTGCCTGAATCAGAAGTTCAGGAGCCTTTCTTTGGCTGCTGTACATAACGGCACACAGAGTAGAAGTTAGTAATACTAGGGCAGTATGTCAGTACATCTTTGTCTACCTCAGGTGAATTAATCAAAGGAGGCTGAACAACTTTTGATGCTTCCACTCCCACAGCAACATAAATAACTAAATAAAATATGAACAAAATTATGAATAAATAACAAAGAATATAAGGCTGTAAATATGCTGACAGAGGATTTCATTGACTAGTATTACTACTAGGGATGTCCCGATCAGGTTTTTTTGCCCTTGAGTCCGAGTCATTTGATTTTGAGTATCTACCGATACCGAGTCCCGATCCGATACTTCTATAATACATAAAAAAAAGAATAAAGAAGAGCGAGGAAAGGATGTTCCTTATTTTTTTTTTATTTCACCTTATTTTAACATTCAACAACTCTGTTAACAAACAGAGCACTTCTTTAAAGTAGCTTGAACAATCATGTAATAAATAACATAAATTCTTCACTTTTGGACTAGTGCAACAGTAAATATAAAAAAAAAGTCTAATATAAAAACAAATAGCACCTCAACTTAAAATACCTGGCAGGCATGTAAACAAATAAAAAAAATAAAAGTGCCACAGTGTTTGCAAAGACAGTAATGTGCTTTTAGGAACTGCACTCCTAACTCTTACTGTCATCACAGTAGTAAGTTTCACAGAAGGAAATGTATGTTTTTCTTAATGAAAACTAACATCTCTACCTTGTCAGGTTTGAGCCTGTTTCTGTTCTCATCAAGGACATTTGCAACGGCACTAAAAAGTCTCTCACTGTCCACAGAGCTGCAGGGGACACTGAGATACTGGGTTGCAACAGCAGCCATAGAGGGAAACTGATTAGCATGTTCTTTCCAGTACTGAAGTGGGTCGCTTTTCTTAGGGGTGTTTTTTTCTGAGAGGTAGATCTGCACTTGAGTTTCTGCTGATGTGGTACTCACAAGCGCTGAAGCACTGCCTCCAGCAGAGTCCTCTTCATTGTTTTTATTCCCTGGTCATCATCATCCTCCCGAGACAGAACACGTCTGAGGACTAATGAGTAAATGAATGACTTAATGAATGCATGGGATTATAGTTTGTTTTAAATAACATCAATAAATGTTACAGTATAAAGTAATAAATAAAAATACAAAATACCTGTTATGGCAGGGATCACATCAGCTGCAGTTGCAGTCTCCCTGCTCACACTCTGATCAGCTCTTCAAAGGGGGATAGCAGATCAGCAGTCTTATTCATCAGCTCCCACTGGTGAACTGTCAGTGTTGCTGGTAGAGTGCACTCAGCTGCAAAGACACTAAGAGCACGTTTTTGTTGCAGTAGGCTCTGCAGCATGTAGGGGCTGCTGTTCCATCGTCTGCACATAAGAGAACATGATTCACTTTATTTTTGTGCAAATTAGGTGCAGAGCACATAATGTATTAGTGGCTTACTAAATCAAGTGTATGGGAAACAATAATAAAATAGAAATACATTAAAGAAAGTTACAAGAGGAATCTCACCTGTACATCTTGCTGTAGGCGCTTGATATCCATATTTAGGTCCATCTGTATGTCTTCTAGTCGAGAGTAGGCCAACGGGGAGTGTTTAAAATGGCCTACAATCTTCCTTGCATTGGCCAGGGTCTCCGTCACGCTGCGCTGAGACAGCAGGCCCTCATGCACACAGAGTTGACAGGAATGGGCGACACAGCCCACACTCGGCACTCCCATATCCCTCATAGCTTTCTTCATATTTGCCGCGTTGTCACGCAAAATTACGTGGACCCGTTGCTTGTCAATTCCCCAGTTGTTTATCATCTTTTCCACCGATTGCTGGATGCGCTCTGCGGTGTGCGATCCGCGAAATTCCTGGACATGTAGGATCGCACGGCGTAAAACAAAACTTGAGCCAATCCACTGTGCGGTAAGGCTTAGTAGAGACATGGGAGCTACGGACGAACTCCAGATGTCTGTGGTGAACAAAACATAGGGTACATCTGATAACAGGACAAGTAGTTTGTCAGAAATCTTCTTATAAAGGGCTGGCAGAGCTTTCTCGGTGAAATAGTGGCGAGACGGCATTTCAAATCGAGGTTCTACGTGCTCCATAAGCATAAGAAATCCAGGGTTCTCTACAAAGGCGAATGGCAGGTCACTCATTGCGATCATTTGTGCTATCTTGGCTGTGATGTCCTGTGCCTTCGCGCTGTCACGGGGCATTTTTTCTCTCCTCTTCAAACTCTCCTGCAGTGTGAGCTGACTCGTCTTCGGCTGGGTTGCCTGGGTAAACTCGCTGTATTGTGTCGGGTGTTTGTTTTTGAGGTGCTGTATTAGGTTTGTTGTGTTAAATGTAGCCTTTTCCTTTCCACCACTTGCAATCCCAAGTTTACATATCTCACAGTTTGCTATGGCAATGTTGTTGTCATCAACTAATATAATACCTCCAGACCGCAGACATACTCGCGCTTTCCGCTTCAAGCTGCTTCTGTGTTCTACTTTGCCGGCATTTAACCAATAGCGTCTCTGCAACAAAGTGATGTCATGCCGCACGCGTTGCTGTTTCTGTGTGGAGTCAAGAGGTCTAACTCTGGGCCACCGCATAACTATAGATGTGTTAAAAAATAATGAGAATATATATACATATATATCCGAATCCTGATCGGGAGCTAACGTCCGATTCCGATCGAGTCTGAAACCACGTGATCGGGCCCGATTTCCGATCACGTGATCGGATCTGGACATCCCTAATTACTACTAAAATAAACATGTCCAGGTTCATGAATTAACTAGTGATCAGCATCCTCGGTGATGAGTGCACTCACAATGATTATCCATCCATCCATTTTGCAAACCGCTTATCCTTCTGGGTCGCACGGGGTCCGGAGCCTATCCTGGAAGCTATTTGCATGAGGCAGGGAACAACCCAGGACGGGGGGCCAGCTCATCACAGGGTACACTCACACATCATTCACTCACACACATCTGACTAGTTTTAGATTTGGTAATTTTGCTGGAAATTATACATAACCTCAACCTAGCTGAGAAGCAGCACAATCTGGAGGTTACAAAGCAGGCTTATCTCTGCTTCTGCACTTAATTAGGTCAAAATCATGTCACTCCACTTTTTCTCATGATAAATGTTTGGTATATATATCGAGTCATACTACATTAAAAATGTCAGTTTTTTATTTGCAAGAGAAATCGGGATCATACTGGGTTTTGTGATAGAGTAGCCCCTGCCGTTCAGCTCTGCTGTGACAAACAATCATATGGATTATTGTGCCAAGTTTTTTGGAAAGACAGATGTTTGTTTATTTTTCATAAATATATGGGTGATTTATTATGGGACAGAATCATTCCAGTACAAATAATGTTTAAATAATCTGCTTATAGTAATCAAGTAGTCCACTTACAGCATTCATTTTGGGTCTTCTTATACATGAGAACATATGGAAAAAATTAAAACTGTAATATATTTTTTTTTTACTGTACCTGTCATAACCTGCTCGTATTATCCTTGTGTGTGCCACGCCCCCTTATTAACCATGTGTTCTACCCCGATTGTAACCAGCTGTTTTCTGTCAGTTTGAATAGTCCTGTGTATTTAGTCTGCGTTCAAGTCTGTTTCCCCAGCCCGGTCATTGGCGTTGCCTACCGTGTGTGCCTTGCCTTGTCGCTTTGTTTAAATAAACCTCGTTTCCTGGATTCCCGTCTGCTTGCTCCTGATTCCCCGTTCCCTACTGCTCACAGTCGTCACAGTACCTTGATCACCCTATTTTGTCTTGCAGTGACCTACCTACTTCTGGCTAGCTACCTGAGGCCAATGTGGCATGCAAGGAAAATATGATGGGAAGAAGAAAGTCATTTTCTCTCAATGACAAATATAGCCTCATCAAAGCTTATGACTTCCATGCTTATCGCTTCTATAAAACTGAATTTAATAAACATAAGGATATGACGAATTCATGCAGATTACTAACTTCTGGCCGTCACAATTATGGCTCATACAATTGTGGGCGTAAATAAATGTCCACATAGTGGTGAAACTCCGGCATCCATGACGTATGCCCTACAATAACATACAGTATGTTGCTGTCATAATAAACTTAACTTAAATGAGACGGTCAGTATGATTTTCTGGAGAACAAATAATCACATAGATTAATCAAACCATCAGTAAAATAGTTGATAAATTAACCTACAGAAAAATATTGTTGTAAGTGGCTGCCCTAATCGCATCGCTATATCATTGAAATAGCGATATGACACTTTCTATCACAAAAAAAATGTATGCTAGTGTTATCGTGGACGATTGATATGGCACAACCTTATTGCTAATACTTAAAGTCCATCCATCCATCTTCCAAACCGCTTATCCTACTGGGTCGCGGGGGGTCCGGAGCCTATCCCGGAAGCAATGGGCACGAGACATGGAACAACCCAGGACGGGGGGCCAGCTCATCACAGGGTACACTCACACACCATTCATACACACATGCATTCCTACGGGCAATTTAGCAAGTCCAATTAGCCCCAGCATGTCTTTGGACTGTGGGGGAAAACCAGAGTACCTGGAGGAAACCCCACGACGACATGGGGAGAACATGCAAACTCCATGCACATGTGTCCCAGGCGGAGACTCAAACCTGGGTCCGAGAGGTAGTGTGAGGCAACAGTGCCGCCCCATACTTAGTACATGTACAATATAATAATCTATGCCACAAATGTGTCTGCTGGGGTGTGGCACGAGTAAATGGTGTCCTGTAGTTGTGTTCTGGGCATACAGCAGCTCTGGATATAACGGATTTTGGATATAATGGACTGTTTTGCCAGGTCCCTTGAAGTTATAACGTTATAACTGGATTTACTGTAGTTAAATATTGCGCACCTCGTTATCTTTGTTACACGTCTCTGCTCCCTCCCCCAACCCGGCTTGTAAGAGAGAAACAAGCTCAGGGCTGCCACTAATTCAGCGGGATGGTGAGTTGTATTTTTACACACTTTGTTTTTAGTTGTTTCTATATCGGCCCGTGAAAATATTGTTTTACATGAAATTGATTCATGGCACAAAAAAGGTTGGGGACCATTGTGCGTTTACGCACGTCACAAGACGGCCCCCAACCAGTCCGGGGAAATGATAATGGAATAAAACCAGCCCATGGTGGCAAAAAGGTTGGGGACCACTGCTCTACAGATACCTATGCAAAACAATCATTAAACTTATTAACTATATCAATTTCACTTTTAATAATAAGACTCTTTCAATCTTGCAGATTAGTGATTTTAGCTTTTAGAGCTCTTTTAGAGTCTTATAAGAAGACTGGACAAAAATAAGAAGATGCCCATGCTTGCAAGTCTCCTGCACCACCCTCTGTCTGACAAAAGACGTTGCAGGAGAGTTTTCAGAGAGCCCTACCAGAGTTTCCAGGGCTGGGTGGAATTAGGGATAAAAGGGTTCATGGTAAACCATGGTAAAATTCCTGACGGTTAAGGTTACATAAGGTAATGGCTATGTTATTATTTTAATGTTTATGCAAACAGAAGGTGTTAAGTGTTAAGTTTCTGATTTAAAACTAGACAATTACTTGTCACGATCACTAGCGAGCAGAACGGCGATCGTGTGGGTGCGGCGAGCAAGCAGCAGGCACACAGGCAAATACGGGGCAAAACTGGGGTTTATTACCGAAATGGGGGTAGGAGACGCTACACCACACCCTAAGCACAACAAACTACAATGACGGACAGGGGAAACGAGTCAGACCAGGACTTAAATACACAGAGACTAATCAAAGTAAGCGGACAAAGCTGGAGAAGATCAGGGAGGTACACGTGGGTAATCAGGGGGCGTGGCACACACGAGGAGCGGACGCGCCGGGCATGACAACTTTCTTGCACTGGTTGCATTATAATTATTTGCTCTAGTGGGTATCTGTATCACCTAGCAAATTAACTTGTACCAACAAAAAAGGAAACTTTTATTTTGGAGGCAAGGAAGAGTGGCAGTGTCTGGCACGCATGTGTGAAAACCGGGAAGAAGGCACTGGGAAGATGGCGACTCAGTTGAAAATAGAAGCTTTATTTGCTTAACTTAAAAGGTGTGTATGTTTTTATATTAACACTCCTAACTGAACTGTTTGGGAGCAATTATTTAAGTAGTCCATCATCCATCTGCAGATGTTAAACTTTAAATATTGTAACTATTTTTACAAAATCTAATAAGCAAAGAAAGCATAATATACAGTAGGTTTCTCTTGTCCAGTGCATTTCTTCATTGTTAATAAACAGTGCATATTGAATTGATAAAGGATTCAGTCTATTACAGAAGTAATGCAATGTACACCTATTTAGTATCCTATACTCTTCATATGTAAAGTATAAATGATGAATATTGGTTACTTGTCAGCTATGTTGATTTTTAAGACCAGCACATAAGATTAAAAATGTTCCTCCTTAAACAAACCTAGAGAAGGTCTTCACTTCCTTCATGTTAATTTTGCGTCCATAAATGATATGTTGACTGATTTCCTTCTGTGCACAATCGATGATGGTTCCAGCCATCCATCCATTCCATTCCAGCTTCTGGACATGAGGAAGAAAGCTCCAGTGCAGTGCATACATGTAGATCTCTTCCTCTGAATTGAGCTGGTCTGTCCTGTCCAGGTTGCAGAACATTGTATAGAAAAGGTCCAGCACTCCTCCAAAGACATCTCCACAGTCTCTTTATTCTAAATAAGTAGAGGAAAACAAGAAAAATATAGACAAGTTGTTGCTGAGGTTGTGTGGTTATCAATGAAAGATAGACAGAAAAGGATAAAACCTGCCACCAAATTAGATTTCCTACAACATTTCATGTTCGTAGCTTTTAATACCAGTGAGAGACCACACTAAATACAGAATGAATCTGTATATATTGCTTGTAAAACATTTTTGGTCAAGCTATAGTTTCAGTCGGTTCATATCTAAAAGTAATGAAGATATTATACATTTTTTTTCAAAGTTGTATTGCCTCTGGCTGTGCGTGCTGCTGCCAGTAAGATGGGAATTCCTGTTCAGGCCTCTGGTCGACACCATGAAGCGTGCAACTTCAATATTTTCTTTGCCCAAGTCAGACCTTTCTCATGAGGGCTCCTCGTAGATGCTGCTTCATGATCATCACCGTTTAGGCTTCGTTATTCCTTGCAGCATTAAGGTAAACAATAAGATGACTAAAGCCATAGATTCCTCCATAGACAACAATTTGCCATCTGTAATATGCAAAATTATAACCAAACTGCATCTGCTTATGTAGAGGTCTTAAGCTTCTCCAGTTTAAACAATAGTATGCAAGCATGTGTTACATGTAGGACTGGGCGATATGGGAAAAATCTCTCGATATTTTTTTATCAGCCAATATTGATATATATCACGATATGATTCAAATCACTGTCAAACCACCTTTTTATTGTATGTTTATATTTGTAGCATCACCATTTAAACTGTTAAAAAATATATAATTTTTTATATGGACACAAGCATTGTGCTAATTTAGTTTAAGTTCTTTCTTTGTATTATTTGTTTTTAAACTATTTACCTTTTCTAAATGACCTGATTTGAGTATCCTTTTTTATTTCTTAAATCCATTTTTTAGTAATTTTTTAGTTTAATATCATATCTATCTATCTATCTATCTATCTATCTATCTATCTATCTATCTATCTATCTATCTATCTATCTATCTAGTATATATATATACATTTTCTATATATACACACACACTCACATATATGTACACTGTGCATGCGTGTGTGTGTGTGTGTGTATATATATATATATATATATATATATATATATATATATATATATATATATATATATATATATCCATCCATCCATTTTCCAAACTGCTTATCCTACTGGGTCACGGGGGGTCCGGAGCCTATCCTGGAAGCAATGGGCACGAGGCAGGGATCAACCCAGGATGGGGGCCAGCCCGTCGCAGGGCACACTCACACACCATTCACTCACACATGCACTCCTACGGGCAATTTAGCAACTCCAGTTAGCTGACATATGTCCCAGGTTTCGCTGTCTTTGAACGCAGTAATTCACTGTAACAGAAAACGCAGATCCGACTGTACCATAAAGTCTTCTACGACAGTCCTTCACGACATGAGACCTATCAAGCAGCAACATGTCGTCTTTCCGAGTGCGCATGGGTACGCATTCTTGGAACAGAATGACTTAAGACAGATCGTGCAGCACTGTCAGTACCCTTTGCGTGCTGGCTGCACAATCTGTCTTAAGTCATCTTGCTCTCGCGAGGTTTTTGTACCATGTGACATGGTGACATGTGGTGACATTTTGCAGTGCTAGACAAAAAAATCTAACCATGATGCATTGCATCAGGACCAGAATGCATTGCTTTAAGACAGGGCTGTAAGTGGCTGCATGAAGTTGAACGCACCCTATTTTTTTCTTGTTGCCAATAGCAACCTATGACCACACCTAAGATTGGTGACAGAGAACATTTGGAATCAACACCGGGGGCATTTCAGATTTCAGCACAGACGGTTTGATTGTTACACTCTGGCAATAGCATCAAGATAAGTGTTATTAGCCCAATAAATCATGAAAACGAGGTTTAACATTTTCTACATGAAGGGCAGGGAGATTATCAGTCAATGTTTATGATTTAGTGTTGTTTTGTGCTATAGTATAGGCTGAAACCTGTGGTTATCATCAAAAACAAAATGCGGTAATCGTAAGTATTAACAGGAATGTTAAATCTGCATTTGCATGATTTCAGAAACTACTGAGAGGTATGAAGAGAAAGGATGACATCACTAGTTTCTTACACACAAAGAGGAGGGATCAGGGAGGAAAAGCAGACGTAGTTGCGGATGGCGAAAGAGGAGAAGGAGCAAGAAGAAGAAGATCAAGCTGAGCCAGGGCAAGAAGGTGAAACAGGTAAGCAGCAGAGAAAGTATGAATAGACATACACTCCAAAGCTGAGGTGCTAGGGAGGAGAGACTGCCTGAGTTCCCTGGATTTCATGTATTTTAACCATATATGGTACATGCAGTATTAGAGAATGTAACACCTGCAAATGTATAAAGAAACGGCTTTGATTTTGCCACCCCAACTGATTTCCATGCCACCCTCATGCCACCCTAAGAAAATTTCTCTAGATCCGCCCTTGTCGGTGAACAAGGGAATGTTACCTGGCTAACTAGCCCCAGGTAGCTTACATGCCCTCCCTTAGGCTGCTTTCCTCACACTGTTCAGTGAGTAAAAGTAGTTTCAGCATGAGGAAGAGCAGACTCATAACTTTAACCCTGCAGCTAAGATAATTGCATATTACAGCTTAAATGTAGCTTGAATGTTTCCTGGTCAACATTAGACAGAGGAATACAAGCCAGCTAACCCCTAGTCAGTGCCCCCCCCAGCGGAGACACCGGGTTGGTCTCATAAGCTGTTGATCTGAGCTTCTCCGAAGAGATGTTGAGGCACACTGTTGAGGCTCTTCAGGTGGGCCCCAGTCAGCAGGAGACAGCAGGTCCATCCAGAGCAGACTACAGCAGCAGGGATCAGGAAGAGGAATCCTTGAGATCCTGGGGTCCCTCACACATTAACAAGCAGCACGAAATGGCACTGAATAATAAACGTTTATGTCTGACACACTTGTCCTTTTTTAATTCCAAATACTATATTGGGAAATAAAAGAATAATCTCCTCCTTTTGCATACAGAATGAAATATTGTTATTTACATCTAAAATGGAGTAATGGAAGCCCCTAATGTTGAGGTTTTAAGTAACAACTTCCATTAATATTACCTTCAGCAGACCAATTAGAACCAACTTCTATATTGGATTTATCCGTGTGTATGGAGCCACCATTTTCAGAGTTACTGTGTGTTATGTCTGCTGTACAGCCCTGATGTGGTAGCTGCTGAAATCATTCACTGGGGCTAAGCAGAAACAGCAGTGTACTCCAACACCTTAACCTCCAGAAAGAGCCATGCAGCTCAAAGCCACGCAGAGAAAGCGTTGCATCAAAGGAAGATCAAAATGCCTGATCGTCATGAGAATTTCTCCACAGGGATCAATAAAGTGTTATTATTATATTTCAGGCTTACCTGGATTAAAGGGCATGTTGTTAGTGTATAGTGCTTAGAATGTTTAATTACTCTTATTTTCTTAACTTACATAATAGATGAGCCATCATATCCTTAATGTGTATTGATATATGCAAAGGGAGGAGAAGGGAACAGACCCAAGGTGCAGAGTAAGAGCTAATGTTGAGTAAAATAGCATTAGAGAAATAAAATTTACAATAAATTCATGGTTTTTGTCCATGGTTAACCAAAATCTTTTGGTTATATATGACCCAATCCACCAGATTAAATTATACCACAAGTAAGTGTTACACGTAGTTAGGAAATTATCTGCTGCTAGAACTAAAAGTTAGTCTTCATGTACAAACGTCTATGAACTGTGGTTTTCGTAGGTATTACATGCTTATACCCAGATACACTATATGGATAAATGTTTTGGGACACAGGAGCCAGGCCATGTCCAACATTAATGCCTGACCTCACAAATTATCTTCTGGATGAATGGGAAAAAAATCCCACAGACACCCTCCAAAATCTTGTGGTCAGCCTTTCAGGAACATTGGCAGCTGTTATAGCTGCAAGGGGGGACCAACTCCACATTGATGCCTAAGGATTTCATAGAATTTCCTGTAGGTATTATGGCCAGATGTCCCAGTACTTTTGTCCATAGAGTGTAGCTGGAAGACTCAGGTTAGGCTCAGCTGATGTGCTGCAGTGTCGGCTTAGTTTGCAGTGGCTTACAGGAGTTATGCCAAGTGCGGCTTATGCACGGCAATCAGGGTGTTGGCAAAAAGTAAGAGGAACGATTCATTTATGCTACCATTGGCCCAGTTACGCTCAGGCCTATGGTTGCATATCATAAGGCAACCGGTAAGGGTCCATGAACTAAGTTTTCCCGTTTTACAACAACTCTGTACATAAATAAGGAGCCTACCGTCCATTTTTGTGTCAATAACATATTTATTCACATTATGATTTTTTATGATGAGGTGTTAAATAAGCTGGCTCCAATTTAGAATAGCGTTCTGTTTTTCAAATATTATGTATAAAATAATAAATTATGTCAATTTTATTAACATATTAAGATGTTTTGTTATCATATTTATGATATTTACACTGTAAAAATATCCATGCTCTTACAAGACAAAGTACTGTATTTTGATTATACTAAGTATGGCGTCAAATTAGTGCCAAAAGTCGTGCGCATAAAAACCAGCCGCGCATGCGCTCGCGAGCAGAAAATCCATGCTCTCTACGCGCTCGCGATTGCACAGCACTCGCTCGCTCGCTCGCTCGGCGTTAAATTAGTGCCAAAAGTCGAACCACGCGCGTGTGTGCGCTCGCGTGCTGAAAACCCATCCCCTCTACGCGCGCGTTCGCTGGACCCTATCTACGCGCTCGTGTCTGCTCAGCGCTCGCTCGCTAGACAGGAAGAATTTTGACACTTTGGAGGCGGGAACAGTGGCTAATGGCTCCGCTTCTTTGATTGTTTTTTTTTTTAAATATTGACTACTATTTGCTATTTGCTTTGGTAGAAGATAAAGATAATTGACCAATGGATGTGGGATTCACACTGTCATGATGTCGGAGCAAGTAAGTCTTACACTTCACATGTTCACATGTTTTAGAGATTCTGTTTTCATATTCCACGTTAAGGATTGGAATCGCGTGTGTCTTAATTAAAGCAGAGCTTGAAATTCAATGCGGTATAGCTGGTATCTCGTGCAATATTATTTATTCACTGTCTGCTATCATAATTTGGGAATTTCCCGCTTCGTCTTACCGTATATAAAAGAATAGGCCAATGTACGGTAAATTGCATTGTGAATAACATTTCTTAATACAACATCACAAAGCCAATTCAATAAATTCAAATCCTGGGAAGAGCGCTCCTCAGATATTAGTTCTCGGGTTAGTGTTAACAGACTATAGGCGAAACCACCTTAAGTGCTATCTGTTAATGTTTATTAAATTAGCATTAGAATGGAGAGGTTTTTAATATCTTTTGTCCTTGTAGCTGCTAAATACACTCATTATTAGGCCACTTAAAAAAATTTGGTTCTCGTCCTTTTTTTTGGAGGGGGTGGGTCGGGCGGGAGGGATTATTTATTTATTTATTTATTTTTACAAATTTTAATTGTTTGAACTTTCAAATATGTAAGAAAATACATATTTGAAAATACATACAGAAGAGAGCAGACCTACTTAGTACGCCTCCTCAGTTCTTCCAGTTTGTTGCGTTTCAAATATATTAAATGTAAGAAAACACAAGAATGTAAATGTATCTCATAAATGCCTTCCCAACTATGGATTTGGATACTTTATGCTGATGTTTCATGTGAATATAAAAATGATACTATTTGAAACCAATATTCTGTTTGTCATTCCCATTCTAAATGAACAACCAAGATTTTAAAATATATATCTAGAAAGAAAGTGTATTAAAACATCTTAAAACACGAGGAATTTACAAAATACAGGAACCTGAATGGTTGAACAAGGAAATGCAACTCTACAAACAAGTACTTAAGAACATGTACCACATAACTTCCCCAGATTTAAATCTTTGCACCAGCCCATCTCAGGTAGAGTCAAATTTAGGTTCATTAAACCATTCCAAGACTAGGATTACACAATGTGGATCAATCGTTGATGTGGAATGCGCGGGAAATTCAAATTTCGTCATTCTGGGGCATTTTCCATGTGATTTTTACGAAGAAAAAAAGAATTAATTCGGGTCGGAGGCATTTCAGTGGGTCGGGCGGGGACGAGAACCAATTTTTTTTTTTTAAGTGGCCTTAAAGCCATAAAGTTGTCTGCCTGCTACATTGGAATCTCCACTGAGTGTTTTTGGTGGATTTTATTTAACTTTATATAAAATGTATCATCATACATGAACAAGCACCTCACAAAACAAAAACATTTCATTTTCATAATTAAAACTTTTGAATGGTAGGCCTAGTGTGTTGATCAGAGACAAGATCTTGACACCTCATTAACTATAATTTGTTCTGTGAACAGCTCAGATACCACTTTCTCGAAAGTCTTCTGCATAAAATAGAAATGGGATTCAGCGCGACTCCACTAAATTTGGATTACCCGGAGTTCCTTTGTCATCAGGAGCTGTATCTTCTGCAGGCCCTGTCTAATCACATTGAAGTACCTCCTGCTATCACCCTGGCTTTGCAAGAGCTCTTTGACCTTGTGAGGGCACATCTGGAACGTCCAGCCCCATGTGTCACACAAGAAGTCACTGCCACCAAAGGACGACCCAAGATTTTGATTGAAGAACAACGTTTGAAAGAAATGCTCCATACACAACTTGCTGTGCCTTGCATAGCCACACTGATGGGTGTTTCAAGAAGAACAATCTTAAGAGGAATGAAAGAGTATGAGCTCTGTGTTAGGGACACATATAATTCCATCTGTGGTGAGGAACTTGACAATTTGGTTTCTTCTGTCAAGAATGATCTACCAAATGCAGGCTACAAGATGGTCAGAGGGAGGCTGCAGTCAATGGGCTACAGGGTTCGGTGGAGAAGAGTTGCAGCCTCCATGCATAGGGTTGATTCCATGGGCATCATATCAAGGTTGTCAAGTCTTGGCTGTGTTGTACGCAGAATGTACTCTGTACCAGGGCCCTTGTCTCTGGTACAACGTGGACACAAACCACAAGTTGATCCGGTTTGTATTAACAGCAAATTCATTTGAAGTTTGTTCATCTACAGCCCTGGGTGGATTGGTGTGAGGTGGTGGTGGGGCTTTGGAGAAGATTTCCTGCCGATCAACACTGGCAGCTTATATCTATGTGTCATGGAGGTCTCGGGACTCACAGATATTCAGAGACATGTGGATAGTTTACCAGTGTTTTTCAGCAGGAAATAGTTATTACTACAAATTGTCACCCCCCCCCCACAGAAACTGGATCTGGCTATAGTGGGAAAATCTTTGTTTTTTTATTATTTGTGAGAACTTGACAGCCCTTAAATTGTTTTCAGCAAAGTAAACAAAACTTGTTTTGCTCATTCACCAGCAGTTTCTAATCTGGGGTCTAAAGTGGTCAGGCTTGCAAGTGTATTTGGTTATTTGTCTATCCTAGCCTGTTGCAGTGTATATTTCCTGTATATTTTGCATATAAAAATGTTGTATGTTATGTCAGTGCTTAATATTATCATGTAGTCTTCATGAACTTTGTTTTAACCCGACTTAATGGCTTTCTTCATCTTGGCCAGGGACTGCATTTGAAAAGTAGCCACTTGACTAAAACTGGCACGTTTTCAGAAATGCCAGCAACAATAGTGATAATGAACACCCCTCTAACTGACTCTCAGTTGGTTTAGAAAAAAAGACTTTTAAGAGAAAAGAAAGCCTTCCTTTGGTTTTGCATTTTTCTCTTTTTTGTTAGCTGTGCACATCATATCAGAAGAATACATCACAATTAAATTAGTTAAGAAATAACAGATTACGTATATACAATATTAAGGCGATAACAACAACCCTCACTGTCTCTTGGTGCTGGTTCAGACAGGGCATTCTGCAGCAGGGACACCACCCGTAAATCTCCCTATCACAACAGCCCACACAACAGAATAACATTAGCGTTTGATTCAGTAGGGCTAGTCCGGGTCTGGAAAGCAGTTGGGCCAGATTTTCAAACCAAGAAATTTAGCTGGGCCAGACATTTTCAGCGGCCCAGTAAGCAGCAGGTAATGGCATTTTAAACAAACACAAATCAAGGTACATTATTTTAAAAAGATACAACTGAACAGAATCTGAGAGCAATATTTTTTTTCCACTTCTGCAATAAGAAAAATATTTTGGTCGTATCTGACCTAGACACATCTCAAAGTGCATAAAAAGAAAAATTGGGGAAAAAAAGGGAAAAACTGGCTATAATCATCATCCGCTTATACTGTAGTGATCCATTTCACCCACACAGGCATGATCACCATAAGCGGTTTCCACATTATTGTCGAGGTGACTATTCACTTTACCTCTGCTTTCTCCGACATCTTCCTGATTCTGCCGCCAACAAGGGGCTCATAGGGTGGAGACTGAGGGTGTTAAACAGACCAATCTTACTTTTGTCCCTGAATGCAACAAATAATGTTGTATTTATCTGTCAAAAGTCCAGCACCAAGAAAAGCAACAGAGCGATGATAGAAACTGCAATAATAATGGAAGTGCGCCGCCCTACAGGGAAGGAGGAGTGATGGGAGTCCAGGTGGTGGCTAAGCGTGCGTGGGGAGAGGCGTCGTACTGTGAGGCTTTATGAACTTCCGATGGGGCAGTGCTGTCATACAGGGGGGAGCCTTAGAGGGGCACTGTGGCCGCGTGCGAGAGCCCTGGGTAATGAGTGGTAGAGCTGCGCAGGAACTGAGAGCCCAAGCTGTTGTACATTCCACTGGACTGGGAAACTGGAGTGAGCGAGGAGGAGCTCATTGACCACAAACCGGGATACTGGCTGTGTGTGAGCAATGGGGTGGAGATTAAGGAAAGACGTTAAATCAGCATGCAGTGTTGCCTGGAAAAAACAACAAATAGTGTCACTGTACTAAAACAATATCAAAATAATGCCTATTTTTTATTCATTTTACTTGTAGAGTGCAAAGTACAAAGGAAAACAAAGAGTAACTATGCTGAAATAAATCAAAGCATGTCCCAGAATGCAGTGATGGGCCTGAATGGATCAGGACAGAAGAAGGTGAAAGACCTGTTAACGAGGTGAGACGATGCAGACACAGGCCGGGATGTGGGTATAGGCGAGAACAAGAGGGAAGACGGGGGCCCAAGACTCAGCATGGGGGCAGGTGGGGGAGGGGAGGCACGGGCTCACCTGGAGCTGCTCCCGGAGGTGCCGCTATGACTCATGGGTAACATGCCGGAATGGGACGGCACCTGTAGGCTGGACCAGTTGTCATGGGACGGCAACATGGACAGACAGGTAGACGAGGTGTCTGAATAAGCAGCTGCAAGTATAAAACAATAAATGAAGCAGGTATGTGGTGGGCAGTGTCCTTAATATGGTCAGTACAGAAAAGGCATGTCATCATGTTATGTATATACTACCTCCAGTTACTTAATGCCTAACTTTAATACATTGATTGATTTGTTCACTGCTGTAGCCTGTGTCAACTTTCCTTTCAGACAGATGTAAAGTCCTTTCTGTTTTTGTTCTGCTGAGTTTCTTTTGAACAGCATATGGCTGAATTCTGTTAAACCTCAGACTGAAGAGAATTGTGTTAATTGAAAAGCAAATATCAAAAACTCAGTCCGCAGGAATGTTTTTCAGAAGATTTCTGTGGACTTTTGGAAATTTCACGAAATTCCATCGCTCGATTACATAAACACTGAGTGAGATTTCATTGCCATTACTGCAACGTATGAAGAGGATTATGACTTATTACTTTAGGTTATCGGACTGAGTGAGTTTTGGAAATTTGCTCTTCAATCGATAACTGAAGCAGGGCTGCGAATGCAGAGGTTATATACGTCGCATATCAACAGAACTGTATGTGTATGTCTTGTCTTAATTATTTTGATTAAATGTCTGACTATTCCCAGTATGTGTGGACATACTTGGCCAAATAAAGCTGATTCTGATTCAGTCAGAGGGTAATCGTCGGTGTGCTGTACTATCGTGGTGACCCACAGAGAAAGCTTAGGACCATGATTTCAGTGTGCGCTTGTGTGAGGGGATAGGCAGGGCGGCTGCTCACTGGGTGATGCACTCCTGTGGGTATAGGGGCTGGGATAGGGTGCGGAGCGGTTACTCCTCAAGGAGGAGTAACGGTCACAGCTGTGGGGGGAGGAGAGGGAGAGGGTGCTCCCAAACTGGGGGTGTGGGTTTGATGAAGAGCAGAGAGACCCTGAGCCTGGGATGAACCAGCTGCCTACTGAAACGAAAGCGGATAAAGACAGAAACTAGAACCTCAAACTAAACAACACAAACAACAATATCAAGTTATATTCAATCATTGAACAGTTATATACTTAATCTAAACAATAGTAATAAATATCGCTCCGGGCAATTTAGCAACTCCAATTAGCCTCAGCATGTTTTTGGACTATGGGGGGAAACCGGAGTACCCGGAGGAAACCCCACAACGACATGGGGAGAACATGCAAACTCCACACCCATGTGACCCAGGCGGAGACTCGAACCCGGGTCCCAGAGGTGTGAGGCAACAGTGCTATCCACTGCACCACCATGCCACCCCCTGCTATTTCATTGTATAAAAAGAAACTTACTGTACTGTACAATAAAGTATTTCAGGATGCTGTGGACTGTGTTTGTGGGTGAGCTGCAGCTGCATGTTCCTTACATTTTTTTATCAACACCAGCACCGTGAGGTTTGGCCTGGACTGGGTCCTGTCCTGCATGGTTGAAGGCATGTTGACTGATGGTGTGTTCTGTTGGATCCCACAGAAAGGAAATGGGAATCCCATTTGGATCAGATGCTGACAGTTGGAAAAAAATCTTATGTCTGTGTGTTATGAAGGAATATCAATAAATGTTTCTGAAAGGGGATGACTCATTTGGTAATTATTTACGGCTTATGTTATGGCTGCCAATGTACAGTCTTTACTGAAGTCTGACTTCTTTCGAATCACCTTTAACATAGATTGGACACTCTCTATGCAATGTGCAATGTGCAATACTTATATAGATGGTAAATGTTTACCTGCTTGCACAGATGGTTAATAATTTTTTTCTTATTTCTTGTGGCCAAAAGTAGGTACTGCAATTTCGTTTTTTTTTTACTCTTTATACTGCCGTCTTGTGGCAAAATGTGAATACTGCAGTTTGTAAACAATTAAATGATTTCTTCCCGAAATACAAAAATTATTTTCCCACAGTGTACTAGCAGCTTTGTGTGGCAATTGTTTATATTAAAAATACATTGGACCAAGTCAAACTATTTTAATGAAGACTTAACACCAAAAATGGGCAAAAAAAACCACAACCTGCTAGTTGACTGGGAAAATAATTTTTAAATTTTCTTGCTGCCATCTCGTGGCCTAAAGTAGGTACTGCAATTTCGGGAAGAAATCATTTAATTGTTTTTAAACTGCAGTATTCAAATTTTGCCACAAGACGGCGGTATAAAGAGCGAAAAACATTATTTTACTAAACAAAAACAGTTTTTTTACGCAATAAAGCAATTTTAATATTGTTTCACTTTCCAAAAAAGTTTTCATCAATAATTACCATATAAAGCGGCCACAGGACCGTGGGAAAATCATCAATTTAATGTCAAAATTGCAATTATGGGGAAAAATGATAATCTGAATATTCTCATGAGGCCAGCAGAAGGTAGTATGTAAAATTAACAACTATTTTCCTTGTACTGGTTTGTAATTCTGCTAAGGCCCCATGGTATTAATAATTTGCCCCATCTTGCTCTCCATAAAGGCAAGAACGAGCTTGGGGGTCACAGTGAAGAGACTGCTACCTTGAGGCCCCCAGGGTTTTCAGGTCTTGTTCAAAAGCCTGTGGATATGTGGCTATTCTGCCAATTCCGAGCACGAACCGTCGACCTTCTGATCACAGCCACAGAGTCTTAGTCTGCTGAGCTACACACTCATTATATGTATTTCACTCTTCTGACCCTTATTCTTAAGTTGTTGTAGTGTTTCCATCATATGTAAGAGGGCCTGCCCATCAGAGTAATGTACATCCTGTGACATGTATTGACTATCAAGAGAAACTGAAACATGGTGTATTAGGCTGTCAATGAGTACTGGACTAGGGCGAAAATCTGTCTGATAATCTATCTATTAACTGGAAGAGTACAAACTGGAGACAGATCCCCTAATACAGAGGGATTAACGTCTGTGCCACATCCAGAACCATTCAGTGTAGGAGTCTGGTGGTTCTACTGGATACTGACAAGTACCCAGCCCCTTTGTTCCCTCTGATAATCATCAGTCCTCCTCTGAATGCCTTCACCACTCTATTCCTGAATAGGTACACATTTAAATATGCTAGCAAGATCAAGGTATTGGGATAACCGCTGTTCAGAGAGTTGCAGTGAAAACCATCATACACAGCGGCCCTTTCTGGATAAGATTACCTCCCTCTGATCTAACGGGTAAAAATCAAAGCAAGGTGCATTGCAATGTCTGACACCCAGCACACTACAGCATATAAAATACAGGTATCCATCGACGTCCGGATTTGGAACCAGGACCACTTGTTGCAAGTCAATTTGGGCGTATCTCATGTTATACGAGAGAGGCAAGACATTAAGGACAGTATACACAGCACTGAAATAATAATGTACATATTAAACCACAGCACTTAATAAACAGATACTGCACTTACATTTCACAAAAAAAAAATAAAGCACAGATTGCACTAAGAAATCAAAAGATGCATGTGCTAGCAAGCAGTGGGAGCTGAGGAAGAAGCAGTGGTGAAATACTTTATTGTACAGTACAGTAAGTTTCTTTTTATACAATGAAATAGCATGGTGGTGCAGTGGTTAGCACTGTTGCCTCACACCTCTGGGACCCGGGTTCGAGTCTCCGACTGGGTCACGTGTGTGTGGAGTTTGCATGTTCTCCCCATGTCATCGTGGGGTTTCCTCCAGGTACTCCGGTTTCTCCCGCACAGTCCAAAAACATGCAGAGGCTAATTGGAGTTGCTAAATTGCCCGTAGGTGTGCATGTGTGAGTGAATGGTGTGTGAGTGTGCCCTGCGATGGGCTGGCCCCAAATCCTGGGGTGTTCCCTGCCTCGTGCCCATTGTTTCTGGGATAGGCTCCAAACCCCCCGCGACCCAGTAGGATTCCAGTGGTTTGGAAAATGGATGGATGGATATACATACAGTCATACCTGCGGTTCATGAATGCTGCGGTCTTTTGGTTTGCGACAAAAAATGTTGTGGAAAATTATGCATTGATTCGCGCACAAAATTCGCTTGACGAATAGATTCCTGGACCAGATTCCTTTTTCATGCTAGTGTAGCACCGGCAGAGCGCATGTACCAGCATGCCCCGCTTTCAATTGTAAACAGAAAGATCAGAACAGGCAACCAACAAGCACCGAACCCAAATTCACAGATGCTGCACTGCAAGATGCACATGCAGTGGATGATTTACACACGCTAAAAACACGTGAGGATCAAACCGGGTATACACATGACATGGGCAAACAATAGGGAAATGCAACTATTAATATTAACAACAACAATAAAAGGAGTTAAATGACTGTTAATAAAGACAAAGGTGTGGATGCGGGTCTTCGCTGCAACTCCCTATTTAGATTACTGCTTGGCTGAAGAGTCCTCACCCCTGGGTGTGACCTACAGATTACCACAAAAACCTGCCCTTTGCGGATAAGATTGGACACCCTTGTGTAATTGTTATTCTAGAAAAAGTGACAGAGTAGGATTCGTTACAACAGGAGGGAATCTGCGCCAAGATTTTTCATTGGCTTGGCTGAAAAATATTTAAAATGTAATAAAAACAGTGATACTAATGAGTAATATAACAGTGAAAGTATGAGCCCAGGAAATATTTATTATTATTTTTTTAATTTTAATTACATTTTTATTACATTGAAAATGAAAGTGAAATGTAATTACAAGAGTCTGCAAAATTAAAGCCGCCGCTCCACCTTCTGGTCATTGAAAGGTACTACTCTCCCCACAGGAAATGCCTACTGTGTGCCTTTCGTGACTTGGCAAATGAAGAAATGCATTTAGTTGTTCCAAAGGCATTGCATAATTACACAGAATCGATTTCACCCACAAAATTACTTTCTTTCATTCATGAAATGCATTTTGTCCAGAAAATGACATTCTTCCATTTAGTTCCGGTCTGTTTCAAAGGAGATGCTGGAACAGTTACGTAAGCTACATTCGGAATTTAAATCATAATGTTGTCAGATGTTCATCTCAGAGCGACATTTCCCCAGCAAGGATTATCTATGAATCTGTATAATTTACGTTTTGTTTTAAACTTGTCAGCAAACCAGTACTCAGAATGTTTTCCCGCCTTGCAAGATCAGCACAAATCATCATTCGGAACTTGTCCACCTCCATCCAGAACAATGCCAAGGTGGCAATGTTGGGTGCATCGGCCAGGACCCCTGGTGAGCCAGTTCTCCCTCTATGATATTATCTACACTCCCGGTGTTGCTGCTGACCTTAGCCACATTGAGACCAGGTCCCAGGTCACTGGCTACATCGGCCCAGATCAACTCGATGCTGCTCTGAAGGGGTGTGAAGTTGTGCTAATTCCTGCTGGAATGCACAGAAAGCCCAGAATGACTCACGATGATCTCTTTAACACCAACACCACCATCATGGCCACCCTGGCTGACGCCTGTGTCAGCAAGTGCCCTGAACCAACCCTGTAAACTCTGGATGGCATATGCAGGGGCTGGATTCACATTCTCTCTGCTGGATGCTATGAATGACATGGAGGGGGTGTGGAGTGTGTGTTTCTGAGATCTGAGGAAAGTACAAATACTTCTCTACCCCTCTCCTCCTTAGCAGACATGGAATTGAGAAGAACCTGGGCCTTGGCGAGCTCTCCACCTTTGATGAGAAGCTGGTGGCAGAGGCTTTGGGCTTGAAGTTGACGGCCTCCATCATGTAAGGGGAGGATTTAGTGCTGCTCAAGGGCAGCCCCACAAAAATGGACCGTGACAACCTGGAGCAAAAGTAAAAAGACAGTGCTTCTCACGCAGGCTTTTTGCAACATTTTCTCTGTTCTGCTTTTCTAGGATCTAAATATTCCCGGAATGATGGGAAAGAGCAGGATCTAGCTGTGGCTAACATCTACTGTCCTCAAATCTACCGTTAGTAGTCTTACAACCTACTTTTTTGTGTGTTGTTTTTTGATGTGCCAAACAAAAAACGGAGAGTAAAGTAAAGGTTAATATGTATTCCGTTGCAATGGATTTATTTTGATCTGTTTCGGATTTTAAGTTTTCATAAGCTGCCAAACTAAAAAAAAGTTTTCAGAGTATTCCTCATTGCCCTCTTGCCTGCTTGTTTCCTTAAAGGCTCTCTGTGTGTGTGAAAGTGAGTTAATTCTTTATTTTCTCTCGTTGTTCAACCGCTGAGATGATTCTTTTTTCATGTCTGGAGTTAAGCTGTTTATGCACTAACTGTACTAGTGCAGCATGTTTTTGTTTCACCAAGTTGCCAACTGTTATTCTCAGGGCTCTCAAGTCTCATGTATTTCAACCAGTTCACACGTTCACATGCTACACCTTATATTTCTCACGCTGAGTGTTACATCTCGCTCGCCTGTTCCTTGTGTGTGCCACGCCCCCTCATTAACCGCGTGTGCTGGCCCGATTGTGATCACCTGTTTCCTGTTATTTCGGCTTGTCTTGTGTATTTCAGTCCGCGTTCAAGTCTGTTTCCCCAGGTCTGTCATTAACGTTTGTACCGTGTGGTCACAACAGCGAGCCGAGAGCCAGCTGGAGGTCATATACTGGCAAAATCAGACCGAGGTCGGCGAAGACCCCGAGGCGCTGGAGATAGTCAGGCGAAGCGGGACTCTCCTGGAGGAGAGGTGCATGAAAATCTCCGGCTGCTGGTGTGGCGCGTGACAGACAGGAGGCTGCAGCTGGTCACGCCGCTCGCAGCAGCGGCTGTAAACCAGCCGTCTGTGCCTGTGGACACGCCGCAACCTCCTTCCACCACCGCAAGCCGGAAGAAAATGAGAAGGAAGCAGAGAGGGAGGCCAGAGGAAGCCCAGACCGTCCTCCTGGGAGCAGTCCCCCTCTCACCAGCTTCACTCCATACTGATTATCGGGGGGAATTCTCGATTGCCGTGGACATCCCCACTGCAGCCTGCCATGCTGTATGTCGGGAGGAGCCGCTTCTGAGCCTGGCTGTGTTTGCCCCGGACATCACCACCACTTACCTGCAACCACCCAGCTCTTGTTTGCCTACAGCCACTACGCTGCCAGTGATGGCAGCACATCCCTTTTCAGGGACTCGTCTGGCTCTTAATGGGGCCAGATCTGCTTGGGACACCATCCCGCAGGTCCCACGGTCCCTTAACAGGGCAGCTTGACATGCCTGTCCTGCTGGCGCCTAATGTGCCTGACCTGCCTGTGCTGCTTGCAGCTTCGCCGTCCATGGTTCCTGAGGCTCCTGCTGCGCCCGTTCCTGCTCCACCCGTCCGCCCATCCCTGAGGCACCTGCTACACCTGAGGCCCCTCTGCCTTCACCTACGCCTGTTGCTCCAGCCCCGGCTCCACCCGCTCCTAATGGGCTGGCTCCACGCAAAGGGGCTTCGGCTCCAGCTCCAGTCCCCGAGGAGGTCTCAGGCTGTCAGATCATCGCTCCTCCTCCCTTGATGGAGGGAGAGGAAGAGCTTGAGTGGGATCCCACGGGGACCTCCCTAATGACTCTTCTGCCCTCGCCCCGGCGAGGTTGACCCCGGCCAGAATCCCACCTTTCAGTGTCCCAAAAGGGGAGAGGGCACAGGGCCAGTGTCCCACCCACCCTTCCCCTTGGTTCGCCCTCTCTTGCCTGGGCTGGGGCTCGGAGGAGGGGGGTGAGGGGCGCCTGCGGGTTGATGGTCCTGTGTCCCCAGTCTCGTCTCGTCTATCGCCTCCCCTGATGCACGCCTGGAGTGCGTGCCTTTGGGGGGGGGGGGGGGGGGTTCTGTCACGCCAAGCTCTTCCAATGCTTGTGTGTGCCACGCCCCCTCATTAACCGTGTGTGCTGCCCCGATTGTGATCACCTGTTTCCTGTTATTTCGGCTTGTCTTGTGTCTTCAAGTCTGTTTCCCCAGGTCTGTCATTGATGTTTGTACCGTGTGGTCCTTGTAGTTCATGCTTTCCCCGTCTTTTGAATCAAAGGCTGCCCGACTCGTGATTCCCCGCTTCCTGCTTGCTCGCTCACCAAGGTGTCCCATTATATAGAATACCTGGATGATGCGCAGGCATGCAGAGTGGAGTTTCTGCCGAATTCAATTTACAGAGCTAAAAGCCACTTACCAGACAATCAGAAAATACCATTTGTTGTTTCCAAGTAAATTGCAAAATAAATTCCTGCCCTTCCTTGAATAAAAGTCCCGTTCATTGGGTGAAGGTGGCTACATTTGATTAACTGGTGGATTGTTATGGAAATGTAGCATGAAAGCAAGATTAAAGTAACCTAAATAGCATCTGAATTGTCGTACTGATTTCAGTCAGAAGTAGTGAGGTGATCTTGTTCTCAGAAAAGATGCAGGATGAGTCTTCAGAATTATCCTTTCTCCTGCAACTGGTCCACTGTGTCTCCAAGGCACAGTAATAATTATTTCAGTGTCCTATTTCTGTGTTGGAGATGTTCAAAACCCGAGACTTCAAGTTCCTATTCAGATCTGCACTCCACTATTCCTCTAACACTGGCTGTCCAAAAGTTTTCTTTGGACTTCTGTCTGTACCAATGCATCTTAGTGACAGTGGAGTCTTGGTAGGATCAGTGAATGGTCGCCATCTCTCCTTCACTCACTTCAGTTGCTACATTCTGACTCACTTGGCCTTCACAGAGCCCATGTGAGGAATGAGAGCCCGGTGTGATGTCAGGTCAACACAAGAACACTGGAGTTAAACGCAGCAGATAGCAGAGCCAGGTGGCCGCCAGCATGGTTCAGACTGAGGAGGAAGTGCCAGTAGGGACCTTCTCCGGTACCCTAAGCCCCTCCTCACTGCTGCACTGTTAGGGCCGCGATATACTTCATGCAAGGCGACGTATTCACAACACGCCTCACAAGCAACAGGACTCACACGCAACGCGAGCAATGTACTGACTTTACTTGCACGCGTAGATTACGTCTATCCACCAGGGGCAATGCCAGAAAATCGGCAAATTGGCTATTTCATTTCCGGTCTCACTTGTTTTGTATGATGTTGTGACATGAAATGAGGTACAGTCGCTGCCTCCACAGTGATTGAGTTGCACGTTTTTTAATACTGCTGCTGCATTCTTTGTATTCTAACCACTGCTCCACATCATACTCTGCTCTGCCACATATGATTTTGCTACCCCATGTTAAATGTTACAATGTATATTGTTAGATATCTCGTAGTAGTTAGTATTTTGTAATTATAGTTCATGTCCACCAGGGGGCCTAACCCTAACTCTTAACCTAACCACAAAACAATGTATACTAGTGTTATGGTGGACGATTGACATGGCACAACCTTATTGCTAATACTTAAAGTCAACTTTACATAATTAAAGCAACTATTATTAATAGTCAGGCATCTGGTCAGATAAAGTTGGATTAGTACACGTAATAGGCCTAATCTATACCACAAGTGTGTCTGCTGGGGTGTGGCATGAGTAAATGGTGTCCTGTAGTTGTGTTCTGGGCATACAGCAGCTCTGGATATAACGGACTTTGGATATAACAGACTCTTGTGCCAGGTCCCTTGAAGTTCGTTATAATGGGATTTTAGTGTAGTTAAATATTGCGCACCTCATTACAGTATCTTTGTTACACATCTCCGCTCCCTCCCCCAACCCGGCTCGTAAGAGAGAAACAAGCTCAGGGCTGCCACTAATTCTGCGGGATGGTGAGTTGTATTTTTACACACTTTGTTTTTAGTTGTTTCTATACCGGCAAATTAGACTCCGGACTCCTCATAATATACAGTAGGTTTCTCTTGTCCTGTGCATCTCTTCATTGCTAATAAGCAGTACATATTGAACTGATAAAGGATTCAGTCTATTACAGAAGTAAAGCGGTGTACACCCATTTAGTATCCTATAACTTCACATGTAAAGTATAAATGACGACTGTTAGTTACTTGTCAGCTATGTTGATTTTTAAGACCAGCACATAAGATTAAAATAGTTCCTCCTTAAACAAACCTGGAGAAGGTCTTCACTTCCTTCGTGTTAATTTTGCATCCATAAATGACGTGTTGACTGTTTTCCTGCTGTGCACAATCGATGATGGTTCCATCCATCCATCCATCCATTCCATTCCAGCCTCTGGACATGAGGATGAATGTTCCAGTGCACCGCTTATCCTTCTGTGTCACGGGGAGTCCGGAGCCTATCCCAGAAGCAATGGGCACGAGGCAGGGAACATCCCAGGATGGGGGGCCAGCCCTTCGTGGCACACTCACACACCATTCACTCACACGGGCAATTTAGCAACTCCAATCAGCCTCAGCATGTCTTTGGACTGTGGGGGGAAACCGGAGTATCCGGAGGAAACCCCACGGCGACATGGGGGAAACATGCAAACTCCGCACACACGCGACCCAGGTGGAGACTCGAACCCCGGTCCCAGAGGTGTGAGGCAACAGTGCTAACCACTGCACCACCATGCCGCCCCTACATACATACATACACACGTAAATCATAATTCAACTTTGGAGGAATTTTTCAGCTTTTTCTACTTTTGGGGGGGGGGGGTGAATAAACATTGACTTTCTCGCTGGCTTTGAATGCAGTAATTCGCTGTAACAGAAAACGCAGATCCGACTGTGCCATGAAGTCTTGTACGACAGTCCTTTACGACATGAGACCTATCAAGCAGCAACATGTCATCTTTCCGAGTGCGCATGGGTACGCATTCTTGGAACAGAATGACTTAAGACAGATCGTGCAGCACTGTCAGTACCCTTTGCGTGCTGGCTGCACAATCTGTCTTAAGTCATCTTGCTCTTGCGAGGTTTTTGTACCATGTGACATGGTGACATGTGGTGACGTTTTGCAGTGCCGGACAAAAAAAATCTAACCATAATGCATTGCATCAGGACCAGAATGCATTGCTTTAAGACAGGGCTGTAAGTGGCTGCATGAAGTTGAACGCACCCTATTTTTTTTTTTGTTGCCAATAGCAACCTATGACCACACCTAAGATTGGTGACAGAGAACATTTGGAATCAACACCGGGGGCATTTCAGATTTCAACACAGACGGTTTGATTGTTACACTCTGGCAATAGCATCAAGATAAGTGTTATTAGCCAAATAAATCATGAAAACGAGGTTTAACATTTTCTACATGAAGTGCAGGGAGATTATCAGTCAATGTGTATGATTTAGTGTTGTTTTGTGCTATAGTATAGGCTGAAACCTGTGGTTATCATCAAAAACAAAATGCGGCAGGGCTGGACTGGTAATCTGGCATACCGGGCAAATGCCCGGTGGGCCGACGCACTTGGGGGCTGGTCGATTTAATATGATTTTTTTTTTTAATTGGCCAACGACCGGCCCATAAAGCAGGGACATCGGCCCATTGGTTCATTTTCTATACTGACACTGGGCTGGCCTAATCATCTCTTAACAGGCTCCACCCCTCCCCCTCTGTTTCTTGTGTCAGATGCAGTCAGTGGCTCAGAACCAGAAATCAGTGGATTTAGGATGGAGAAGCAAAAGCGCAAGGGGGGTGCAGAGAAGTTGCGGGCCAAAAAAAAATCTAGAGGTTGATGCCTCAACATGTGCAAAAATAACCGACATGTTTAGTTCTGTAGCTTCGGTTTCCAAGCCAACAGTAACGTTACCTGACGACATTAAACAGGTGAACATAGCACATGGATGAGAGGTGACTAGTCATGGCGGCACCCAGGCAGAGGAGCAGGTATCTGACAGTGAAGTCAAGGAGGGACAGAGACAGAGTGAGCAGGAGGAGTGTAGTTGAAACGGTAAGCATGGTAGCTACATGATTTAACAGGGAGGGAGTGTTAAACAGGGCGGATGCAGCAGGATAGCGTGTGTGGGCCTGGCTGGGCCACGAGGAAGATGATGATTTACCTAAATTAATGAATATTATAATTAATGGTGGGCCGTTATCGGCGTTAACGTGCTGTGTTAATGCGAGACTCTTATTGCGCGATAAAAAAAATATTGCCGTTAATCTATTCACAAAGTTGGGAGCTGGGTCTTATACTATGCAAGCTATGATGAAAGAATGAAAAAGTATATCAAAGACATCGCATTCGGAAATGATCAGATTTTGTGAGAGAAAAACACAGACATAGCAGATTCGGAAGGGATTAAAATCACCAAGTATGTCTGTGAAACAAAACATTCTCTAACGACCCCCTGAAACACTAGTTACTTTTAATCATTATTTAGGTAGCACAGATATTCTGAATGTCTTTGGCAGAATTCAGATGATTAATTTCTAAATTAATCTAGATAAAAAATAATCCATGCCCACCCCTAATTATAATAAAGCAAACTAATCGTTGTCACTATTATAAAGTCTGTCATATTATCAGTCTGTTACTGCACTAGCGACTCGGTCAGCTAATGTCAAATTACACAGCATAAGCTATTTTGCATTGTTTTTGTAGCTAGGTTAGCAGAGTTAACTTATTCAATTGCAACTTCTGCTGACTATTCTAATGGTAACCCTTTAAAACACATAACGGCCGTCGACAGCCCTTCTCTAGAAAAACTTAGATGATGCTATTTGATTATTTTAATTATTCAATCATTTATCTCTGTCCTTATGTATAGTCAATTTTTGGGAATGGAACAGTAGATATGCATATCTACAGGGACCGCAACGATGGTGTACTTGTTGGTTGTGTCCGACCGATTGTGGTGGGCCGGTCTAAGCGAAAATGCCAGGGCCCTTTTTTTTGTCCCAGTCCAGCCCTGAAATGCGGTAATCGTAAGTATTAACAGGAATGTTAAATCTGCATTTGCATGATTTCAGAAACTACTGAGAGGTATGAAGAGAAAGGATGACATCACTAGTTTCTTACACACAAAGAGGAGGGATCAGGGAGGAAAAGCAGACGTAGTTGCGGATGGCGAAAGAGGAGAAGGAGCAAGAAGAAGAAGATCAAGCTGAGCCAGGGCAAGAAGATGAAACAGGTAAGCAGCAGAGGAAGTATGAATAGACATACACTCCAAAGCTGAGGTGCTAGGGAGGAGAGACTGCCTGAGTTCCCTGGATTTGATGTATTTTAACCATATATGGTACATGCAGTATTAGAGAATGTAACACCTGCAAATGTATAAAGAAACGGCTTTGATTTTGCCACCCCAACTGATTTCCATGCCACCCTCATGCCACCCTAAGAAAATTTCTCTAGATCCGCCCTTGTCGGTGAACAAGGGAATGTTACCTGGCTAACTAGCCCCAGGTAGCTTACATGCCCTCCCTTAGGCTGCTTTCCTCACACTGTTCAGTGAGTAAAAGTAGTTTCAGCATGAGGAAGAGCAGACTCATAACTTTAACCCTGCAGCTAAGATAATTGCATATTTCAGCTTAAATGTAGCTTGAATGTTTCCTGGTCAACATTAGACAGAGGAATACAAGCCAGCTAACCCCTAGTCAGTGCCCCCCCCAGCGGAGACACCGGGTTGGTCTCATAAGCTCTTGATCTGAGCTTCTCCGAAGAGATGTTGAGGCACACTGTTGAGGCTCTTCAGGTGGGCCCCAGTCAGCAGGAGACAGCAGGTCCATCCAGAGCAGACTACAGCAGCAGGGATCAGGAAGAGGAATCCTTGAGATCCTGGGGTCCCTCACACATTAACAAGCAGCACGAAATGGCACTGAATAATAAACGTTTATGTCTGACACACTTGTCCTTTTTTAATTCCAAATACTATATTGGGAAATAAAAGAATAATCTCCTCCTTTTGCATACAGAATGAAATATTGTTATTTACGTCTAAAATGGAGTAATGGAACCCCCTAATGTTGAGGTTTTAAGTAACAACTTCCATTAATATTACCTTCAGCAGACCAATTAGAACCAACTTCTATACTGGATTTATCCGTGTGTATGGAGCCACCATTTTCAGAGTTACTGTATGTTATGTCTGCTGTACAGCCCTGATGTGGTAGCTGCTGAAATCATTCACTGGGGCGAAGCAGAAACAGCAGTGTACTCCAACACCTTAACCTCCAGAAAGAGCCATGCAGCTCAAAGCCACGAAGAGGAAGTTTCGCATCAAAGGAAGTTCAAAATGCCTGATCGTCATGAGAATTTCCCCACAGGGATCAATAAAGTGTTATTATTATATTTCAGGCTTACCTGGATTAAAGGGCATGTTGTTAGTGTATAGTGCTTAGAATGTTTAATTACTCTTATTTTCTTAACTTACATAATAGATGAGCCATCATATCCTTAATGTGTATTGATATATGCAAAGGGAGGAGAAGGGAACAGACCCAAGGTGCAGAGTAAGAGCTAATGTTGAGTAAAATAGCATTAGAGAAATAAATTTAAAACAAATTCATGGTTTATGTCCATGGTTAATGTCACATTAACTTTATCCAGTCTCCTAGCAGAATATGTTGAGCAGGGTTTCAAGTGAGCTGGAAAGATCTGGAACAGGGTTCTGACACCTTCGTTTAATGAATAAATAAATCTTATTGCCAATTTCATACATGAAATTTGCAGATGACACCAAGGTGGGTGGTGTAGCAGATACTGAATTAGTGGCTCAGCAGCTACAGCGGGATCTTGATTTAATTAGTGACTGGGCCGATACCTGGCAGATGAAATTTAACGTCGATAAATGTAAGGTACTCCATCTAGGGAGCAGAAATATAAAGTACAGGTATTTCATGGGTGTCACTGAAATAAAGGTAGCTGATCATGAGAAAGACCTTGGTGTGTATGTTGATGCTTCCATGTCCCATTCTCGCCAGTGTGGGGAAGCAATAAAAAAGGCCAATAGGATGTTGGGGTATATCTCCAGGTGTGTGGAGTTTAAGTCAAGGGAGGTAATGCTAAGATTATACAATTCCTTGGTGAGACCTCACCTAGAATATTGTGTGCAGGTTTGGTCACCATATCTTAAAAAGGACATTGTGGCCTTAGAAAAGGTGCAGCGTAGGGCCACAAAAATGATTCCTGGTCTTAGAGGAATGTCATACGAGGAACGGTTACTTGAGCTAAATCTGTTCAGTCTCAAGCAAAGGAGATTGAGGGGGGACATGATCCAGGTATATTAGATTCTAACAGGTTTGGATGCTGTTCAACCAAATAGTTACTTCAGCATTAGTTTAAATACACGAACTCGTGGCCATAGGTGGAAATTAGCGGGAGAACATTTCAAGCTGGATTTAAGGAAGCACTTCTTTACGCAGCGTGTAGTCAGAGTATGGAATAGCCTTCCTGATAATGTAGTGCAAGCTGAATCCTTGGGTTCCTTTAAATCAGAGCTAGATAAGATTTTAATGACTCTGAGCTATTAGTTTAGTTCTCCCCAAGCGAGCTTGATGGGCCGAATGGCCTCCTCTCGTTTGTATAGTTCTTATGTTCTTATGTTCTTATAAAGTTCAAGAGTTTTTTTCATTTGTTGCATCCTGGCCTTCCTTCCAGTTGATGCCATAAAGATCAGTATTTCCCACACAAAGACTTTGCTTGTAGGGCTCCAGACTGGGACAATTTATTCACATTTTGAGATCATTTTTGGAGACAGTGTCACTAAATTTTATAATAAGGTACAGCAGTGCAACGTAACATTTGTTTGTTTTTGTCTGGAATACTGTTGCTTTTTTAAATACATCCAAAATATCTTATACCTGAGTGTGATATCTGAACGGTATCAAAAATTATATATCGCCTAATACTATTAAACATTTTGGTTATATATGACCCAATCCACCGGATTAAATTATACCACAAGTAAGTGTTACGCGTAGTTACAAAATTCTCTGCTGCTAGAACTAAAAGTTAGTCTTCATGTACAAACGTCTAAGAACTGTGGTTTTCGTAGGTATTACATGCTTATACCCAGATACACTATATGGACAAATGCTTTGGGACACAGGAGCCAGGCCATGTCCAACATTAATGCCTGACCTCACAAATGCTCTTCTGGATGAATGGAAAAAAAATCCCACAGACACCCTCCAAAATCTTGTGGTCAGCCTTTCAGGAACATTGGCAGCTGTTACAGCTGCAAGGGGGGACCAACTCCACATTGATGCCTAAGGATTTCATATAATTTCCTGTAAGTATTGTGGCCAGATGTCCCAGTACTTTTGTCCATAGAGTGTAGCTGGAAGACTCAGGTTAGGCTCGGCTGATGTGCTGCATTGTCGGCTTAGTTAGCAGTGGCTTACAGGAGTTGTGCCAAGTGCGGCTTATGCACGGCAATCAGGGTGTTGGCAAAAAGTAAGAGGACCGATTCATTTATGCTACCATTGGCGCAGTTATGCTCAGGCCATGGTTGCATATCATAAGGCAACCGGTAAGGATCCATGAACTAAGTTTTCCCGTTTTACAACAACTCTGTACATAAATAAGGAGCCTACCGTCCATTTTGTGTCAATAACATATTTATGCACATTATGATTTTTTTATGATGAGGTGTTCTCTTAGGCTCCTCAAAACTACCCAACCTATGAATCTGCTGTGGGTCCCAATTTTAATAGTTTTATTAATATATTTTTTTTAATTTGCGAATACAAAAAATGTCGTCTTTACTGCAAAAAGTCATCCCTTATGTGTAATGTAATGCTTTTTTTTTACCACTGGATGTCGACATAGACCGTGGAAAGCCGGTCAAAGTAAGTGGGACACCTAGCGGTAATTACAATATTTATTGTTAAATCAATGTAAAAAAAATAAAAAATTTAAATGTAATGATTTGTGCTTTTTTATGAATTTGGATCTCTTTAGAGCAAACATATTCAAATGGTTTGCTTTTATGACGCTCTAAGTGACTGCGCAAGCCCCTCAAAGTGCCTTATGCCTCAATTCATTTCAATGGGCTTTCCCGACATTTGGGTAATTGTTTATTCCAAAGCCTCGAAAACACTCTGAACTGTAATTTTTCATGCAAAATGCATAATTTGTTGTATAAAATATGCTGACTTCTAAAAAACAATTTATTAAAAGAAAATAAAAAGGGCATGCCATTATATATTTGGTTGCTTTTTGCCACCGTTTGACCGCTTTTCTGCTCAGTAACTGTGCCTGGTCCTTCCCTGCTGTAAAGCTATTTTAAGTGCCTCTTGCTAGCTCACCATTTGGTCACTGACAAAAGATAAAAGAAGCCGACCACCCAGACGGGCAGGCGCCCAGAGTAATTACTGCCATAGAGCTATTACGTGTACGGGGAATGCAAAGAAAGAAACTAAACTGATAAACAAACCAGCCCATTTCAAAACAAAAACATTTCGCTGCTATTTTGCAACATTCTGGATATTTCAGAGCACAATGTTTACCTTCTGTGGAAAGAGCTAAATCCCAGATGAAAAGCAAAGTCACAAAATATTCCTGCAGGAGCGCCGAAACCCCCTCCCCCGCTGTTCCCCCCAGTTCAGGAGTGGACGCGTCTGCTCAGAAGCTGCAAGGCTTTTGGCACAGTGAGAGCGTTTGGAGAAGCTCGGGGAAAGGAGCAGTCGAGCCCAGAGGACCCCCCCCCCCCCCCCCCCCGCGGAAGTGAATGCGTCTTTTCCGGTGCTGCAAGGGTTTTACACGGTGCCAGCGTTTGGAGAGGCCCAGCTCGGCGAAATATTAGGTAAGTTGAATCCTAAGTCTTTAGGACCCAGAGCGTATTCACAGTGGGCTGTCTTTTCGGAGCCTGTTTTTTTCTGTTTTTATTACGAGTTTAGCTGTTTATTACTAGCTATCATTTTTTCTAGGTTTCATACCTTTAGCCCCATCCCTTCCGCATTGCCATAACTGTGGTTTCATATTTGATTAGGATTTAGTTTTTTTCATGGGCGTTGAATGCAGGCTCTGCCCTAATCTCATTAAATTTGAATACTGGGTCCTTAGGACCTATACGGAGTCAGAGGCGCCATTTTGGTCACGCAAACTTTTTTTTCTCCCTTTTATTGGTGTTATACCGTCCTGAGATATGCCCCGAAACACACAAAGTCAGCGCACCACAACTGAATCCCAACATGTTTAAAAAAATGCTTCTAAACCGCAAATTAAATTGTAAAGTGGGCAAGAGTATAAGCTGGCTCCATGTGAGGGACCGCGATGGCAGGCATGAGGCACACAGCTAAATTAGAAAAAAATCCTTTTTAATTTACAAAAAGAAAACAATTTAACAAAAGAAATAAACCTGGGCCCACAAAGAAAATCAACATCACACCACAGCTAACAATACAACTAAACCAACAAGCTGACTTCTCAAACAAGACACCATAAGGACTATATATACTGGTTGGCCAACCCACAAGATACAAAAGAAAAAAGTAACAATGACAAATACCACAAATAAATCAAAACAGAACAATCAACTAATACTTCAATCATAATAAACAAAATCAAATTAACTCCAAAAACATACCTAAACAATAAAATAAAACTAAATACCAAACTATTCCACCCCCAACAAACAACCAGTTGGAGTTGTCCAATTTCCTGTCTTTTAGCCCAGCTTCCATATTGGCCACCTCTTTGCCTGGAACAGCCGGGAATCCCTTCAGTACTCCGCACGGTAAATCAAAAAGAAACACAATTAAACTCAAGACACATTATTCCACAGTTAACTAAATGTGCGCGCTTCATCCAGCAAACTGGGTAAATGTGTTAAATAAAGAAACAAAATAATTAAATATTTAAATCATTTAATTAATTAAATATTAATTAAATCAAATATTAATTATCAATATGCTACAACTAAACAAACAAAAACCATGAAATGATACCTCCCTTCAACTTAACTGTGTGGCTGTAGAGGCAGCCATCACACTCCAATTTAGAATAGCTTTCTGTTTTTCAAATATTATGTATAAAATAATAAATTATGACAATTTTTATTAACATATTAAGATGTTTTATTACATTTATGATATTTACACTGTAAAAATATCCATGCTCTTACAAGACAAAGTACTGTATTTCAATTATACTAAGTGTCCATATTATTGCAAATACAGGACTGTTATTTTCCCCAACTTCGCATGCATTCTGGGTATTGCAAAAGCTGTTGGAGATCACGAGCCTGAAGACATTTTACGGCTTTACTGTGACAGTCTCCAAACCTGCTATCAGAAAGAGCATCACCTCTGGGGTAACATGTGTTTCTGTAGATTTATTCATATTATTAGTTGGTCATTAGATAATTATGGTGAACTCTGTTGTTCAATGTATAAAATTTAACTGTTAACCCTGCTGAAAAAAAAACAACAAAGACCAGCATAGCTGGTAACCAGCATGACCAGCATAATGCATGTGATTATACCAGCATATATTGTATTTTAGTGCCGGGTGACCAGCATCATTAATGAAATATTGCTGGTGGAACAGCTTCAGTTGCAAGTGTGGAAAGAAAATTGGACATTGGTAGACCCGGGAGGGGAGGCATATTGGGTCTGTTATGTCTTAGGCAAGAAGAGATTGTTTTGAATACTGCGCGACCTCGCTTCATGATAGCTGTCTGCAGTTAGTTCCACAGACACTGAAGAGAGATCAGACCTTAGAGAGACAGACAGTGGAGTACGGGGGGAACTGCCTGCGGAAGGTATTCGAAGCTACCCCAACTGGTGCACATAGAGTTGTAGTTATAAAGTAGTCGCAGTAGGCCTTATGCAATATGTTATGGGTAGTACAAATATATTATTATGTTAATCCTATTAAATGTTAACCATGTATTTACAGTGATTCAAAGACAATATGTCAATACCAATCTTGAATCAAAGGTCAACCAAATATTCACAGTGATTCAAAGTCAATATAATCAATATCTATATTCTTATCTCAGGTAGCCTAGCAGTCAAGACATGCTCTGGTAAACTGATCAAAATGGGTAGGTTTTACCTTGCTGCCAATGTGAACCTTTAGAACTTGGTTTGTTAGTGTTTTGTGACCAATCAGGACTTAGAAGTCCTTACAGGGAATTGGTTATTATAGTCTATCAACTGGTTGCTCTTTGTTCTCGGGGTACCTGGTGCTAGAGTGTGACGGGAGCACTTTGCTGGATTGCTTGAATAAAAGAGAACTCTCTCACCAACTGAGAGGTCTGGGCCCATATTCACAAAGCTTCTTAAGCCTAAAAGTTGCTCCTAGTGATGAAATTCTAAGAAAAATCTTAGAATTATGGCATTTTCCTAGAATTTCCCCTTAAATTTAGGATTAAATCTTAGTAACGATAAAAATGATTCACAAAACATATTAGCCCTAAAAACAGCTTCTAAGGTAAAATTTGTTAAGAGTAGAGAGGAGGACTTTTAAGAGGCTTAAGAGTTTCTATAGCAGAGGACAAAATGACGGACAGAAGAAATATTCTCCAAACACTGAATGATCATGAGTTAATTAAACGCTACAGATTGGATCATGATGGGATAATGTTTGTGGTCGAACTTATTAGAGATGCGCTCACATCTCCCACTCAACGTAGTAATGCCATAACGCCAGAAATGAAAGTGATTACAACACTGAGGTATTTGGCAACTGGAAAAATGCAACAGTGCAGTAGTGATGACTTGTGTCTGTCACAACCTTCCATCAGCAGAGTGATCACACAAACTATTGAAGCGCTTTCACAGTCTCATATAGTGAAACAGTTCATTTCATTTCCACTGGACGTTCGCACTCTGCAGGCTCACAAAAGGGCATTCATGGACATAGCGGGGTTTCCCGGTGTTGACGGTGTAATTGATGGGACACACATCTGCATAATCACACCATCGGAAAATGAAGATGTTTTTGTCAACAGAAAGAGGTTCCACAGCATCAACACGCAACTTGTTTTCAGTGCAGATTACAAGATTTTAGACATTGTTGCAAAGTGGCCAGGCTCAACACATGATGCCAGGATACTGTCCGAGAGTGGCCTGAAACAGCTTTTTGAAGGACATTATGTGCCAGTTAACTGTCATTTGTTAGGGGACAGTGGCTATCCATGCAAACCATGGCTCCTCACACCGTACCTCCGCCCAGACCCAGGACCACAGCTAAACTACAACAGGTACTAAACAGTAGACTAACAGTGAATCATTGTGCATGAAAATAAAGTGTAGTTACAAATGTGCTCGAATATACCACAAACAAGAGAAGGCTCTTTAATCAAACATATCCACATTATTGTTGAGTACATTAGGCCACCTTAACTTATATCTTTTGATATTTTCTCTTTTAGAGCCCACAAGAAAACACGTTCAGTAGTTGAGCGGGGTATTGGCCAGCTGAAGAGGAGGTTTCATGTGTTGCATGGAGAAGTGCGCCTGTCACCAGCTAAGGTCTGCAAAGTCATTACAGCCTGTGCAGTGCTTCACAACATCTGCAAAGTACGACAAATCCCCGAACCTCTCGAAAGCAGCCATGGTAACAGTGATGAAGGTGATTGTAATGAATATGATGAAGACATTCAGTTTACCCAGGGGAGAGACATGTCCCAGAGTGGGCTTCGTCACAGAGCTCAATTTACAAATTTGCATTTTAGGTAAGTGACAGTAACTGCTCTCTGTAGCCCATTGAACAATTATTCCATACAACTATAGTTGAACACAAATGCTGTTATAAAGACCACATGACCATGATACACTTTTTATTTTTCATTCTTTTTACATTTTAGCAGCTCAATTTTTAGCTTATAATACTCCTCCTGTAAACAGAGAACTTTTTTGTGCTGTGTGAGAGTATCAATTTCGATCTCCAATTTTCTTTCCAGCAGGGATGGTGTTGAGGTGGCTGCAGCAGGCTGGTTTATCTGATACACTGGCCGAGGGTCACACATCTGCGACGTTGACGGTCGCGGTTCCTCTGATGGTTCCATGCTGCAAAAAATGCAGAAAACAATTCTTTTGTTTATTGTTTTGTTTGTTGTTCACATGCGAGTGCACAAAAGATGGCACATTGTCTATATATTAAACAGCACTTGTTCTTGACAAATAAAATTTGACTTGAATTTGAAATGTCACATACACAGTCATACACTGTACGATATGCAGTGAAATGGTTATACGACCGCCCGTGACCTTAAAAATAAAAGCTTATTAATAGGAAATAAATATGAATAAAAAGAAATACAACAGAAAATACATTTAGCTAGGATAAAAATATTCTGTACAATATAGAGAATATTGAAATTTTAGTATAAATAAAAAGTAAAAATATCTATTTATTTGCCTATTGTACACTTTAAAAATTTCGTCCTACCTTTGTTGTATTCCCATTAGCTGGATCATTGAGCTGTCTGTGCCTTCCTTCAGCCCAGTGACAGATATTTCTGAGTGTCCAAGTACATTAAATACAGTTTCCGCTACCTGAGACAGTTGTTTAGCGGGTGGTCCTCCACCTAAAAACACAGTAGCTTAGGTGTACAGTCCTGTAGGCATATTCAATCAAACCAGATATAGTAACAAACTGCAATAATCACTCACCTGTGCTTGAAGAATCCCGTTTGTGTGCTGCAATCTCCCTCCTGGCTTGAGACGGCAACACATACCACCGCTTTTCACATTCCTCACTGGTGCGCACAACCAGAGGGAAAGAGGAGTTTATCTGCTGAGATATTTTCTCCCAGGTCTGCCTCTTTCCTTGAGCTGTGACACTGGAGCCAAATTTACCTTTTAAAATTGCTTTCTTTTCTTCAACTAACTGAGCTAAAAGTAAACACTGCTCTTCTGTCCAATTTGGTTTTCGTGGTCTTTTACTTCCTTCCATCTCTCTTGGATTGTTGGCTACATACCATCCAAAAGTGCATCTTGAATAGACTGGCCTGCAATCATGTACATTGGTAAAAGCTGAGCCATTTTGCTCCAATCAATCTGAAATGGATTACAAGTAATAAAATCAGTATGGTAAATAAATGTAAGAACCTAATTATAGTAACTGCTGCGTGGAAATTGGTTGCTTTAAAAGTAGACACATTTTCAACATTTGACTATTTTAATTACCTTTAATATATTTTGCCTATAACAGAAACTTTGCATAAAGTATCCTGTAGTCATGATTATACAATTTCTTTATATACAAACATTATGATTTCACTGTCTATTCTATTATCATATATTCTATTTTTACCAAAAGTCCATTTTATGACCTTTACAGATTTTTTTTTTTGTTATCAACCAATCACAGTCCTTGAATTGCTGCATCATCCCTAGCAACGGAGTCGACCACACCTCCTCACTAAGATAAAGGTTTTTGTACTTTCCTTACTCAGAGTTGCTCTAAGACGTTTTCTAAATCACTTTTAGTCTAAGACTCCCAGCTAGGACGCTTTAGGCTAAGATATGAGCTATCTGAGAGCATTCTAAGAAGCTTTGTGAATACGGGCCCTGGAGTTTAATTCTAAGCGGCTCAACTAGAGTAATCAGAGAGGTTGGTTGATTCATAATTTTCTTACCACACAAGCAGACCAGAATTAACTATTATAGACCAGCATGTAAACAGTTGAATAGGACAGTTGTCTCAGGGTTGCCAACTCTCCCGCATATGGAATTACACACAGTCAGACCCTCACGCTCAAGCAAGAAGTGCTACTGCAAATCTATATTATTCTGTTATAAACCAAAAGTTAGATACATTAAAAGCATTGGAGTACAGACTATTTAGGTACTGTAATAAATCTATTAAAGACATGTAAAGGTGTGTGCAGACGTCTCAAATTGAAAATCTGCGCAACATTTAAGGTGGACCGGAAAATCCGAATAAGACGCTGCGAATAATAAATAAGACTGGTGTGTGAGTGTGCCCTGCGATGGGCTGGCCCCCCATCCTGGGTTGTTCCCTGCCTCGTGCCCATTGCTTCCGGGATAGGCTCCGAACTACACGTGACCCAGAAGGATAAGCGGTTTGGAAAATGGATGGATGGATGGAATAATAAATATGACTGGAGTGTGAGTGTACCCTGCGATGGGCTGCCCCCCCATCCTGGGTTGTTCCCTGCCTCGTGCCCATTGCTTACGGGATAGGCTCCGGACTCCCCGCGACCCAGAAGGATAAGCGGGTGGATGGATGGAATAATAAATAAGCTACGTGTGATCCCGCTGCAAATAATAATACGTAATACGTTATTTACATGAATGCGCACACATCCGGAGTGCAGAAAAGGTGAAAGCGTAAGAGCAGGATCCGATGAATGCGGTAGGCAGGGGTCTTAAGTCCCACGCATTAACAGTGAGACACGCGTTTCTCCCATAATGTAATCTATCTTAAAGGTTTTGATGAAACTTGAGAGCCTTGAATAAAATAAGGCAACAATTTGCACCCACTTTTTTGGGAGTAAACATAACTGTTTATTGGAGTAAACAGTTTTTTTGTGAAATACACCCAATTTAAAGAAAATATTTTAAATATTTAACTGTAAAATCTGGAATTCTATACTGTACTGTTCGCCATACTACCTTTACCAGCATGCTGTGCAGTTTGTACATTCCCACCATTAACGAAGTTTTTTTTTTCATCTTGGACGGACCAATTACAGTGGAGAAATCCACTTAGCCCGCGAAATCGCGGCGGCAATGAGTCAGTTTCTGGAGTGAGGATGTTCTTTTTGGCGGAGATAACGGGTGTGTCGGCAAAGACTTATTTTGTTTGTTTGTTAATATAATCGTGGTTTGCGGTTGGAGTTGTGTACAGCTGGCAAAGTCAGAAATTACCAGGAGGATAATGCTAGCTGACCGGGAGGAGCCAACCGCGGTTAAACTGATTCATCTTGCCGCCGGTGAAGAAATTAATTCAAACTCGTAGTCCGGTGTTGGACCCACCAGAGACACTGGATCTAAGACGGGGAGACGGATCCCTCATCGTGCTGCTGTGTGCCATGTGATCGGCTGTAACCAACCTCGCCATAGGATGTTCCCTATCTACTCATTGGAGGTAGTGGCAGGACACCCGCTCAACCTGTTACAGGCTCCGTGACTGAGAGAAACCATTTGTGAGTAACCTACACCTATACTGATACGTATACGCTACTGCGTGCTTAGTGAACGTTTATCTGGAGGATTAAGGGTCATGTCCACCAGGGGGCATGCTTAGCTACTTCATTTCCAGTGTCACTTTTTTATTTTAATTTTCAGTAAATTATATAACAAACAAGAGTACACACTACAGACCAAGGAGATTAAGTGAAGGTAGAGAGAACAAGAAACAAAATAAAACAAAAAGTTGTCATTACAATACGGCCGGTACATCAGCAGAATAGCAGGGTTACGTAAACAGATTCAACAGACTGAACATAGAGTATGTCCGGATAGCTTTTCTGTTTTTACACTTTGATATAGTTTGAAGATAAATATTTACCTCTACTTTAAATTACTCAAATACAAGGTGTTTCCTCGGTCTCACTTGTTTGTATGAGGTCGTGGCATGAAATGGGCGAACGTTGTTGCACTACATAAGATTTAGGATTTAAGACGTTTTTGTATTCATCGGTAGGCAAGGTTCTTAATATTTGTGATTTGTTTTTAATCGCAATTTATACATTGTATAATGGCAACTGCAGGACTGTTTCCCGAGTAGTCAGTTACTGCGTCAATCTTTTCACTGTAAAAAACAAAAAGTTAAGACAACTTAAAATTTAAAGGCAACTTAGTGCACAAAATTTTGGAGTTTTTTAAGTTTTGAAGAAAAACCTGAGCTTGTGTTATGCTGTTATGCTACTGTTATGCTGAGCAATTATTTTTCGTTCAGATCATTTCTTTCATATCCATAAAAACTTAGTTGTACATAGAATTGCTAACAACAAAAGTTGTTCCAACCTTTTGTATTTCCGTAAGATTTATCTTTCATATGTGTAAAGACTTTAAAATTTGAGTTTAGTATGCTACGGCTTCACCCATTGCAGTGCCCAGGGGTACAAAAGCAGTGCCCAGACATGTGCTGGGTTGGTCTTGAATAGGCAATCTTTTGGTCAGAAATGACACTGCCAAAACTCTGTAAACAGTGTTTTTGTGTTAGCACCTTATTCATTCATTCATTCATTATAGCACTTATGTTCCATACACCTGTGTGAACTAAGCGTCTCTACTCATGGTTCAAAGGTCACCAGTTCAAGCCCACTGTCAGCGCATGTGGGGGCCCTTGAGCAAGGCCTGTGACCCCCAGCTCCCTATAGGTGCCACAACTGGTAGCTACCCTTCACAGTCAAGTTTGCTGTCATTCCCCACAGGGATCCTCAAAGTCTGTCTGCTGTTATTTATTACTGTCATGTTTTAAATAAACATGCTATTTGACTGTTTTGTGATCTTCATTTATAATAATTAGATGACACATATTTTGCGGTTTTGAATTCTTAGCATGTTTAACTGAAATTTTTAAGTTTTTACACATATGAAAGATAAATCATCTGAACAAAAGAAAGTTGGCACAACTTTTATTGTTTGTAATTCTTAGTATTTAAAACTAAAAATCTGATATTTTTTATACATATGAAAGATTCCCAGTCAAAATGTCATATTCACTGATTCAGCTAGAACACATTAGACATTTGTGGTTGTCGGTACAAGCAACAACTAAATGATCAGTTGTATTTGTGCACTTAAGGTGAAACCACCGCCAGCAAATGACACACAAAATGTACTCATCCCTGTACTCTGGATCAACCTTACATTTTGACGAGTAGCACAAGGCCCAGTTCTTAGTGTTTGTGTGATTTAGCTTTCACCCTTGCAAGGTAGAGTTTAGAGCTGGGCGGTATAACCAAAGGTTTACAGTATATCATGGTATTTTTCAAAGTTAGATCGGTTTGACGTTACACAACTGTTTTTTTTTTTTAAATATAATTTGAGTATGACTGGGCATTTACCACATTTTACAGGACACATTTTTGTTTTACGCTTTTGTATTGTTCCCACGTTAATGATGTTATTTTATTATTAGTCATTGCATTAATGATCACAGACGGCTAACATGTTTGTTGGCTAACTGCTTATAGATTTCCTTTTCTTAGAAGGAAAATGCATTGCCTGGTTTTTATTACAAAGGCTTTAATGGGCAAATTACCTCAGTACTTATGTAGTTTGCTGACATTATGCACCACATGAGTGGAATATATTACAAAATACACTGCTCAAAAAAATTTAAGGAACACTTTTTAATCAGTATAACATCAAGTCTACTAAACTTCTGGGATATTGATCTGGTCAGTTAAGTAGCAGAGGGGGTTGTTTCAGCTGCTTTTGTGTTAATGAAATTAACAACAGGTGCACTAGAGGTGCAACAATGAGACGACCCCCGAAACAGGAATGGGTTAGCAGGTGGAGGCCACTGGCATTTTTCCATCCTCATCTTTTCTGACTCTTTTTCACTACTTTTGCATTTGAGCTACGGTCAGTGTCACTACTGGCAGCATGAGGTGATACCTGGACCCTACAGAGGTTACACAGGTCTTAGTCCAACAAAACGCTGAGCATATTAGCTGTTCTTATAAAGAAAATAAAGTCATTATTAGGGCTGCAACTATCGATTATTTTAGTACTCGAGTATTCTTTCAATTATTCCATCGAGTAATCGGATAAGAAATACTTTTGTCTTATTAAATAGCAATATAATCTTAAATGCAAAATAAAATAATGTCAAATAAAATTACTGAAAAAAAGGTTTACATATGTCTTAAACTTAGGTATAAATTGGAACGGCCTTTACTCTCTGTGTTCTTGTACATTTGTAGTTGGCATAAAAATGTTCTGACAAGTTTGTATCACCTGGATGAGGTAGGAATGGTGTGTGCATGTTCATGTGTGTGTAAGTGAATGTAAGTGAGAGTGTGTGTGTTTAAGTGTGTTAGAGAATGGGTGTGTGTGTAAGCCTTTAAAGGAGCATGTGGCGGTTGGATAATTCAGTGTCTGAGTTTCACCAGCCCAAGGTTGTTGGGGGAAAGGGGTGGGTGGGTAATTTTTGTATTATATTTATATAATATTTCTATTATAATTATGTAATATTATTCATATCAATCTAAATATACAAAATAATATCACTAAAGCATTGAAATAGATCTAGTTGAGTACACCCCATGCTCCCCTTTAGACTCACCCCTGCATGCTGCAGTTATGACTGAGGAAAAGTGTAACGGTCAGCCTGCTGCAAGTTTCCAAATCTAAATACTGTGTCAAACTAAGCTAACAGTTTATCTGCATACAAACAGCTTCTACTTTAACTTGTATAGCTTCACTATAGCCTTGCTGCTGTGGAACACAGACGGCGGTGGATGGGGGCAGCTGAAAACATCGCTTTTCTTCACATTTCAGCTTGTTGAACAGCTGGTTTGATTAAGGACTCTCGCCAGCTCTTTGCCAGTAAAGGTTTAGTAGCGATTACAAGCACTACTGTTGTTTTCCTTCACTCCACCTGAGTTCACCATCTCTGTAACGGAACCGTCTCTTTGCTGTTAGTGTATAGACAGGCTCCAGCTCCATGTTAATTAAATTACGACAGCATCATTTTCACTGCTCTTATGTTATCAATGTTTTTATTTAGGAAAAATAGGGGCTGCTTCAGCTGAGTCTCGTTATACTTTTTTTATTCACACATATGCCCATAAATACATTTCTATCGCAGGTCTATTTTAACCACGAATGTGAGTGAAACGCTCTCGCTAATCTGGTGTTGGTTCCTCTATGTGGAGTGGATGCATAGACTGGGTGCTTTCTGTTGAGATGTTCAATCATTAACGTTGTGCTATTGTGGTAAGCTAATTCGATTTTACAATGGACACACTGTCATGCCCTGCTCGTCGGCTCCTCCTGTGTGCCACGCCCCCTGCTTGCCCACGTGTGTTTCCCGGATTGTACCCAGCTGTGTCTGCTTATTTTCAATCAGTCCTGTGTATTTCAGTCCGTGTCTTACCCGAGTCCTTTGTCCGTCATTGATGTCTGTTGCCGTCCTGTGTTCCCTACCCCCGATTTCCTGGTAATAAACCCCGTTCGTCCTGAAATCTGCCTGCCTACTTCCTGATTCCCCGCTTGCCCGCACGATCGCCGCTTACCTCCGCGACCGATCGTGACAGAATGACGGACCCTAAGAAGAAGCGGAGAAGGAGGAAGAAGCTCCCAGAAGAGCCGATCTGTCTGGGCGCCTGCTCGCTCTCCAGCCCTTGGCTCCCTCAGGAGGAGGAGCTCGTCCTGGGTCCCGACCTGGGACCGTACGGTCTGGGACCCTGCTCCCTGGCGAGGCTCTGGGCTCCGAGCGAGGATGAAGAGGACGAGCCCTTCGTCTTCCCGGACCCAGAGCCCCTCCCTGCGGAACAGCTACCGCCCCCCAAGCGGTGCGATAACCGGCCCGAGCGGCTGGCCAATGGGGGGGCCAGAGCGGTGCGGGAAGCCATCCCGCGAGTCCCCAACTTTCTTAAAGGGGCCCCGTCCATTTCACCCGCGGTCCTAGCTGACCGATACTTCACCCTCCAGGGGCTTTATTGGAGGGTGATGGGAGAACCGGCCCCACAGGCCACCCTGGAGGGGGAAAGACTCGCCGCACAGCTGGGGCAGGACTTCGCCGCCTTCTCTCCAGACTCCCCGTATTCCGACCTGGAGAGAATGGCTGAGGACCTTAGGAGGCTGATCAAGCTCCGGAGAGCACCGGCTTCAGCTTCTGAGCAGCGGCAGCCGACACCGTCACCCGCAGACCCCGCTCCCGTGCAGCCGCCTTCGCAGCCGCCTGCGCAGCTATCGCCTGCGCAGCTCCCCCTGCCTGCAGCTCCAGGGCAGACGCCCCCACTGCAGCAGCCTGCAGCTCCCGGGCAGGCGCCCCCACTGCAGCAGCCTGCAGCTCCCGGGCAGGCGCCCCCACTGCAGCAGCCTGCAGCTCCCGGGTTCTCACCCCCACAGCCTCCAGTTCCTGACCGCGCTCCAGTTCCTGACCGCGCTCCAGAGGCGCCCCCTCCGCCTGCAGCAGCTCCAGAGGCGCCCCCTCCGCCTGCAGCAGCTCCAGCTCCTGTCCCTTCTCCCCCAGTGACTCCTCTGCCCTCGCCCCGGCGCCATCGACCCCGACCTGGGGTCATCATGTCTGTGTCCCGTAAAGGGAGGGGACACAGACGCAGGGCTGGGGTCCCGCCCGCCCTGCCCCCTGGCTCGCCCTGCCTCGCCTGCGCTGGGGCTCGGTTGGCGCCTGCGGGTCCTGGCCCTCCGGGTCGGCTGTCGCCTGCGGGTCCCTCTCCGATGCCTCGTCAACCTGCCTCGCTCCCCCCTCCGGTGCCTGGTCCGTCGCCGGGGGGCTCCCCGACGGCGGCTCCTCGGTCGCCTGCGGGGCCCCCACCTTCGGCCCGTCGGAGGACGTCGCCGCCTGCTGCGGCTCCCCCCTCCTCCGTGCCTTCGCCCTGGCCCCTTCCAGCTCCCTCGTCCCCTTCCCTGGTGCTCCCTCCTGCTCCCTCCCTGGCCCCTCCGTGGGTCCCTCGCCCTGTCTCCTCTGCCCCTCCGTGGTCCCCTCCGGCTCCGGCCTCCCGGCCGTCTGCGGCCCCTCCGGCTGCCGCCCGTCGCCCGCTGGGGCTCCCACGGGCTCCCCTTTGTTCCCCCGCCTTCTCTCCTGCCCCGGTCCCGCCGGTGTTTGTCCCTCCTCCTGCCTCTGTCCCGCTGTCCTCTGTTTTTGGTCCCTTTGTTCTGCCCCGCTCCGCTCCTGGTTTCCCGTCGTTCCCTCCCGTCACTCCCGCTCCTTTTGTTCCTCCTGTTCCCTCTGTTTCTCCCTTCCTGATTTGTCTTTCTGCCTTCCCTGTCCTGTGTCGGCTCCTGTCTCACGTCCTGTCGCTTGCCCTGTTTTGTGCCTCGGTCCTGTTTCCCGTCTCTCGTTGATGGTTCTGTTTTTTTTTTGCTCCAGGTCCTGGTTCCCGTGTCCCGTCTGTCGCCTCCTCCCTGGCGCGCCCGGTGAAGCGCGCCTTTGGGGGGGGTTCTGTCATGCCCTGCTCGTCGGCTCCTCCTGTGTGCCACGCCCCCTGCTTACCCACGTGTGTTTCCCGGATTGTACCCAGCTGTGTCTGCTTATTTTCAATCAGTCCTGTGTATTTCAGTCCGTGTCTTACCCGAGTCCTTTGTCCGTCATTGATGTCTGTTGCCGTCCTGTGTTCCCTACCCCCGATTTCCTGGTAATAAACCCCGTTCGTCCTGAAATCTGCCTGCCTACTTCCTGATTCCCCGCTTGCCCGCACGATCGCCGCTTACCTCCGCGACCGATCGTGACACACACTGTACAGTATGTTAGCTTTTCTTTTGTTTGAAATGGTCCCAAACTTTAGACATTTTTCATCTTTTTCTCTGACTTTCCTCGCTATTTTCCCTGTCTTCCTCCATTGCGGCATCAAGACAAACCTGCTACATGCAATGCAGCGTAAGCACACTGTGCGACGGTGATAATCCCCCGAGTGAAACACGCTGATCACTAAGCAGTACATAGTCATGCGTTTTACACGAAGCATCGAAGCAAAGAATTCGCATCGAGGATCTTTTGTAATCGAGTTATTCGAGTTACTCGATGAATCCTTGCAGCCCTAGTTAAATTATAACAACATTTTAAAATACGGTGGCAGAGTGATGAAGCGGTATTACCATATTAGGACACCTCAGTATGACAAGGCATCATCAGAATTTAACCCTCTGGGGTCTAGGGGTAGGGAACACACTTTCACTGACTGGGGTCATGGTCACATATTAGCTTTACAGAATTAGTAAATATAAGATTAGTAAATATAAATTCCAAATGCCAGTTGAATTAAATTTACCAGACTTTGACTATCATTCACAAGTATTTATGATTTTTAAATATGGATGATTTTTAAATGAATGGATATTTTAAATGTTTTTAGAATGTAAATTGTTGTTTACAGTAGTTAAACAATGCCATAAACTAAAATATTTATCTTACCTGTAGTGCCCCCTTGCTCCTTGCAGCTTCTGCAATAATTCTAGCATACGCGTCTTGGCGCTGGTCCTCTGTAAGGTAGGGCAGGACTTCAAGCCTTGGATCTACATCTGAGGCCACATAAAAAATCTTCATGGGCTTCATAGCAGTGACAATTTCTTCAGCAGCTGTTATGTCTGACTCGCTTAGTGTGCAGATCTCCTTCTCCGTCTTCCTCACTTCAGCTGAGAAGAGGGCGGCATGGATTGCTGACTGTAGTTCTAAAAAGTGCTCCAGTATGTCATGTGCACTATTTCACGTGGTAACAATGTTAGTGAGCAATGTGTTTTGAGGTAAGTTCAGCAACTTTTGTTTTTCACGGAGTACATGGCTGGCTGTAGTGCTGTGTTTGAAAAAACTGCTTATTCTAACCTTTCCCGGCAATCGAGTGACTGATGCTAGCTTTAGCGGACACTGTGAAGCTAAATTCAGTGTGTCAGCAAAGCATTTAAAATATGGCATATTGGCAAGCTGCGCTGCAATGGTCATGTTTGACTATGCTTTTTATGTCCCATACCTCCACTGCCCCTTTCAACAGCTTGGCGATGTTACCGGCAGTATGGTTCTAACGCAATGCCCTTGTCTGCAAAACACTGGAAATCAGTTGCCAGTCCTCATTAATGAGGTGCGACGTGATCGTAATGTAGGATTCAGTGGCTCACAAAGTCCAGCAATTGCACGTAATTGCCACTCTTTCTGCAGAGAGAAGAGTTATTTTTTTTTTTACAGCTTGCGTTACCTCCTCAACTTACCTCCGTCAGTTGTTTGCGAGTTGGGATCACATAGCACTGCTCCAGGGTGTTGACAATGTACCTGAAGCTGGTGTTTTCTGCCACGCTATAGGGGTGCGAATCCTGATAAATAAAAAACACTACCGATTCTGTAATTTTTTGAGCACGAGGCAAGGTGGATGGGAGTTTGCGATATCGAGCGTACTTTGTCTTTTTGTGTTGATAGGCTTCGGTTGTTGCCGTACTGTATCTGGAAGGTGCATGATCAAATGAGCTCGTAAATTGGTTGTGTTACCTGAAAATTTTACAGAAGCATGACACAGCGTGCAAATTGCATTTCCTTTATCCAAGTCTATACTACCTGGCTAATTTTTTAAACAGAAGTGTGCCCACACGTCGGCTTTATATGTTGAAGGGGCCGCTCTAATGACAACCGCTCGGTCTGCCATGTTTTGCGATTTCAATCTGCCAGAAATGCCAAGTGGTAATTCAAAATACCTAGCCGTACAGCGACATCTACAGCAGTTGAGATTGTAGCTGTAGGAAATCCCAAAACGTCCGGTTATATTTTCCATGATTCTCCCCCTTGAAGATATCGATTTTTGGAGTAAGAAATCGATGTAGTATATCATGAAAGGAAAATTCGGGATATATTGATGGATCAATTTTTTTTTGCCCAGCCCTACTGTTGACCAGCTTGGCTCATTGATTTTTATGTGCAGCCGAGGAGCAAATATGTTTTGCCCTGTTTGTGTTTTTTTTTCCAGATCAGGTTCTGCCTCTGGGATTCTCACCATACCAGACCACCTAGTAGTATGACTGCTGCTGTCTCCCTCAGAATTTAATGTGTGCATAGTCATATCACAATTATCCGTGTTGTCCTGTTTTATAGTGACATTAGGGAGAACTTGGGACATATCATGCAACAGGGAGCCATGCATTTTTGAAAGTAATGAATCTGGGGCCGGATTCACTGAGTAATCATAAACTTTTGTTCATGGTTTTTTTTCTTCCGGATTTGCTCTCACTTCCTCTACGCCTTTTCCGCATTAATGATAGGCTGTACTCTGTTTTGTGGAGAAACGTAGCCCGGTACCCATTTCCACAGCCAGAATGTGGAAACACTTCCCTGTGCTAGGGCAGGAGCATGTTGTGCCGCTGGAGGTATTTTGCAGTACGTGGACTGATTTGTTTGATGGACTTTTAACTACGAACACTCCCAAAGATGAATTCAGACTCACCTTATTCGTCCTTGATTCGTCCAACAATGCTCTACAAGGGAATAAATGAAGGTATCTTAACATCCCACAGAGCAACAGTGACCCTCTGCTTTATACTGTAATTTTCAGTGGTGCAACGGATCAAAAAACTCACGGTTCGGATCGGATCACAGTTTTAAGTCACGGATTGGATCAATTTTCGGATCAGCGAAAAAAGACAAGACATATTTAACTCTCCATTTATTTATTTAAGTATTTTTTGCCCATTAAAAAACATTCAACTCAAGACTTATTCCACGCAATTATATAAAAACAAATTAAGGTGCAATATGGGGCATGATAATTATTTCAGCCACAACTTTAGACTATTCCTGTTAGGCTGGTTGCTGTAAATGTTATAATTTAACTACGGCTGCAAGGATTCATCGAGTAACTCGAATAACTCGATTACAAAAGATCCTCGATGCAAATTCTTTGCTTTGATGCTTTGTGTAATCCGCATGACTATGTACTGCTTAGTGATCAGCGTGTTTCACTCGGGGGATTATCACTGTCGCACAGTGTGCTTACGCTGCATTACGTGTAGCAGGTTTGATTTGATAGACATCATCCCCCTTTGGCTCCAGGGGGGGTTCATTGGGAATTAAACCTTTGTTGTTGTTCGGCATTAACAAGAATGGGCTCAATTTCGGACAGAGTAAACTCTGACTCTATTCGCATGAAAGACATAATTTCTCAGTTCGTTACCACAACTGTAAAATAGTAAAATTTAATTAATGGAGACTTGAAGTTTCCCAGACAGTTGCAATAACTCTCATGCCTGGTGGTGTAATTCACAAGCTCTGTGCATTAACTGTGCACATTGGCCCTCACTGGTGCCATGCAGCTGTATGCTAGGCTGTTTGTTTTCTTATTTGTTGATCATTCTGCTGTGTGCGTGACCCCATGCAGTATATTTGGTGGGGGGGGGGGTGTAAGGATCGATATAATCTGGTTTATGTGTATGTTAATAGGATACTAAGCTGTTCTATTTTCCCTCTATACTACATTCACCAGCATGCTGGGCAGTTTGTACATTCCTGCTGTTCAAGATCTTTGTATTATTATTTTGGATGGACCAATTACAATGGAGGTCCAGTACTTGGAGAAGTGTCCATTTTGGCAGAGAAGAAAAACACCCAGTCTGACAGCAAAGACTTCTTGTCTTGTATGTACTTTTTTCTTTTGTTATTTTAATTGTAGTTTGTGGTTGCAATTGTGTGTACCTGGAGTGTTAGAAATTACCAGATGGTTTCTACATGCTGACTAGCAGGGGCCAGCGCCTTTTAAACTGATTCATCTTGTCGTTGCACCCACTGGAGGCACAGGAATTACCTGAGACGGGGAAACTGCTCCCTCATCGCGCTGCTGTGTGCCAAGTGTTTTGGCCATAACTGACCTCGCCATAGATTGTTCTGGAACTCTATTCAGCGGAAGCAGCAGCAGGACACTTGTTCTATGCTGCGGAAATGAGTGAAACCAAAATGAGTGAGTAACCTACACCTATACTGATACGCACACATATCTGTGGCATTGGCAAATCTGGGTTTTAAAGTGGATGCAGTGTAGTGTCTGCTGGATTCAGCTCCAGGAACATCACTGTGCACCAACGATGGGCCCCAACGACAAGCACTTGATTTAAACTTTTTTTTTCTGGTTGTTAATGTGAGTGATTCACCTGCTTATGTTAATATGTGAACTGTGGTATACACACGTATTTGGGAATAAGTGGCTATAAGACCAAGACCTACCCACTACTGAGACCATCCGACTGAAATCAGTGTGGGTGGGAGGGTGGGGTGCTGTAACACCCCCTTTTGCATTTTCGCCAATATCTTCTGAATTGTTAATTCTGGAGTCAAAATTCTTTTTTTTGGTGGCCATGCCCTACCAATGTGCCAGTGGGGCTGGTAAGTTCTGCCTACGAAGTATTTCAGCTGATTAGCAAAATTTCAAAAAACCTACTTTTGTGAGGTAGTCATACCTCTTCTAACCGACAATTGTGATGTCAGACCAGTCTGACCCCTGAGCTGGTTAATAATTGTTTAAAAAAACACGCTCAAACATAACTGTCATGCCCGGCTCGTCCGCTCCTCCTGTGTGCCACGCCCCCTGATTACCCACGTGTTTTCTCCCGATTGTACCCAGCTGTATCTAGTTCATTTGCTCAGTCCTGTGTATTTCAGTCCGTGTCTTACCCGAGTCCTTTGTCCGTCATTGATGTTTCCTGATGTCTGTTGCCGTCCAGTGTTCCCTGCCCCGGATATCCTTATTAAAACCCCGTTTTCCCGTATCCCGCTTGCCTGCCTGCTCCTTACCCGCACGATCGCCGCTCTGCTCGCGATCGCTGCCTTGTCTCCCGTGACAGAATGACGGACCACAAGAAGAGGAGCAAGAAGGCCAGGCGGATCTCGGAGGAGCCAGAGATCCGTCTGGGAGCGTGCGCATTATCCCGGCTGTGGTTCCCGTCTGGGGACGAGGAGGAAGTAATCCTCCGTCCCGCCGAGACAGAGTCCAGCGACCCCGTCCTCCAACCGCCATTCAGGCGGTATGATTACCGGCCCGAGGGACTGGCCAACGGAGGAGGGATACGGAAGGGGAGAGACGCCATTCCGCGCGTCCCCCGCTCTGTTAAAGGGACCACGCCAGTTTCGCCCGCGGTCCTGGCCAACCGGTTCTTCACCCTCCAGGGGTTATACTGGAGGGTGATGGATGAACCAACCGGGCGAGGTTCACCAGAGGTGGACCTACTCGCCAGGCAGCTCAGGGAGGGGTTCGCCGCATTCACTCCCGCTTCATCTCCAGCTGACCTGGAGATCTTAATTGAAGACCTCCAGAGGCTGATCTTGCTCCGGAGAACTGCGGACCCTGAGCCCGCGCAGCCGCCGCTCCCGCCTTCGCCCGCGCAGCCGCCGCTCCCGCCTTCGCCCGCGCAGCCGCCGCTCCCGCCTTCGCCCGCGCAGCCGCCGCTGCCGGCGGACCCCGCTCCCGTGCAGCCGCCATTGCCGGCGGATCCCGCTCCCGTGCAGCCGCCATTGCCGGCGGATCCCGCTCCCGTGCAGCCGCCATTGCCGGCGGACCCCGCTCCCGTGCAGCCGCCATTGCCGGCGGACCCCGCTCCCGTGCAGCCGCCATTGCCGGCGGACCCCGCTCCCGTGCAGCCGCTGCCGCCTGCGCAGCCGCCTTCGCTGCCCCCTTCGCCTGCTGCAGCTCCAGGGCAGGCGCCCCCACTGCAGCCACCTGCAGCTCCAGGGCAGGTGCCCCCACTGCAGCCACCTGCAGCTCCAGGGCAGGCGCCCCCACTGCAGCCACCTGCAACTCCAGGGCAGGCGCCCCCTCCGCCTGCTCCAAGTCCTGACCGCGCTCCAAGTCCTGACCGCGCTCCAAGTCCTGACCGCGCTCCAAGTCCTGACCGCGCTCCAGCAGCTCCAGAGGCGCCCCCTCCACAGCTGCCTCCAGTCCCTTCTCCCCCTGTGACTGTGTCTCCCTCGCCCCGGCGAACTCGACCTCGACCTGGGGTCATGTCTGTGTCCCGTAAAGGGAGGGGACACAGACGCAGGACTGGGGTCCCGCCCACCCTGCCCCCTGGCTCGCCCTGCCTCGCCTGCGCTGGGGCTCGGATGGCGCCCGCAGGTCCTGGCCCTCCGGGTCGGCTGTCGCCTGCGGGTCCCTCTCCGGTGCCTCGTCGCCCTGCCTCGCTCCCCCCTCCGGTGCCTGGTCGGTCGCCTGGGGGCTCCCCGACGGCGGCTCCTTGGTCGCCTGCGGGGCCCCTACCTTCAGCCCGTCGGAGGACGTCGCCGCCTGCGGCGGCTCCCCCCCTCGCCTTGCCTTCGCCCTGGCCCCTTCCAGCTCCCTCGTCCCCTTTCCCGGTGCTCCCTCCTGCTCCCTCCCTGGCCCCTCCGCGGGTCCCTCGCCCTGTCTCCTCAGCCCCTTCTCGGTCCCCTCCGGCTCCGGCCTCCCGGCCGCCTGCGGCCCCTCCGGCTACCTCCCGTCGCCCGCTGGGTCTCCCTCGGGCTCCCCCTAGTTCCCCCTCCTTGTCTCCCTACGCCCCTGCCTTTGTCCCGCCTGTCTCTGCCCCTCTGTTTTCTGCTCGCCCTTTCGTTCCGCCCGTCTCTGTTCCTTGTGCCCCGGTGTACCCGCCTTGCACTCCTGGCCCCTTTGTTCCGCCCGTTCCTTCTGTGTCTCCCTTCCTGGTTTGCCTGTCTGCCTTCCCGACCCTCTGTCAGGTTTTGTCTTTTGTCTTGTCCCTCGCTCTGTTTTGTGCCTCGGTCCTGTTCCCTGTCCTGCGTTGATTCTGTTCTTGTTTTTCAGGTCCTGTTTTGCCTCGTCCCGTCCGTCGCCCCCTTCCTTGGCGCGCCCGGAGCAGCGCGCCTTTGGGGGGGGGGTTCTGTCATGCCCGGCTCGTCCGCTCCTCCTATGTGCCACGCCCCCTGATTACCCACGTGTTTTCTCCCGATTGTACCCAGCTGTATCTAGTTCATTTGCTCAGTCCTGTGTATTTCAGTCCGTGTCTTACCCGAGTCCTTTGTCCGTCATTGATGTTTCCTGATGTCTGTTGCCGTCCAGTGTTCCCTGCCCCGGATATCCTTATTAAAACCCCGTTTTCCCGTATCCCGCTTGCCTGCCTGCTCCTTACCCGCACGATCGCCGCTCTGCTCGCGATCGCTGCCTTGTCTCCCGTGACAGAATGACGGACCACAAGAAGAGGAGCAAGAAGGCCAGGCGGATCTCGGAGGAGCCAGAGATCCGTCTGGGAGCGTGCGCATTATCCCGGCTGTGGTTCCCGTCTGGGGACGAGGAGGAAGTAATCCTCCGTCCCGCCGAGACAGAGTCCAGCGACCCCGTCCTCCAACCGCCATTCAGGCGGTATGATTACCGGCCCGAGGGACTGGCCAACGGAGGAGGGATACGGAAGGGGAGAGACGCCATTCCGCGCGTCCCCCGCTCTGTTAAAGGGACCACGCCAGTTTCGCCCGCGGTCCTGGCCAACCGGTTCTTCACCCTCCAGGGGTTATACTGGAGGGTGATGGATGAACCAACCGGGCGAGGTTCACCAGAGGTGGACCTACTCGCCAGGCAGCTCAGGGAGGGGTTCGCCGCATTCACTCCCGCTTCATCTCCAGCTGACCTGGAGATCTTAATTGAAGACCTCCAGAGGCTGATCTTGCTCCGGAGAACTGCGGACCCTGAGCCCGCGCAGCCGCCGCTCCCGCCTTCGCCCGCGCAGCCGCCGCTCCCGCCTTCGCCCGCGCAGCCGCCGCTCCCGCCTTCGCCCGCGCAGCCGCCGCTGCCGGCGGACCCCGCTCCCGTGCAGCCGCCGCTGCCGGCGGACCCCGCTCCCGTGCAGCCGCCATTGCCGGCGGATCCCGCTCCCGTGCAGCCGCCATTGCCGGCGGACCCCGCTCCCGTGCAGCCGCCATTGCCGGCGGACCCCGCTCCCGTGCAGCCGCCATTGCCGGCGGACCCCGCTCCCGTGCAGCCGCCATTGCCGGCGGACCCCGCTCCCGTGCAGCCGCTGCCGCCTGCGCAGCCGCCTTCGCTGCCCCCTTCGCCTGCTGCAGCTCCAGGGCAGGCGCCCCCACTGCAGCCACCTGCAGCTCCAGGGCAGGCGCCCCCACTGCAGCCACCTGCAGCTCCAGGGCAGGCGCCCCCACTGCAGCCACCTGCAACTCCAGGGCAGGCGCCCCCTCCGCCTGCTCCAAGTCCTGACCGCGCTCCAAGTCCTGACCGCGCTCCAAGTCCTGACCGCGCTCCAGCAGCTCCAGAGGCGCCCCCTCCACAGCTGCCTCCAGTCCCTTCTCCCCCTGTGACTGTGTCTCCCTCGCCCCGGCGAACTCGACCTCGACCTGGGGTCATGTCTGTGTCCCGTAAAGGGAGGGGACACAGACGCAGGACTGGGGTCCCGCCCACCCTGCCCCCTGGCTCGCCCTGCCTCGCCTGCGCTGGGGCTCGGATGGCGCCCGCAGGTCCTGGCCCTCCGGGTCGGCTGTCGCCTGCGGGTCCCTCTCCGGTGCCTCGTCGCCCTGCCTCGCTCCCCCCTCCGGTGCCTGGTCGGTCGCCTGGGGGCTCCCCGACGGCGGCTCCTTGGTCGCCTGCGGGGCCCCTACCTTCAGCCCGTCGGAGGACGTCGCCGCCTGCGGCGGCTCCCCCCCTCGCCTTGCCTTCGCCCTGGCCCCTTCCAGCTCCCTCGTCCCCTTTCCCGGTGCTCCCTCCTGCTCCCTCCCTGGCCCCTCCGCGGGTCCCTCGCCCTGTCTCCTCAGCCCCTTCTCGGTCCCCTCCGGCTCCGGCCTCCCGGCCGCCTGCGGCCCCTCCGGCTACCTCCCGTCGCCCGCTGGGTCTCCCTCGGGCTCCCCCTAATTCCCCCTCCTTGTCTCCCTACGCCCCTGCCTTTGTCCCGCCTGTCTCTGCCCCTCTGTTTTCTGCTCGCCCTTTCGTTCCGCCCGTCTCTGTTCCTTGTGCCCCGGTGTACCCGCCTTGCACTCCTGGCCCCTTTGTTCCGCCCGTTCCTTCTGTGTCTCCCTTCCTGGTTTGCCTGTCTGCCTTCCCGACCCTCTGTCAGGTTTTGTCTTTTGTCTTGTCCCTCGCTCTGTTTTGTGCCTCGGTCCTGTTCCCTGTCCTGCGTTGATTCTGTTCTTGTTTTTCAGGTCCTGTTTTGCCTCGTCCCGTCCGTCGCCCCCTTCCTTGGCGCGCCCGGAGCAGCGCGCCTTTGGGGGGGGGTTCTGTCATGCCCGGCTCGTCCGCTCCTCCTGTGTGCCACGCCCCGTGATTACCCACGTGTTTTCTCCCGATTGTACCCAGCTGTATCTAGTTCATTTGCTCAGTCCTGTGTATTTCAGTCCGTGTCTTACCCGAGTCCTTTGTCCGTCATTGATGTTTCCTGATGTCTGTTGCCGTCCAGTGTTCCCTGCCCCGGATATCCTTATTAAAACCCCGTTTTCCCGTATCCCGCTTGCCTGCCTGCTCCTTACCCGCACGATCGCCGCTCTGCTCGCGATCGCTGCCTTGTCTCCCGTGACAATAACCTTAATCAACAGCAGCAAAGGACACACATACAGTAGTCATTTTGAAATAATTAAAAAATAAAAATTACATCATTTTAAATCAGACTAACACTGTTTAGGGTATGGTTTCACAACTAAAAAATTGACCCAAACAATTTTGTTTAATACAGTACTACAGTCTTCATTAGGTATATGTTTTCTCCTTGTGCTCTGCATGCTCAGTGAATTGGGTTTAGTAATGTGTGGATTCATAGGAAAATTGAAAGGACCTCACATTTAATTCTTTGTTTATTCATTTATTTGTTGGGAAGGACGGGACAAGGAGGGCGAGTCTCCACAGCACATCGAGACTCACTTTGTCACTAATTTGCCACCACTCATTTTGTCTTTGTCTCTGTCTGTCAGTCTGTTCCGGTCTGTGTGCATTTCTGCATTTCTATGCCAAGACAGGACACAGAGACTTGGCACTTTTCTTCCCCATTCTGAAAAGGAAGAAAAAATACATTCATGAAGAACTCAAATCTATGAAAGCCACCTGTGTGGCGCCGTTAAGGAAGGACCACACTGGGAGAAAAACTGGTTGAATAATGGCCTGGCTGCTGGCTACAAATGCTATGTCGAGCAGTAATGTGGCATTAATGATGAGGGGTGGTGATTTACAGGGGCGGTTCCCCCTAAAACTGAAAAAGTTTTAGGAGATGCCTAGTGTTGGTGGTGAACTGTCTGCTTTTCTGTTTTATGGTGAACTGCCCCTTCATATATACTAGAGGGAGCCTCCGCAAGAACAGTGAGCTGGTTCAAAGCCCTGGCGGCAGCCTACTTGTATTTGATGAGCTAGTTGCCCTGGATCAGTTACGCCGTCCCATTTGTGATGTAACACACAAAGAGGAGCCAGTTCCTTGGCTGAACTAGGGTAGCGCAAGCTAAATCCCTGGGATCCTTTAAATCCGAGCCAGATGAGATTATAACAACTCTGAGCTGTTAGTCGAGTTCTCCCCAAATGAGCTTGACAGGCTGAATGGCCTCCTCTCATTTGTAAATTTATTATGTTCTTATGCAGGTATAAAAATAACTAACCCATATGATAAAATGATTTTGTCTAATACAGGACTACAGTCTTCATTAGATATACAGTATGCTATCCCCTCGCACTTTGTATGGGCAGTGAATTGCCCCTACTCACGTGTGGTTTCATAATAAGAAAAATGAAAGTAATGAATACACAGATATATAAATTTATTTATATATATATATATATATATATATATTTGGAAGGAGGGGAGATTTCTTTATGGACGCAAAGGCTCATTTCACATTTTTCTTCTGCATTCTGAAATGGAAGAAAAAAAAAACATTCATGAAGAACGCAAACCTATAAAAGGTACTTGTGTGACACTTAAGGAAGGATCTGGCTAGGAGAAAAGCTGGCAGAGTGATTGCCTGGCTGCCGGCTGCAAATGCTATGTCGAGCAGTAATATGGCATTAATCAACAGATATGAGGTGAAGATTTAAATATTCTAGAGGGAGCCTGGTGGGGACCTACTTGTGTCGGATGAGCCGGCCTCCCTGGATTGTTTGTGCCGTCACATTGGCCATGTGGCAAGTGAACAGGAGCCAGTTTCGGGGCTGGACTCGATAGGAGAACCTCATGAAAATCAGCGAGTTACAGGTAAGAGCTGGGGAGACAAAGATCATGCAGGGGTCAGAGGCCTGAAAGAAGAAGAGCAACCAGCTTAAAAACTTTAAAAAGTCCCTCTGGAGTCCCGAGTGATCCAGTGGACGCTCATATAGATGGAAGGTGAGCCCTCTGCCTCTTACCGAAGTTCATTCGACCACTGATTATTTCTGGGCTCTTCCTCATATCCATCACAGCGACTATGGGCAGACCCCAATTGATTACAGGTCCCCAGAAGTGCTGCAATCAAACAGAAACATATTCATGCATATTGGATTTTTTTTAAACAAGTGCCTAAGGTGCATGCACCTCAAGTACTCCCAAAACTCCTTGCTCTTCAGCTGGTTGGTTGGCAGGTTTGTGAAAGAAAATGCCGACCGTTGCAATTGAATATGCATGCTTTTGTGTTTCATTGTGACTCTTTCAAACTGAAATGTGAAGGTGACATCACCCATTCTATAGAAAATCTTTCATCTACGAAACTTACTGGTTGGTGATGTCTGTTACTTCGAAAACATTTCCATTCTGCGACATCACAAAACTATTATGAAGTGGAACTTTTTTAAAAGTAGCAACACCGTCATTATTGTTAATGGAAAGTATATACAATATACAATCTAGCACAAAAAAACTCCCAAATTCCCAAAGAGCCCACTGCGTAATGTTTTTGTGATGTCACAGAATAGAAAATGGTTTTGTGAAGTCACAGAATGGAAAGGCATAGCAGACCTGCAACCCTGAAAATTAGATGGGTATTAAGTCAAGTATTTCTCCATTATGGGTTGGAACCGGGGCCTAACGCTGCATTCCTATTAAACTCGTAAATTCCGTATTCCTTGTCAGGAATTTCAACTGGAATGCCCCCAGAGCTCTGAATTCAAAAGGGCTGTACCCTTTATCAACAGACGTTAGTTTGGTACTGTGTATTAGCACTCATGTCTTATTTGTGACTCATTGAACTGGTTGTACACGCAGTACTGTCCAACTGCTATCTTATGCTCAGAACACTACGTAATGTGTTACCAACTGATATTGCTAACAGTGGCTGACAAATTACTGGGCTAGAATTGGGGCCTGTTTCATTAAGCAGGATTTCTTGCTTAAGTGGACAACGTGTCAGATTTAAGGTAGTCTGGGCTAAATATAAGTGAACAAAGACAAAGGCCATTTAAACTGGGGTGAATTAAATCTGACAATTTAGCTGGGTAAGCAAGGAGTCTTGCTTTTTGAAACGGATCCCTGGTATTGCTAAATGGCTATCCAACTACCTGTACTGGAACACTGTTATCTTGTGTTTGTGACGTCATTCCCAGCGAGTTCTGACATCACAGATAAAAGGAATGTAATCTAATTTTACGTGTCACAGCACTTACATGACACATAGTACTTGTGCTGATGACTATGTATTATGTCGCTTAGGGAGCAAGCTATGCAGAAACATAAATAGATGTCTAATAAAAATCTCAGTGCCAGCGGCATAGAATGTCTGTCTCAAATTTGGTACTCAAAACTGCCGAACTACTGTACTTGGATGTATGTCTCTTTATATATATTCACCAGTGCATATCTATGTATATGTATTATGTATATACAGTACTGTGCAAAAGTCTTAGGCACTCAAAAGAAATGTTTAGCGCTATTTTTCTGGGTAATAAGTGCACATTTTCTTAGAACAAAAAATATAATTTGACATAAGAACATATGAAAATTACGAGTAACACAATGAAAACTAGTATAAGTCTTCTGTTCTCCAAAAAGTTACTGATATCTACTTGGATAGCTAGATGAACACCACTTCAGTTCCCAAACTTCTCCTCAGTGGCACCCGAACCATTCTATAATTGGGTTATTTTAGCAGAGGTTTTGAAATGGCTAAGCTGACGCATTTTGCTAGATGTAACAGCATAGTTTTACACCAACAATTATTTGAACATAATTTTTTTTTGGCTGCCTAAGACTTTTGAACAGTACTGTGTATAATCTACAGTTTACTTGTTTTATATCTCAGTTGCTGACATTGCTGCTGCTTTTTCTTGCCTTTAAGGTCCAACGACTATTCTGAGCTCCAAGGTTCATATGGGTGAAGAATGCAAATTCCTGCTTTGGTTACTGACTTATGAAATTGATGCCATGTTTTGTCGTTCCTTGTTCAGCTGCAAATCTGTTTGAGTGAGCTGGATGAAAGTCTGCTGACAATACAGCCTCCCCCTCAGGGCCTGATTTTGGCTGGCCTGGCAGACCTGAGTCGACCCGCTGACACCTTTTTACAGTAACATTTGTTGGTGCTTCTGACAGTTTCCAGCTGTTCAGAATCTGGAGGTGAGTAGGCCTCTGCTGCTGAAGCAGAAGGAACAGGAGGCAGCAGCGCAGTACTGAGCTCCAACCTTTCCATCTGGTCCCATAGACTAAAAGGATATCTGCCCACTTGACTCCACTCCCCTCCAACCCTGTCCAAATCCTTAACCGGAAAATATTTGTTTCATTGCTTAAACATTGGTCCTTAGTACACCCCTCTCCATGTGCAGACTCCAGGCACACAAGGTACTGCCAGGACCAAGACCAGGATGGGCTGCATGGGAGCCAGAGTAAAGCTGAACAGGGAGACCATTAAGGATGCCCAGGGAACAGAACAGACTGGACTTGGCCCAATTGTAGTTCCTTAGAGGCATCTTCCAGAACCTCAGACTAGGGCTGTGTCTGAATTTGGGAGCTGCAAACTTTGAAGGACACGGTCTATGAATGAGTAGCCTTGAGTCATGAAGCGTTTCTCCTTTTGCCTAGCCTGGACACACCTACTTTACCTCTGTGCAATGAGTCTTGGGATATGGTGGACTGTGAAGTATCCATCAGGTGGATCCTTCACGACTTGACAAAAGGAAGACCTGTTTCTACACTGCATTTGAAGGAAGCGTCGAAATAGGACTGCTTTGTCACACCACTGTGACACACACGGACTTCAAATGCAGTCTTCAAAGGATTCACTCCCTGAATTTGGACACAGCCTAGGCACTTACCGTTCGACCATGAACTACTGGGGAGGCACTTACAGCGATAACTTGCCAACAACAGCTGTTTTTATTATTAAAAGTTTCATCGCACTGATAAATTTCACCTTTCCTCCCATTATTGACAAAAGTTGCAGGAGCTGTAGCAAACTAGAAAGATTATGAAGAAACCCAAACTTTAATCACACAAAATAGTCCAATTCCACCTTTCTTCCTTTTATTGAAAAGGCGTAAAAGCAAACTAGAAAGATTCTGAAGAAACTGATCATAATGTAACCAATCCAAAACTAATCACTGCTCCATGATAGTATTAGGCTTAGGTGCATTAATGGTTGCTGTCACCTTCTCATCTGTAGGGTGCAGACCCTTTTTGTCAATCTGATGGTTTATGTTTGCAATGGTGCTTTCCAGAAATTCGCATTTCGAAAGCTTTACTGCAATGCCGTACCTTTCCAGGCAAGTGAGGACTTCATCTAGTTTTTGTACATGTTCTTGCTTTGTGCTGGCAGTGATCAGGATATCGTCAAAAAAATAACATGTGATGTGATCCAGTCCCTGAAGTATCTGGTGCTTCTGCTGCACTAGCTCCAGTTTGCCCTGGCTGCAGTGGCATCACCGCCTTCTGCCCACTGTAGGGTGCCCGCCCCTCGCTGGGCCTCGCCGCCTTCTCTGCCGTCACCTCCTCTTCCCGGCCACTGACTGAAAAGACGGCACAATTAGGGCCATGAGCCCCACAGCATCAACTTCTCGCTGCACTGCTCCAACTGATGCATTCCCACCGTGATTTCACGAGCAAATTTCTCTATTGTAATTGGTTCATCCAAAATAGTAATAATTAAAAAAACACTCAAATGGCAGGAATGTACACGCTACACAGCATGCTGGTAAATGTATACAGGAAAAAACAGGACAGGACTTTAAGTATATTTACAAACAAATATTTAACTTAAGTAGAAAGGCCACTTTTACTAGAGCACATTTGCTTGTTTACTTCTGCTTCTACTGCATCATTACCAGAATTTGTTTACTATATAAGGGTTAAAAACATCAACTTTTATTGATTTATGCAAACACATTTGACTGCCACATAAAACTAGTTTTTGTGGTAAATAAGACGACAGGGTTGCAATCTTTGGTCAGCTGGCTGGTGTGAGATTGTCAATTTGAGACAAGTCTGCACTCACATTTACATGTATGTAAGATTTATTACAGTACCATGTAAATGGTCTGTAGGGTTTGATGTAGCTAATCTTTGGTTTGTAATGGAATAATATAGATTAGCTGTAGGACTTCTTGCTTGAGCATGAGGGTCTGACTGCGTGTAATGCCAGGCGCATAAGAATTGGCAATCTTGAGATAACTGTCCTACACAGCTATTTAATGCTGGTTTGGAGAGTGCATAAAATCAGAACAGAGTGCATAAAATCTTGCAGCCCATGTACTAAAGACAAACTGGAATTTAGAGTTTGCTTCTTGTGTAGTCCGAATTATAGGGTTCCTGGGTCTGGACAGCCCTCCTGCTGCAGTGTGCAGGGGATGGGTAAATGAATGTAATTTACTGGGGCACCATCCAGCCCAGCCCCTTCTAGGAATCATAAAACAGCGTATTATACCTCCTCACAGCTGTCTTGTACGCCATACGTGCCCAGAGCTGATCCTTCTGCTTTCGGAAGCCCTCTCCCGAACCTGATGCCGGTTCTCCCTGACTATTAGTCCTCGAATCTCCAATTTATTATTTGTATGCCCTCAGTTGCGGAGGATTGCGAACACCTGTCAGGTTCGCTCTTGTGTGGGGGGGTGTTACGTGCCGTAAGGTTAGGGGAGGGATTGTCCTGCAGATCCTGATCGTTGCCCAGCTCCCTTCGACTCCGCCTCCCGGACCTGGCCACGCCCCAACCTTCGACGCTGCTTCCGCATCGAGTGTTGAAAAAGCCGTGGCGGGAAATTAGCGGGAGCTCTGCTCACTGTTGGTTGTTATTGGATTGCTTGTGTGTTGATTAATTGTGTATGACAGATTTCTGGTTTTCTGGTCTTGACTCTCGCTTTGCCCCTTCGGTACCTTTGCCTTTGGTTTTGATTGTTTACTGGTTTTGATCTCTTGCCTTCCTCCTGACTACTCTCTTTGCCTCGCCCCTTTGGTTACTGTGTTTCGGCTTTGGTGTGTTCTGTATGTTCATTTCTGTTAAGTGCGTAGGGAGTGACTGCTATTTTGTTTTGCGTACGTGTGGCTTATTCTGTGTTTTGGTTAGGGAGTTAGGCTTAGTCTGTGTCATTTCCTTTTCTCATCTTTTCGTTTTGTTTAGAATTAGTTTAGTTGGGGACGTGCTCGGTAGTGCTGTTTTGTTTATTGTTTTGGCTGTGTCACTCCCGAAGTCTGTGGCCCTATTGTTTGTGAAAGTCTTTGTGAATAAACATATAAAAATACAAAAAAAGATCCCTTTGTGTCCCGTGTTCCCTTCTCCCATCCCCTGGTTGTCTCGTTTTCCCCTCTCCTTTCCCTTTACCTTTCTGACGGTCCTCAACCCTAGACTGAGGATCGTAACAGAAATTGCTGTTTGGGCAGCACTTAGCCCAAAGCCCAGGGGAAGGTCTCAGAACCATTTTGCAATTCTTGCTCCTCCATAATACGAATAATTTCAAAATCCATTCGCTGGCTGACCTCCGAGAGTTTCACCACGTATCCAACACACTGATGATGGAGGACATCACTTTAACGCTCTGGGGTCTAAGGGTAGGGAACATACTTTCACTGACTGGGGCATGATCACACATTCCATTCAATATCATAAACTTAATTCATGGCAAATAAATAATTTCTTATAAATTTGTTTTGGCATTACGCTCATCTTTATTTTAATGTACTTTGTAAATATGGCAGATTTATTTGAAGTTTGTAATTTGCCATCAAAGTATAGAAATTGCAAAATGTAGTTTAGAACACTTGCGGAAACATTATAAAAGTACATAGTAATCAATGGTGGAAGTTTGTTTTGATCTCAGATATCTGATCACCAAAGTCTTGGCTACATGAAGATGACTAAATGGTGTAGTTGCAACATTCAGTTGGATAAATAAATAAGAAAAACCTAACTCGTGTCACTATTTCTGGGCGCCTTTCATTGAATATGTAGCAACTTTCATGTGTGCGCATGAGCCATTCACGCCTGGGCACACCCCCACCTTTTTATGGCGCTGATGGGGATGTATCTGGATCGCGTTTCACCATTGTGTTGTTCATCAAATTACCATGCAGTTGCGATTTGAATACGCGGAAATGCGCTATTTAAAATGTGAATAGTGATCTTCAGGTGAGAGCAGCACTACACGCCCCGGATTGAGGCAAAACGAAGAAAGGTGACATGGTTTACTTTTTTGCTGAATTTAACCTAATTTTGAAAACTTTAATACTTCCAACAATTGACGTTTTGAAAAGAATACAGTTTACTGATTTAGTCAGCGTTTTTTTCATGTTTTCAACACTAGCAAGATATGTGGCATCGCCGATGATGCCGTCGACTCCAGAGGAATAAATGAGCATGACGTTTTTCTGCATGCAGTAAATTAAGCAAGTGATTTCTTTTGGGACAACTATGGCACTACAGGAAAAGAATCAAAATTAAAAAAAAACTCAACATATGAGGGAGGGCATACGAAACCATATACTATGTTTTGTCCTTCGGTCACCCCCCGGTAACCTTGGGGTATCCATGGACAGCTGAGTCACTGGGTACCTTCAAATGGCGACTAGAAATCTTTTGGAAGTACTTGGATTAGCACTTCCAGGATGATACTTTTATTATTTAAAAAATAATAATTAACCATACTACTTGTGGGGCAGCATAGTGGTGTAGTGGTTAGCACTGTTGCCTGGCACCTCTGGGTCCCAGGTTCAAGTCTCCGCCTGGGTCACATGTGCGGAGTTTGCATGTTCTCCCCATGTTGTCGTGGGATTTCGTCCGGGTACTCCGGTCTCCCCCACAGTCCAAAGACATGCTGAGGCTAATTGGAGTCGCTAAATTGCCCATAGGAGTGCATGTGTGAGTGACTGGTGTGTGAGTGTGCCCTGCGATTGGCTGGCCCCCCATCCTGGGTTGTTCCCTGCCTTGTGCCCATTGGCTCCGGACCCCCCGCGACCCAGAAGGATAAGCGGTTTGGAAAATGGATGGATGTATTACTTGCCAACAGAGTTTTTTAGAGTGATAGTCTTCTTAGCCAGGTTCTGTTGAACCAGTATCACAATGTATTCACTGATGAGAATTCTAAGCACTTATGTAAGTCGCTCTGGCTAAGGGCGTCTGCCAAATTCTATAAATGTAAGAACGCAGTCGTTTCATGCTGCTTGATAATGTGTGGGGGACCCCAGGATCTCAGGGATTCCTCTTCCTGGTCCCTGCTGCTGTAGTCTACTCTGGATGGACCTGCTGTCTCCTGTTGACTGAGGCTCATCTTCTAGGCGGCCCACCACCTGAAGAGCGATCTGATGTCTCCGCTGGGGGCGCACTAACAGAGCATTAGCCAGCTTGTATTCTTCTACATAATCAACATTCAAGCTACATTTAAGCTGAAAAACACAATTTATTCAACACGGTTAGGGTTATGAGTCTGCTCTTCCTCATGATGAAACTACTTTTACTCACCGAACAATGTGAGTAATGTAGCCTGAGGTAGGGTAGGTAAGTTACCTGGAGCCAGCTAACCAGTTAGCATTCCCTGATTCACAGGTCGTGATTAAAAGTAATGTAGCGCTGGCGGGATTTGTATGTCCCAGCATGCTCGTGGGCAATGTACTGTACATAGACCTGTTTGTAACTGTTATAGTTAACAGTTATTATTTCCCATCGTGGCATCTGTGTTTGCTTGTGACTTACGTGAATCCTGTTCGATCCTCTTGTTATTAGTGTTGTATGAATGTGATGAGGCTGACTCTGGCATCTTCGATATTTTGGAAGAAGTCATCCATCTTATTAACGTCAGAGGAAGCAAAAGTTTCAAATTAGTGGGATGCCCTTCATATGTAGTGCCAGTACAAATACTGCAGAGCTACTTGCTTGCAGGGGGTACCTATTTGTGACATTCCAACCCTATTCGGGGTTACTGAGGGCACAATTCAACACCGAATGATAAGTCACGTTAACATGTTAACATGCTAGCTGGACATCTGTCTAATAATCATAAAATGCATAACACTGGCTAGATAGCTTATATTTTTAGGAATCAATAAAATATGGCATTGTGCTGTTCTAAATGGAATCAGACCTATTCAGCAACCTTGGGATTGAAGAGCTGGATGAAGAGAACTTGTGCATGAGGTCCTCAGCTGCCACCCACATACCGGATATACAGTAAAGTGATGATTCGTCACCTTAACGCTCAAGGCATATGTCACAGAGTAACAGAAACTATCAGGCTTGCCTACATGCGAGGCAAGTTAAAGTTATGTGAGGTACATGTGATTGCTGTTGTACATGGTGCAATTTGGAAGAGTATTGTTCGATGTGTTTGCTGAAGGCATAGTTCAGTCGTGTACTACCACTTGCCACGAGAGCCAAAATGCTGCTGGTTTTCATTACAAACGCTGTCTGCAGTAGGTGATTTCATTGATCAGCACCTCCAGTCTAGATAAAGTTGAGCGAATCAGTGAAATCACCTGGTTCACTGTAGTTGGAATGAAAATCTGCAGCCTCTTAGCCTTCCACGGCAAATGATTAGAGACCCCTTGAATAGTTAGTCTATTAAAGATATGTGACCCGTACTGGCAAAATGAGTCGGAATGCGCACAGGCTAATTATGAGCTAGAGTCAAAAATGTCAAAGATTTTTTTTTGACAATTTTCATCCAAATTGAGATTTTCCCAAAAATGAGTCCATTAAGTCATCATCTATCGATCCCAATAATCAAAATAGCAAATAAATACCTTGAACCATCATAATTTGAATGTTTTGTACGGGCTTTGTCTTCAGAAATTAGTCCTTTATCTTAAATTTTCTTAGCAAATCCTTTTTCTCCACTCACTCGCGGCATGACTGGGAATCCCCCCACCGATTGTTTGGTATCACCGTGAAGCGAGGCTCACCTACTTCCTAAAAATTTGCATAGAATTTCCAATGACATCACTCTGAACCAATAGAACTCGGTTTTATAAAGCCCTGTTGATGTAAACAACTTCTAACGGATGTAACTCGGTCATTTTTTGTCCAATTTCAACAGACCAAACTCCATTTTGAAAATGTCCTCATTGTGACTCATATGTATGTATATTTAGTAGATATTTATGTAAATGTTTTTGTGTTTTGTGTCTATTGCTAAAGGAAGCCATGTGTCACGTGGGTCCTCAAGGTGTTGAGATGCATACTCTAGGCTTGCAGACTTTGAGACGCAAGTGATACTTTGTACCAGTGCATAACAGTTTATGGCATATACATGGTAACCACAAACTGATACGGTACAATATTTGAATGATATGCAATTTAAAGTAACATGCAACTAGGGCTGGGCGACAAAACGATAGAGATAATGATTGCAAAATAAAATTTCCTCGATTGAAAAATAGATATAGTCGATATAAAGTCGATAGCGACACTTGCTATCACAGACTGGACGATTAAACAAATAAAGCAGCGCAACATTACAATAACTAACGACAAGTAAACGACTAACTTACGTGTATTATTAGAGCATTCGTGTAATTTATTTAAACTTTATTTTACCAGGTAAATTAACTGAAAACCAGTTCTCATTGCTTTACGTGCTTTTCGGGAGAAATAACAGAAGGAACTTCCTGGGATACATACGTCATGTGTGTGACTAAACTCTTCAGCCAATAAGGGCAAAGCTGTGTCGTTACGGAGGCAGTTCCAGTTTGTGCAGCCGGCTGAGAGGTGCTTGTTAAAACGTCACCATGTCACATGGTACAAAAACCTCGCGAGAGCAAGACGACTTAAGACATATCGTGCAGCGCACCATGACGACACAACAGTGCCGTTATTGGCTAATTTTAGAGAAAAAAAATCATAGCAAGTAAACAAAGGGTTAAAATTGAATGAAAGTTGCTATGTCCTATACTGCTCAGGTAGTAGTATAATTTGCATCCATTTGGGGGTCATAAGCTCCCATTGTCTAGAAGCTATTGAAAAAAATCTATTTACCCATTTTTTACTTTTACAACGATCATATAAAATGCAATAAAGTGTTAAAAATGAGTAAAATTCACTGTGTCCTGTGTATGTCAGGTAGTTGTAGAATATGCACCCATTTTGGAGTTACTGGATCCCATTGCATTGAAGTTATTGCAAGTAATCAGTATTTTATTATTCTGACAGTAATTCGATGATGGTTCCTAAGTCAGCGGTGCCTGAGCGTCTCCGAGGCTGTGGAATTGATCTGGCCGTCTTTCGACCGCCTTATGCTGGCTAGTGTGAGTGAAACACTGCCGCTAAATGTGGAGAGTGTGGATCTGAATATCCAGCCAAAAACAGATTTCACCTCGGTGCTGACGAGAGTATCCAGAGTATTGAGTATTGTGTGGCTGCACAAAGTTGAACGGAGAAAACTGATGAATAAAGCTACGTCAGCGCCCAGATACATGGACATACCTGTAGTAAGATACGTAAGTACTTTGAATTTAAATGTTAATTTGCCAAGATGGCGAGTAGCATATTAGCTAGTTAGTTATTGTGTAACTGGTGTGTTCACTAATTAACTTAACATTATCATTGCAGGCCTGTTGCTGGTAAAACCTGCACTAATTTGCTCCCTATGTGATCAGAAATTATTGCAGCTTAAACCTTGTTTCATTCCGCTTAATACTTGAAATATCAATTGGAAGCTATGAGAAAACTGCTTTTCTTTGTACTTTTTGTTGTTTTTGTGATATTTTTAGTTGAGTTTTAAAAATTTGCATTCAAGATTTTCCCCATATAAGAACATGAATACACACCAATGACAGCTTTACAGAGGAGCATGTCTCCAAAGGCCTCCTTCTGGCCAGACCCCTGCCAGCACAACTGTTGGGCCAGTGGGGTTGAGAGGACATGGCCCAGAACTTGCCAAGTGTTGGATGTGGAGTCTGTTCCACCATTAGTAGACACAAATGTAAGCTAAATATGGACATTTATAACATAAATAAAGGTAGAAATAACAGAAATAACACAGAAAATATTAAAATGGTGTGGAAGTAAAATTGGACATTGGTAGCCCGGGAGAGGAAGCATTTTGGGTCTATTATGTCTTAGGCCTTAGGTAAGAAGAGATTGCTTTGAATACTGCGTGACCTCGCTTCGTGATAGCGGTCTGAGGTTAGTTCCACAGACACTGAAAAGAGATCAGACCATGGAGAGACAGACAGCAGAGCAAAGGCGAGGAGAAACCACCTGCAGGAAGAGATTCCAGGCTACCCCAACTGGTGCACAAAGAGTTATAGCTTTATAAAATAGTTGCAGTAGACAATATATAATATGTTGCACGGTAGTGCAAATGTTTAAGTAGTTGTTACATTAATCATACTAATCATATGTTAACCATGTATTTGCAGTGATTCAATGACAATATGTCAATGTATTAATCATTAATCAATGGAACACCCAAACATTAATAGTGATTCATTGTCATATCATCCATCCATCCATCCATTTTCCAAACCGCTTATCCTATTGGGTCGCGGGGGGTCCGGAGCCTATCCCGGAAGCAATGGGCACGAGGCAGGGAACAACCCAGGATGGGGGGCCAGCCCATCGCAGGGCACACTCACACACCAGTCACTCACACATGCACACCTATGGGCAATTTAGCGACTCCAATTAGCCTCAGCATGTTTTTAGACTGTGGGGGGAAACCGGAGTACCCGGAGGAAACCCCACGACGACATGGGGAGAACATGCAAACTCCACACACATGTGACCCAGGCGGAGACTCGAACCCGGGTCCCAGAGGTGTGAGGCAACAGTGCTAACCACTGCACCACCATGCCGCCCCGTGTCATATCATCAATATCTATATACATATCTCAAGTAGAATCTGGAAGCCGAGACAGATTCCGGTAAAATCTGCAAAATGTGTGGATTTTACCTTGCTACCAAGGTGAACCAGTAGAGCAGGAGAATTGTGCTTGTTATACGTTTGAGCTCAGTTTGTTGGTGTTGATTGGTCCGGATTTAGAAGTCTTTATTGGGAATTGGGAGTTATGGTTTATCAACTGGTTGCTCTTTGTACTCCAGGTGACCTGGTACTGAGTGCCAGAGTGTGACGGGAACGCATTGCTGGAATAAAATACATTTTCTTTACTCACCAAACTGAGAGGTCCAAACTTTCATTCTAAGTGTCTCAGTTATCAGAGCAGTTGATTTATAATTTTTCTACCATAATGGAAAATGTTATAATGGTGAGTTTTTTGAACATTCAATGTTTTTGCAAACTTACAATACCATTCCAATGAAACAAGCTTGGTCTTCAGCAAGTTTTCTTGTATGTTCTCCGCATGTTTGTGAGAGGTAAATTAATGGCTTCTGGCAATATGGCCAATATATAGGAGCTATTAGTGAGATAGAGGAGCATCTGCTAGAAAATGGCCATCTCTTCCGTCAGGTACTCCAAGGTGGTGATGATGTCCTGATCTGTTGATGTTAACAAGGTAAGTAATATGTATTCAGTTTGTTGTAAAGTACTACTAGTTAAATTTAACATTATTTTAGCTTTGTCATTGTTAAAGTGACTGATGTTAAGATAAAAAATATATATATTGTATTACTGTAGTTTTTTAGTGTTAGTAATTCAGATACATGGATATGCATATGTGTCTTGTCCTACAGACACTGCATAGACAGATATTCTAATGGGCGAGCAGCTTATCATTAAGGAATTCATGGAAGTAAATTAATGGCAAAACTCGTTGATGCAGAAAAGCACATTGAATTGCACTACTTATATATAAATGCATTGCATTTGATAATGTGTGACTATTTGCGGGCTGGAATTTAATGTGGGTGTACATTTAAACATTGAATATTACCTGTTACTCGGTGATTTTCATGAGGTTCTCATACCGAGTCCAGCCCCGAAACTGGCTTCTGTTCACTTGCCACATGGCCAATGTGACGGCACAAGTGATCCAGGGAGGCCGGCTCATCCGACACACGTAGGTCCCCACCAGGCTCCTTCTAGAATATTTAAATCTCCACCCCTCATCTGTTGATTAATGCCATATTACTGCTCGACATATCATTTGCAGCCGGCAGCCAGGCAATCACTCTGCCAGCTTTTCTCCTAGTCAGATCCTTCCTTAATAGTGTCACACAAGTACCTTTTATAGGTTTGTGTTCTTCATGAATGTTTTTTTTCTTCCATTTCAGAATGCAGAACAAAAATGCGAAATGAGCCTTTGCATGCAGTAGATCAGAGCACAGACGGGTTCGTGCAGATAAAGGCAAATTGAGGAAGATCTCTACCAGATCCATGCATCAGATCAAGAGAGCAGCTGCTAAAATGCCATTATGTAGCAGCAAACAGATATTTGAAGCTGCTGGTGCCTCTGGAGTCCCATGGACATCAAGGTGTAGAGTCCTCCACTGCAACTGTGCATAAACCTTCTATTCTGCCACCACTAACCAGTGCTCACAAGCAGAAACTGTCCAAATACACAAGTTTAATGGATGCAAGACTTGTGAAGCTGCTATCAAATAAGGGGTCCTATGTCAAAATGTGACGTGACCTGTTTGATTTCAGTACATATGCTGCAAACACAACAAATGACAATTTTCAGTTCTTTGCAACTTATAAAGTGTTTTGCAGCTTACTGTGCATAATAATTTGGAACAGTTCATTGTAAGTGTTTTGTTTGACAAAAAATACTGTAATCATTAGATTTGTTCAATAAAATTTGAATTGCACTCAATAGTTGACAACATGAGAATTATTCTGACTATATGTGTGTTCATTTCTTGCATTTTTCTTATTAGGAATCCACACGTAAGTAGGGGCAATTCACTGCCCATACAAAGTGCGAGGGGAAAATATATACCTAATGAAGACTGTAGTCCTGTATTAGACAAAATCATTTTATCATATGGTCAGTTATTTTTATACCTACATAAGAACATAAATTTACAAATGAGAGGAGGTCATTTGGCCTATCAAGCTCGTTTGGGGAGCACTCAACTAACAGCTCAGAGTTGTTAAAATCTTACAAAAGAACATAAGAAATTTACAAACGAGAGGAGACCAATCAGCCCATCAAGCTCTTTTGGGGACAACTTAACTAATAGCTCAAAGTTATTAAAATCTTCTCTAGCTCTGATTTAAAGGAACCCAGGGATTTAGCTTGCGTTACACTAGTAATAAGACTATTCCGTACTCTACCTACACGCTGTGTAAAGAAATACTTCCTCAAATTCGTTTTGAAATGTTCTCCCGCTAATTTCCACTTAAGGCCACCGGTTCTAGTATTTAAACTAATATTGAAATAACGAACAGCATCCAGACCTGTTAGAATTTTATATACCTGGATCATGTCCCCCCCTTAGTCTCCTTTGCTCGAGGCTAAACAGATTCAGCTCAGGTAACCTCTCCTCATAAAACATTCCTCTAAGACCAGGAATAATTCTCGTAGCCCTACATTGCACCTTTTCCAAGGCAGCAATGTCCTTCTTAAGGAAAAGTGACCAAACCTGCACACAATATTCTAGGTGGGGTCTTACCAAGGAATTAAATAATCGTAGCATCAGTTCCCTTGAACTCCACACACCTAGAGATGTAACCCAACATCCTATTGGCCTTTTTAATTGCTTCCCCACACTGGCAAGAGTGGGACATGGAAGCATCAACATACACACTGAGGTCTTTCTCATAATCAGCTACCTTTATTTCAGTGGAACCCATAAAATATCTGTACTTTATATTTCTGCTCCCTGCATGGATTACCTTACATCTATCTACATTAAATTTCATCTGCCAGGTATCAGCCCAGTCGCAAATTAAATCAAGATTCCGTTGTAGCCTCTGTGCTCTTAACCAGTTCTCAATCCAAGCTGCTACAGTTGCTAAAATCCCTTCAGTTTGGAGTTTAAGCAAGAGCCGTTTGTAGTGGACAACATCAAAGGCCTTCTGCAAAACTAAGCAGATCACATCATAGGCCTTTTTGTGATCAATTTCTTTTGTAGCTTCCTCAAAGAACCCAAGTAGATTAGTTAAACAGAAGCTACCTCTCCTAAATCCATGTTGGCAATCCCTCAGAATGTTATTTGCATCCAGGTAATCTACCATTTTCACTTGGATTATAGCTTCCATTACCATTCCAGTTATGCAAGTTAAACTGATTGGCTCATAGTTTGCTGGATTACTTTTATCCCCTTTTTTGAATATGGGTGTTATATTGGCATGCTTCCAATTAGAAAGTGCCACACCAGTAGATAAGGATTTCTCAAATAGTAATGTTAAAGGTTGGCTAATAATATCCCTCATCTCTTTTAAAACTATAGGTAAGATGCCATCAGGGCCCTGCAATTTATTTATTTTGAGCTTAGCAAGGCTTTGTACCACATCAGCCTCAGTTATACATATATTGCTCATAGAGGACACTGTATTTGTATTAAATGGTGGCAGGTTACCTGCGTTCTCTATTGTGTAAAAGAATCATTAAACTCTTATTTTTACTATATCAATTTCATTTTCAGTTATAAGACCCTTACTATCCTACAGATTACCGATTTCAGCTTTTAGAGCTCTTTTGGAGTTAAAATATTGGAGGAAACTTTTAATGTCATCCTTAGCCTCCAATCCAACCTTCCTTTCTACATTCCTCTTACAGGTTTCCCACGTGTCCTGAAAACCTGAAAATATTTAGGGTTATTTTCCAGTCATTGAAATGACCTGTAAAGTGATACAAATGGCAAAATGTCCTGGAATTTCATTTCTGTTTTTGCTTTTAAATTTTTCTACATTTGTAAAATTGAGGAATCACAATTATAACAACATCATGAGCAGAGCTTTGGAATGTTTCTCATCCAGTTTGCTTCTGCTATGTTTTAGATGTAATTTGTGTCCTTGTGAAATTATTATACATTATTTGCCTTTTTAAAGATGTCCAGTGAGACCATTACAATTGTTGACCCATTGGAAAAGATGCACATGAATGTTGTCATGCCCGGCTCGTCCGCTCCTCCTGTATGCCACGCCCCCTGATTACCCACGTGTTTTCTCCCGATTGTACCCAGCTGTATCTAGTTCATTTGCTGTCCTGTGTATTTCAGTCCGTGTCTTACCTGAGTCCTTCGTCCGTCATTGATGTCTGTTGCCGTCCTGTGTTTCCTGATCCCCGGTTACCTGAATAAACCCCGTGTTTGCCCTGATTACGGCTTGTCTGCCCGTTCCTGCCTGCTTGCCCGCACGATCGCCGCTTCGCCCGACCGCGTCCCGTGACAAATGTAAAGTTCTGAGAAATTGGAGGTAACTGTGCATATGATGTCATGTGGGAATATTTCTAATTAAACAAGTCACTCCGATGTAATTTAATTGAAAACATGTTAAGAGTTATTACATGCATTTCAGTAATGACCATTGGAGAGAAAACACAGGCTTTAATTCTTAGCATGATTTTTTATGTTCCCAGATTTGAATAGTTTTTAATGTCTTTTACAATATCTAGAAATTTTCTGAAGATGAGAGACTGTGCCGAGCACAATGCAGTGTGGCAAGTGCAAACCCGAGCTACAGCAAGATTCCAGCAGTTGTGGAGTTCTTATTTTGAAGGTACCTGTTTGCTGAGTTATACTGGGCAGTTATTACTTTGAATTAATATGAATACAACTGAATTTTGCAGTTTGCACCTTTCAAGGGGTCACATCAGTGATATGAAGACGAGCCAAAGTGCTGTGAGCGCATCTCGAATGGAAATTGCATGTGCACTGCTGGAATGTCGAGGTATGTTTAGGACTATTGCTAATATTTTGGCAATTACAAATGAAAAGAAGATTAAGAATCTGGATGTACCAGATGAAACACCCTCAGAGAGAGGTCTTGTGGGATGGTGACAGTACACAACAGGCACAAAATATTCATATGGTAACTACACTGGACGTACAAATCCTGCTCTAGTATCAACTGTCATAAATGTATGTTTTGTGAATTTTTTTAGTTATATGATCTGTATCGGTAATCATTTACATTACAAAGCGTGTCGTTTGTAGCCTAGTCTGTGGTCAGTTGTATACTGTGTTACATGGTCAACAATGCAATAGAATTACAGTAATAACTACAGTATATTGTGCAGTAACAGTGTAGTAATTTAGGGTTATTCTTTTAACCCAACTTTCAATGTTGTGGACTATAATTTGCTGAATTGTAGTTGGATTTTTCAGTTCATTTTGAATAGATTATTCAAATGGTATGCGCCTAGGAAATGTAGAGGACTACTGTGTGGTTTGCTCTATGTTGGAAGGAAATGCTGATGAAAGCATGATTGAAATGGTAAGAAGTCATACTCCCATACAAATTATTCTGTTTCTATTTTAACATCTCAACTTGTCAAAGAAACATTTCCAACCAGTAAAGCATTGACTGAATTCACAAAAGGAGAACTCCTGGAAATATACCTGATCCTTGTAATGAAGATATTTTAATGGAGCCAAAGGTTAATGCACTTTTTTATGAACTCATAAAATGCTTGTCCTAACCTCACATATTTTAATATAGATTAAAAATATTACGTTTCTCCAAAGACCTGTCATAAAGGTTTGTTTTGTTGTTTCAGATGACATATTAATTTAACTGTCTTTTAGGTGCAGTGTGACCTCTGCAGTAGGTGGGCACTTTTCTAATGTACCAAATACAAGAAACACTTGACTTATGTTTGTGACAAATGTTCAGAAAAATAAACTTTGTTCAGTTTTTCTTTAAACCTGCTTGTTTGTTCACAGATTATTATAAAACTGAGGAAACATTTTTTTTAATCACATAAGATGCCCACAATGTGGTTAAAACCAGCAGAAATGCATGGGGCATAAGAAGCTAATAACTACTTCATCAACGATGATTATTTTATGACATTACATTCTTAGTGTAAAAAACTGATAGCCCATTAAAAACTATAGGCAGCAATTTCTGGCAGCATTAAACTATGTGTAAAAACTGCTACCCCCTCTAAAGTACAGGAAAGTTATTTTATTTTATAAATCCTTATACAGATGTCCATTCAGGAGTATGGGTAAGAAATTCTGGCAAGGCAGCAAAAAATGGCAGAACATCGGCTTCTGCCTGTGAGCCGGAGTCAGAGCGGCTATTTTTCTTTCTCTATTTTTTTTCCCAAGCCGCATGGATTGGTCAACTACACAATGCGTGTCTGCAATGAGCAATAGGGGTAGGGGCAGTGCTACAGGGTGCGTTCGACTTGGGTCAGTTGTATACATACAACTTAAGTCGTCTTGCTCTTGCGAGGTTTTTGTACCATGTGACATGGTCACGGGTGGTGACGTTTTGCAGCGCCGGCTGAAGTCGCACAAAAAATCCTAACCATGATGCATTGCGTTGGGACCAGAATGCATTGGTTTAAGCCAGCGCGGCAGCGTGAAGTGGAATGTACCCACAGACAAATGCAGCAATCACACGCACAGAGAAAGAAACAGGAGGGAAGGAGACGCGCGACAAAACGAGTGACCGCAGGAAACAGAGTAAAATTTGGATGCATTACATTGACAATACAAAGGCAGAGTGTAGAGCGTGCAAGGATAAAATCTCATATCGAACAGGCTCTACAAATAACCTGCATCAGCACATGAGAACTGTACGTCCATCAGTGCAGTGGGAAGAAAAAGGACAAGCAAGTGAACAATCCCTCCACTCTGCGTGTGATAAGCGGTCTTGGTCCTGGCAGTACCTTGTGTGCCTGGAGTCTGCACATGGAGAGGGGTGTACTAAGGACCAATGTTTAAGCACTGAAACAAATATTTTTCGGTTAAAGGTTTGGACAGGGTTGGAGGGGAGTGGAGTCAAGTGGCCAGATATCCTTTTAGTCTATGGGACCAGATGGAAAGGTTGGAGCTCAGTACTGCGCTGCTGCCTCCTGTTCCTTCTGCTTCAGCAGCAGAGGCCTACCCACCTCCAGATTCTGAACAGCTGGAAACTGTCAGAAGCACCAACAAATGTTACTGTAAAAAGGTTCCAGTTCTTTAGGGCAATTACCAGAGAGTATCTGGCCCACATGAAGCCTGGGTGAGAGATGGGCTGACATAAAAACTCATATCAACAATTCCTGCACCATTCACCACCATGGTAAGCTATCACAGGTTGGTCACATAGCTAAGGAGTGCTGCACTTCTGCCAAATCTCGCCTCGTTTTCCCCGTACACAACGTACCAAAATTGCAGCACCCCACTCCAGTGCTGTACCTGTGGCAGTCAGTACTGCACACTGGATGGTACTCAGCTTGTCAGCGGGTCGACTCAGGTCTGCCAGGCCAGCCAAAATCAGGCCCTGAGGGGGAGGCTGTATTGTCAGCAGACTTTCGTCCAGCTCACTCAAACAGATTTGCAGCTGAACAAGGAACGACAAAACATGGCATCAATTTCATAAGTCAGTAACCAAAGCAGGAATTTGCATTCTTCACCCATATGAACCTTGGAGCTCAGAATAGTCGTTGGACCTTAAAGGCAAGAAAAAGCAGCAGCAATGTCATCAACTGAAATATAAAACAAGTAAACTGTAGATTATACACAGTACTGTTCAAAAGTCATAGGCAGCAAAAAAAAATAAAAAATATGTTCAAATAACTGTTGGTGTAAAACTATGCTGTTACGCCTAGCAAAATGCGTCAGCTTAGCCATTTCAAAACCTCTGCTAAAATAACCCTATTATTTCCAGCAACCATACAATACACCCATGTATTTTTTTGACCTGACCACTAGCCCACCTCAAATATCTATCCAATATCTCGTTCACTTTTTTAACTAATTAAGTTAACTAATTAAGCGAGCTGTTGGTGAAATTTAATAAATACATAGAATGGTTCGGGTGCCACTGAGGAGAAGTTTGGGAACTGAAGTGGTGTTCATCTAGCTATCCAAGTAGATATCAGTAACTTTTTGGAGAACAGAAGACATTTATACTAGTTTTTATTGTGTTACTCGTAATTTTCATATGTTCTTGTCACGATCCGGAAATACTGGAGCCGGCGATCGTGCGGGAAACAGGCAAGGGAAACCAGGTACGGGGAATAACGGGGTTTTATTGGAGTAACGGGGACTAGGGAACATCGGACAGGGACTAACAAACATCCACAATGACGGACAAGGGTAACAGGCAAGACCAGGACTTAAAACAGGACAAGACTAAGCAAAGTAATCAGACAAGGCTGGAGACAATCAGGGACGCACACGCGGGTAATCAGGGGGCGTGGCACACACGAGGAGCCGACGAGCCGGGTCATGACAGAACCCCCCCCCAAAGGCGCGCTTCACCGGGCGCGCCAGGGAGGAGGCGACGAACGGGACACAGGAACCGGGACCGAGAAAAGAACAAAACTAACGAGAGACCGGAAACAGGACAGAGGCACAAAACATAGCGAGAGACAGAACGTAAGACACGACTCGACACAGGACCGGGAAAGCGGAGAGACAGACCAGGAAGGGAGAGATAGGAGGGACAGGCGGGACACTAGGAGCGGGAGTGCAAGGAGGGAACATCGGGAAACGAGGAGCAGGAAAGGGCGGAACAGACGGGCGAGGAACAAAAGCAGACGGGGCAAAGACATGAGGTACGAAGGCAGAGGCATAGGGCGAGAAGGAGGGGGTACCAAGGGGAGCCCGAGGGAGCCCCAGCGGGCGACGGGAGGCAGCCGGAGGGGCCGCAGGCGGCCGGGAGGCCGGAGCCGGAGGGGACCCCGGAGGGGCCGAGGAGACAGGGCGAGGGACCCGCGGAGGGGCCAGGGAGGGAGCAGGAGGGAGCACCGGGGAAGGGGACGAGGGAGTAGGAAGGGGCCAGGGCGAAGGCCCGGAGGAGGGGGGAGCCGCAGCAGGCGGCGACGTCCGGGAAAGGGCCGGAGGTAAGGGCCCCGCAGGCGACCGAGGAGCCGCCGTCGGGGAACCCCCAGGCGACCGACCAGGACCCAGAGAGGGGAGCGAGGCAGGGCGACGAGGCACCGGAGAGGGACCTGCAGGCGACAGCCGACGCGGAGGGCCAGGACCCGCAGGCGCCAACCGAGCCCCAGCGCAGGCGAGGGAGGGCGAGCCAGGGGGCAGGGCGGGCGGGACCCCAGCCCTGCGTCTGTGTCCCCTTCCCCTGCGGGACACAGACAAGCCGACCCTAGTTCGGGGTCGATCTCGCCGGGGCGAGGGACTAGGGGTTACGAGTTCTGTCCCCGAGGGGTCCCATTCCAGCTCCTCCACCTCCGAAGAGGGAGGAGCCAAGATGGAGTTGTCCAGGACCACCTCGGGGACTAGGACAGGGACTGGAGCTGCTGCAGGCGGAGGGGGCGCCTCTGGAGCTGCTGCAGGCGGAGGGGGCGCCTCTGGAGCTGCTGCAGGCGGAGGGGGCGCCTCTGGAGCTGCTGCAGGCGGAGGGGGCGCCTCTGGAGCTGCTGCAGGCGGAGGGGGCGCCTCTGGAGCTGCTGCAGGCGGAGGGGGCGCCTCTGGAGCTGCTGCAGGCGGAGGGGGCGCCTCTGGAGCTGCTGCAGGCGGAGGGGGCGCCTCTGGAGCTGCTGCATGCCGCCGGGGCGCCGGGACAGGAACACAGTCAGGTCGCCGGGGCGCCGGGACAGGAACACGGTCAGGCCGCGGGGGGGGCGCCTGCCCGGGAACTGGAGCGCGGTCAGGAACTGGAGCGCGGTCAGGAACTGGAGCGCGGTCAGGAACTGGAGCGCGGTCAGGAACTGGAGCGCGGTCAGGAACTGGAGCGCGGTCAGGAACTGGAGGTGGCTGCAGTGGGGGCGCCGGCCCGGGAGCTGCAGCAGGCGGCTGCAGAGGGGGCGCCTGCCCTGGAGCTGCAGCAGGTGGCTGCAGTGGGGGCGCCTGCCCGGGAGCTGCAGCAGGCGGCTGCAGAGGGGGTGCCTCTGCAGGAACTGGAGCGCGGTCAGGAACTGGAGCGCGGTCAGGAACTGGAGCGCGGTCAGGAACTGGAGCGCGGTCAGGAACTGGAGCGCGGTCAGGAACTGGAGGTGGCTGCAGTGGGGGCGCCGGCCCGGGAGCTGCAGCAGGCGGCTGCAGAGGGGGCGCCTGCCCTGGAGCTGCAGGTGGCTGCAGTGGGGGCACCTGC